>NC_138291.1:80580000-81307500 GCF_965601325.2 Salmo salar | reverse complement strand
TTACACATCTTGCAGTAAGAGAATTATGCGTGGGGCAGTATTTATGTGTAACATCAACAGAGTACATATCCAGTGTAGTGTATGAGTGATATGTAGTGTGTGTGTGAGACTCACCTTCAGGTAATCCCCCTCATGGAGCTGGAAGTGAGTGGCTGTGACACGGATGCCCTTCCCTGTCTCCGTCTCAATGCGGTAAATGCACTCATGGTTATTGTCATAATTGGATGGGTAATTGGGTGATAGCAGAACCCCCTCACTCCCAACGGTAGTGGCTCCACATTCAGCTAGGCAGAGACACAGAGAGAGAAAGAGCAGGAAAGAGAGAGACAGAGCAGGAGAGAGAGAAGGAGCCAAAGAGAGAGAGAGAGTCAGAGAGACAGAGGAATGGAGATAATTTGATATTAAGACATTTCATGGCAATCTGGGTTTGAAGCAAGAAAAATATCTTGATTAACTTTAGAGAACTGTCAAATTTCCCTACACACTAGAAGCTGCTCTTTCCACAGAACGAGAGAGAGAGAGAGAGCGAGAAGACCTGTGAGAAAATGTATATCTGGCGGTCATGAAACTGAATAGGGGCATTAAAGGAGCAGTTTAACCCAGAGAGAAGAGTTCACCACAAATATTCAGCAGGTTGAACCCAGAATACTTCAGCAGCTGCTGCTCTGTTACCCACTGATGGGCCAATCAGGTGTTGCCCCTGTTGGAATATTACCCATTGGCATATTGATGAATCGCCACAACAGAAACTTGAGAGGAATATGAATTAATGAATGGCTCTCTGCATTAAGTGTGTGTTGGTCACAAAGGCTCAGGGCTGTGCTGGAATTGGATGTCCTTGTAGTTAATATTCTGATGTTGTTCCTCAGGTATAGAAGCAGATGTTTCCTGTAGAAATGGAGCTGTGTGAGCTTGAGCCCGAGTTAAGTTATCGTGGGGTGATTGCCTAATTTTCTCTACTGAACTTTTTATGGGAAAGCACAAGGTGCTTTGTAGGTAATGACAAAATGACAGCCAGATCATCTGTTAGCACAATAGATATGATATGTGTATAACTGTGTGCAAACTCTGCACTGGTTTAATGCTCTGCCCATAAAATAGTACGTAATTGATAATAGGAACAAGTTGAGTTATATTCTTGAGCATGTAAATTAACAATTTGACTTTTTTCTGCAATTGAGGTAAATCAATCAATCCATTAGAAACTAGCTCATTCACTTGCATTACACTGTATGTTCGGTATAGCTCATTCTCCTGTCATGGATAAAGTACAGTACAAGTTCTTTCAAAGTACAAGTATTCCCAGTTTGTCCAAATGAAATGAAAGCATGTGTCCACCTACCCACACACCTTGGCAGGGCTCCACTCCAGACCCTCCGGCCTCCCCCCAGGCAGGTGATCTTGTGGTCCCCCTCCAATCGATAACCCGGGAAGCAGGAAAAAATGAGTGAGTCCCCCACACCAAACTGGAAACCAACTCGCCGGCTGTAGGCTGGCACTCCTGGATCTTCACAAGGCTCTAGGCTGTACTCTGTGGAATACACCAACATGTTTATTAACCCTCAAACTACCAACATACAGTATTTTACACACGTGGTCATTTTGGCCCCAGAAACTATTGGAAAAAGTAACAATCATCGCAAAATATCAACTTAATTCTTATCAAAATATCTTTAGACATGTAAATAATGTTATCTGAAATATAAATTTACCATAACAGACTGATGTTTTAGCAAAATTACAGTTATTTTGCATATCCTATAAAACTAAAATACTATAGGTTAAGTACAATCCACATTAGTACTAAAATGCAGATTTGCTATCATTTGATTGTAGAATCATTTCATTTTTAAAATGTAGAAATATATATTTGTTTAATAGTTATGTGGTAAAAATGACCAGCATTTGAAGTAATCTAAAATATAATCTACGTAATCCCCCAAAGTAATTATTTACTGCATCATGAGAAGACCATAAGCAATAACTAGTAATGCTGCATACTCTAAGGTTAAAATCTCACCTTTTTGGTAAAAATAGTTATAAATTGCTGAGGTGTAGTCACATTTAAAGACACAAGCTCAAGGACATACAAATATGAAAATATGAAATATTCTATATGATGTACACTGCTCAAAAAAATAAAGGGAACACTTAAACAACACAATGTAACTCCAAGTCAATCACACTTCTGTGAAATCAAACTGTCCACTTAGGAAGCAACACTGATTGACAATACATTTCACATGCTGTTGTGCAAGTGGAATAGACAACAGGGCGAAATTATAGACAATTAGCAAGACACCCCCAATAAAGGATTGGTTCGGCAGGTGGTGACCACAGACCACTTCTCAGTTCTTATGCTTCCTGGCTGATGTTTTGGTCAATTTTGAATACTGGCGGTGCTTTCACTCTAGTGGTAGCATGAGACGGAGTCTACAACCCACACAAGTGGCTCAGGTAGTGCAGCTCATTCAGGATGGCACATCAATGCGAGCTGTGGCAAGAAGGTTGCTGTGTCTGTCAGCGTAGTGTCCAGAGCATGGAGGCGCTACCAGGAGACAGGCCAGTACATCAGGAGACGTGGAGGAGGCCGTAGGAGGGCAACAACCCAGCAGCAGGACCGCTACCTCCGCCTTTGTGCAAGGAGGAGCAGGAGAAGCACTGCCAGAGCCCTGCAAAATGACCTCAGGCAGGCCACAAATGTGCATGTGTCTGCTCAAACGGTCAGAAACAGACTCCATGAGGGTGGTATGAGGGCCCGACGTCCACAGGTGGGGGTTGTGCTTACAGCCCAACACCGTGCAGGACGTTTGGCATTTGCCAGAGAACACCAAGATTGGCAAATTCACCACTGGCGCCCTGTGCTCTTCACAGATGAAGCAGGTTCACTCTGAGCACATGTGACAGACGTGACAGAGTCTGGTGACGCCGTGGAGAACGTTCTGCTGCCTGCAACATCCTCCAGCATGACCGGTTTGGTGGTGGGTCAGTCATGGTGTGGAGTGGCATTTCTTTGGGGGGCCGCACAGCCCTCCATGTGCTTGCCAGAGGTAGCCTGACTGCCATTAGGTACCGAGATGAGATCCTCAGACCCCTTGTGAGACCATATGCTGGTGCGGTTGGCCCTGGGTTCCTCCTAATGCAAGACAATGCTAGACCTCATGTGGCTGGAGTGTGTCAGCAGTTCCTGCAAGAGGAAGGCATTGATGCTATGGACTGGCCCGCCCGTTCCCCAGACCTGAATCCAATTGAGCACATCTGGGACATCATGTCTCGCTCCATCCACCAACGCCACGTTGCACCACAGACTGTCCAGGAGTTGGCGGATGCTTTAGTCCAGGTCTGGGAGGAGATCTCTCAGGAGACCATCCGCCACCTCATCAGGAGCATGCCCAGACGTTGTAGGGAGGTCATACAGGCACGTGGAGGCAACACACACTACTGAGCCTAATTTTTACTTGTTTTAAGGACATTACATCAAAGTTGGATCAGCCTGTAGTGTGTTTTTCCACTTTAATTTTGAGTGTGACTCCAAATCCAGACCTCCATGGGTTGATAAATTGGTTTTCCATTGATTATTTTTGTGTGATTTTGTTGTCAGCACATTCAACTATGTAAAGAAAAAAGTATTTAATAAGATTATTTCATTCATTCAGATCTAGGATGTGTTATTTTAGTGTTCCCTTTATTTTTTTAGCAGTATATTTGGTATTCAACAAAACTGTATGAATAAGGCTTGAAATTACATATGCTTTCTAAATATAGTACAATAACATTAAAAAAATATATATATATATTTAACCTTCCTTATAACTGTAAAGTTTATATTTGTATGTTTAGTGTTAGAGAAAATGTGCATAATTCCTAAAGTTCTCTCTTGATCAAAACATATACTCCCACCGTTGTGAACATCACACAGAGCTCTAGCTTGGCTTCCTGAACTCATCAGGAACTCGCCTTTCATCTCATATTAATCTTGTCCATCTATGACTAACAGAAAGTTATTTGTTTAAAATCTATTCATGGATATAAATCAGTATCTGATTGTGCTATAGTGATGAAACCACTCTCTCCTGCTGTGCTACAATGTAAGGATGTACAGTACGTAGCCTCGTTATTGTTATGTACATTTCTTGTGTTACTTTTTGATTGATTTGATTATTTAACCTCTAGGGGCTAGGGGGCAGTATTTTCACGGCCGGATTAAAAACGTACCCAATTTAAACAGGTTACTACTCCGGCCCAGAAAATAGAATATGCATATTATTAGTAGATTTGGATAGAAAACACTCTGAAGTTTCTAAAACTGTTTGAATGGTGTCTCTAAGTATAACAGAACTCATATGGCAGGCAAAAACCTGAGAAGAAATACAAGCAGGAAATACTATTTGCAAGTCATTGGCAATAAAACACACAGTGACAAAGGATTCACTTTGCACTTCCTATGGCTTCCACTAGATGTCAACGATCTTTATAAAGTTGTTTGAAGCGTCTATGATGAACAGAGACCGAATGAGAATGAAGGGAAGTTGACGTCCCTGTGAGGTCTTCACTTCATTATTGCGCGCACATGCACGTTCATGTGAGGCGAGACATTTTTCAAAACGTGTTTCAAGACACAGGAGAGGTCGGGTTGAAATATTACTGATGTTTCACGTTAAAAATGGACCAAAAGATTGATGCTAAACAACGTTTGACATGTTTGAACGAACGTAAATAGATTTTTTTTTTAACTTTTCATCGTGACTTTTCCCTCCCATTTTGAGTAGCCTACCGAACGCGCTAACAACACGGAACAGCATGGAGTTATTTGGACATAAATTATTAACTTCATCGAGAAAAAAAACAACATTTGTTGTGGACCTGAGATTCCTGGAAGTGCCTTCTGATGAGGATTATTAAAGGTAAGGGAATATTGCTAATGTTATTTATGGTATTAGATGATTCCAACATAGCGGCTAGCTGTATAGCCTAGTGTATTTTTCTGACCAGAGTACTCAGATTATTGCAAAGTATGCTTTCCCAGTAAAGTTATTTTGAAATCTGTCAATGCGGTTACATTCAGAATGCAACCGTTATTCTTTGAATAACAGTTTAATACTTTAACCACGTTTTATAATGAGTATTTTTTGTAAATTCACTGGCAGTTTTGGGGGAGACACATTTTCTCAACGACACGCGTCGATGTAAAATGCTGTTTTTGGATATAAATATGAACTTGATAGAACAAAAATGCATGTATTGTCTAACATAATGTCCTAGGAGTGTCATCTGATGAAGATTGTCAAAGGTTAGTGCATAATTTTAGCTGGTTTTCTGCTTTTGGTGACGCCTGTCCTTGAATTGAAAATGGATGTGTGTACTTTTTGTGGCTATGTACTCTCCTAACATAATCTAACTTTATGCTATCGCCGTAAAGCCTCTTTGAAAATCGAACAATGTTGTTCGATTAGGGAGATGTTTATCTTTTAAATGGTGTAAAATAGTTGATTGTTTGAGAAATTGAAATTATTCGATTTTTGATGTTTTGAATTTCCCGCCTTGCTAGCAATCCCGTCAGTGGGATTAGGTTACCCTCGATCCCCAAGAGGTTTTAACTTTAGTTTATTTAGTAAATATTTTATTAACTCTATTTCTTGAACTGCATTGTTGGTTAAGGGCTTGTAAGTAAGCATTTCACGGTAATACCTGCTGTATTGTGACAAACGTGACAAATACAATTTGATTTGATTGTAGGAATGTGATTTGTCAGTGGCTGTGAAGTAGGAAGAGAGCCAGGAGTTGGACAGTCTGAAGAGCGAATAAAATGGTAGGAGGGAAATCCCAGCTTCAATTGGTTTCAGATTTCACATTCGGTTGGAACTGGTACCAGAACCATGCAGGCAGTGGTGTATACCCACTTATTTTTCATTATTTCTTCACATTTTAGGCGCAGCAATATACACTCACGGCAGTAGGCCTACGCATGAATGTTCAAAAATGCAATTGTGGAAACCACCATTCTAAAATGTGCACAGCACATGCAAGCGGTTTCATGGACATAGATGGAAATATCCCTTTGAAATAGGGGGGGATTTAAAGATGCAACAACTATCATGGGTTGTTAATCTGATTAGGATAATACCTTTAGCTGCTATACAATGAAATACAGTTGAAAGAAAGCCAATAGAACAGGAGAATGCATAATGAGTATGCCTTTATAAAAAATAATTGCCTCCGCGTTTCAATGGTGGGTTTTTGACTATAGGCTACTTTGAAGCAAGGTAAAAGAGACATGCCTCATAATATGAAGTAAAACGTCCAGGTTTCAAACAATTAAGGAACAGGAAAAATATAGCGATGCTAATGATGGGCCTAACCGTTCACTGGCAGATGGAAAGGCTTTCTCAAAAACCCTCTTTATTAAATGTTAACTAGCTACAAAGTAGCCTGCGCCTACCTATCAGAATGATATGATTATTTGCGTCAATCCAGTGCCCATTTTGTTTGCAAACTCCATCTCAGCTAATCAAACAATAGTGATAGGTGCCTACACACGCACAGGTACACAGTAAGCGTTAAACAATTGATATTTATAAAAGTATCGCGTGGTAGTGCATGTTTAATGTCGCTAACTTCATACTCCATTGGAAAACTGGATTACGTTGTGCAATTTGACAGAGGTCACAAAGAATTAAGTTTTTATAAAAACGACAGATTGCTGCACAAAAAGAAAAGTCCCTTGAAATCAAACTTTATTTGCCACATGCGCCGAATACAACAAGTGTAGACTTTACTGTGAAATGCTTACTTACAAGCCATTAACCAACTGTGCAGTTCAAGAAGAAGAAAATATTTACCAAGTAGGCTAAAATAAAAAGTAATAATAAAAAGTAACACAAAAAGAATAACAAAATAAGGCTATATACAGGGGGCACTGGTACCGAGTCAGTGGGCAGGGGTACAGGCTAGTTGAGGTAATCTGTACATGTAGGTGGGGGTGAAGTGACTATGCATAGGTAACAAACAAACAGTGAGTAGTAGCAGTGTACAAGGGGGGTGGTGGTCAACGTAAATTGTCCGGTGGTGATTTTATGAATTGTTCAGCAGCCTAATGGCTTGGGGGTAGAAGCTGTTGAGGAGCCTTTTGGTCCTAGACTTGGCGCTCCGGTACCGCTTGCCATGCGGTAGCATAGAACAGTCTATAACTTGGGTGACTGGAGTCTCTGACAATTTTTTGGGCTTTCCTCTGACACTGCCTAAAATATAGGTCCTGGAAGGCAGGAAGCTTGGCCCCATTGATGTACTGGACTGTTCGCACTACCCTCTGTAGCGCCTTACGGTCAGATGCCGAGCAGTTGCCATACCAGGCGGTGATGCAACTGGTCAGGATGCTCTCGATGCAGCTGTAGAACCTTTTGAGGATCTGGGGACCCATGCCAAATCTTTTCAGTCTCCTGAGGGGAAAAAGGTTTTGTCGTGCCCTCTTCACGACTGTCTTGGTATGTTTGGACCATGATAGTTTGTTCGTGATGTGGACACCAAGGAACTTGAAACTCTCGACCCGCTCCACTACAGCCCCGTCCATGTTAATGGGGGCCTGTTCGGCCCGCCTTTTCCTGTAGTCCATGATCAGCTCCTTTGTCTAGCTCACATTGAGGGAGAGGTTGTTGTCCTGGAACCACACTGCCAGTTCTGACCTCCTCCCTATATGCCGTCTCATCGTTGTCGGTGATCAGGCCTACCACTGTTGTGTCATCAGCAAACTTGATGGTGTTGGAGTTGTGTTTGGCCACGCAGTCGTGGGTGAACAGGGAATACAGGAGGGAAGTAAGTACACACACCTGAGGGGCCCCAGTGTTAAGGATCAGCGTGGCAGACATGTTGTCTACTCTTACCACCTGGGGGCAGCCCATCAGGAAGTCCAGGATCCAGTTGCAGAGGGAGGTGTTTAGTCCCAGAGTCCTTAGCTTAGTAATGAGCTTCATAGGCACTATGGTGTTGAACGCTGAGCTGTAATCAATGAAAAGCATTCTCACATAGGTGTTCCTTTTGTCCAGGTGTGAAAGGGCAGTGTGGAGTGTGATTGAGATTGCGTCATCTGTGGATCTTTTGGGGCGGTACGCGAATTGGAGTGGGTCTAGGGTGTCCGGGAAGATGCTGTTGGTGTGAGCCATGACCAGCCTTTCAAAGCACTTCATGGCTACCGACGTGAGTGCCACGGGGCGGTAATCATTTAGGCAGGTTACCTTCGCTGCCTTGGGCACAGGGACTATGGTGGTCTGCTTGAAACATGTAGGTATTACAGACTCGGTCAGGGAGAGGTTGAAAATGTCAGTGAAGACAGTTGGTCCGCGCATGCTTTGAGTACACGTCCTGGTAATCCGTCTGGCCGAGCGGCTTTGTGAATGTTGACCTGTTTGAAGGTTTTGTTCACATCGGCTACTGAGAGTGTTATCACACAGTCATCCAGAACACCTGGTGCTCTCGTGCATGCTTCAGTGTTGCTTGCCTCGAAGCGAGCATAAAAGGCATTTAGCTCGTCTGGTAGGCTTGCGTTACTCGGCACCTCGCGTTGGGGTTTCCCTTTGTAGTCTGGAATAGTTTTCAAGCACTGCCACATCCGACGAGCATCAGAGCCTGTATTGATGCTTTGCTTGTTTGATGGTTCATCTGAGGGCATAGTGGGAATTCTTATAAGCGTCCGGATTAGTCTCCCACTCCTTGAAAGCGGCAGCTTTAGCCTTTAGCTCGATGCGGATGTTGCCTGTAATCCATGGCTTCTGGTTGGGACATGTATGAACAGTCACTGTGGGGACGATGTCATCGATGCATTTATTGATGAAGCCGATGACTGAGGTGGTGTATTCCTCAATGCCATTGGATGAATCCTGGAACATATTCCAGTCTGTGTAGCATCCGTGTCATCTGACCACTTTCGTATTGAGCGAGTCACTGGTACTTCCTGCTTTAGTTTTTGCTTGTAAGCAGGAATCAGGAAAATAGAATTATGGTCAGATTTTGTCACTCCCTGATCTGTTTCACCTGTCCTTGTGATTGTCTCCACCCCCTCCAGGTGTCGCTGATTTTCCCCAGTGTATTTATCCCTGTGTTTCCTGTCTCTCTGTGCCAGTTCGTCTTGTATGTTTTTCCAAGTCAACCAGCATTTTTCCCATTCTCCTGCTTTTTGCTATTCTCCTTTTCTAGTCCTCCTGGTTTTGACCCTTGCCTGTTTCTGGACTATGTACCCACCTGCCTGACCTGACCACGAGCCTGTCTGCCACTGTACCTCCTGGACTGATCTGGTTTTGACCTTTTGCCTGTCCACGACCATTCTCTTGCCTACTCCTTTTGGATTAATAAACATTGTAAGACTCCAACCATCTGCCTCCTGTGTCTGCATCTGGGTCTCGCTTGTGTCATGATAGTACGAACTGGCCATGACAGAACCAGCAAACTTGGACCAGCTCTGCCAAGCTGTCTTCCTGCGGGGAGCGACCATTGGGAGACATGAGGAGTTGTTACAGGGCCTTTTGGAAGGGCTCAGTTTCTTGACGGAACGCCACGACCATGGGTTAACTTTTTAAGGTATAGGGGGCAGTATTTTCATTTTCGGATGAAAAGCGTGCCCAAAGTAAACTGCCTAATACTCGGGCCCAGAGTCAAATATTTGCATATTATTAGTAGATATGGATAGAAAACACTGAAGTTTCTAAAACTGTTTGAATTATGTCTGTGAGTATAACAGAACTCATATGGCAGGCAAAAACCTGAGAAAAATCCAACCAGGAAGTGGGAAATCTGAGAATTGTAGTTCTTCTTTTGAATCCCTATCGAAACTACAGTGTCTTTGGGGTCACGTTGCACTTTCCTAAGGCTTCCATTGGCTGTCAACAGCCTTTAGAAACGTGTTTCATCCTTCTCCTGTTACTGGGCAGAAAATAGGAGCTCAGTCAATGAGTGGACTGCCTGGGACCAGTGAGTTGTTTACTGCGCGGGCACGTTTGGCGCGCCGCTCCTTCTTTTTCCTCTGTAATAAATACGCTATTGTCCGGTTGGAATATTATCGACGTTTTATGTTAAAAAGACCCTAAGTGTCACGTCCTGACCAGTATAGAGAATTATTTGTATTATTTGGTCAGGGCGTGGCAGAGGTATGTTTGTTTTGTATGGTGTTTTTTTTGTGTGTATAGCTTAGAGGGGTGTGTTATGTATGTGTTCCGGGGTTTTGTGGTGTATGTTTTAATATGAGTAGGTCCTAGGTTAAGTTTTCTATGTACAGATTTGGTTGCTGGACTCTCAATTGGAGGCAGGTGTTTCTAGTTGCTTCTGATTGGGAGTCCTATAAGTAGGTGTGTGTTTTGTTTGTCACTTGTGGGTAGTTGTATGTTAGCACTGGTTTTGTTTAGCCTGCTACACTGTTCCTGTCGTGAGTGTTGTTTATTGTTTTTTCCTCGTGTTCACATTGAAAATAAATGATGATGAGCACGCAATCCGCTGCATATTGGTCCACTTTTTCCGACAGCGATTTCAACATATCTTCTGACGAAGAGGTTTGTGACACTAAGGATTGATTGTAAACAACGTTTGACATCTTTCTACGAACGGTAATGGAACTATTTGACTTTTCGTGTCTGGATTTACGCTCGCGCGTTATGCCTTTGGATAGTGATCTGAACGCACAAACAAAACGCAGGTATTTGGACATAAATATGGAGTTTATCGAACAAAAATAACATTTCTTGTGGAAGTAGGAGTCCTGGGAGTGCATTCTGACGAAGATCAGCAAAGGTAAGAGAATATTTATAATACTAATTCTGAGTTTAGTTGACCCCAGAACTTGGCGGGTATCTGTATAGCTTGCTTTGATGGCTTAGCTATGTACTCAGAATATTTAAAAATGTGCTTTCTCCATAAAGCTATTTTAAAATCTGACACAGCGGTTGCATTAAGGAGAAGTATATCTATAATTCTTTCAATAACTGTTGTACATTTTATCAATGTTTATGATGAGTATTTTTGTAAATTGATGTTGTCACGGTTGTCGTTGGTAAAGGAGGACCAAAATGCAGCAGGTATGTGTATGCTCATCTTGACGTTTAATGAATTCAAAATGAACACCAAAATAACAAAAGAACTAACGATCAACAAAACAGTCTGGCAAGGCACAAGGCTAAACACAGAACAATCTCCCACAAATGACAAACACACCCTAATATATGGGACTCTCAATCAAAGGCAAATAGACAACACCTGCCTTCAACTGAGAGTCCCAACCCCAATTAACCAAACATAGAAACAGACACACTAGACTAAACATAGAATACATGAAAATCAAACAGTGCCCAAAAACCCCGGAATACTTAAATCAAATGCCCCTTCAACAAACACACCACCCCGAACCACATAAAACGAATACCCTCTGCCACGTCCTGACCAAACTACAATGACAATTAACCCTTATACTGGCCAGGACGTGACAGATGTGCTCATTCACCGGAGTGTTGGTGGGAATACATTTTCTGATCATGCGCCAATGTAAAATGGGGTTTTTGGATATAAATATGAACTTTATCGAGCAAAACATACATGTATTGTGTAACATGAAGTCCTATGAGTGCCATCTGATGAAGATCAAAGGTTAGTGAATATTTTAGCTGTATTTTAGTTTTTTGTGATGCATGTCCTTGCTTGGAAAATGGCTGTGGTTTTTCTTGTGAAGTTTATGTCCTATCATAATCTAATTTATGCTTTCGCCATAAAGCCTTTTTGAAATTGGACAATGTGGTTAGATTAACGGGAAGTTTATCTTTAAAATGGTGTAAAATAGTTGATTGTTTGAGAAAATGAAATTATGAGATTTTTGCTGTTTTGTGTTTTGTATTTTGCGCCATGCTATTTCACTGGCTGTTGATAGTGTGTACCGCGGGTGGGACGCTAGCGTCCCACCTAGCCCATAGAAGTTAAAGGCTATTATGGAGCAAATCAGGGAGTTAGCTCTGAAAAACCCCAATCACCCAGTAATTTTTTCCCTCTCTGTGGTGAGTTTGTATAGCCTATTCCGGCTCCCCGAGAACCGCGCTTACCACCTCCAGAGTGATATTCGGGGAATCCTGGTGCATGCCAGGGTTTTCTTTCTCAGTGCTCGCTTATTTTTGAGCCATATTCGTTTCCTTCAGACCAATCGAAGATAGCATACTGTATATCATTATGCTTATGTCGGGAAGGGCGCTCTCCTGGGCTACGGCAGTTTGGGAGCAACGATCTGGAGGTCATCTGGAGGAATTTATGGCAACAGTGAGAAAGGTATTTGAGTCTCCGGTATCTGGGAGAAAGGCGGCCAGTAAACTGCTCGACTTACGCCAGAACTCCCGTAGTGTGGCAGATTACGCGGATGATTTTCGCACGTCTCTTTTCGATACTTTTCTGCACGGATTACCTGAGGATGTAAAGGATAAGCTAGCTGCTCGGGAATTGCCGGTTGACCTCGACTCCCTTATCGCCCTAACCATCAAAATCAATGGACTCCTAAGGGAACGTAGGAGTGAGAGGAGGTCTGGTCTCGTGCACACTCGTGCACCCGCTATGGCTCATTCACCTTTGAGGGAATCCGGAAGTTTTTCAGAAGGAAGCTTTTCAGAGAGGATTCGAAGCCACCCGAGCACTCTCGTGAATCTACGATGGGTGAGTTGGATACTCAAATCAAATTTATTTATGTAGCCCTTCTTACATCAGCTGATATCTCAAAGTGCTGTACAGAAACCCAGCCTAAAACCCCAAACAGCAAGCAATGCAGGTGTAGAAGCACGGTGGCTAGGAAAAACTCCCTAGAAAGGCCAAAACCTAGGAAGAAACCTAGAGAGGAATCAGGCTATGAGGGGTGGCCAGTCCTCTTCTGGCTGTGCCGGGTGGAGATTATAACAGTACATGGTCAAGATGTTCAAATGTTGATAAATGACCAGCATGTTCAAATAATAATAATCACAGTAGTTGTCGAGGGTGCAACAAGTCAGCACCTCAAGAGTACATGTCAGTTGGCTTTTCATTGCCGATCATTGAGAGTATCTCTACTGCTCCTGCTGTCTCTAGAGAGTTGAAAACAGCAGGTCTGGGACAGGTAGCACGTCCGGTGAACAGGTCAGGGTTCTATAGCCGCAGGCAGAACTCCTGAGCCTATGCAGTTGGGAAGAGCTAGGTTATCAGTTGGGGAATGCTCACAGAGCATGAACAGTAACTATTGTCTGTACTGTGGAGGGGCAGGACATTTTATAGCTACCTGCCCTATTAGTAAACTCTTGTGTCTAGTGGGTACCAGCACTACTGTGAGTCAGACTGGGTGTTCTCTAATTCCCATCACCTGAACACCCTTTTTTGTGCTGTGGGGAGACCAATCTAAGTCTCTCCGAGTGCTCATTGACTCTGGGGCTGATGAAAGTTTTATGGATGCCACTATTGCTTCAGAGCTTGGTATTCCCACTCAGCCTCTCTCTGTTCCCATGGATGCTAGGGCACTGGATGGCCGCTCTATAGGGGAAGTCACTCATAGTACTGTGCCCATTCAATTACGGGTTTCTGGTAACCACAGTGAGACTATACAGTTCCTCCTCATTGCATCTCCCCATGTTCCTGTTGTTTTGGGATGTTCCTGGCTACAAAAGCACAATCCGGGGATTGACTGGACCACAAGCTCCGTCCTGGGTTGGAGTCCATTTTGCCATTCCCACTGCCTTCAAGCCGCACAGCCTTCCCAAGTCGCCTTCCTCTATGGCGGAGTACATAAAGGAGTCTCTGGCCACTGGGGCCATTCGTCCGTCTGCATCTCCTGCTGTCGCAGGGTTTTTCTTTGTGGAAAAGAAGGACAAGGACAAATCCGTGCATTGACTACCGGTGATTTAACGGTAAAAAATGGTAAATCCCCTACCTCTCCTCGGCATTTGAACCTCTCCAGGGAGCCACCATGTTTTCCAAGTTGGACCTTCGGAATGCCTACCACCTGGTTTGGCTACGTGAGGGGGATGAGTGGAAGACAGCCTTCAACACAGCCAGTGGACATAATGAGTACCAGGTCATGCCATTTGGACTCAGCAACGCCCCCGCTTTTTTCCAGGCTTTGGTCAACGATGTGCTCCGGGACATGCTAAACCGTTTTGTGTTCATTTACGTTGACGACATCCAGTTTTTTTCCTGATCTGCCCAAGAACATGTACTTCATGTCAGACAGGTTCTTCAGCGCCTCCTGGAGAACCAATTGTTTGTGAAAGCCGAGAAGTGTGAGTTCCACCACTCTACTATCACCTTTCAGGTATATGTTATTGCTGAGGGTAGTATTCAGATGGATCCTGAAAAGGTGAAAGCAGTGGTGGATTGGCCTCAACCAACGTCCAGGGTGCAGTTGCAACTGTTTCTTGGTTTTGCTAACTTCTACCACCGTTTCATTCGGGATTACAGCACCCTGGCGGCCCCCCTCTCGGCACTCACCTCTCCCAAGGTACCATTCAAATGGTCTCCAGCTGTCGACAAAGCCTTTGTGGACTTGAAGCATTGGTTCACAACAGCTCCCATCCTCATCCATCCAGACCCCTCATGTCAATTTGTGGTGGAAGTTGATGCTTCGGATGTTGGAGTGGGGGCCATCCTGTCCCAGCAATCAGCCCAGGACCAAAAGCTTCATCCCTGTGACTTCCTGTCCCATCGTCTCAATCCTGCAGAGAGGAACTATGATCTAGGCAATCGAACTCCTGGTGGTTAAGATGGCGTTGGAAGAGTGGAGGCACTGGCTGGAAGGAGCAGAACAGCCATTGTTGGTCTGGACCGACCATAAAAACTTGGAATATCTCCGTACAGCCAAGCGCCTCAACTCCATGCAGGCCCGGTGGGCCCTCTTGTTTACCAGATTCAACTTCACCATTTCTTACCAACCAGGGTCAAAAAATGTGAAGCCTGACGCTCCCTCCCGCCTATACAGTTCCTCTATCACACCCTCGACCTCCGAAACCATTCTCCCTACCTCATGCCTTGCTTCCACTGTAGATTGGGGTATTGAGAACCTGGTTCTCGAGGTGCAACGCTCCCAGCCTGGACCTGAAGGGGGCCCGGCTAACTGGCTGTTTGTAACTAACCCAGTCCGGTACCGGGTCCTGGAATGGGCTCGTTCCTCCAGGCTGACCTGTGATCTAGAGTCCCGTCGTACACTAGCCTTCCTCCGATAATGTTTCCGGTGGCCCATAATGGTTCCTGATGTCTTTGCCTTCATCGCCGCATGCACAGTGTGTTCTGAGAACAAGACTCCACGGCAAGCTCCTTCTGTCCTCCTTCAGCCACTTCCGGTCCTTCATCATACCTTGTCTCATATATCTCTGGGCTTTGTCACTGGGCTCCCTCCGTCTGATGGCAACGTTGTCATTCTGACGGTAGTTGATCGGTTCTCCAAGGCCGCCCATTTTATTCTTCTCCCCAAACTACCTTCTGCCAAGGAGACAGCCCAGCTTATTGTGCAGCATGTCTTCCGGATCCATGGACTCCCGGTAGACATGGTCTCCGATCGGGGTCCTCAGTTCACGTCTGTTCTGGAAGGCATTCTGCACCCTTATTGGGTTGTCGGCCAGCCTGTAATCTGGATTCCATCCCCAAACCAATGGTCAGTCGGAGCGAGCCAACCAAGATCTGGAAACCACCTTGAGATGCCTGGTCCCAACCAACCCTACTACCTGGAGCCGTCAACTGGTCTGGGTGGAGTATGCCCATAACACCCTGTCCCTGTTCTGCCATGGGACTCTCCCCTTTCAAGTGCTCCATGGGGTATCAGCCTCAACTCTTCCCATCTCCAGAGTCCTGAGTGCCACTGCTGTCCATCTTGTCTGTACCCTCCGTATCCACCCTACTTTCCATGTGTCCAGAATTAAGCCTGTGTGTCACTGTCCTTTGTCTTCTGTTTCCAGGCCTATTCCACCCCCCCCCCCCCCCCACTCCCCCGGGTAACCGATGGCCAGCCAGCGTATATGGTGAGACGCCTCCTGAAGGTTTGACCACGGAGTAGGGGTTTCCAGTACCTGGTTGACTGGGAGGGTTATGGCCCGGAAGAGAGGTGCTGGGTTCCTGCTAAAGACATCTTGGACCTGGCACTCATCGCTGATTTCCACCCAGGTAGGACACCAGGTGGCGTCCCTGGGGGGGGGGGGGGGGGGGATTGTCTCCACCCCCTCCAGGTGTCACTGATTTTCCCCAGTGTATTTATCCCCGTGTTTCCTGACTCTCTGTGCCAGTTCGTCTTGTATGCTTTCCCAAGTCAACCAGCGGTTTTCCTGTTCTCCTGCTTTTTGCTATTCTCCTTTTTCTAGTCCTCCTGGTTTTGACCCTTGCCTGTTTCTGGACTCTGTACCCGCCTGCCTGACCATTCTGCCTGCCTTGACTACGAGCCTGTCTGCCACTCTGTACCTCCTGGACTCTGATCTGGTTTTGACCTTTTGCCTGTCCATGACCATTCTCTTGCCTACTCCTTTTAGGATAAATAAACATTGTAAGACTCCAACCATCTGCCTCCTGTGTCTGCATCTGGGTCTCGCCTTGTGTCATGATAGATTTGCCAAATGGAGGGCTGGGGAGAGCTTTGTATGCATCTCTGTGTGTGGAGTAAAGGTGCTCTTGGATTGTTTTCCCTGGCTGCGCATGTGAAATTTGGTAAGACTGATTTAAGTTTGCCTGCATTAAAGTCCCCGGCCACTAGGAGCGCCGCATCTGGTGAGCATTTTCTTCTTTACTTATGGCCTTATAGAGTTGGTTGAGAGCGGTCTTAGTGCCAGCTTCGCTTTGTGGTGGTAAATAGACGGCTACGAATTATACAGATGAGAACTACCTCGAGACTTATTTAATATTAGACATCGCGCACCAGCTGTTATTGACAAAGACACACCCCCACCCCTCGTCTTACCAGAGGTAGCGTCTCTTTTCTGCCGGTGCATGGAAAAACCTGCCAGCTCTATATTGTCAGTTTCTTCGTTCAGCCACGTCTCGGTGAAACATACGATGTTGCAGTTTTTAATGTCCCGTTGGTAGGATAATCTTAATATTAGGTCATCAATTTTATTTTAGAATGATTGCACGTTAGCAAGAAGAATGGAAGGTATTGGGAGTTTTCTCGCTCGCCTCCGGATTCTCAGAAGGATCCCCGATCTGCGTCCCCTTTTCCGTCGTCTTTTATTCACGCAAAAGGTGTGGATCTGGGCCTGTTCCAGTGAAAGCAGGATATCCTTCTCGTCGGACTCGATAAAGGAAAAAGTTTATTCCAATCCGCGGTAATTAATCGCTTTTCTGATGTCCAGAAGTTATTTTCGGTCGTAAGAGACAGTAGCAGCAACATTATGTACAAAAATAAGTTACACAAAAAAATAACAATTGCACAATTGGTTGGGAGAATGTAAAACGTCAGCCATGGTCTTCGGTGCCATCTTTCAAACACTGTACATGTGTTTTGTAATCAAATTCTGGTCTGTCAAAGCATCTGGTTGTTATTATTATTTACTTTGAAATGTTTGTATTTCATCTGTTTGGTAATGCCAACCTGTCCTGTTCTCGACTCACCATCACTGTGAATTGGCTCCTATTTGAGCGGGCCGTTGAAGATAGGCACAGGCTGCAAACCACTTGTTATTTGGTTTCTCCCATTTCTCAGGGGTGTTTTCATTTATTGGAAATGTTTACGCTAATTGTGTATTTGTTTTCATAAACGTGTTAAGTGTTGACCATAAGAATGTTAATTGGGCAATTGTAATAACTTTAAATTGTGCTATTTAGAGGTTTAAATGGTTTATGCCAAGTGGTTATTTAGGATTCCCTAATCCTCATTCAGGGCAGTTTGTCAGTTTTTGACTTGTATTCGAGTCAAGTTATTATATTATTGGCCGAGTAAGTTTATTATTTTGCAACCAAGTTAAAGGCCCAATGTAATGTTTTTATCTCAATATCAGATCATTTATGGGTAATAATTACGTAAGTTACTGTGATTGTTTTCCACTAAAATTGTAAAAAATATACACAAATATTTTTGCGAAATAAAACTAAACAATTTCTCAAGTAAGACATTTGCTAGGACTGTCTCAGAGTGGTCTGAGTGGGGAGGGAAAGGCACCAAAGGGATGCATTGACTACAGAGTGGATCAATCCACCACAGCGGAGGAGCCTAATGGGAGGAATATGTAACCTGAAAACTATCTGTTATTGGCAGAGGTTTGGAAATATTTTGGTTATTGGTCTATTCACCAGGCAAGCCAAAACTCCACCCATGCAAATCCTGCGGATTAGAATGTCCTGTATAAATTGCATTTTCAACCAGCAACTGTCAGAAATAACTGATCATATTTTTTTCCCACACTTTTTCAGTGTTAGTTTCATCAGCTGTTGTACACATATGAAACATAGGAAAAAAACAGAATTTTGATTGCACTGGGCCTTTAATTATTTTGGTCATGTTTAAAATGTGTACATTTTTGTAGATACAACTCTAGATACAGTCTTCTCCATCCCCTGCACGATAAATAAATACCGCATTTGATCTACTGACGTCTCAACTGTTACTGCTCCACACTGGGTCCTCTATCCTAACACAATACCATTTACAATTGTATTTATAATCAAACAATGTTCTAATCACTGCAGTCACATCAGATATTTTAATCCACATGCAACGGACTCTTAAAATGATACATTATACACAATGCATGACAACCCACCTGAGAAGGACATGTTGAAACCTTCATAGGACATGGAGAAATCTGAGACGAAGCGGAGCTGGGCGCTAAAGTTTCCAAACAGGCCGGCCTTGATGGAGGGGGGCAGGACGGAGCCAGTGAGCCTGGCCACGGGTTCCGTGAAGCTGCCGTCCTCTGTGATGAGGAGGTAATCATGGGAGTCCTCCAGGTGGAACGTGTGGAAGAGCAGCTGCACTCCTGGAGAGATTCAGATAAGATTAGGCCTCCCTAAGTCACACATCAAAAACCCTGTCTCTACGTCACACCAGCCCTAAGGGAGGGCTGGGGCTTAATGTTGATGAGAATATAGAAATACATTATTCAAATGGGGTGATGTAGGCCTAGTCACAGCTGCTTTTACTTACTTAATGCTGCAACAAATTATTGGTTGGTTCTTACAGTAGAGAGCTATTCATGAGTCTTACCTTTGCCATGAGACACCTCTATCGTCCATGTGCAGTTCAATGAGTTTGGGTAGAAATCAGGAAATCCAGGGGAGAGAATATTTCCTTTTTTACCAAAGATATAACCACCACACAACGCTAAGGGAAACAAAATGAAACACGTTGTGAATGAGTGTAAGAGGCATTGTTTTTTAGACTGAGAACTGAACATTAACAATGATTAATTAATGCAATTTCTTGCATAACAATCAGGGGTTTTAGAAAAATAAATTATAACAGCATTTAAATAAATAAAGATGCAAACGATTATGAGCTGGTATCATTAGATTTTTGATTAGTATGCCAAGAGCGCAGAAAATTGCTCAAAGAAATTGCTAAATTAAAAACAGAGTCCAGGTGGGTTTGAAACCAGAATTTAGGTCAGAGCCTGCAAACAATATCCCTGGGTGTAAGATAATCTTTTGCACTTTGTAAATGTTCTAAACAAACTTTTAGTCACTCCTCCATGTTATTTGTAGAGACAAACCTAATGACAGTGTGAAACACAGACGTAGACACATGTTTCTAGATTAAAAGCCTCAGAGTTTACCCAACTAAAGCTGAGTAAGATGAAGACGTGGGATACTGTACGCTGATAGTGAGTCTGTCTGAGAAGATCAAAAGCGAACTTAATAACCGAGGCAGAATTCTGACAGGAAAGACTGTCAGTGGAGAAAGTCAGGCAGAGTCATCGAAACAACAACTTATCACTGCCTTAATTACGAGATAAATAAAAAAGGAAGAACAAGTTAAAGGAATATGTTAATCTACTTTGGTTTCTATGTAAATGTTACACTTTAGTTGTACTTACCATGTTTTTGAAGCATGGAATCTATAATCTATAACATGAATGTATATGTTAATAGACAAACAGAGGTCCAGAACCTCTAGCCTATGAGGTTGAAGTCACTCAGTGTTTATAATTGGTGTGAGGATCTGTTAAATGGTTTGAAAATAGCTGAAAAAGGAAGCAGGCGTTCCCAAGATAGCACAGGTTCCCATGAACAAATGTATGGAGTTGGCACTTGCAATTATACCCGATTCCGTAGGCTATGGAGATGCTGGTGATTAAATGGGGCTCATGTCGCGCGTGTTATCATACACGCCCAAGGCTACCACTGAAAGTTAATCAGCGAGGATAGTTCTTTTGAGGGTGAGACAAATAAAAATATCATAATTGCATGGTATCCCAGCATGCGTCTACATATTTATTTATTTACATATTTACTGAGGTCTGAGTCGTCCCGTTTGAAAGAAGAAGGGGAGATATTTTTGTTGTGAAAAACAAGGTGTACCTTCCCCCAAAGTGAGGGATCCTTGGAAATCATTACAAATTACTTCTGGTATAGATATCACAAAGCGGGCCACAAAGGCAACACTGTATGTTTATGATAAGACATGGATAAGACAAATTGTGGGCGTAAACAATCCATATCTACAGTATCGTCTTTGCTCTTAAGAGCTTAAGTCCTGCTTGCACCATAAACACAGTAGTGGGCGGGAGGAGACAGGTGCTCAGGATGCAGGACTAGTGGAACATTTCTACGCGATTTGAAGAGTTCATTTCTGCTGCACTTCTAAGAATGAGGGTTCTAAGAATTATACTACAAGAAAAAAACCAATGATGGATGATCAATGTTATGCTCTGTGATTGTTCATTATTTTTCACCATTTCCAAAAAGTATTGTGCCATAATCCTCCTTCTAATATAAAACATTATTTTTCACCATTTCTAAAAAGTATTGTGCCATAATCCTCCTTCTAATATAAAACATTCTATCTCTTCCTGAAATGAATGGGTGATAAATCCCATTTAAAAAACAGATAGCAGCTTTGTCTAGAACAGGACCTGTCTATTGCATATGCCTACAGCCTTGTGAAATGATAGAGTAAGTAAGAGGGACAAATAGGCAGATACAACGGAAGAAAACATTTCATATATCTGAATGGGATGTGGAAATGCCACCACTGTCGATCATGAAGGTCAAGTTCAGAAGAGAACACATTCGGTGTCAGACTTGGCTAGAATAGAAAATACAATTGATAAGCTAGTTGTCTGGAGGATGATATTGGGCGTACAAAACCTGACGGTCAAACGCTTGACTTACTAGAAAAATATGCTGTACAGGTTTATTTTCATCCCAAGTAGCGAGAAACAAATGAGATAAACAGTTGGAATAATGTCTTTCTGCAGAACCTCCACCCTGTCTACTGCCTCTCTGACTCTCTGTTGTCTGACACCCAAAGTTATCTTAGTGTGTATATTCTAGTCACCTCTCCTCTCATCAAGAATTAATGAACTCAGCCCCCGAGGGGAGTCAAAGAGGCTTACCCTTTCCCCCAGATAAGAGAGAGATTCGTTAGCAGGGAGTTGTGTCTCCCACATCACTCTCTGTGAATGTGATGGGGAGTGTGAGGAGAAGGGGTGATAGCTGGGTGCTGCCACGCATGTACTATAAGTGCACCTGACACGAACAGGAAAAAGGAGAGGAAGGAAGGGTTGGACAAGGCTAGATGGGGTACACTACCATCACAGCTGGGCAGTGCGTGATTCCACTGATGGTTCCTCTCACACACGATGGGTTCCTCATCGCTCAGCGTGTAGCCTTGATCACAGCTGAATGTCACCCTGGAGCCAATGGCGAAATTGTTCCCATGCCGCTTTCCATTGACCGGGATCCCAGGATCTAAGCAGGAATCTGTTTCCATCATAACACCTTTAGGGATAGAAATAACTATTTCATTCCACCTTCAGGCCTTAAAATGTAATAGAGAATGGTGTCATAATCGCTCTTTACTGTATAAATCATGAGGGAGCCACAAGGGGTTCTCTCTCCTTTTCCCTCTCTTTCCATTTCATCCCTTGATGGAGGGTTGTCCTCATAGAAAATATTGTAATAATAATCAAATGTGTATTTTATTAATGAGTTATCCCAAATAGCATACATGAAATGTTTATAAAGCACAATAGATGTCATTAACAATTTTCAGCTATCTGTCTGGATTTGGTAGTCATGTCTCATCCCTGCTTACTTAATAATGACAGCCAGTCTTGTGCTACAGTAATTGTGGTTAGGTTAATATAGGAAACATTTATGGCATACATTTTTTGTGAGTATATAGTATGGAAGCTTGAATAAATTCGGAAAGTATTCAAACCCCTTGACTTTTTCAACATTTTGTTACGTTACAGCCTTGTCCTAAAATGGATTTAATAAAAAAAGTCCTAATCAATCTACACACAATACCCCATAATGACAAAGCGAAAACAGGTTTTTCTATATTTTCTCCCATTCTTTTCTGCAAATCCCCTCAAGCTCCCCATCCAACCTGACAGAGCTTGAGAAGATCTGCAGAGATGAATGTGAGAAATTGCCCAAATACAGGTGTGCAAAGCTTGCAGCGTCATACCCAAGAAGACTCAAGCCTGTAATCGCTGCCAAAGGTGCTTTAACAAAGTACTGAGTAAAGGTTCTGAATACTTATGTACATTTATTATTTCAGATGTACATTGTTTATACATTTGCAAAAAAATCGAAAAACCTGTTTTTGCTTTGTCATTTTGACGTATTGTGTGTAGATTGATGAGGGGGGAAAACAGTTTAATCCATTTTAGAATAAGGTTGTAATGTAACAAAATGTGGAAAGAGTCAAGGGGTCTGAATACTTTTCGAATGCACTGTATCATAGTATTTGGAGGAAGAATTTGGCTAACTATTTTACAACACTATTGAATTGTTGATAGATTACTAAATCATCTTATTGCAAATGACAGCCTAGTGCTATCATTGGTGATGTAATAACGTTATATCTCATGAGCTAAATCTCATGAGGTTGGCCTTCATAATCACCAATTATTTGGCATTTAAATCACAGTCCTGTTCAGGCAACAACACTAATGATGACAAGCTATCAAAAATAAGTGTAAATCTAATTTCACAGCTCCTACACCACTTCAGTAATATTGAAATGGTGTAAGAGCTGTGAAATTAGATTTACACTTCTTGTGATCACAACACCCACCACACGAGCTGAGTCAATATTGACATCAGCAGCACACACATGACAGCGATATTGCACCACCAGTTGTAGCCATTAAACATTTTGTGGATTGCAAACACAACGTCCTCAGCTTTTCAAGGTAGCCCTGTGGATACATTTCAAATTGAAAACCGTAGAACTCACTGTCGTAGCGGATCTGGAAGCCCACGCTGGAGCGACTGTTGTCTGTGGTGAATAGCAGGTACATGTAATTACTGGTGCTAATGAGAAAATGGGGCGCCTGAGTGCCATGATACTCTCCGATTAAAGGAGAGGAGTTGGAGGGGCCATCCCGAATCTCCAGTGTGTCATAATTAACCTCGGTCTGGAATCTACATGAAAACAGACAAAAAAGGAGGGGAAAGGATAGTGAATTAGAAGCTAATACTCCATCCAGGCAATTTTATGTAGCCAATCATGGCAGATTATCTCAAACTGAATGATTGTGTGAAATTGAAATAGCTGCATCAAGGACAATATCAATTCTAAACAAAATAGGAAAACCTGTCAAAGGATATCTTGATGGCGTGATCTTTTCTGGCTTCAATAACCCATTCACAGTTCAAAGAATCTTTGTAGTATCCCGGCCAACCAGGAGACAGCAGAACTCCGGTTGGAGCTGTTAAATATCCCCCACAAGGTGCTAGAGGGAAAAGTATGATCTTAGTGGCAAGGTTCTGACATAGAGAGCTTACAAGTCTATATGCAACAGTATGCAAAATGTAACAGTATCCAGTCGTGGCCAAAAGTTTTGAGAATGACACAAATATTAATTTCCACAAAGTTTGCTACTTCAGTGTCTTTAGATATTTTTGTCAGATGTTACTATGGAATACTGAAGTATAATTACAAGCAATTCATAAGTGTCAAAAGCTTTTATTGACAATTACATGAAGTTGATGCAAAGAGTCAATATTTGCAGTGTTGACCCTTCTTTTTCAAGACCTCTGCAATCCGCCCTGGCATGCTGGCATGCTGTCAATTAACTTCTGGGCCACATTCTGACTGGGTTTTTGTTTGTCCACCCGCCTCTTGAGGATTGACCACAAGTTCTCAATGGGATTAAGGTCTGGGGAGTTTCCTGGCCATGGACACAAAATATCAATGTTTTGTTCCCCAAGCCACTTAGTTACCACTTTTGCCTTATGGCAAGGTGCTCCATCATGCTGGAAAAGGCATTGTTCGTCACCAAACTGTTCCTGGATGGTTGGGAAAAGTTGCTCTCGGAGGATGTGTTGGTACCATTCTTTATTCATGGCTGTGTTCTTAGGCAAAATTGTGAGTGAGCCCACTCCCTTGGCTGAGAAGCAACCCCACACATGAATGGTCTCAGGATGCTTTACTGTTGGCATGACACAGGACTGATGGTACCGCTCACCTTGTCTTCTCCGGACAAGCTTTTTTTCCGGATGCCCCAAACAATCGGAAAGGGGATTTATCAGAGAAAATGACTTTACCCCAGTCCTCAGCAGTCCAATCCTTGTACCTTTTGCAGAATATCAGTCTGTCCCTGATGTTTTTCCTGGAGAGAAGTGGCTTCTTTGCTGCCCTTCTTGACACCAGGCCATCCTCCAAAAGCCTTTGCCTCACTGTGCGTGCAGATGCACTCACACCTGCCTGCTGCCATTCCTGAGCAAGCTCTGTATTGGTGCTGCCCCGATCCCGCAGTTGAATCAACTTTAGGAGACGGTCTGGCGCTCGCTGGACTTTCTTGGGCGCCCTGAAGCCTTCTTCACAACAATTTAACCGCTCTTCTTGAAGTTCTTGATGGTCCGATTAATGGTTGATTGAGGTGCAATCTTACTTGCAGCAATATCCTTGCCTGTGAAGCCCTTTTTGTGCAAAGCAATGATGACGGCACGTGTTTCCTTGCAGGTAACCATGGTTGACAGAGGAAGAACAATGATTCCAAGCACCACCCTCCTTTTGAATCTTCCAGTCTGTTATTTCGAACTCAATCAGCATGACAGAGTGATCTCCAGCCTTGTCCTCGTCAACACTCACACCTGTATTAAGAGAATCACTGACATGATGTCAGCTGGTCCTTTTGTGGCAGGGCTGAAATGCAGTGGAAATGTTTTTGGGGGATTCAGTTCATTTGCATGGCAAAGAGGGACTTTGCAATTAATTGCAATTCATCTGATCACTCTTCATAACATTCTGGAGTATATGCAAATTGCCATCCTACAAACTGAGGCAGCAGACTTTGTGATAATTAATATTTGTGTCATTCTCAAAACTTTTGGCCACGACTGTAGACTGGGTATACTTTGCTACTTGTAGAATTGTAGCATACTTTCAGTGGCTCTACAATGTTTCACCAAATGACAACAATGATATGCCCAGTGCCCACCCACGCCAATCCAAGGGAGTCAGGATGACATTGGCAGATTCCACTGGATACTTATTGGATTATATGGATTATTGTGCAACATTACACAGTACCTTCACACCGAGGAACTGCTGCATTCCACACTACGTTTCCATCCTGAATGATGCAGGTTATGGACTCAGACCCATGGGTTTTGATGAAGCCTTCATCACATGTGAAGAGCACAGAGCTGCCCAACAAGAAGTGCTCCCCATTCCGCTGGCCATTGACAGGGATGCCGGGGTCGTGGCATTCATTCTGACCAAATGCTAGAGAGGAAAATAAAACTGGTTTCAGTGTTTTTCAGTGATTTCAGTCTTTTCTGTACTATTGTTTTTTAATCAATAAGAAGATATCAAACTGGATTCGGTGCCACATTTAACTCATGTGTCTTATCCCAGAGAACGAGATGAGAACCTGGTTAATTTACGGCTAGGGGTTCCGCTAGCAGAACGTTTCGACAACATCCGGTGAAATGGCAGAGCGCGAAATTCAAGTGCAATACAACAAATTAAATCTTAACTTCTTGTTAATCTAGCCACCGTGTCAGATTTAAAAAAGGCTTTATGGCGAAAGCAAACCATGCTATTATCTAAGGACAGTACCCCATCAAACAAACACATAACAATCATAATTCAACCTGCCAGGCGCGACACAAAACTCAGAAATAACGATATGATTCATGCCTTGCCTTTGAAGATCTTCTTCTGTTGGCACTCCAATATGTCCCATAAACATCATAAATGGTCCTTTTGTTCGATAAATTCTGTCGTTATATCTCCAAAATGTCAATTTTTTTGGTGCGTTTGATTCAGAAAAATACCAGTTCCAACTCGCGCAACATGACAAAAAAAATCTAATAAGTTACCTGTAATCTTGATCCAAACATTTCAAACAACTTTCCTAATACAACTTTAGGTAATTTTTAACGTAAATAATCAATCAAATTTAAGACGGGATAAACTGTGCTCAATACCAGACAAAAACAAAGTGGAGCGAGCTTTCAGGTCGCGCCCCCCAACCACAACAGTACACTAGACTTGACCCTCGTTCTGAACAGCCATACTTCTTCATTACTCAAAAGCAAAACATCAACCAATTTCTAAAGACTGTTGACATCTAGTGGAAGCGATAGGAACTGCATGCAAGTGCCTTAGAAATCTAGATCCACATAGAAAACCCATTGAAAACACTGTCACCTCAACAAACAAAAAATTCCTGGATGGTTTGTCCTCGGGGTTTCGCCTACCAAAT
This sequence comes from Salmo salar, assembly GCF_965601325.2. NCBI lineage: Eukaryota > Metazoa > Chordata > Actinopteri > Salmoniformes > Salmonidae > Salmo > Salmo salar. Next base: position 81,280,669 of record NC_138291.1, on the reverse strand, counting down.
AAGTTCTGTTATACGCAGACATAATTTTAACAGTTTTAGAAACTTTAAATCTACCAATGATATGCATATCCTAGCTTCTGGGCCTGAGTAGCAGGCAGTTTACTTTGGGCACGCTTTTCATCCAAAATTCCTAATGCTGCCCCCTATCCTAAAAAAGTTAATTATTTAGTAATTGAGAATAGGTGCTAATCAGGCAACAACATGAACACAGCACAGTGGTGAAGACTGAGCCCATGAAGGCAACATGTCCCTTTCTCTGCCTCATTGTCAATACACGCCTGCTCACTGATAGTCACTTCCCATGCCAGATTGGAAGACATGTCCCTCTCCTCCTAACACGGTGACACCAGTTCTATAGAGCTATTGAGTTGCCACACCACAGGCTCCCCCGCCATCCCCATCACATGGCTGACACCTCCCGCCAAAAACAACTCCCTGTCTTAGTCACTCTCCAATCATGACAGGAGAGTCCAGCGGGTGCAGGCAGAGGTGTCATGCCCACAGGAGGCACAGGGGCATGTGCCCCATCAGATTTTTTGTAAATTATGCTAGCTTTTTTTGTTGGTAATATTACTAGCCTAAAGTTGGCTTTAGATAGCCCAGATAGGTTCCCAATCTCCCAATGTCATAACAAGCTACCAAGAAGCCATTTCAGGCTATCAATCAAGTTAGCGTAGCTAGCTTGTCTAACTATCTTAGCTGGCATGCCTGCTGGCAAGGTTGGTAGACTTTAAATAAGAAAGCAATAACTTAATATACCGAATAAGACTCACAAGACTCACATTCTTTTCTATCTTTTCCCCAGATTTTAGCAGAGATGCAGAGTGCATATTTAGTTTCTTTAAAAAAAGAACCACCAGTCAGGAGGATACAGACAGCTCAAGAGGTATGCTTAGATTTGCAGAAGAAAAAATAATATATTTTTTTACATATAATTAAGCATAATGATTCTGGCTCTAGATTGTAGGAAAATGCTATTTCAGGTGTTTGAAAAATGAATAGCCCCCCTCCGGACCACCCCCCAGCCATCCTCACATACTTTGTGACCCCTCAGATTTTTGGGGTGCATGATGCCCCTGGATGCAGATGCATAAGCGAGATAAAAACGGTAACAACATCCTCCTCTATTTCATTAACCTTTCTGACCACTGCAGCCTGCCTCTGTTACTCTCCCATCAAATAAATCCAGGAGCTGCGGAGGAGAGACATGTCTCTGCATAGTCTCCCCGGCCGAGAGTTCAAGAAGAGAATGTGTCCTAGAGATAGCAAACAGGAACTGGGGACAGCAATACTCAGACCTAATTTCAGCTCAGTGTGGTACAAGCATAATTCCATTAACACTGGGTACAGCTGGATCAGTTCAATATTTTTCTGCTACAGAGTGTGTCTATTTCGAGGCAGAGGACATGAACACACCTCTACCATTGCTGTTTCCTGTTTCATGATAATGTCTCTAAATTATCAGCAAAAAAGGGAAAATATATCATGTTTACCTTCAAGGTTCGGAATTGCCTTGCAGTATTATTGTTTTTTCTTATCTCGTGTTTACAGATACAAAATGTTGGAGGCCAACTGGTACACACATTTACATTAAAATATGCATTAAAATGTTAGGATTGTAAATTATTAAAGTTACAAACATTCCCAAGGCCCCTTTAAACGGTGTAGTATTGAGAGAAAAGGGCGAAATTTGAATTTAATTTGTCATAATGTCATCTGTGTGAAATCCTTTCATTGAATTCATGGGTAAGTAAGTAGGAAAAGGGATGCATTACTTCTTGACCAATATCTTGACCAGTTAATCACATATAATATAATTAATAATAATTCAAATGGGATGTGGCTGGTTTTAATTACAGGGAAAAGATAGATTTGTCTACACAGGGAAATGTATTGTATGGCCATACAAATTCTTAAATAGAACGGTCCCACCCACTTCCAGCTAATGAGTCTCCATTCTCAGACAAATAATTCTCAGACAAATAATTTAAAAAACTTATTTGCTTTGTAAATAATTCTGATTCGTAACTTCCCTTGTAAGAGTATACCTGACTTAGCATTTGATTGAACACATATGAAGAGATACTATAGAGACCCCTTGACTCAGTATTGGTGCTACAGGGAGTTCTGAATTGCATAACAGAAGACATTGTGAAGGCCATGGGTCATCAAAATATAGCTAAATCGCAAATATCTTTAGAAGGAAGGGCCATTTACTTGTATAAGTGATGTTAAATCCTTTCCCAGTGTTGGAGTGGTCAGTCTGGAACTCCAGGCGCATGATGTGTCCATTGCTGGCTATCTGAGAGGGTACGTCCTTCCCGGAGAATGTGCCAAATGTGGTGGGCTCCGACATCCCATCGTCTTTCACAATGAGGTAGTCAAACTGGGGCTCTACCTCAAAGTCGCTGAAAATTAGATGAATCCTGCTCCCTGGCTCAGCGATAATGAGCCACACACAGTTCATGTTGTTCCCATACTCCTCAGGGTAGTTGGGGGAGAGGATTATTCCTGATGGGGTGGTGAAATTGAAGAAGCAGGAAACTGCAAAAATAGATAGGGGCACACACACAGATCTGCCATCATGCTTTGATGAAGCACACAGTGAGATAAATTAGCTCTTTTATAAGACATCACTGAAGACATTTTGTTTGAAATGGGTGGGATACATGCTTTCCTTTGAATTCTTCATTCTATTCACTGCACCAGGTGGAATAATATAACCCAGTGTCATGACAGTAGAGAGGCTATCAAACAAGAGCTGCCTGCCCTTGGCTGTATAGCTGCTTAACCCTGGTGTCAGCCTTCATGCCAGAGGGAGGGTGAACTGGGGAGGGTGAACTGAAAATATTGAACTCTACTAACTAACAATACAGGCTTACCTGCAACAACAGCTCTTACTTTTTTTTTAAATAACTCAAGACCTCTGTATAGAAACTGTAAATAATAAGCTCAGTGAGCAATGTCTAAATGACAGGAGTAATGATCTTTGAATGGTATAGCTCCAGAATGGACAGCGGGGAGTGTTGACCAAGCAATGATGACAGCTTTACATGTGTCAGGGAATATAGTCATACCACATTCCTTCGGACTGTTGGGACTATGTAGGTGTATCAGATGGATCAATCTAAATGAGAGTGCTGTAAATTAAAGTCATACATTTTGAAATAGCATCTTACACACGCAGCTGGGTTTGTTTCCAGACCACTGGTTGTTTTGCTGGCAAGATATTGTTCTCTCGCCGACCAACTCAAAGGCCGCCTGACACTCGAACGTCAGCATGTCGCCATGTAAAAACCGCTCCCCCGATCTTCTGCCGTAGGCCGGGATGCCAGGATCCCCACACCCTCCTTTGTCGATTTCTGTAAAAATATGCAAGTGTTACCATGTTCAAGTTCATTCAATGGTTTCAATACCTAATGACATCTGGTTAGTTGCTCTTAGGGTTGAATGTCCTAAAACTGATATCCACTGAGCAATCTTCAGATCCTCAAAACATAACATGACAGCTTTCCTCTAACACAACATTCCTTACACAAGTATAATCATTTTAGAACCATCAATATAATCCAATAGAGAACAAGACAGCAAGAGCAATATACTGGCATGCCAACTGTTGTCTATCTCCTCTACAAGTTCAGGTGGAGGCAGTATTTTCTAGCAGGAGTAAAATGACAGTGACAAATGAATGACGTTCTGGAAGAGTTCATTTTTTGTGTTAACAACCAGCATGTCAGCTCAGTAGCTATCGCTCCACTGGCCCAGCTGAGCAATAATCTACAGGGGATGAGTTTAATTCCAGCAGCACATTCAACAACCTTTGTGAGATGTTAAGTGCCGGTTAAATACCTTTGGAGCTGCCAAGAGCAATTAGTTGAGGGATCTATGCGTAGGCTCCACATTCAGGTTAAGGGCATATCAGCCTGATCGCAACCGTGATTGAGATGTAAACTGTCTTACTAAGGATTTACCATGCTCTTAAACACTAATATGTAAAAATGCCTCAAGTGGCTGTCCATCGCTGAATTTATTGTCCAATAACCTAAATTATGATGAGCTGGGAGTCAAATTAGGTGTCTTGGACATGTCTACCATTTACATGCATATTGTGGGTGAAATTTCAAACATTGAAGAAATGGTAAGCAGGAGATAACATCAAAATATGTGCCATTGAGGTACACAGTGGTCTGTTTCAGAGATAATGCAAATATTTCAGAGATGTCATGAACAACTCAAAGCATCATATCAATGCCCACAAATAACAGAAAAATGTTTGTAATTTATCTTTATGCTCTCTCTGTGTCACTGTTTTCTGGGATATATACTGCATGTAAAAAAAAAAATATATAAAAGAGACTGCAGTTCCACCGAATAAAGCTCAGTGAATGAAGCTCATTGTTTCCATTTTCCATAGCAACGGGTTTACTTGGCTCTGTTCTCGCATTGTAATGTGTCTGGAAATGCATGACAACAAAAACACAATTTTCCTCCCTCTTATACAGCCGCCTTGTGAGACATCCCTCAAAATACATTTTCTCACAATGAGCCTACCTTACCCTGTTGTATGACAGAAAATCGGAATCATGTCACAGAATAAATAAGAAATATGCACATAGAATGTGCTACAGGAAGGAATTAAAGAAGGAAATCAAGTACAGGTTATGGGTAAACTACAGTATTTACTAGGAGCCTCTGCCTAAAAATGCTTACCTACTTGCAAAGTGAGTTTGATGGTATTATGCAATTATTTGAATACTTAATCCTTAACGTTCATCATTATATGTGGCAATTTAGTGATTTATATGTATCTATAGACAGTCTTTACAACATATCTTTTTATTAGTATATTTTATCGGATACCATGATTCTCTTCCCTCTGACTGATATATGTTGCTTCATCATTTACACAAGCAATTAGTTATGGGTTGTGAATGTTTCAAATAGTTCAAATGTAGGTATCACTTGGTGTTGCCAGCCTTTCTCACACAGATATAATTATATGATGCATACTACAGGTGAACAAGGCTGACTGAATACTCCCCCAGATTATATATACAGTAGACATGGACACCTACTGTACAGGGCCCCTTAAGAATAAGTCCCGCCACTTATATTCAGTGGTTTTGCTGTCAAACATGGTACCTGGACAGTAGGCACTAGTGTGACATTGAGGTGGTGTCATTGTGCAGGGTTATGCATTTTGTTGAGCTGTCAATTGTGCAAACTGTCAGTGTGGCCATATAAAGAAAGGGTTGAGACTTGTGTATGAAGGGGTAATTGTACAGTCGTAGCCAAAAGTTTTGAGAATGACACAAATATTCATTTCTACAAAGTTTGCTGCTTCAGTGTCTTTAGATATTTTTGTCAGATGTTACTATGGAATACTGAAGTATAATTACAAGCATTTCATAAGTGTCAAAGGCTTTTATTGACAATTACATGAAGTTGATGCAAAGAGTCAATATTTGCAGTGTTGACCCTTCTTTTTCAAGACCTCTGCAATCCGCCCTGGCATGCTGCCAATTAACTTCTGGACCACATCCTGACTGATGGCAGCCCATTCTTGCATAATCAATGCTTGGAGTTTGTCAGAATTTGTGGGTTTTTATTTGTCCACCCGCCTCTTGAGGATTGACCACAAGTTCTCAATGGGATTAAGGTCTGGGGAGTTTCCTGGCCATGGACACAAAATGTCGATGTTTTGTTCCCCGAGCCACTTAGTTACTACTTTTGCCTTATGGCAAGGTGCTCCATCATGCTGGAAAAGGCATTGTTCGTCACCAAACTGTTCTTGGATGGTTGGGAGAAGTTGCTCTCGGAGGATGTGTTGGTACCATTCTTTATTCATGGCTGTGTTCTTAGGCAAAATTGTGAATGAGCCCACTCCCTTGGCTGAGAAGCAACCCCACACATGAATGGTCTCAGGATGCTTTACTGTTGGCATGACACAGGACTGATGGCAGCGCCCACCTTGTCTTCTCCGGACAAGCTTTTTTCCAGGTGCCCCAAACAATCGGAATGGGGATTCATCAGAGAAAATGACTTTACCCCAGTCCTCAGCAGCCTAATCCTTGTACCTTTTGCAAAATATCAGTTTGTCCCTGATGTTTTTCCTGGAGAGAAGTGTCTTTGCTGCCCTTCTTGACACCAGGCCATCCTCCAAAAGTCTTCACCTCACTGTGCGTGCAGATGCACTCACACCTGCCTGCTGCCATTCCTGAGCAAGCTCTGTACTGGTGATGCCCCGATCCCGCAGCTGAATCAACTTTAGGAGACGGTCCTGGCGCTTGCTGGACTTTCTTGGGCGCCCTGAAGCCTTCTTCACAACAATTGAACCACTCTCCTTGAAGTTCTTGATGATCCGATAAATGGTTGATTGAGGTGCAATCTTACTGGCAGCAATATCCTTGCCTGTGAAGCCCTTTTTGTGCAAAGCAATGATGACGGCTGTAACGCCCTGGCCATAAAGAGGTTTTTTTTGTTCTCTATTTTTGGTTAGGCCAGGGTGTGACATGGGTGGGCGTTCTAGGTTTCTTTTTCTATGTTGGTGGTTTTCTTTGTTTTGGCCGTGTATGGCTCTCAATCAGGAACAGGTGTAGATCGTTGTTGCTGATTGAGAGTCATACATAGGCAGCCTGTTTTTCCTTTGGGGTTTGTGGGTGAATTTTTTTCTGTTTAGAGTTTGTTCCTGACAGAACTGTTGCTGGTAGTTCTTTTGGTTTCTTTTTTGTATAGTGTTCATTCGGTCAATAAAACCTTTCAAGATGAACACATCCTCCGCTGCACCTTGGTCTCATTTCAACGACAGCCGTTACAGATTCACCCACCGACAACGGACCAAGCAGCGTGAGAGGAAGGAGCAGAAGGTTCAGGATTCTTGGCAGTGGGAGGAATTACTGGACGGAAAGGGACCATGGGATCAAGCTGGGGAATATCGCCGCCCGCAGTGGGAGATCGAGGCAGCGAAAGCTGAGAGGCGGTGGTATGAGACAAGGGAGCGCAACAGGCACGAGAGGCAGCCCCCAAAAATGTTTTTGGGGGGGCACACGGGGAGTGTGGCAGAGCCAGGATCGAATTCTGGGCCAACTCCCCGTGCTTACCGGAAGTGGCGTGGTACTGGTCAGGCACCGTGTTATGCGGTAGAGCGCACGGTGTCTCCAGTGCGCGCTCATAGCCCGGTGCGCTACATCCCAGCCCCCCGCAAGTGCCATGCTAGAGTGGGAATCGAGCCAGGACGGGTTGTACAGGCTGTGCGCTCTAGACCTCCAGTGCGTCTTCAGGACCAGGTCTATCCTGTGCCTGCGCCCAGAACCAGGCCTCCTGCATGTCTTCCAAGCCTGGTGAGTCCTGTGCCTGCGCCCAGAGCCAGGCCTCCTGCATGTCTTCCCAGCCTGGTGAGTCCTGTGCCTGCGCCCAGAGCCAGGCCTCCTGCATGTCTTCCCAGCCTGGTGAGTCCTGTGCCTGCGCCCAGAGCCAGGCCTCCTGCATGTCTCCCCAGCCTGGTGAATCCTGTGCCAGAGCCGCCAGAGCCGCCTGCCAGTCCGGAGCCGCCAGAGCCGCCCGCCAGTCCGGAGCCGCCAGAGCCGCCCGCCTGTCCGGAGCCGCCAGAGCCGCCCGCCTGTCCGGAGCCACCAGAGCCGCCCGCCTGTCCGGAGCCGCCAGAGCCGCCCGCCAGCCGGGCGCAGCCAGAGTCGCCCACCAGCCCGGAGCTGCCAGGGTCGCCCGCCAGCTCGGCGCAGCCAGGGTCGCCCGCCAACTCCGGCGCAGCCAGGGTCGCCCGCCAGCCGGGCGCAGCCAGGGCCGCCCGCCAGCCGGGCGCAGCCAGAGTCGCCCGCCAGCCCGGAGCTGCCAGGGTCGCCCGCCTGCCGGGCGCAGCCAGGGTTGTCCGCCAGTTCTCCGGCGCAGCCAGGGACGCCACCTAAGTGGGCTAAGCTGAGGGTGGAGCAGGGTCCACGTCCCGCACCAGAGCCGCCGCCGTAGGAAGGCCCACCCGGACCCTCCCCTTTAGAGTCAGGTTTTGTGGCCGGAGTCCGCACCTTTGGGGGGGGGGGGGGGTACTGTAACGCCCTGGCCATAGAGAGGGTTTTTTTGTTCTCTATTTTTGGTTAGGCCAGGGTGTGACATGGGTGGGCGTTCTAGGTTTCTTTTTCTATGTTGGTGGTTTTCTTTGTTTTGGCCGTGTATGGCTCTCAATCAGGAACAGGTGTAGATCGTTGTTGCTGATTGAGAGTCATACATAGGCAGCCTGTTTTTCCTTTGGGGTTTGTGGGTGAATGTTTTCTGTTTAGAGTTTGTTCCTGACAGAACTGTTGCTGGTCGTTCTTTTGGTTTCTTTTTTGTATAGTGTTCATTCGGTCAATAAAACCTTTCAAGATGAACACATCCTCCGCTGCACCGTGGCCTCATTTCAACGACAACCGTTACAACGGCACGTGTTTCCTTGCAGGTAACCATGGTTGACAGAGGAAGAACAATTATTCCAAGCACCACCCTCCTTTTGAAGCTTCCAGTCTGTTATTCGAACTCAATCAGCATGACAGAGTGATCTCCAGCCTTGTCCTCGTCAACACTCACACCTGTGTTAACCTGTTAGGGCTAGGGGGCAGTATTGACACGGCCAGATAAAAAACGTACCCGATTTAATCTGGTTACTACTCCTGCCCAGTAACTAGAATATGCATATAATTATTGGCTTTGGATAGAAAATACCCTAAAGTTTCTAAAACTGTTTGAATGGTGTCTGTGAGTATAACAGAACTCAAATGGCAGGCCAAAACCTGAGAAGATTTCATGCAGGAAGTGGCCTGTCTGACAAATTGTGTTTCATCTTGGCTCTTTTTATTGAAGACTGAGGATCTTTGCTCTAACGTGACACTTCCTACGGCTCCCATAGGCTCTCAGAGCCCGGGAAAAAGCTGAACGATATCGAGGCAGCCTCTGGCTGAAACACATTATCGCTTTTGGCAAGTGGCCGATCAGAGTACTATGGGCTTAGGCGCGTGCCCGAGTCGACCGAATGCTTTATTTTCTTTCGTCTGTTTACCTAAACGCAGATTCCCGGTCGGAATATTATCGCTTTTTTATGAGAAAAATGGCATAAAAATTGATTTTAAACAGCGGTTGACATGCTTCGAAGTACGGTAATGGAATATTTAGAATTTTTTGGTCAGGAATTGCGCCATGCTCGTCACCCTTATTTACCCTTTCGGATAGTGTCTTGAACGCACAAACAAAACGCCGCTGTCTGGATATAACTATGGATTATTTTGAACCAAACCAACATTTGTTGTTGAAGTAGAAGTCCTGGGAGTGCATTCTGACGAAGACAGCAAAGGTAATAACATTTTTCTTATAGTAAATCTGACTTTGGTGAGTGCTACATTTGCTGGGTGTCTAAATAGCTAGACCTGTGATGCCGGGCTATCTACTGAGAATATTGCAAAATGTGCTTTCACCGAAAAGCTATTTTAAAATCGGACATATCGAGTGCATAGAGGAGTTCTGTATCTATAATTCTTAAAATAATTGTTATGCTTTTTGTGAACGTTTATCGTGAGTAATTTAGTAAATTCACCGGCAGTGTTCGGTGGGAATGCTAGTCACATGCTAGTCACATGCTAATGTAAAAAGCTGGTTTTTGATATAAATATGAACTTGATTGAACAAAACATGCATGTATTGTATAACATAATGTCCTAGGGTTGTCATCTGATGAAGATCATCAAAGGTTAGTGCTGCATTTAGCTGTGGTTTGGGTTTATGTGACATTATATGCTAGCTTGAAAAATGGGTGTCTGATTATTTCTGGCTGGGTACTCTGCTGACATAATCTAATGTTTTGCTTTCGTTGTAAAGCCGTTTTGAAATCGGACAGTGTGGTTAGATTAACGAGAGTCTTGTCTTTAAAATGGTGTAAAATAGTCATATGTTTGAAAAATTGAAGTTTTTGCATTTTTGAGGTTTTTGAATAACGCGCTACGGGATTACACTGGCTGTTACGTAGGTGGGACGATTTGGTGCCACCTACCCTAGAGAGGTTAAGAGAATCACTGACATGATGTCAGCTGGTCCTTTTGTGGCAGGGCTGAAATGCAGTGGAAATGTTTTTGGGGGATTCAGTTCATTTGCATGGCAAAGAGGGACTTTGCGATTAATTGCAATTCATCTGATCACTCTTCATAACATTCTGGAGTATATGCAAATTGCCATCATACAAACTGAGGCAGCAGACTTTGTAAAAATGTATATTTGTGTCATTCTCAAAACTTTTGGCCATGATTGTAATATCTTCATAAATGTCTAAATGGAAAGTTGATGGTGGTGACAACAGACTTTCTGTACAATGTTTCCACACAAAATATTTTATTGAATAGGGGCCTAAGTAAACTGTACTTCCACCTAGCAGTTGAGTTGAATGGAAAGCATCTTCCAAAGCAAACCGTCTCCACAGTATGTATCAGCAACGCAAATCTCTTCTGCTCTCACAGCATGACACTACTTTAATGTGGGTTTGACTTTGCCAGAGTGGCACACTGTGCCCAGTCAACACATGACTTATTAGTGCAAGTTCATTGCTATTCATCAGTTGGAAGGAATTAGACCGACCATCTGATACTGGAAATGAATTACCGTTTATGCTGGTGGAAGCAAATTCTGCACATTAGTGTTTATTGAAACAGATGCTTATATATTTTCATAGAACTTTGCTTAGATGTTATTTGGTAGCCTACCCAAAACCAGCCAGTGCATTTCATTTGGATAACTCTAACATATCAGTGTCTGTGTCGAGCACATATGCTGACCCATTTGCTTTAATCTTTCGCTGAATCTATAGAATTGATGACTTGGCTAGGCATACAGTGAACATTCTACAGGGTGTAAATAAATGCACATATAGTTGCCTAGTCAAAAGGACATCCTGGGCAGACCAACACATATCTTACATATCAGATTTTATGTATGTGGAAAAGTGGCACCAACTATGAGACTCAAATAAGCATGACCTCAACATGAAATGGGAAATGTACAGGGTTTAAATCCAGACCAAATCCATTTTTTTGGCAGACCATTGAATATGTTCTCAAAGAGAATGGGAAGCATACCTTCATATAGGGCTTTGAACCCTTGGGACCCGATGGTGTCATCAGACTGGAGATGTAGCCACATCTGGTTGCTCATACTGACTATCAGGTCAGGAACACTGGACCCTGTCAGCCTGAAACACATCACATGGAACTCAATGATTCATTGTCTCTTACTCACATCAGAAGCTCAATTTATTGTTTTTATGCTCCAAAAGCTTTGACTAGTATTTTCAAGTAAGGGGTAAATGTGTATTAATTATATGACAATTATGTTCAATGTATTATCTGAATAAATGCACAATGCATTGTCCTATTTCATCTGTGTAGACTAGAGCATGCAGTAGTAGCTCTGTGCAACTTAAAAAATCCTACAGAGAATGCTGGAGGGATAGTCCGAGATAGTAAATGATAAATTCAGAGCATCTGCAGAGTACTCACACATAGAGCACTCTCCTGGCATCGCCGATTTTCCCTCCATCCCCCACTGTTAGCGTGTCATATCCTCTCTCAAGATCAAACTCCTCAAAGGCAAGCTTAATAACCTGCTCAAAAAAGGATAAATGTTCCATTGGTTCAAGGACAGCCGCGATAGCATGGCCATAAACAATTTTGCAATTGTACTATTTATACAACGCTTCGTTTGCTTTATTTTCCTAGAAATTGTATAAATTAAAAGCCTTGGGTCGGAATTCAATCATAACAAATTGCCTTTCAAATCATGCAAAAAGTAAACAATCCATATCTGTGTCAACTGTGGTTGTGATTTAAACAAATATTTAAGATATGTGTGGTTTTGCATCAAAAGTATAATGTGCTATGATTGAATTATAACCATAGATCCCATACAATAATAACGAGTCTTTTAGCATGTAATGTATAAAAACATCATGGTACTCTTTGGTATGCACCATGGCAAAACATAGCTTAATCATATTAGAGCTGCAAAAGACAGCAACATTTCAGCTGCTGAAGCTCTATCATTTCAAAGACGTCTTATGGGAGTGCTGTTATGACTGATTATCATTGCATAGTATGTGTAAAAAGCAACCCTGCCACTGCTACCAGGGAAGCTGAAATAATGAAACCATGAAATACATTTACAAATTATTTTGGGGTGGCAATGAAATGATGAAATGCAAAAGAGCAGTTCAAGTATTTGCAATGCCTGGGCACAAACAAAGCATTGAGAAAAAAAAGATGCCTCCACATTTGATGCCTGTACAGGATGAAAGGCAATTAAAAGAAAATTGGATTTCAGCAGAGATTGCTTGAAGGGAAGAAATAAAGCTTAATTAGGACAAACCCATTATCAACATCCTAAAATTCTCTCATTTGGGCCATTAAATAACCATTATTCCCATCCATATTTTTTTAATCTGAAACGTTAAGCAGAAATATATTACCTGTGTAGGTTGGGCAATCCTCACTGAAATGTGTATTAGCAAGCCAAAGGGCCCAAAGTGAATGATCAATGTGAGAGCCTAAACCCTTGAGTACAAGTTCACTGATAGCCAGTTTACTATTCAGGAGCCTCTGATAACTCACCATGCCTGTCACGTCCTGACCAGTAAAAGGGTCATTTGTCATTGTAGTATGGTCAGGGCGTGGCAGGGGGTGTTTGTTTTGTGTGTTTTCTTTTTTTTTTCTAGGGGATTTTGGTTCTAGTTTTCTATTTCCATGTTTGGCCAAATATGGTTTCCAATCAGAGGCAGGTGTTTTTCGTTGTCTCTGATTGGATGCCATACTTAGGCAGCCTGTTTTTTCCTTTAGGTTTGTGGGTGGTTATTTTCTGTATCGCCTGTGTGCCTTATGGAACTGTTTCGTCGTCTGTTTATTTTGTTTTGAGTGTTCTTTCAAATAAAGAGGAAAGATGAGCACTATACCCGCTGCATTTTGGTCACCGTTCATCGACGCCTATGACAATGCCATGTACAGTGCCTTCAGAAAGTAGTCATACCCCTTGACTTATTCCTCATTTTGTTGTGTTACAGCCTGAATTCAAAATTGATTAAATATTTTTTTCTTACCCATCTACACACACTACCCCATAATGACAATGTATTCCAAGAAATGTTTGCAAATTTATTTTTAAAAGGTTTTACTGAAATATCTCATTTACATTCACACACCTGAGTCAATACTTTGTAGAATCACCTTTAGCGCTGATTACAGCTGTGTGTCATTTTGGGTAATTATCTAAGAGCTTTGCTCACCTGGATTGTACAATATGCTCATTATTCTTTAAAATATTCTTCAAGCTCTGTCAAGTTGATCATTGCTAGACAGCCATTTTCAAGTCTTGTCATAGATTTTCAAGCCGGTTTAAGTCAAAACTGTAACTAGGCCACTCAGGAACATTCAATGTCATCTTGGTAACCAACTGCAGTGTAGATTTGGCCTTGTGTTTTAGGTTAAATCTCCTGCTGAAAGGTGAATTCTTCTCCCAGTGTCTGTTGGAAAGCAGACTGAACCAGGTTTCTCTCTAGGATTTTGCCTGTGCTTATAGCTGTACCCCGCCCCCCCCCCCCCCCCCCCCCCTAAAATCTCCCTAGTCCTTGCCAATGACAAGCATACCCATAACATGATGCAGCCACCACCATTCTTGAAAATATGAAGAATGGTACTCAGTGATGTGTTGTGTTGGATTTGCCCAAAACTTGTATTTAGGACAAAACGTTAATTTCTTTGCCACATGTTGCAGTATTACATAAGTGCCTTGTCGCAAACAGGATGAAAATATATGTTTTATTCTATACAAGCTTCCTTCTTTTCACTCTGTCATTTAGATTAGTATTGTGGAGTAACTACAATGTTGTTGAGCCATCCTCAGTTTTCTCCTATCAAGCATTAAACTCTAACTTTTAAAATCACCATGGTGAAATCCCTTCCTCTCAAGCAACTGAGTTAGGAAGGACGCCTGTATCTTTTAGTGACTGGGTGTATTGATACACCATACACAGCCTAATTTATAACCTCACCATGCTCAAAGGGATATTCAGCATCTGCCTTTTTTTTTACACATTTACCAATCACTGCGCTTCTTTGTGAGGCATTGAAAAATCTCCCTGTCCTTATGGTTGAATCTGTGCTTGAAATTCACTACTCAATTGAGGAAACTTACAGATAATTGTATGTGTGGGGTACAGAGACAGGGTAGTCATTGAAAAATCATGTTAACCACTATTATTGAACACAGAATAAGTCCATGCAATTTATGTGATTTGTGAAGCACATTTTTAGTCCTGAATTTATTTAGGCTTTAGGCTTGAATAGTTATTGACTGAAGACATTTCAGATTTTCATTTTTTATTAATTTAAAAAAAAATATGCAAAAAAAAAATCACTTGGACATTATGGGGTATTGTGTGTAGATCCGTGACACAAAATCTCAGGCTGTAACAACAAAATGTGGAAAAAGTAAAGTGGTATGAATACTTTCTGAAGACACTGTACTCACAACTCTTCAGATATAAAAAAAATACATGGCAGAGATTAATGATAACAATAGCTCGGGGCAAGATCTAACACACACATTTTCCCTCAATGACCAACGGCTACTAAACCAAGAATAATATACAGTTTAATGGAACTTAACACTAATATATGTAGATTTGATGAATGTGTGTTTAATTAGACTGCTGCACCATCTGTTTGTATATCAATTGTCATGCATTGCACTTCAAAGTGCACAAAAACAATACATTGTCTAAGGATCATTGTGGCTTTGTGGCAATCCAATATCCATGAAATGTCAATCTTCTTGGCATAACACCATTGACAACTCCAATACAGCATAAGCCACCTGAGAGAAATCGCACTGCAAAAACCAATGTGTGCTAAGATTGAATTCCGACCTATGCTTTAATAATAATTAAAAACAGACACCGTCCAAATACATGTAGCAATGTGATGAAGTCATGATGACTGGAACAAGCCAAAATACAAGCCGAGAGATGGACAGGGTTAAGAATAAATTAGCAATTACACAATGACCTGCTATTTACAATTACAATAGAATATGGAGAGCCTTTAATTTCTCAGTGTCACCACAATATCCATGTCCATGGTAACTCCCTAAAGCTGTGCTATAAACATATGTACAGTATATATTAAATCAGGTGACACCTGCACTGTTGGGACATTTTACTAGCCTTCTCTTATGTCTCTGGGATAATATACCGTCAATAGAGGTAAACATATGTTGTTGGTTTTTACGAAACTGTGAGCACCTCTGAAGTTTTTGGACAAGCAATCTGTGTGGAATGTCAAACTTTGTTTCATAGTAAGCGGTTTAAGGCAATCTTAAATGAAAAGTCTACATTTCCACCCTCTCAAATTACCCTGTCAAAAACCAATAGGGTTTTTACAGAAGACTTAGCAATGGAGAAAACAGAACTCATAGTCTATATCAACACAATTGCATGCTGACAGCACATCTTGGTGATTGTTCCTTTAAGTGGCCTGTAGATAATATTTAGGGCACTATTGATTCCTTTGTTTTATTCAGAACCGAAAGGCATGACAACTGGTTCAATGGTTCTGTTTTGTATTCAATTGTTGATAAGACTTCTGAAATGCTTTTAAAACCTCCCTGTGACTTTGTAGAGATTGTTGATGTTTTGTAACTCATCCAAAATAATCAATGTCTGGTTTGAACACCTGTCCCTATACATTTAGCCCATTTTGCCCATTTTGTGTCCCAACATTGTTTTGTCAAAAACATCACACTATTTGTTTATAAATACTGTCAACCAGTTACATACACAAACACATCGGGGGTAAATATATTCATGTGTCAATGACTATATTAATTACTGAATGGATTATACTCCTTGTGGTAACCTAGTCTAATGTATGATGGTATGCCAGGTGACTCTGGAAAAACACAGCTCGGTTTAGAGCATAACATTGAAGTCCGACTGTGAGTTAAACATTCAAATTATTGTATACACAAAATTAATTAAAATTAATCAAAACTTGCTCCAGACATGAACATAGTCGTTTGAGGTGCAATTTACAAGATGGAATATTCCCTACAAACAATAGTGTTATCTTGAAAGAGGGTCAACTGGCGGGCATTTTCCGAACCTGGACGGTTGATTGAACTGTGGACATCTAGACCTATCCTATACATACACTTGTGTAATCAATGTAACACATTATGGTTGGCTTATGATCACAAATCAACTAGGGATCTGATGAGGCAGCACTACTTGTAACACTTAATGTCAGAAAATATTAGCTGGAGAACAGATCGGAAGAAAGAAACATTTTATGAGGTTGTTCATACTCTGACCTGCTCATACTTTGAAAGCAATCCTTCTTCCAATTAGATGGAGAACATAATTCCTAAGCACAAATCTTGAGTATCATATCTTCCCAAACTAGCAACAAAAGCCACAGAATGGACGTTCATTACAGCTGAATGACAGCTACTGTGTCAGTGACGTCCAAGTGTTCTAAAAAATTAACTGGTTTGTTTTCAAAACCCATGTTTTCAAAACCCAAGTTTTCCACCAAGATAAATGCTCATGTTTGAATAATGGCATGACACAAATTAGAGAAGGAAATAATGAAAACTTGACTTACACAGCAAGTCATTTAAAAAGGGCACTTGCTTCTTGCAATAAATATAGGTAAAAACAACTTTCAGAAGAGTAATTCTATTACAAAATAGACTACTTTAAGACAATTCTATCGTATACTACCTGCAAAATTAATTGAGAATAGGTTTAAAGAAAAGGAACAAACTTATCAGTCTACACAGGAGACAGACAGGAACATTTGACACAACCCCAGCCATTGGAAGACAACTTTGAACCCATTTAATGAATCAAAACCTCTAAGGACCATGTACTAGGTGCAAGATACACTATATATACAAAAGCATGTGGACACCCTTTCAAATTAGTGGATTCGGATATTTCAGCCACACCCATTGCTGACAGGTGTAAAAAATCAAGCACACAGCCATGCAATCTCCATAGACAAGCATTGGCAGTTGATTGGCCTTACTGAAGAGCTCAGTGACTTTCAACATGGCACCGTCATAGGATGCCACCTTTCCAATAATTCAGTTTGTCAAGTGTTGAAGTGGAAACGTCTAGGAGCAACAACGGCTCAGCCGCAAAGTGGTAGGCCACACAGAACAGGACTGCCGAGTGATGAAGCGCATAGCTTGTACACATTTTCTGTCCACTCACTACCGAGTTCCAAAACTGCCTCTGGAAGCAACGTCAGCACAAGAACTGTTCATCGGGAGCTTCATGAAATGGGTTTCCACAGCTGAGCAGCTGCACACAAGCCTAAGATCACCATGCAGAATGCTAAACGTTGACTGGAGTGGTGTTAAGCTCACTGCCATTGGACTCTGGAGCACTGGAAATGCATTCTCTGGAGTGATGAATCATGCCTAACCATCTGGCAGTCTAACGGATGAATCTGGGTTTGGCGGATGCCAGGAGAACACTACCTGCCCTAATGCATAGTGCCAACTGTAAAGTTGGACTAATACAAAAATGAATGTATCGTTCCTCTCTCTGTGTTTCACAATTTTCCTTCAGTCGCAAGAGGCTAAATGTATCTCACAGGAGAAAGCATCCGAGCAAGCAAAACACCACCCCTCTGTCTCTCTATGTGTAGGCCATCTATCTGATGCTGTCTGGTCCAAATGATTAGGGCATTGTTGCAGACTATAGCATTGAAGGCAAAGGAAGCCAGCGACTATCTGGCCTCTCTTGACAAAAAAAGTATTAAAAAAATGTGCCAATCAGAGTTGAGCTAAACTAAGCGAGCTCAACTGTGAATGGTCCTGGCGCATCAAAAAAAAGTGTCAAGGGAAGCCAGCTTGGATTTGGCGTCACTCCTATCAAATCCCATTGAGAGTATACGTCATTGACAGAAAAACTTGAATTGTTGCATCTATTTGTGTTGTTGCCCTCTGGTGGCTAGCTGACCAGCTAGCTAAAATTGGCACTTTCCTAAATTAGCCATGGATGGAGATAGGGATTTGGACTTGTGGGTTTACTTAAATCTTCATACTGGCCAATGATTATATCAGCGATTCTGATCCAGCCATTAATTCATACATTGTTGTGCCCCTGGCCTGAGAGGATGGAAGTTCAATATGTACTGTAGCTAGATGTAGAAGACTCATGTTAAGTAGCTAACGTTGCCCATGAATGGAAGTTAGGCTAGAGAGCAAGGATTTTAGCCAGGTAGCCTAGGACAACGAAAAATAAAAGCATGTACTGTGTGACAAAGTGATAGACTGCTTTGTCAACATGAAAGAAAGGAGGATGGAATAGGTTAGGCAGCTCCTGTTTTCTTTGGGACTTGCGGTAACTCTCTGTGGTTCTAAATCAATAGTTGTTTAGCCTGTTATGGCTAGGGGGCAGTATTTTCACGGCTGGATAAAAAACGTACCCGATTTAATCTGGTTACTACTCCTGCCCAGTAACTAGAATATGCATATAATTATTGGCTTTGGATAGAAAACACTCCAAAGTTTCTAAAACTGTTTGAATGGTGTCTGTGAGTATAACAGAACTCAAATGGCAGGTCAAAACCTGAGAGATTCCTTTACAGGAAGTGGCCTGTCTGACCATTTCTTGAACTTCTTTGCAATCTCTATCTTTTACAAAGGATCTCTGCTCTAACGTGACACTTCCTACGTCTTCCATGGGCGCTCAGAGCCCGGGAAAAACCTGAATGTCGTCATCCCAGCCCCAGGCTGAAACACATTATCGCCTTTGTCAAGTGGCCGATCAAGGGACTGTGGGCTTAGGCGCGTGCCCTGGCCGCCCCCGTCTTTGTGATTTTTCCTCTGTTTGCCGAAAAGGAGATTCCCGGTCGGAATATTATCGCTTTTTTACAAGATAAATTGCATAAAAATTGATTTTAAACAGCGGTTGACATGCTTCGAAGTACGGTAATGGAATATTTCGATTTTTTTTGTTACGAATTGCGCCATGCGCACGACCCTGATTTACCATTTCGGATAGTGTCTGGGACGCATGAACAAAACGCCGCTATTCGGATATAACGATGGATTATTTGGGACCAAACCAACATTTGTTATTGAAGTAGCAGTCCTGGGAGTGCATTCTGACGAAGACAACAAAGGTAATAACATTTTTGTTATAGTAAATCTGATTTTGGTGAAGGCTAAACTTGCCGGGTGTCTAAATAGCTAGCCCGTGATGGCTGGGCTATGTACTCAGAATATTGCAAAATGTGCTTTCACCAAAAAGCTATTTTAAAATCGGACATATCGAGTGCATAGAGGAGTTCTGTATCTATAATTCTTAAAATAATTGTTATGCTTTTTGTGAACGTTTATCGTGAGTAATTTAGTAAATTGTTAGTAAATTCCCCAGAAGTTTGCGGGGGGTATGCTAGTTCTGAACGTCACATGCTAATGTAAAAAGCTGTTTTTTGATATAAATATGAACTTGATTGAACAAAACATGCATGTATTGTATAACATAATGTCCTAGGTGTGTCATCTGATGAAGATCATCAAAGGTTAGTGCTGCATTTAGCTGTCTTCTGGGTTTTTGTGACATTATATGCTAGCTTGAAAAATGGGTGTCTGATCATTTCTGGCTGGGTAGTCTGCTGACATAATCTAATGTTTTGCTTTCGCTGTAAAGCCTTTTTGAAATCGGACAGTGTGGTTAGATAAAGGAGAGTCTTGTCTTTAAAATGCTGTGAAATAGTCATATGTTTGAAAAATTGAAGTTTTTGTATTTTTGAGGAATTTGTAATTCGCGCCACGCCTATCATTGGATATTGGAGCAGGTGTTCCGCTAGCGGAACGTCTAGATGTAAGAGGTTAGTGGTCTGAAAATGTCAGAAACATTAACTTGCTTGACCATGCTGTAGGTCATGTAACTATCTTTACTGTACATGCAATATACTTTGTGGACTTCACTGGACAGAGGTTGCTGTCCGGTTTTGTGATAAAGCAAAGGTCTTGTTGAATTCATTCTGCCACTGTGTCATAAGGTGAATGCACCAATTTGTAAGTCACTCTGGATAAAAGCGTCTGCTAAATTACTTAAATGTAAAATGTAAATGTCTTCTAAATGTCTCGGCCTTTAGGCCCATATATCATGTTTTTTCAAGGAATATGAATTAACAGGTTATAGAGCAAACAATGCAATTATCACAACACATACTGTTAAAGTCGGAAGTTTACATACACCTTAGCCAAATACATTTAAACTCAGTTTCACAATTCCTGACATTTAATCCTAGTAAAAATGCCCTGTCTTAGGTCAGTTAGGATCACCACTTCATTTTAAGAATGTGAAATGTCAGAATAATAGTAGAGAGAATGATTTATTTCAACTTTTATTTCTTTCATCACATTCCCAGTGGGAAGTTTGCATACACTCAATTAGTATTTGGTAGCATTGCCTTTTAAATTGTTTAACTTGGGTCAAACGTTTCACGAAGCCTTCCACAAGCATCCCACAACAAGTTGGGTGAATTTTGGCCCATTCCTCCTGACAGAGCTGGTGTAACTGAGTCAGGTGTGTAGGCCTCCTTGCTCGCACACACTTTTTCAGTTCTGCCCACAAATTTTCTACGGGATTGAGGTCAGGGCTTTGTGATGGCCACTCCAATACCTTGACTATGTTGTCCTTAAGCCATTTTGCCACAACTTTGGGAGTATGCTTGGGGTCATTGTCCATTTGGAAGACCCATTTGCGACCAAGCTGTAACTTCCTGACTGATGTCTTGAGATGTTGCTTCAATATATCCACATCATTTTCCTGCCTCATGATGCCATCTATTTTGTGAAGTTCACCAGTCCCTCCTGCAGCAAAGCACCCCCACAACATGATGCTGCCACCCCTGTGCTTCACGGTTGGGATGGTGTTCTTCGGCTTGCAAGCCTCCCCCTTTTTCCTCCAAACATAACGATGGTCATTATGGCCAAACAGTTATTTTTTTGTTTCATCAGACCAGAGGACATTTCTCCAAAAAGTACGATCTTTGTCCCCATGTGCAGTTGCAAACCGTAGTCTGGCTTTTTTATGGCGGTTTTGAAGCAATGGCGTCTTCCTTGCTGTCGATATATGACTTGTTTAATTTTGTACCGGTTTTCTCCAGCATCTTCACAGGGCCCTTTGCTGTTGTTCTGGGATTGATTTGCACTTTCGCACCAAAGTACATTCAACTCCAGGAGACAGAACGCATCTCCTTCCTGAGTGGTATGATGGCTGAGTGGTCCCGTGGTGTTTATACTTGCGTACTATTGTTTGTACAGATGAACATTGTACCTTCAGGCATTTGGAAATTGCTCCCAAGGATGAACCAGACTTGTGGAGGTCTACAATTTGTTGGGGGGGGGGGGGGTGTCTTGGCTGATTTCTTTAGATTTTCCCATGATGTCCAGCAAAGAAGCACTGAGTTTGAAGGAAGGCCTTGAAATTCATCCACAGGTACACCTCCAATTGACTCAATTCAATTCATCATTTTCTGGAATTTTCCAAGCTGTTTAAAGGCACAGTCAACTTAGTGTATGTAAACTTCTGACCCACTGGAATTGTGATACAGTGAATTATAAGTGACATAATCTGTCTGTAAACAATTTTTGGAAGAATTACTTGTGTCATGCACAAAGTAGATGTCCTAACCAACTTTCCAAAAATATAGTTCGTTAACAAGATATTTGTGTAGTGGTTGAAAAACAAGTTTTAATGACTCCAACGTAAGTGTAAGTAAACTTCCGACTTCAACTGTAGGTTGTGATATGGCTTTTTGGGGGGCCAAGTGCAGCCAAGTGACTAATTATTTATTTCCAATCACTTTGAAGAGTTCCATTTCCTTTAAGGCAGTCTTTCTTGAAGTATCCATAATTTACAGCAGGAAATATTAATTACTGTTTGCTTTATCTTTAGTGCTCTGACCCCTACCTTGCACAAGGGATATAAACGACAAGTAGAAACCATTAATTGAACACTTTCAAGTGGGCTCCCTTTATAAAATTAGATTTTTTTTCCTGCTAACATACCTCATATTTGTTATGATAATTTAGTGAGTTTAATGCCATTTGCACGCTAATGCACACAATGGCATTGCATTAATATGGTAACATAATCATGATTTTGTGATTGGATCCCCCCCACCACGGAATAGATATTTATCCATTGCACCAGCATGATTCTAATACTGCTCTTGAAACCTTTCTGATATTGAGGTGACTGAATTAATTCTTGCCGTTAACTTGTGGAGTTTATTATTCAAAGAAAATGAAATAAACATGGAGTATGCCAAGTATAAACAAATTGTTTAATCGCTGAAATAAAACAATGCATGATAATGAAATGTTTCCTTAACAATTCCAGTGAAGCCATCCAATGAAGTCATGGGTTGTTTGGCATCATGCAGGGTAAATATACCACATATTTGTTATAATTTAAAGGTTTATGCCTCACATACTATTTTGCATTACAGAACATTTTGTCTTTCGTAAGATCTGTCCTATTGGGCCACTGTCATAATAAAATATATTTCCCTTCATTTAGAGTAAGAAAATCTCTCAGACTGCATCCATAACAATGTGATAATGCCTTGATACTCAACTTGCAAAATACTACTAAAAATGAATTAAATGATTGAAGTTGAACCATTCACCTTGCAGAGGTATTCATTAGCAAGTATATGAATGCTGATAACTCACCGTGTTAAAGTGAAAGAAAGAAGAAAATACATCTGACTCACCTTCCCATTGTCCACTGCTGTTATGACCCAGACACAGTGGGCATTATTTTCATACTGAACAGGGTAATTAGGGGATGTGATGAAGCCCTTTGGTCCTCTTAAATTAGAGCCACACGTTCTCGCTGTTGAAATCAAATCAAATACATCTATCAGAAATGAAATGGATGCTACATTGGAAACAACATTGCAATGATACAACAGGTGATATACATCCCACAATCACACTGAGAAAGATGAGCCATATGGTAAAGCAATAACCTCAACCAACTCCAGAAATAGACTTGACACTGCTGTACATTTTCTGTAAAACAGTTAGTCGTGGAATGCATTCAAGGTTGGAAGATGGACACTTTCTCTACAAAAATGAGATTCCATGTGTTGCGTCATAGAATATGTGTCTGGAATCTTAAGGTTGGATTCCAGCCTTCTGAGAATCCAACCTTAAATGGTATCTTTCTACAGTGGTATCCTTCACTGAAAGGCTGGAAGCCAACATGCTTGTTTACAAAACAGTGCCTTTTAATAGCACCTAATTACTCAAACTTTATCCTCTCCACAACAGCTGAGGATTGGTGAGTGAAATCATCAAGAGGTGAAGCTGAAAATGATTAATTATGAAATCTCTGATGACTACGCTGTGCGCCTGTTAATTATCGAAGTGTCAGAGGGTTCTAAAGTCGGTAGAAAAAAATGGCAAAACGAGCACATTCTTCATTTACAGGTCGGAACCACAGTCTATAATTAACTAAATAATCACCTGGGATCATGCCCATCCGGGAGAGAAAAGAGCAGCAGTGTATCTCTGAGCTGGAGGATTTTTAACTTCACATTTAATGGCTTCTACCTGTTACTTAGCTCCGCATGGAGGGGGTGGTAGTGGAGAGAGGTTTGGGGTGAGGGGGTAGTAGAGTGTTATTCTTAAAGGGTTTACTGGGTGATGCTGTGACAAAAAGTGTCTGGATCAATCAGTACTTCCCTGGAATGGTGCTAAGAAATTGTCAAACATGGTTACTCTTACTTTTGGATGGTTGACATACTGCCTCATTTCATTTTGATTTATGTTATCTGGAGGCCTGTGTCCTCTATGGCTTTGAAAGTTAGAACTCTGCAGATCTCAGCTCGGGACCCAAATTGAACCAGGTTGTCTCAGTCGCGACCAAATATTTACATTCCTATTTTTTTTGTTGCCAAAATGCAATCTGGAAAACCAATTTTTTATGGTATATTGATAGTAAATGTAGCAATTATATACTGCTCAAAAAAATAAAGGGAACACTAAAATAACACATCCTAGATTTGAATGAATGAAATCATCTTATTAAATACTTTTTTCTTTACATAGTTGAATGTGCTGACAACAAAATCACACAAAAATAATCAATGGAAATCCAATTTATCAACCCATGGAGGTCTGCATTTGGAGTCACACTCAAAATTAAAGTGGAAAACCACACTACAGGCTGATCCAACTTTGATGTAATGTCCTTAAAACAAGTCAAAATGAGGCTCAGTAGTGTGTGTGGCCTCCACGTGCTTGTATGACCTCCCTACAACGCCTGGGCATGCTCCTGATGAGGAGGCAGATGGTCTCCTGAGGGATCTCCTCCCAGACCTGGACTAAAGCATCCGCCAACTCCTGGACAGTCTGTGGTGCAACGTGGCGTTGGTGGATGGAGCGAGACATGATGTCCCAGATGTGCTCAATTGGATTCAGGTCTGGGGAACGGGCGGGCCAGTCCATAGCATCAATGCCTTCCTCTTGCAGGAACTGCTGACACACTCCAGCCACATGAGGTCTAGCATTGTCTTGCATTAGGGCCAACCGCACCAGCATATGGTCTCACAAGGGGTCTGAGGATCTCATCTCGGTACCTAATGGCAGTCAGGCTACCTCTGGTGAGCACATGGAGGGCTGTGCGGCCCCCCAAAGAAATGCCACCCCACACCATGACTGACCCACCGCCAAACCGGTCATGCTGGAGGATGTTGCAGGCAGCAGAACGTTCTCCACGGCGTCTCCAGACTCTGTCACGTCTGTCACGTGCTCAGTGTGAACCTGCTTTCATCTGTGAAGAGCACAGGGCGCCAGTGGCGAATTTGCCAATCTTGGTGTTCTCTGGCAAATGCCACACGTCCTGCACGGTGTTGGGCTGTAAGCACAACCCCCACCTGTGGATGTCGGGCCCTCATACCACCCTCATGGAGTCTGTTTCTGACCTTTTGAGCAGACACATGCACATTTGTGCCCTGCTGGAGGTCATTTTGCAGGGCTCTGGCAGTGCTCCTCCTGCTCCTCCTTGCACAAAGGCGGAGGTAGCGGTCCTGCTGCTGGGTTGTTGCCCTCCTACGGCCTCCTCCACGTCTCCTGATGTACTGGCCTGTCTCCTGGTAGCGCCTCCATGCTCTGGACACTACGCTGACAAACACAGCAAACCTTCTTGCCACAGCTCGCATTGATGTGCCATCCTGGATGAGCTGCACTACCTGAGCCACATATGTGTGGGTTGTAGACTCCGTCTCATGCTACCACTAGAGTGAAAGCACCGCCAGCATTCAAAAGTGACCAAAACATCAGCCAGGAAGCATAGGAACTGAGAAGTGGTCTGTGGTCCCCACCTGCAGAACCACTCCTTTATTGGGGTTGTCTTGCTAATTGCCTATAATTTCCACCTGTTGTCTATTCCATTTGCACAACAGCATGTGAAATTTATTGTCAATCAGTGTTGCTTCCTAAATGGACAGTTTTATTACACAGAAGTGTGATTGACTTGGAGTTACATTGTGTTGTTTAAGTGTTCCCTTTATTTTTTTGAGCAGTGTATATAAATGTATATATATATATATCTTTAACTTGTATTAAGTCAGGGGAAACCCATTGAGAGCAGGATCACATTTTCAAAGGTGATAAATAGTGTATATAGCAACAACAACAAAAAAACCTTTTCTGTTTTTGTACACAACATGTGCTAACAAAAGCCTACCATGCAGTCATAATAATTGTGGGAGCTCATGTGATATTCATCCCAGCTATTAACACTTCAAAGGAAGACAGCTTGCAGTTACTGCCTCTCACAGATGGCTAACAACTGCAAGTCTCAATAAAGACAGAGAGAAGACGTCTCAATGCTTTTAAATCAAGGGGATTGAATCTTGAATAGCCTTTGTAAATTCCAGGTAAAGCCATGGTAATATGAAGAATAGAGAACATTCAAGTCTTTGACCTGGGAGGTAGTAGGTAGCAGTTACATCCTCAAAATAAAATAATCTCTGTACTGTAGTCCCTCACCATTGAACACCCTACTCACCATTGGTGCGTGTCCCCCATCTCCCTTAACGAGATGTGAAAATGTACCAACAGAAAGTGTTGGGATGGGAAAATGGTCTGCATGCATTCACACTTACTGCGGCAGATAGGCCTGTGGTCACTCCACGCGGCCAGTGTCTCTGTCACTCTCTGGCAAGTGATGCTCTTTGATCCCTGAAGCACATAGCTGTCATCGCAGGAAAACTGGATGCTGGCTCCGACCCTATGGGAGTTGGAGAGACAAATGACCGTCAGTGACTGACCTGTCACACAGAGCTCACCATCGACCCCTGGCCCCTCTATGCCTGTGACAGACTTCCTTCCTCTAAATATCACTTTTTTTCTCTGTGTACAAGTTCCCTACCATTCTCAAGTTTCTGTGTTTTAATGGTGATAAGTAAGTCTGCCTCCTTAACAAACAAGTAATGACCCTTGTTGAATTAAGGCATCTTCTCTAAGAGGGTCTTATCACCTATTGAGGGGGTGCAATTGCAGTCACTAATGGTGATGGTATAGCAGTGGGGGTTTAAAAATGCAACACAGCAGGGCTCGCACTGATTAAAACTGTTCCACACAGTTCCCATTACACTGACGCCAAACCTGATAAGAGTGAAGAAAAGGCACCCACTGAAAGTCAAAGCCCATCCTCTTCCCATTCTCTGGAATCCCAGGATCTGGACAAATGTCTGCTGCCATGCCCCCTTGGCTCACTACAGAAAGAGGATAAAAGGTGGAATACAGAGTGGTGAGGAAAAAGATGTACAAAACCTATTGAAATACTAGTGACAGATATAATAAAATAATACCATGAAAGTGGTGCACCCCAAGTGTACTGTATATACCGGGCAGGTATGGAAAAAATACATATATATATATATATATATATATATATATATATATATATATATATATATATATATATATATATATATATATATATATAATAATCAAAGTAATGTGATAAACTTGACTGTACAATATTCATGACTAATTCATTCATTGACACTACAAAACATACACACTGATGGTTAGAATTTTTTTTTGAGTTTGCTACAGAGGCTGGGATACTTTTAACAAAGGCCCATATCGATGCTCCATAAGAAGTGCTGACAAGATTTTGAAAGGTATTACACTAGAAGCACAGGGCCAGGAGCAAGAGACAGTGGCGACAAACAGCACCCTCACAATTATAGTATTAGAGCAATAAATCTAATTTCATGTTCTAACAAGATCATGAGCCATTAGTCTCAATGAAAGAAAAATATTCCTCTATCGCTGCCATTAATTCAGATGCCATGAAATAATACAAAGATGAGTACACTCACAGTTACTGCAAACTCAGATCATTAGTAGTAAAATTGTCAATTAAAACTTTTGGTGCCAATTTGGCTTAAAAATTGCTTTCGGAATGGAAAATGCATTGATCATTGGGCGTTGTTTCATGTAAAACATGTCTTGAAATGAAAAGTTAAAACTCTCTAATGACCACAACACAGACTGAGACAAATCATTACACATAATAATCTTGCATCTAACACGACACAACACCACTGGACAATACCCCAATACACTTTTATAGTATTCTATCTATTCTAATATAATACAAATTACTTAATGTTAGCGTATGTTAGTAAAATGTAAGTAAAAAGTTTAAGGTAAGAAATTTGTCATACAATTTACAGAATAATGGTTGGATAGATGCATTTATTAAAGGAACAATATATTTTTATATTACATCGAACTGGTTTATAAGCTTTGCTTCAAATGAAATAACTGAACAGGTGAGTCAACAGCTATAGAAATACAACAGCCTGTTCAATGTTTCATCATAACATTTGTATGGGTTGCATTCAGATATGAAATATGTATTTGTGACGTGGTGAGGTTGGACCCAGGTGCAGAGAAGAGACCAGACGAGGAATCAGTGGTAAGGATAAACATAAATACTTTACTGAGAAACAGTAGCCGCAGGATCACAGTACACTAGAAAAACAACAAACACTGTGTTTGAATACCCATACTAACCGCACTTACTGTACTATTTGTGACGTGAATTGAGTGTATAGCATGCTTATTGGTCATAGTATGGATATAGTTAGTATGCCAAAAGTTCCCGGATGTTGTACTGAAAGTATACACGCAGAGGACACTATTTCCGTACTGTAGGGCCCATAATGCAATTCTTCAGGAAATGGCGGAAAATATGAAGCCAAAGTACAACAAGAGCGGATACAAATTCAGTGCTTTGACTAATTATGACAAATGTAAAAAAATGTTGAGCAATGTAATAGAGTAATGACTTTTCAAATAAGTTACCTTACACGTTATGTTGGCTGACAATTTGTTAGCTACGCTGTCCTTACGAACCGCTTAGCATATCATCACAGCAGTATGTACCAGTATGTTAGCTCGCTACCTAACGTTAGTTGGCTACTTATACATCAAACTTGCCAGTATATTAACTATAAGCTATCTAACTACCTAACGTTTATTGACTTTATTATTCCCGTCATTCTTAGCTTAGCTAAATGGTATAGTCATTGTGCGTTCTCAATGGACATTCTGGTGCTTTGTAAATTCGCTCTGGCTATCTACTCCGATTTCAGAGCACTCTCGTTTGAGTGTACCAGGGCGCAGAATAATTAATTTACGAGCGCTCAACACCTGTTGAATGTGGCCAGTGTCAGTAAACATCGGCAAAAAAGTGTAATTAAATTGTAGCCAGTCACCAAAGCTCTGGATAACATGAATACTGCCTAACCAGCTCTGCTAGGGCGAGTAAAATGATCAGTGGTCTCATTTGTGTCTGGAAGTAGCTAGCAAGCTAACCAACATTAGCTTGAGTGCTTGACTGCCGTTGTAAGGTCAGAATGCTCAAATCAACCCTACTCTGTGCGCTCCAAGAGCGAAACGCTCTGAATTTACAAACGGACAATCTGACAACGCTCTGAATTTACGAGCGCACTCTGGCACTCCACATTGATTTTAAGAACACACCTGAAGTCGTAAAATGTCTAACAAGTAAATTGTTATGCTAACTAGCAAGAGGTTGCATAGCAACAGCATCAACTTTTGGTAGACAGGCGAAGAGCTACTACGCTCAACTGAAAGCATACTGTTAATTTACAGTACACTAAAATGAACTAATAGTATATACTCATTAGTATATATGTTAGTATGGGGTATTCGAAAACAGCTTAAATCTCGAAAACTCACTCAGAAACCGACCTCACACAGTAAACAACTCAAGCTTCTGCAAAGGACCACAGAAAACACACGTGTTTGAACACGGACACAATCATGAAATAATAAGACACACCTGAGTCCAATAAATGTCTCTAGGGCGGTCTTTGCCGCCCTCTGGTGCCAGGAGGAACCATGACCGTATTTCCACCTTGTGATGACAGGAGCTTTAATGATTTACCGCTCATGGCAATTAGTGTTGCAAAGGGAGTGTATTTTACTGGAAACTTTCAAAGTTTACCAGTAAACTTCCAGAATTTTTATAACTTTCAATGAATATATGGAATTTTATCAGATAACATCTAGTGGCCGTTCTGGGTACTTCAAATTATCACAGGTGTCTGTAATAATCTCTGGCCCTCTGTGTGGCCTTATCACATGTAAAATATACACTCACCTAGACAGTTTATTAGGTACACCACACTGTTCATGAAAATGGATCGATGGCATCGGGGCATTCAGTTACTGTTCGATTGAATGTTAGAATGGGCATAACGAGTGGGCTAAGTGACTTTGAGCTTGGTATGATCTTCGGTGCCAGGGACGCCGGATCCAGTATCTCAGAAATGTCCTCCCTCCTGGGCTTTTCACGCACGACAGTGTCTAATGTTTCCCGATAATGGTGCAATAAACAAAAAACATCCAGTCAGTGGCAGTCCTTTAGGCAAAAACAGCTCATTGATGAGAGAGGTCGAAAAGTGTGTGCAAAACGTCATCTCGGAACACACAACTCGTCGATCTTAGTCATGGATGGGCTACTGCACCGGGTTCCCATCCTTTGAGCTAAAAGTAAGAACTGAGGAGGGGAAAAACCTTGCCTGTCATGCTGATGGCAGAGTCATGATTTGGCGTAAGCAGCATGAATCCATGGACCCACCCTGCCTGGTGTCAACAGTACAGGCTGGTGGCGGCGGTGTACCACTGCGTGATGCCATTGCGTCATAGTGGAATAATATCCCTGTGGAACGTTTCTGACTTGTTGGATCCATGCCCCGAAGAATTCAGGCTGTTCTGGAGGCAAAGGGGTGTTCGACCCAGTACTAGATGGGTGTACTTAATAAACAGTCTGGTGAGTGTATAAAATAATCAAAAAAGATTATTTGAAAATAAAAATAGAATGATAAACCTGTAAAACATTATCCTAAATATAAACCATATATTTAGTGAATAAGTGTTTAATATGAGGGTTTCTGCATGAAATATCCATAATATTTTTGAACACATTTTTATTTATTTTACTATGTAAATATGTCTTTGTTGTAAATGTTTTATTGCCAAACTGGTGGCAGTTGTGAAAAAACAAAACATTTGGAAGTTGCAGAGTTAATTGGAAATAATGCAATTCTTTTCACTAATTAGGCTATTTTCTCTTGAACCATATAGTCTATCCACTAGAAACCCATGGACAGTATGGACACAGATATAAAAAAATGAATACTATATATGAATGTGAAATACAAGTTATTCAAGTATGAATTACCAAAGGTATCATAGATTGCCATAGACTACGTGTTAATTACCAAAAAATCCGGTAACTTTGGTAAATTACCGGTAGCTTTCCAACCCAAGTGGTAATACAAAGGAAAAAAAACATGAAAAATCATGGGATGTCTCCGCTCCATAGCACATCCTAGTCTACCATTCCTGTGCCAATGTATGTTGGTGTTCTCACCTTAATTTCGGCATCATTCTGTCACATAATCTCAGATGGTTTACTGCCCCCAAATCACATAAAATCAGGTTACACACAATTTTATCTCACTCTGTGGAAAAAAAGTTGGTGCAAAAAGCTGGTCCCCCCCATTCCTTTTGATGTACTGCACAGTAATCACAGACTACAGCATCCTTTCATAACCATTTCCATGAGTGAACGCTCAATATACAGTATGGTATTGGATTAAGTGAGAAAAAAAATTAGATGAAAGATCAATATGCTACATGCGAAATGGCATATTGGAGGATACGTTCAGAGCATTTGAGAACATATTAACCTTGTCCCATGAAATCCGATGTAATAATTTATAATGCTAATATGTTCATTTCAAGCCAAGGTCAGAGAATGTGTTCATGGACTTAGCAGCATGGACAGCCAGTGCTATCCCTTTTGATAAACTATAATGTCTTTCTGTTTGATGTTGTCTTCAAACGTCATCTCTGTTTATTGCTGATATCAGTTTGTAAAGTTACACCCTGCGATCAAAGCTTATATCCAGCTTACTGATGTGAATTTTGCACTACCATTTCTGTTCCCTGTTCTGCACAATGATCATCCTACTCCACTTTTTTTGTGTTAGGACTATGGTTTGAAAATTAAAAGGATCATGACTTCAATTTCATACTAGTTGTATTTCTCAATTTAACAAAGATATTTTGGTTTGTCAGTGGGTTATTTGCAGGGAAGTTTTAGCAGGGAGAACTACAACTGAAAGTTTCTGTTCCCTCTCACAGCCTCCCCATTTCAACTTCTCTAGACTACTATTATAATCAATGATGAGCTCACATAGCTCACTTCTGCTGCGAAAGGTAAACTTTCCACTCCATTTTTAATGACTACTATCATTAAAGATCCACGGATGACTTCGTTAAGACACATATTTGAGTACTGTCAACGATAACAAACTGAACTTTGCTCCAAACATAGATAACAATTTGGAATTTTTTAATTTGAGAAAATTGTATTATTTCCTTGTAAATAGAACTACAGTGACTCTATTTTATAGAATTTTTTAAATCTCTTGTAACCTTTTCCATGGCTGCCTAGTTTGGGAATTTGAAGTGAAAATAAATATTTGGAACAGAATGAATAGATTGTGATGGTATTCAGGAAGGTCATCAGAATACTGTACAACAGATGTCTCTCAGAAATATTTACCTAGCAAGTTCTAGGTAAAGCCAAGACAACTTTAGATAGCGGCCAGTGCTGCTTGAACAAAGAATTATAATTTCTTCCTTCGGGCTGTAGGTTTATACTACCTAAGGTTAAGTGCAATAGAACAAAGAACTCTTTCATCCCACATGCAATCAATCTGCTAAATTTGTGCAGGTGGAGATGGTTCTTCTGACCAGTATGTGCAAACCATCAAAAGGAAGGGTAATGAATTCCCACACTCTATTGTATTCTCACAATTTATTCGACATTTGATGGCAAACACAGGCTCCACACTGTGTAGATAGGTGGAATTTTCATCCAGTGAAAAATGTGAAGAAACCACCTTAGTGATGGATGTCAGTCATCTTTCCAGCCATCAACAAAATTGACCAAAAAAAATTGTCCATGTCAATGCAGATGAGAATAATTGAAATGTAGCTGCAGTAATTAGACGTCTTGGAAGATATTACGAGTAGGCTGTCTATACATCCGGGGTTTGGCAGGAACCCACCTCTTCTCCTTAAATGAGCACCATGGGATCTTTAATGACCAGAGTGAGTCAGGACCTGAGTTTATTCCCTCATCTAAAAGAGTCTGGTGATGGTGATAATATGCATAACCCTGTTTCTGAATGACCAAATACATTTTTCCTTAGCAGAATGTAGAATGCTGTAAAGGCAGTTAATTATTAACAAAGTTTGTAACTCTTATCTGTGCTTATTGATACTATTCAAGTATATAAAGATGACTTTTTTCATGCACTGCATTATGTTGCACTGTTGACAAGGTTGCCTTACACCAGCGTCACAAAATTGTGTTTTCATAATTGCTATTTGTTTATCCACCCAGGACCTAATATCACCACATACCTGAGATTCAAATTCCAGATTGCGCATGGTGCCTCACTTTTGCAAAATCAGCCATTTAGTAACACTAATTGCAATAGAACATGCTTTGTGAAGCATCGCATGGCGCACATTACTAATACAATTTAATGTGGTGTTCACCAGGGGATTGTTGTTCCCCATACTATTATAGATAGCATCAAGGGCATCTTTTGGAAAACACATTATGGAAATTGGGCAAACATTAAATGCCAAGCAAACACAGCAAGTTGGATAATGGTTTGTATGTGTGTGGATATGTGTGAAAATGAAAATCTTAATTAATTACGCACATAATTATGTGTGATACTCATAGTGGTAATGTCCAACTGATAATCAAACATTTTACCACTTTTGGATAAATAAATATGAAAAACAAATACTATGAACTCAATTATATGGAGACATTTCTTCCCTGGATACTCAGAACAGTGTTAGTTGCAAGGTCTGAAATACATTTTGGTCCAACACCCAGTGTGAATGAAAAGAAAAATCACTGGCTTTCTTGTAACATCGTTTCAATCCAAGGTGGTCATTCATCAGGTCAAAGAGATTGCATGTGCACGTTCTGTACATATCCATAAACATATCAGAAACTACCTGATCACCATGCATATGTGACAATAGTGCTAGTACGATCTTGGACCCAGGCGCAGAGAAGGGTGCTCTCCAGTGGCAACCACAGGTAGTACACTCCAGGAAGAAACCCTGATCTGTGACAGGACCACCCCCTCCCTTAAGGAACGGCTCCCGACGTTCCACCAAGGGTAGCTGAATGTTGACGGAAGTCCCGAATGAGTCCGGGATCCAAAATGTAACGGGCCGGAACCCAAAAACGTTCCTCAGGCCCATAACCCTCCCAGTCCATGAAATACTGAGTACCTCGCCGGAACTGACGACTGGAGAGGATGCGTCGCACCGTGTAGGCTGGCTGTCCCACTATCATGTGAGGCGGAGGTGGAGGCCAAGTGGACTGAACACCACAGGACTGAACACCACAGGCTTGAGTCTGGAGATGTAGAAGGTGGAACCCTCATGGACCCTCATGGACCGGGGAAGACGAAGACGATAGGCCACTGGATTGATGCGTCATAGAACCTTGAATGGCCCAGCGTACCGGGGAGCCAACTTCCTAGATTCCATGCGTAGAGGCAGATCCCTAGTAGATAACCAGACCATCTGGCCTGGATGCAGGAGGGGACTCGGGCTGCAATGGCGGTTGGCCTGTCGTTGAACCCGAGCTGAGGACCTCAGGAGCGCTGACCGAGCCCTCTTCCAGGTCCAGCAAATCTCCTGATCTGGAAACAGGGGGGGCTGGTAACCGTACAACACCTGGAATGGTGACAGGCCAGTGACGGAACACTGGAGAGTGTGGTGTGCATACTCCACCCAGGGAAGGAAAGCGATCCACAATAACCAGGATGACCGTGTGTCCCTCTGAGGATGGAAGGCCCATGATAAAATCCATAGAGAGATGGGACCAGGGTCGAGAAGGTGTTGGCAGCGGATGAAGAAGCCCCAGAGGCTGCTGACAAGGAGTCTTGTTCTGGGCGCATGTCGGACAGGCAGCCACAAAGGTTCGAGTGTCTGCCTCTGCCGAGAGATACCAAAACTTCCTCCTCAAAAACTCTAGCGTTTTCTGTTTTCTGAGGTGAGACGCGATGAGTGAGCCCACTGAAGTACCTTGGACAGTGCCACAAGAGGAACAAAAAGTATTTTAGGTGGACAGCCATCTGGAACTGCCTCCCTCCCTTGCGCTTCCCTCACTACAGTCTCTATACCCCAGGACACCGGCGCGTGGATGAGCGACCTGGGGATGATGGATTCAAGCGGCCGATCCTCACTGGAGCTGGGGAACTGGTGAGAAAGGGCATCCAGCTTGACGTTCTTAGACCCCGGACGGTAAGATAACGTGAATCTGAACTGAGTGAAGAAGAAAGACCAACGAGCCTGTCGGGTGTTGAGGCGTTTAGCCTCCTGGATGTAGGCCAGGTTCTTGTAATCAGTCCAAACCGTGAAGGGATATTCCAAGCCCTCCAACCAGTGCTGCCACTCCTCCAAAGCCAGTTTGACCGCAAGAAGCTCCCGATTGCCGACATCATAGTTCCTCTCCGCTGGAGTGAGATGCCTGGAGTGGAAGGCACGGGGATGGAGCTTTTGGTCTTTCGCCGAGCACTGCCACAGAACTGCCCCCATGCCAACGTCAGAGGCATCCACCTCTACCACGAAGGGGAGAGAAGGGTCCGTATGAACGAGAATGGGTGCAGAAGAAAACCGACGTTTCAGGTCCTGTAATGCCTTCTCAGCAGCAGGGGTCCAGCATACATGCCCAGCCGAGCCCTTGATGAGCGTTGTCAATGGCGCCGCCACAGCACTGAAGTTTCTCACAAATCTCCGATTGGAATTTGCAAAACACAAAAAACGCTGATCTTGCTTGACCGTGCTGGGTCGCGGCCAGTTGACCACCGCTCCTACCTTTTGGGAGTCCATCAGTACACAGCCCTGAGACACGATGTACCCCAGGAAGGAGATCTGAGGAACGTGAAACTCACACTCTTTGGCCTTCATGAAGAAGTGTTGAGTGAGGAGTCTTTGAAGGACCTGGCGGACATGTTGGACGTGTTCAACCATGGACTTGGAGAAGATGAGGATGTCATCCAGGTACACAAACATGAACTGGTGTAGGAAGATGCGCAGCACATCATTGACCAGGGCCTGGAAAACGGCTGGAGCATTAGTAAGTCCAAACAGCATGACCCGGTACTCATAATGTCCATTAGGAGTGTTGAACGCTGTCTTCCACTCATCTCCCTGTCTGACACGCACCAGATTTTATGCGTTCCGTAAATCCAATTTAGAGAAAACCGTAGATCCCTGGAGTCTCTCAAAAGCTGATGACATAAGAGGAAGGGGGTAACGGTTCTTGATGGTAATGTTATTTAAACCCCAGTAAACGAAACAGGGGCGTAGTCCCCCATCCTTCGTTCCCAACAAAGAAAAAAACGGCGCCTGCAGGTGAAGTGGACAGCTGTATAAAATCAGCCGCCAGCACCTCCTCAATATAACTGTTCATGGCTGCAGTCTCTGGACTTGAGAGAGAATACAGCCCACCTCTCAGAGGAGTGGTGCCAGACAGGAGGTTCATGGCACAATCGTAGGGCCTGTGAGGAGGTAGTTTACTGGCCCTTTGTTTGCTGAAGACCTGGCCCAAATCCCAGTAATCCCGAGGTACGTGGGAAAGATCAGGCTTGTCATTCCCAGCCAGAGGAACAGGAGGATCGGAATTCTCCAGACAAGCAGGGCCAGAAAGGTGTGTAGAGAGTTGCTGGCAGGTGAACTGGCATGAAGGATTCCACCCCAGAACTTTTTCCGAAGGCCAGTCAATTTGAGGATTATGTGTGGAAAGCCATGGATGTCCAAGAACCAGGGGAAGCTCAGGAGAGTCAACCAGATGTAACTGGATAAGCTCCACATGGTCATCCAGAACTCGTAGCTGGATAGGCATGGTGAGTTGTTTCACCTTCCCAGACCCTAGGGGTTGACCATCCAGTGCAGTGACTGACAACAGAGTGTCCAGCTTAGTGAGTGGCAACCTCTGTTGGCGAGCTAATGTGCGATCCAGAAAACAGCCGGTAGCCCCAGAGTCTATGAAAGTCGAAATGTCCAACTGTCCCTTATCCCACCACAGGTTGGCTGAAAGCAAGGTGCGTACCGTATCGGCCGCAGGAGACTGTATCTGACTCTCCAGAGTGGAAAGTCTGGTTCCTCCCAATTGCATCGGCTCCTCTGAAGGATATGAAGGAGAACCATAGCCGATTTGAAAACCCTGATGGGGTGCAGGACAAGCAGGCCCATCATACGGCAGTGGAACAAATGAAGAGTCGACTCCCTCAGCAGGGCCAGAAACACTGGAACCAACTCGGGACCCCTCCGTCCTCTCATGACAACGTTCCCGAAGCCGGTTGTCAATCTGGATGGCCAGAACAATAAGCTACCCAAGAGTGTAAGAGTTGTCCCGGGAAGCCAGTTCATCCTTGAGAACCGCGCTGAGTCCGTTCAGAAAGACTGAGTGAAGTGCCTCTATATTCCAACAGCTCTCAGCGGCGAGCGTCCGAAAGTCAATGGTGTAATCAGCTACGCTCCGGCTGCCCTGCCGAAGCGCAATGAGTCTTTGAGCAGCATTCCTGCCACTGATGGGCTGATCAAAAACCCTCATCTCCTGGGTGAAGCTTTGCCAATTGAAACAAATGTCTGATTGCTGCTCCCAGATGGCAGTAGCACAGGCCAGAGCCCGTCCTAAGAGCAAGGAGATGACATATTACACTCTGGAACGTTTGGTGGGAAACGTTGATGCCTGCATAGATTGATGCCCTCATAGTGCTCTGGTGCTGGGAGATGAGGCTCCGAAAGGGGGCAAGCGTGGAGCTGGTAGGAAGTGGAGGGTTAGAAACTGCCACAGGTGCAGCAGCAGTTGCTCCTGTCTGTCCCGTCTGCAGAGTGAACACAAGAGTTCCTAAATCCTCCGACAGTCTTCAGCCACGCCTCATGGCGACCAATCACTGTTCCACGGTGAGTGAGAGCCGACCGTAAGTGGTGGAGCTCGGAGTGTCCCTCGGACGACAGAGAAATCTCTGCTGGGTCCATTTTGAGGCTCAGGTCTACAGTGACAATAGTGCTAGTATGAACTTGGACACAGGTGCAGAGAAACACAGCAGGCAGAGGTAATGGTAAATCCAGAATATTTACTTAAGGTCTTCATAACAAAGCAAGCGCACACGAGAACACTAAACAAAACATGAGACCTGAGCAACTGGCCCAGTCCACAGAGGAACCTAAATAGTCATCCAGCAGGTGATCCCAATAAGCCCAATCAGGGTCACCTGGATACTAGAGGAAACTCAAGAGTGCCCTCAAGTGGCAACCACAGGTAGTACACTCCAGTAAGAAACCCTGACCTGTGACAGTATACATCAGACTGGGTGGATTTAGTATATCATTTAGTATATCGGGGGCGGCAGGTAGCCTAGTGGTTAGAACGTTGGACTAGTAACTGAAAGGTTGCAAGATTGAATCCCCGAGCTGACAAGGTAAAAATCTGTCGATCTGCCCCTCAACAAGGCACTTAACCCACTGTTCCTAGGCCGTCATTGAAAATAAGAATTTGTTCTTTAACTGACCTGCCTAGTCAAATAAAATAAGAAAAAAAATCTGTTAGGGGGCATATTGATATTTCCACGTATAGTATACCCCCTAGGTAATGAATATCAATCATGCAATAGAATGATTCAATATTAAAATTGATCATTGACAATGCCTTCAGAAACTATTCACACCCCTTGACTTTTTCCACATTTTGTTCTGTTACAGCCTACACACAATACCCCATAATGTCAAAGTGGAATTATGTTTTAGACATGTTTACAAATTCATAAAAAATGAAAAGCTGTGATGTCTTAATTCAATAAGTATTCAACCCTTTTGTTATGTTAAAATAAGTTGCATGGTCACAATCTGTGTGCAATAATGGTGTTTAGTATTAATGACTACCCAATCTCTGTACCCCACACATATAATTATCTGTAAGGTTCCAAAGTCAAGCAGTCAATTTCAAGCACGGATTCAACAACAAAGACCAGAGAGGTTTTCCTATGGTTCACAAAGAAGATCACCTATTGGTAGATAAGGAAAAAGAAAGCAGACATTGAATATCCCTTTGAGCGTGGTGCAGTTATTGATTTTACACTTTGGATGGTGTTTCAATACACTCAGTCACTACAAAGATATAGGTGCCCTTCCTAAATCAGTTGCCGGAGAGGAAGGAAACCACTCAGGGATTTCGCCATGAGGCCAACAGTGATTTTAAAACAGTTACAGAGTTTAATGGCTGTGATAGGAGAAAACTAAGGATGGATCAACAACATTGTAGTTACTCCACAATACTAACATGCATGACAGAGTGAAAAGAAAGAAGCCTAAGCAGAATAAAAATATTACAAAACATGCATCCTGTTTGCAATAAGGCATTTTAGTAATACTAATAGCAAATTGGCAAAGAAATTCACTTTTTGTTCTGAATACAAAGCCTTCTGTTTAGGGCAAATACAACACAACATATCACTGAGTACCACTCTTCATATTTTCCAGAATGGTGGTGTTATGAGTTGCATCATGTTATGGGTATGCTTGTCATCAGCAAGGACTTGGGAGTTTTATAGGATAAAAAGAGCTAAGTACAGGCAAAACCCTAAAGGAAAACCAAGTTCAGTCTGCTTTCCAACAGACACTGGGAGACAAATTCACCTTTCAGCAGGATAATAACCTAAAACACAAGGACAAATATACCCAGGAGTTGCTTACCAAGACATCATTGGATGTTCCTGATTGGCCTAGTTACAGATTTGACTTAAATTGGCTTGAAAATCTATGGCAAGACATGAAAATGGCTGTCTAACAATGATCAACAACCAACTTGACAGAGCTTGATGAATTTTAAAGAATAATGGGCAAATATTGTACAATCCAGGTGTGCAAAGCATTTAGGGACTTACCCAGAAAGACTCACAGCTGTAATCACTGCCAAAGGTGATTCTAGCATGTATTGACTCAGGGGGTTGAATACTAATCTAATCAAGATATATTAGTGTTCTATTTTCCATTAATTAATTATAATAAAGAAGTGTGTTTCTTCCGCTTTGATATTACAGAGTAATTTCATTCATTTTAATCCCACTTGGTAATACAACAAAATGTGGAAAAAGTCAAGGTGTCACGTTTGTGTGTAGGAACGGACCAAGGCGCAGCGTGCGTATCGTTCCACATCTTTATTGCTATGTGAAACTATGCAAGACAGACAATAAACTATAAACAAAAACAACAAACCGTGACGAAGAGGTGCTACATGCATAAATTCAAAATAATCTCCCACAAACACTAGTAGGAAAAACAACAACTTAAATATGATCCCCAATTAGAGACAACGATGACCAGCTGCCTCTAATTGGGAATCATACGAAAACCCCAACCTAGAAAAAGGAACCTAGAACACAACATAGAAAATGTAAACTAGACAAAAAACCCAACATAGAAAAAAGAAACTAGAACCAAACATAGAAA
Organism: Salmo salar; assembly: GCF_965601325.2. NCBI lineage: Eukaryota > Metazoa > Chordata > Actinopteri > Salmoniformes > Salmonidae > Salmo > Salmo salar. The sequence goes on along the minus strand of NC_138291.1, from coordinate 81,240,436 downwards.
TACTAGATAAAACCCCCCAGTCATGCCCTGACCTACTCTACCATAGAAAAATACGGGCTCTCTATGGTCAGGATGTGACACAAGGGGTGTGAATAATTTCTGAAGGCACTGTAACTGTCAGGTAATGGACACATACAGATGGCATGAATTTTTTAACAAAGAGGGCTTATCCAAAACCCTCCAGTCGACTCTAGTCTCAGAGATGCCAATGTAGGTAGAGTTTAGTAGGATGAAAGATCAATCAACTTGACTTAACTTTGTAAGAAATACTCATTTGTTTGACTCTGGTACAACTAACAAATCCTAAAAACTTATCGTAATTTAAAAAGCTTATTGTAAGTGTACATTTCTTCACTGTTTTGGACTGCCTGGGGAAAGACAAACCCTTTTAAGATATGCTTGACTTTATGATGATTACAATTCTAATGTCTGTAAAACTGCACCTCAGCTTATAAGAAAGTACTTACAAACAGCATTTTTGTGGTTTGTGTCTTTGCTTGGAAGCAGTTTCACCCCTCTGGACTTCAGCTCAATGGCCTTTTTTACTGTTGGGGAGAGAAAGTATTGCAAATCATAATCCATTATGTAATTAGCAAAACACCCTAAGAGCACAGGTTGAAAGAAAATCTGTGTCACAACATGCAAACACTTCTGTGAGATTCCTTTGCTATAGAAGGACCCCCCCCCCCCCCCCACGCCCGCCTCCAAATATACTTTAAAGCTGCCGTTTACTGGAGAAATTCACAAGCAGAGATGTCAAGCTGTCCTCCAGGTGATTGCAGAGGGCCAGCATGGTGCCAATGTGCCCAGGCCACCGCGCAATTATTGGGGCTGTATTATTTAGTCTTTATAGATCATCCAAGTCAGAGGAGTCCTTTGTTGTGCAGGGCAAGGGAGGGCCAGCTTGTGAACAGTGGTGGCCACACTGTCACCGAACACCACTGGGCTCAGTTCCCAGCAGGCAGTGCAGTGAACGCGTAGCCTGCGTTAGTGTCAACGGAAGCCAATTTGGATTTGGATATGACTCGGAATCTAATCTGGTAATTATGTCATGCAGGGAAGCCAATTAAACCCTGAGAAATCTGAAATAGGTTCAGTGTGAGTATTCTTTTCTCCATATGACTTCATCCCCTCGCCAGGTATTACGGGGAAGTATAGTAATTTGACCGGACAATATAACAGAAATGCTAAATAATAGGGAAGGGAAAAATGTTGCCAACTATTTTTAATGAGAATGGGCTTCGTATCCAAAGTCTTTTAGGCAGAAGTACCTGGGGCTACACTTAGTGACTAAGCCTGGAGGGCCTCAAGTCATGTTGCACTTCGTCAAACTCCATTTAACAGGCAGAAACCAGAGAAATAACTATGCATACACCTGCAAACCGTATGCGGGCAGAATCCAGGTCAGGCCAAGATGTCATGTTTACCAGAGCTCTGGCAGAGCGTGCAAGTGACGTGATGTGAAGGAACTCACTGCCTATTGCACTGACGACTGCCTGCAATGGGAAGGGATCTATCCCAACCCTCTTACACTGACCCCTTACCTTGGTACTGGGCACTAAATCCTTTCCGCCGATGGTTGCTGTCTGATGTGAAATGCAGCCGTAGCCAATTCTTGCTGCTGATGACAGGGGAAGGTAGATTCATACCGGTCAGCCTGGAAGAAAATATGATTCTCAATTCAGCAGAGTGACCCAAAACTTCCATCAAAAGGACACTCAAAGTAAAACACACGGGGTGCTTTTAGTAACAATTGAACATCTACACTGCATGACTACTGGAATGATTACACAATAGGTTAATTGGTAGGAATGCTAAGAGTACATACCAAATCAAAAGTTTAATATAAGGACATTTGTGTTATAAAATCACACACATGGTTTACTCTCAAGTCTAGCCTGATTGTTTCTAGCCCAAAGAGTTATGCAATGCCTACTCAATTTGACAGCGGTGTGTTATATATTTTGCAGGGTTAACTTTGCTGCTCTACCCCATTAACCTCACAGATGCCTTGAGTAATCACACATTTTGATATGGCTGTATTGCTCTATTCCACTTTCTTTTTTTGTTTTACTTTTCCTGTTGAAAAACAATATCCCATGTATAAATACACTAATTTACACACACTTAAGGGTAAAAAATATGTTAAAGAGCAAGTGCAAACTTGGGCATTCAAGGATTCTGATGGTGCCCTCTGATGTCATCAGCCTCTCCCTTGCTTGAGGAACAATACAGGAGCAATAGAGAACAAAATAGAAAAGGGTCAAGTGAAAAATTGTTACCTGAACCCAAATGAATGAAACCCTTATCAACAACCTTAGACATTTCAATACGGCATACCAACAAATATATACAGTTACCTTTCAAATCAATCTTTACCCACATCATAGGAAACTTAAAGATTAACTGCTATTTGTATTTCACTATCATAGCACAGCCTCTATGGTAAGCAGCTTTGGTGATGAGTGAGTCGCTGCAGGTGAAGCAATTTAGGTAAAGTACCTCAGACCATGGACACATCATGATTGTTCCATCAACACCTCAGCCATTTTAGTTACACAAGCCCAGTTCAATCTCTGTTTATTTCAATAGCCTCAGAGCAACTGAAATCAATACTCGCTGATCAGCCAACACTTAAATCTTCACAAACAGTACTAAAAACTCAGTGGTTATTTCAATCTGCTTTAAAAGTACAGCAGCACATTTCCTTTTCATTCTTGCTCTTTTTCCTTGTACCTGGTATTGGGAAGACTTTTTTGCCTTCTTTCTGCTCATACTGCCTCACAACCTAGCTTTCACACTCCAATGAGCAACACTGTTAAAAAGAAATTGAGAAGGCCCAACACCACTCAGCATTAATTGCTATTCGTTCACTGTCCTGTTCCAACTCCGGCTAGACCTTCAATCCAATCCATTGTAATGAGGTGAGATCTATCTATGCTACAATCATAAAATTGTTCCTGTATCTTCTTGTAAGTAAATCCTTCTTGTAAGTAAATGTATTGTTCATTATCGGGGGGTTAAATTTATTTAATTGAGTAGTGGTATTTATAAGTTCATGATGTTTAGAAAACCAATGTGATAAAAGGTGCAAAACTTTAAAGAAAAGGAAGGCTTTTATTTTATGCAGAAGCTATTATATAATTAATTCAGCTTTGGTAACAGAATGTCAGAGAGGTCATGAGGACAGGCATATCTGCACTTTGATGAGTTCTACTAGTATGTGAAGAGAATGGAGAGTCTTCCACACACGACATACACGTCGTCATATGACAAAATCTCCTAGGATTAACAATAATAACCTTTGGACCACAATTCAAGGCACAATACCTTCTCAACCATTGGACACTACCTCCTGCTTATAGTGTTGCCACAATGGTTGTGCAAACACTGTTGTCCATGCATATTAGATGCAAATATCTGTTGTCACACATGAGATGTGTCAAATGCATTCAACATCCATTATTCTTCGTGAGAGTTTATGCCCCATGTTCAAAAAACATGATTGGCATTTGACAGGTGCCAAATAGAGTCTTACATAGATAATTGGATAATTGTGCTTCTGTCAAATATGGTCATTGTAATTTCTGTCAAAAATGTTATGTTTCCGATGATTATATCCTAATCCGAATTTAAATTGTTAAAAGGTGTCATGTGACTTAATAGTGGGCAGCAGGTAGCCTAGCGGTTAAGAGCGTTGGGCCAGTAACCAAAAGGTTGCTGGTTTGAATCCCTGAGCCGACTAGCAAGGCACTTAACCCTAATTGCTCCTGTAAGTCGCTCTGGATAAGAGTGTCTGCTAAATGACTAAAATGTTAAATTTGACACCATGGTAGTAGATTTCTGCATCTCCTCCATATCTGTTGCCAAGTGAATAGTGATGCTTCAGGGACATTAATTATACTAATATTATGTGCAGTGTATTTTAAGCAAGCTTTCAAAACTTCCAAAAATATCCTTTGAAAGTGAACATCAACATTGATTTTAACAACTCAAGTCAAAAAAATCCCTTGGTTTAATTTGTATCACAACTGTTACACCTCAGAGTCAGCGTAAATTAAATAACTAATCTTGACACTGGCTGGAGAGTTCAATTATGAAATTAACATATTTATTATGCTATGCAGTATGAAAAAACCTGACATGACAGCTTGTCAGGCACCTGTCTGCCAAGATCATGTGGTGGAAATTGCTGAGGAAAGCCTTTTAGGGAACTTGCTAAGAGGAGGATATGTAAACAGGAATTTGTTCACCTGTCAGTTGTCAAGCTTGTTCAACATTCATTCATGTCTGTCTGTATATCAATCACCACCTCTTGTGTCAACAACGTACCAGTGACGAAGATCTAATATTCTATAATCTTATCAATTTGTCTGAGGTTATTTAATTCAGACAGAAGCAGTCCCTGTCAACTCCAGGTGAAATATCAATATACAGTTGAAGTCGGAAGTTTACATACACTTAGGTTGGAGTCATATAAACTAGTTTTTAAACCACTCCACAAATGTATTGTTTTGGCAAGTCGTTTAGGACATCTACTTTGTGCATGACACAAGTAATTTTTACAACAATTGTTTACAGACAGATTATTTCACTTATAATTCACTGTATCACAATTCCATTGGTCAGACGTTTACATACACTAAGTTAACTGTGCCTTTAAACAGCTTGGAAAATTCCAGAAAATGATGCTTTAGAAGCTCCTGATAGGCTAACTGACATAATTTGAGTCAATTGGAGGTGTACCTGTGGATGTATTTCAAGTCCTACCTTCAAACTCAGTGCCTCTTTGCTTGACAGCAAAATCAAAATAAATCAGCCAAGACCTCAGAAAAGAATTGTAGACCTCCACAAGTCTGGCTCATCCTTGGGAGCAATTTCCAAACACCTGAAGGTACCACATTCATCTGTACAAACAATAGTACGCAAGTATAAACACCTTGGGACCACACAGGCGTCATACCGCTCAGGAAGGAGACGCGTTCTGTCTCCTAGAGATGAACGTACTCTGGTGCAAAAAGTGCAAATCAATCCCAGAACAACAGCAAAGGATCTTGTGAAGATGCTGGAGGAAACAGGTACAAAAGTATCTACAGTAAAACTAGTCCTATATCGACATAATCTGAAAGGCCACTCATCAAGGAAGAAACCACTGCTCCAAAACCGCCATAAAAAAAGCCAGACTACGGTTTGCAACTGCACATGGGGACAAAGATCATACTTTTTGGAGAAATGTCCTCTGGTCTGATGAAACAAAAAAATAACTGTTTGGCCATAATGACCATCATTATGTTTGGAGGAAAAAGGGGGAAGCTTGCAAGCCGAAGAAAACCATCCCAACCGTGACGCACGGGGGTGGCAGCATCATGTTGTAGGGGTGCTTTGCTGCAGGAGGGGCTGGTGCACTTCACAAAATAGATGGCATGTGGAAAGAAAATGATGTGGATATATTGAAGCAACATCTCAAGACATCAGTCAAGAAGTTAAAGCTTGGTCGCAAATGGGTCTTCCAAATGGACAATGACCCCAAGCATACTTCCAAAGTTGTGGCAAAATTGATTAAGGACAACAAAGTCAAGGTATTGGAGTCACAAAGTCCTGACCTCAAACCTATAGAAAATGTGTGGGCAGAACTGAAAAAGTGTGTGCGAGCAAGGAGGCCTACAAACCTGACTCAGTTACATCAGCTCTGTCAGGAGGAATGGGCCGAAATTCACTCAACTTATTGTGGGAAGCTTGTGGAAGGCTAGCTGAAACGTTTGACCCAAGTTAAACAATTTAAAAGGCAATGCTACCAAATACTAATTGAGTGTATGTAAACTTCTGAACCACTGGGAATGTGATGAAAGAAATAAAAGCTTAAATAAATCATTCTCTCTACTTTTATTCTGACATTTCACATTCTTACTGTATGTATCTCATTTGACAAATAGAGTGCCTTTTGGGTAGTGTAATTTTGTCAGAAATAACTATTTATTTCTTCTTATTTTAACATTCTATCATAAAGAGCACGTTTTCAACTTCATAACAAACATGTTTTCCCATCTAAAGAACTTAAATAAAGAAAAATGACTATAACAGGGACAAATAAAGTGACAGGGTTGACAGTACCCTATCTACGTTTGGGGAACAGGGTTGACGTGTTATGCTCGACGCACTCTGTTTTCAACCAAAAAACATCATAGTATTTCCCCAAAAAGTAGAACCAGCTCATCTGCTTTTACACTGTGATTGGATTATTATGTTTAATGTTTCTTTAGGACAAATGTAAATTAAGCAGTAATCACATTAAATAAGTAAAAAATATTTAGTGTCACGTATACTCCCTCTCTGGTCTCTAGGTCACCAGACTGCTGATTATTATGCACACCTGTCACCATTGTCACGTGCACCAGCGCTTATTGACACTCACCTGGAATCCATCACCTCCTTGATTACCTGTCCTATTTATGTCACTCCCTTCGGTTCCTTCCCCTATCTGTTTCATGTCTGTGTGCTGTTAGTGTTTCTTATTTTGTATTGTGATCCGTTTATTTATTAAATATTCACTTCCTGTACTTGCTTCCCGACTCTCAGTGGACATCGTTACATTTAGAAATTACATTCCCAAAGCAACAAATGAACTAGGGCTTTACAATGATTCTGAAAACATGGGAAACTCTTGGGGTTAAGTGGGCTAAAACGTTAGTCCTAGAAGTTGGACAAAAATGACTTGTGACATGCCAAAATTGGGATTTTCTGAGAAAACACATTTATTTTAATGAAAACACACTGCTATTGAAATGTTTTACATGGTTTAGACTAGTTAGAGCATGTGATGCAACTGTTACATTTCGTGTTTTATCAAAACGTACACAATGTCTGAAGGACATAAAAGGCAATCTATTGATGGAACGACCCATGTGTCTAATTAGCAACATGTATTTGCTTTATGACTCCCAAGTATTTTTACTGAATGGTATCATTTTTGTTCAACAAACCACTAGACTTATTTCACAATGTCTCATGGGCAAGGACTGTGTAGAACCTCTGAAGTTGAAGTATGAATTTCAAACATCTCTGGACACTGAGTCTAGGAGGTGGAAGAGTTGCGGATGTTAAGGTCACGTGTGTGGTATGTCAATAAATGGTATGTCTATAAAACTGCCTACAATCATCAGAGTACACAACAATGTCAGTAGCAGAGCAATGTTATAAGACACTAACTGACTTTGAAAGGCTGTGTGAAAGTCACTCAAACGATTGATGCCCCCTTGCCCCTTTCAGACTTTAATAGAAAGAAGAATGAGGGTAGTGATTATTGTTACCTAGTGACTGCCTAGTTTTTCAACTCCTGTAACCTATCATTGATTAATGCTAGCGAAGTGTACTTCTGTAATTGACAGTGAAAGCTTTCCCCTGAAAATATTAATTTGACCTATTTTGAGTTGTGGGACTTTTACATGCTTGTGGGACTTTTACATGCTAATTGCGGACACAACATATCCCAGCAATGACTATTGTTCATAAAAAATACAATTCATCAAATAGTAGAATTCCCTATTGGAATTAGCATCTATGTGTGCTATCCACAGCTAAAGAAGATATTGCCACCTACTTTAAAACTTCTTATGGATGGGTGGTAGTATTGAGTAGTTTGGATGACTGACGTGCCCAGAGTAAACTGCCTGCTACTCACGCCCAGAAACTAAGATTTGCATATTATTAGTAGATTTGGATAGAAAACAATCTGAAGTTTCTAAAACTGTTTGAATGATGTCGGTGAGTATAACAGAACTCATATGGCAGGCAAAAACCTGAGAAAAAATCCAACCTGGAAGTGGTTTGGAGTTTTTCAAGTGATTGCCTATCCAAACTACAGTGTCTGTGGGGTAATTTTGTACTTCCTACGGCTTCCACTAGATGTCAACAGTCTTTAGAACCTTGTTTGAGGCTTCTACTGTGAAGTGGGGGAGAATAAGAGCTCATTGAGTGAGAGGACTGCCAGCAGGGCATGAGCCTCAGCCATGCGCGCTCATGTGAGAGGTAGCTCAGTTCCATTGCATTTCTGAAAACAAAGGATTTCTCCGGTTGAAACTTTATTGCAGATTTATGATAAAAACATCCTAAAGATTGATTCTATACATCGTTTGACATGTTTCTACGAACTGTAATGGCATTTTTTGAGTTTTCGTCTGACCTGCGGGTCGTGAATTTGGATTTGTGAACTGAAGGCGCAAACAAAAAGGAGGTATTTGGACATAAAGGATGGACTTTATCGAACAAAACAAACATTTATTGTGGAACACGGATTCCTGGGAGTGCATTCTGATGAAGATCAAAGGTAAGTGAATATTTATAATGCTATTTCTGACTATTGTTGACTCCAACATGGCGGATATATTGTATGGCATGTTTTTGTGTCTGAGCGCCGTACTTAGATTATTGCATGGTGTGCTTTTTCGCTAAAGCTTTTTTGAAATCTGACACAGTGGTTGCATTAAGGAGAAGTGTATCTAAAGTTCCATGCATAACACTTGTATTTTTATCAACATTTATGATGAGTATTTCTGTAAATTGATGTGGCTCTCTGCAAAATCACCAGATGTTTTGGAGGGAAAACATTACTGAACATAATGCGTCAATGTAAACTGAGATTTTTGGATATAAATATGAACTTTATCGAACAAAACATACATGTATGGTGTAACATGAAGTCCTATGAGTGTCATCTGATGAAAATCATCAAAGGTTAGTGATTCATTTTCTCTATTTCTGCTTTTTGTGACTCCTCTCTTTGGCTGGAAAATGGCTGTGTTTTTTGGTGTATAGGCGCTGACCTAACATAATCATATGGTATGCTTTCGCCGTAAAGCCTTTTTGAAATCAGACACTGTGGCTGGATTAACAAGAAGTAAAGCTTTAAAATGGTGTATAATACTTGTATGTTTGAGGAATTCTAATTATGAGATTTTTGTTGTTTTGAATTTGGCGCCCTGCACTTTCACTGGCTGTTGTCATATCGATCCTGCTAACGGGATTCCAGCCATAAGAAGTTTTAAACCCTATTTCCACAAGCTGAGTAGACTTAAAGTATGAAAAACTGTCAAGCTTTGCTTTGATGTTGATGTCATTCCTCTATCCATGCTCCGGGTGTGGATTTCTGCTATCAAATATTAGGTGGTGCAAACGCAGATCTTGTGAGTCATTGGTTTCAGTTGTTAATTAAATGACGGATGCCTAGCATCAACCTGAAAAAGAAAACATCTTTGGCAGTGTGCACACTGACATATGGGTGATTCCTCACAATACTAGAACAGAACAAGACCATGATTTTGGGGATTTTCACTAAATGTAATCCATAGAAGGGTCCTTTGGCGGGAGTATTGTTGATATATACTGAACAAAAATATAAACGTAACACGCAATTTACAGTTTATATAAGGAAATCAGTCAATTTAAATAAATGAATTAGGCCCTAATCTATGGATTTCACATGACTGGGCAGGGGCACAGCCATGGGTGGGCCTGGGAGGGCACAAGTTTAAGTTTGTTCCACCTGAGTGGGTCTGACCAGAAGTCAGAGACCACTATGATGACACACCAAATGGGTTTGATGGATCGCGGGAAAAGAGCGGGAATAGGCTTTTGTTGGCTACAGTCCAAGCTATGTCTTCCAATGGTACGACTGCTGTCGGCATCCAAAGATGATCCAACTGGAATAAACGCTTGGGGGTAAGGATGACAGCAGTGGTGTAGTCTACAGGCGATACGTAAATCACTTATTACTGTTATCTACATAACGCATTGATGTGAATCACACTGATGCTCTCTCATTTAGTTATTTGCGCCTTACGGATTGTGGTTGTTGTTTGTGGTTGTTGTGGATGGCTGTTCAAAAATCTAAATCTGCATTTGAACCCAATAATGGTTGAATTCAAGAAGTTTAAGCTTCCTATCAATCATTGTTCTTGAAACCAGTGGACAGCCAGTGAAAAATGCACTCTTGCAACAGCTGCACAGTGCAGATCCCAGCCTATGGAATAAAAGTGCTTTTATTGCTCAATATAATTCATGCTGATAGTTGTTTTTAATCCATAGGCCTGATGGACACATGGTCAAACTCGCACACTTGAACTTGCACACTTAAATTGCCAATCTGTAGTTTCTACATCCATTTTTGGACTTATAAATTATATATCTCCATTGATTCTTGAAGAATATAACTTAGAAATGTCTCATGAGCTTAGTTCAACTGTCACACTCCGTAAGAACCCAAAATATAAGCTTGTTTTTATCCAATGTTTGTAAACATTGTAAATGTAAATAAACACTGTATAGCCTCATAACATGGTTAAAACTATAATGTTGATATCATGGATGGTCATTCCTTGCATCCATAGCTCTGTCTATTAATCTGAGAGTGGTTACATTTCTCCAGGCCCATCCCTCAGCTTTTTACAAAAACAGAGGCGGGGCGACGGTTTCGTTTTTTTTCATCTGTGGATTTGCCCTTTAAACAGTTTCATTTTATCAAGATATGAAAGTGCCACCAACAAAAAGTTCAACAACAGGCCTATAGCAAATGCAGCATATGACATTCATTTTTCACATGTAAATAGCACTTTCAGTAGTGCTCAAAGCATGCCATTCCATGAGCACCGCATTTCTTTTTCAACTCTAATCAATGAGCCCAATCAGTTCTCCATGACAACAAATACATAAACAGAGTAGGGCTGGCTAATAAATCCTTAGTTTTGGGGTTATGCTCAGGTAAACAATTTGACTAATCTATACTTCCATATTTCCAAGTCCTATTCTTGAAGACTTTGGTTTTTAATGTAAACATATCATTTTATAGTATTATTATATGTAGTAGAAAGCGATGGGTTAGAAGAAGCCTACATAACCAACCCATAATGTAAAATGTTACATCCATATATGGCCAGCTATGTAAACTTTAACATTGATTTATCCTGCAATAGATGTGGTTCAATTGGTAACATTTTTGTCTTCTTCTAATGCCTCTTAAGGGGAAAGTAATCTAAAAGTAACTGAATAATCAGATTACATTACTGAGTTTGGTTAATTCAAAAATTGCATGACTGATTACAATTTTGGACAGGTAACTAGTAACTAACAGATTACATTTAGAAAGTAACCTACCCAACCCTGCTCCCTAACAGAAATGGAAGCCTCGTAAAGTCTTCACAGGCAGTCTCCACAGTCTTCACATGCTGTGTATGTGTTTAAATACAGATATGTCATCCCATTCTGCTCAGAACACACACTATAGCTCTCTGCATTGAAGTGGCATTCCATTGACAACACGTCGTAAATATTATTTTGTCAAGGAATTGTCAAATGGATCGGTCCTCAAAGTGTCAGGTTTCAAGTCCTGAAATGTCTCATGTCATACCTTAGCTGTTGACAGGACAAAATTAAGCAGTGTTGTGAGGTCCTGTAAAACTTTAGTGACTCATCTTTATATTCTCTTAGTTGAAAATATAGGTATATTATTGACATACTGGAATCAAACTTATAACACAATAATACATAAACTTGTAGCTTTCATATGAGTGAATCACCATCATGTCCCTCAATGACTTTTCGAGCAATTAGCAGATAATTGATGCCATGACAGTTGCTACCATTAGAGAACAAGAGGTGCTATAATTATATTGCGGTTGTTAATTACTTACCATATTGATGGCGCCTCAGTCCCACTTATCTCCAGAAAGTCGTATCTGTCTTCCAGCTGGAAATCACTAAAGACCAGGGCGATGGTGTCACCTGGTTCAGCCAGAATACTCCATGTGCAGTCTGCATTATTCTCATACTCTGAAGGGAAATGTGAACTTGATATCGTCCCTGTTGTTCCCCTTAATGTCCCACCACAAGCTCCTTCGGCTAAAGGAAGAAAATAAGTAAGACAAAATTGCATTACTGACTGGGTCACAACTTGCTCTTAGAAAATAAATCCGTCTCGACTGAGTCCTGACTCTTTCAATTGTTACAGCTCCTACTGAGTGGATGAATATTCACTTGTGGGAGATAAAGGTTTGACAGCTAATATTGGCATCGCTCCTGAGACAAGATTGGCAAATGTGTAAAATAAATGTTGTTTGTCGTTGCAGGTTGCAAGTTTAACAACAAAAACAGTGACAATTGGAAGCTATGGCCATGTCACCTTTCAAAGACCTCTAAAACCTACAATTTGATACTTCAGGTTCCAGGATCTAGGACAATCCGGGATCACTACATCTTAATGACACACTAGGTCAACACAAATAAATGACGATCCAGGATCAATACTGCTTAATAGTGATCCAGTAAGAACACAGATAAATGATGATCCAGGATCAACACAACTAAATGACAATCCAGGATCAATAACGCTAAATGACGATCCAGGATCAACATTGCTAAATGATTATCCAGGCATAACACAACTAAATAATGATCCAGGATCAACACAGCTAAATGACGATCCAGGATCAACACAGCTAAATGACGATCCAGGATCAACACAGCTAAATGACGATCCAGGATCAACACAGCTAAATGACGATCCAGGATCAACACAGCTAAATGACGATCCAGGATCATCACAGCTAAATGATGATCCAGGATCAAATCAAACTTTATTTATCACATGCGCCGAGTACAACATGTGTAGACTTTACCGTGAAATGCTTACTTACAAGCCCTTAACCAACAATCCAGTTCAAGAAAGAGTTAAGAAAATATTTACCAAATAAACTAAAGTAAAAAATTATAAAAAGTAACACAATAAAATAACAATAAAGAGGCTATATACAGGGGGTACCGGTATCGAGTCAATGTGCAGGGGTACAGGTTAGTCAAGGTCATTTGTACATGTAGGCAGGGATGAAGTGACTATGCATAGATAATAAACAGTGAGTAGCAGCAGTGTAAAAAACAAATGGGGGGGAGGGTCAATATAAATAATCTGGTGGTCATTTGATTAATTGTTCAGCAGTCTTATGGCTTGGGTGTAGAAGCTGTTAAGGAGCCTTTTGGTCCTAGACTTGATATTCTGGTACCGCTTGCAGTACGGTAGCAGAGAAAACAGTCTATAACTTGGGTGACTGGAGTCTTTGACAATTTGTGGGGATTTCCTCTGTCACCGCCTAGTATATAGGTCCTGGATGACAGGAAGCTTGGCCCCAGTGATGTACTGGGCCGTACGCATTACACTCTGTAGTGCCTTACGGTCAGATGCCGAGCAGTTACCATACCAGGCGGTGATGCAACCGGTCAGGATGCTACTCGACGGTGCAGCTGTAGAACCCTGGGACTAATATGTAAATATTGATATTCTTGCCCCCCACTACAAACTTAAAATGTAGTGTCTTACCTCGACAAAATGGTGCTGGAAAGTCCCATGATGCTCCAGTACCTGGACTCACAATACAAGTGAGTACAGCATGTCCCTCCAGTATATATCCCATGAGACAACTGTAACGGATCTTGTCTCCCATGTTGTACCTTGTTCCATGAATTACTCCTTTTGGTATCGACCCTGGATTTCCACATGTGTGACTTGGTAGCACTGAAAAACAAACAGGATAGATTAATAAGATCAATTCATTTCCATGGCAGGCCCAAGTGCTATTCTATTGTCATGAGTCTAGCACCAAGATCATTTCAGGTCCTCATCACCCACAAGGGCCCCTCTGTTCCCAGTGAGAGCAGAGGAGTCACATCGATCTTCACAAAGAAAATTTGTGCACAACTCCTTTCTCATCAGGTCGAAATAAACACCTTTTATTCAGCAACGCCTTTCCATGTGTTTTAACATTTTAGAAATGTAGTTCAATTATTTCATATTATTGTGAAGTTCCTATAGTCAGTTATGTTTCTATGGTTAAATGTACTGTTCCACTTTTTTGCCATTTTAATTACACAAAGCTTAAATTTAGTCTCGAGAGAATTAGGATGTTGAAGAAAGAGGTTAATTAATTGAAGAAACATTTAAACATGCATAACTAAAACATCATCCTTTGTTAATTTTGAAATATTTTAAACAAAACATTGCCTGTCTTATCAAATAAAATGTATCTACTTTGGCACTGCCCAACAGATACCAGAAATAAGATAGTTTTTCTGATCTTTAAGACACATTCCAAAACCTTAACTTCCAGGGTTCATGTCAAAGAGCATTGTTACATCCCGTAAACTCCTAACTAACTGTGTCAAAAGATTCACTAGTGTGAATTATATCTGTGACATTTGGGGGTCTCTATTTTTTTCAAGGGACCTCCTATGTGTTTATTATGGGCCTAATAGTAAAGATGTCATTTAAAATTTGTTTATTACCTTTTCATTTGGCATGAACACAATCAGCCTAGGGACCAGTCTGCATCACAAAATAAGGGGGATGCAATTTTATGCTGCAATTCCAAATAGAATTCTGATACTTTATGGTGCGAAAATGTACGTACACTACATGACTAAAAGTATGTGGACACCTGCTCGTCGAACATCTCATTCCAAAGTCATGGGCATTAATATGGAGTTGGTCAGCCATTTGCTGCTATAACAGGTAAGGTAACAGGCCTTCTGGTAAGGCTTTCCACTAGATGTTGGAACATTGCTGCGGGGACTTGCTGCGGGGACTTGCTTCCATTCAGACACAACAGCATTAGTGAGGTTGGGCACTGATGTTGGGAAATTAGGCCTGGCTCGTAGTCGGTGTTCCAATTCATCCCAAAGGTGATAGATGGGGTTGAGATCAGGGGTCTGTGCAGGCCAGTCAAGTTCTTCCACACCGATCGCGACAAATCATTTCTGTATGGACCTGTCATGCTGAAACAGAAACAGGCCTTCCGCAAACTGTTGCCACAAAGTTGGAAGCACAGAATCATCTAGAATTTAATTGTATGCTGTAGCATTAAGATGTCCCTTCACTGGAACTAATGGGCCTAGCCAGAATCATGAACAACAGCCCCAGACCAATATTCCTTCTCCAACAAACTTTACAGTTGGCACTATGCATTCGGATAGGTAGCGTTCTCCTGGCGCCCTCCAAACCCAGATTTGTCCATCGGACTGCCAGATGGTGAAGCTTGATTCATCACTCCAGAGAACGCGCTTCCACATCTCCAGAGTCCAATGGTGGCGAGCTTTACACCACTCCAGCCAATGCTTGGCATTGCGCATGGTGAGCTTAGGCTTGTGTGCGACTGCTCGGCCATGGAAACCCATTTCATGCAGCTCCCCACGAACAGTTATTGTGCTGACATTGCTTCCATGCACAGTTTGGAACTCGGTAGTGAGTCTTGCAACCGAGGACAGACTATTTTTGTGCGCTACGTGCTTCAGCACTCGGTGGACTTATGTGGGTGACCACTTCGTGGCTGAGCCGTTATTGCTCCTAGACGTTTCCACTTCACAATAGCAGCACTTACAGTTGACCTTGGCAGATCTAGCAGGGCAAACATTTTACGAACTGACTTGCTGGAAAGGTGGCATCCTATGATGGTGCCCCGTTGAAAGTCACTGCAGTAAGGCCATTTTACTGCTAATGTTTGTCTATTTTTTTTTTTTTTTTATTATTTTTTTTACCTTTATTTAACTAGGCAAGTCATTTAAGAACAAATTCTTATTTTCAATGACGGCCTAGGAACAGTGGGTTAACTGCCTTGTTCAGGGGCAGAATGACAGATTTTTACCTTGTGTTCGATTTTATATACCTGTCAGGAACGGGTGTGGCTAAAATAGTCGAATGCACTAATTTGAAGGGGTGTCCACATACTTTTGTATATATATTGTATATAATACAATATAGTCACTATTCACAATTTCATGACCGTGGGGGAAAACACGGGATTCTCATAGACCGCAAGCAAAACAAGCCTCCATTTATGTTGCTTAGGAGTGCATTTCGCACTACTTTTGGATTATAATTGGATCGTAAGGCTCGTATGAATGTCCTGCTTAATAATATAATGTTTGTGTCATCATCGCCAATCAACTGCATTATACTTAAAAAACATTCAACATCAACCAGTAAAATGCTCTTTGGCTAGCTTTGCTACCAGCCTATGTCAATGAGAGTTAGCATTCTAGCTAACAACTACTGTATCCAAAAACGAATCTTAGCGATTGTTCAAGCAATAACCAAAATATTGTAAACCTATGGGAACCCCAAAAGGTGTTTTTGTTTAGAAGTAATAACTACTAGGCTATGTTGAATTGGCGCAGATGGCTTTCTGCAGTTGTTTTCCCCCAAGGTGGGCGTGGTTTAGGGGACTACTTCATGACGTGAACAGCGACTCGGAGTATACTATATATCAGCTTAATCTCAAAGCTAGGTGGACTGTGCTTCAAGTTTACAAGATGTTGAATTTTTTCCCTCATTTCATGTAAGGCACCAATAAAACTCTCATGGATATTCCGGCTAAATTGAAATACATGTTTATTTTATTTTTAACTAGGCAAGTCAGTTAAGAACAAATTCTTACTTACAATGACAGCCTAGGAACAGTGCCTTGTTCAGGGGCAGAACAACAGATTTTTACCTTGTCTGCTCAGGGATTTGATCAAGCAACCTTACTTCCCCAACGCTCTAACCACTAGGCTACCTGCCACCCCCATTTAATTTGATATAAATAAATAACTGCATGCCCCGAATGCAAATGCCTCCCCCTTAGTGTTGTGTTCTGTGGACCTTTGAAATAACTACCTCTGTGCTGATTAGACCTTGAATGAGCTTCATGTCTTATTGCAGTTCCTTTTTCCGAACTGGAAATAAAATCAATAGTGAAAGCCTGATACAAGCATCTATATTCAGACCGGTGGCTGAGTCCTCCCCCCAGCCACCCGCCCCCCTGCCCCCTGACTCCCGCCCCCCTTTCCCTTATGGATCAGACCGTCTCTGTCACACCGCAACCCCAGTGGATAAGACTGACTGAATCATCTCAGTTAGGAACTGACATGGATCTGGAGGTGTAGGAAATCACCACTGTGGGGGGCAGGAACTGGAGAGGAGGATATTGCGGTGTCCAGCAATTGAGGACAGGTCTATTACTCAAAGGGCACCTGAAGGGCTTCTGCATAGAGCAAGACATTCTACAAATAAATATAATATAAGAATGGAAACCTGACAGAGTATTACAGTGCATTCTGAAAGTTTTCAGACACCTTCGAAATGTTCCACATTTTGTTAGGCTACGGCCTTATTGTAAAATGGATTAACTTATTTTTTCCCCTCATCAATCTACACACAATACCCCATAATGACAAAGCAGAAACTGGTTTATAGAATTTTTTGCAAATGTATTAAAAATTAAAAACTGAAATATCACATTTACATACAGTAAGTATTCAGACCCTTTACTCAGTACTTTGTTGAAGCACCTTTGGCAGTGATTACAGCCTCGAATCTTCTTGGGTATGATGCTACAAGCTTGGTATACCTGTATTTGGAGAGTTTCTCCCATTCTTCTCTGCAAATCCACTCAAGCTCTGTCAGGTTGGTTGGGGAGCGTCGCTGCACAGCTATTTTCAGGTCTCTCCAGAGATGTTAGATCGGCTTCAAGTCCGGGCTCTGGCTGGGCCACTCAAGGACATTCAGATATTTCCCTCATTTCATGTAAGTTGTCTTGGCTGTGCGTTGTCTTGGCTGTGTGCTTAGGATAGTTGTCCTGTTGGAAGGTGAACCTTCGCCCCAGTCTGAGGTCCTGAGCACTCTGGAGCAGGTTTTCATCAAGGAACTCTCTGTACTTTGCTCCGCTCATCCTGCCCTCAATCCTGACTAGTCTCCCAGTCCCTGCCGCTGAAAAACATCCCCACAGCATGATGCTGCCACCACCATACTTCACCGTAGGGATGGTGCCAGGTTTCCTCCAGACGTGACACTTGGCATTCAGTTCAAAGAGTTCAATCTTGGTTTCATCAGACCAGAGAATCTTCTTTCTCATTTTTATTTTTATTTTTACCTTTATTTATACAGGTTTTTCTAATTGAGATAACATCTCTTTTTCAAGAAAGACCTGGTCCAATAGCAGCAGGGGCAACAACGTTTCAGACAAAACAATTTACATACACTAACACAACATTAAACAAAACTATAGACACATATACAGTACAACAATTACATAATATGTTAAAAAAAACACGAATGTCTTGACTAAAATACAGCTGTACAAAAGACAATTACACACTTCTATGATATTTACATCGATCAAGTGTTTAAATTCCACCAACGAGACTAGATCATCAAATTTAAAATGTTCAGGAGAGAATTCCAGGACCACGGAACTGATTAATTGAAACTATTTCTACCATGACCTGTTTTAATTCTTGGTACTGTTAAAAGCAAATGAGAATGGGACCATAATTGATATTTATTTACTGACCTGACTAAAAAAGAAGTGAGATAAAATGGCATTTTACCCAGTATGGCCTTATAAATCAGTGTATGCCAGTGTTTAAGCCCACGCAAGGTTAATGATGACCAGCCAACAGTGCTGTAGAGATCACAATGATGTGTTCAACGTTTTTGATTTGTAATGATGGTCTGAGAGTCCTTTAGGTGCCTTTTGGCAAACTCCAAGCGGGCTGTCATGTGCCTTTTACTGAGGAGTGGCTTCCGTCTGGCCATTCTACCATAAAGGCCTGATTGGTGGAGTGCTGCAGAGATTGTTGTCCTTCTGGAAGTTTCTCCCATCTCCACAGAGGAACTCTGGACCTCTGTCAGAGGGACCATCGGGTTCTTGGTCACCTTCCTGACCAAGGCCCTTCTCCTCTGATTGCTCATTTTGACCAGGCAGCCAGCTCGAGGAAGAGTCTTGGTGGTTCCAAACTGCTTCCATTTAAGAATGATGGAAATGACTGTCTTCTTGGGGATCTTCAATGCTGCAGAAAGTTTTTGGTACCCTTCCCCAGATCTGTGCCTCGACACAATTCTGTCTCAGAGCTCTACAGACAATTCTTTCGACCTCATGGTTTGGTTTTTGCTCTGACATGCACTGTCAACTGTGAGACCTTATATAGACAGGTGTGTGCCTTTCCAAATCATGTCAAATCAATTGAATTTACCACAGGTGGACTCCAATCAAGTTGTAGAAACATCTCAAGGATGATCAATGGAAACAGGATGCACCTGAGCTCAATTTCAATTATCATAGCAAAGGGTCTGAATACTGATGTAATTCAGTTTTTTATTTTTTTTAAATTTGCAAACATTTCTAAAAACCTGTTTTCTCTTTGTCATTATGAGGCATTGTGTGTAGATTGATGAGGAAAATGTTTTATTTAATCCATTTTAGAATTAGGCTGTAACATAACAAAATGTGGAAAAGGGGAAGGGGTCTGAATACTTTCCGAATGCACTGTATGTTCCTACTGTCCCGCCTTAGACAAAACAAGCATAAGTACCTACAGTAAACGTATGTTAATCTGAACAAGTCACATAATGTACGTAATGAAGAGAAGTCTCCAAGCCTGCACATTCAGCATAACCTTCATCTCCCCAAATGTGTAAAATGACCAGTATTGGTTCAGATCTAGATGACATGTCTTTTTAAAAAGCATTTGAAATGCAAGAGTTTTGCGGTTACCTACATAACTTATTCACGCCCGCGGATGGATTCACTATTTGGGATTTTGAAATAAATGCTGTAACTTGTATTGTGAGTAATATAGTCTCTTTTTAGCCCAGCCCTCAGCCTTCTTCATGAATCAAGGGATTACTACAGACACAGGATTGTAATGGCTACATAAGCCAAGATGCAGTAGTTGAAAGACAATGTGAAGATTTTGAGACACTCCATATGTTCATACTAAATAGTTGTTACAGTATCTAATATCTGGAATTCTAAATTCAAGAGACACAGACAGAAAGAATATAGATCACATAAATGTACAATGTGACAATGTTGCTGGAATTTCCCTTCTATGATGCTTCACAAAACATAAGTGGTATATAGGGCAAAGACACTGGAAGAGGAAGTCCTCCAGACAGAAAATGACACCCATTGTCTTAAATCATGAGCAACAGCCTTTGATGTTACCATATGTATGGTGTTAATTAAGGACAATGGCACGTCTCCCCAATACGATAGGGATTTTCTGAAGGAATGACTCACTTTCCTTTCCTACCCATGCCAAATCTACAGAGACTGATATTTCACCTGAGACATCCTTAATGTAGAAATCAATGGAGGCCTTTCTGTCTAAATAAATGGTTCGTTTCTTTCAATTCTGTCACAGCTGAGGGGCATTTATTATGCAGTGTTGTGCACTTTGCATGCACTTTTTGAGACTGTTTTTTATGTCTTACTCTGACACTTTTCTTTCTCTGTCATTAAGTTTTTATTAGCAGTCTCCATATAGCATCTTTTTTCAGATAAAAAAAGTTGATTAATTCATGTGTGCTGGCAGCAGTGATTGCATAATGAACCTTATCGATTTTATTTTTAAATAATTGTTTGTCAGTTTAATCATCTAATGACAAGACAAGACCATTAAACACCACATGTGAAGATCTGTTTGTTTTCAAGGGTGAAGAATAAATCCTTTTAAATTCCAATATACATGCACTTCCTCATTACAGGGCGCTCAATGAGAAACACAAGTTGGTTTTCAAGTAGGCCTAGATTTCAATGATTACCTATAATGTGAAAATGATGGGCATCCATTAAGATCTCTAAGCCTCCACAACAAATTGACACGTTTTAACGACATCTGAAATGACAGAAAATACACTGTCAACAGACTGCATCTGCTTCCCCCCGCTGCCTGCCCAAACTGATTGCATCACTAGCCAGCTAAATGTAACATCCCCTGCAGTTTGTGTTGGTTCAGAGAAGAGGGCTGCTCCAGAACTGCTCACTGTTGGAGATGTGATGAGAAGATATGATGAGACGCTACCTTGCAGTCCCTCACACTCACTATCAATGTGTATATGTTGGCTTTCATGAAAACATTCCCATTTTAAAAAGTATGTAACTAATGGTCATTCAGCCAAATATCACATAAAATACAGAATGGAACAACTCTTTTATGTGACAGTACTATGGCTGGATCCGTTGTGGTCCCCATACACTTTGTGGCCCTATGGAGGTTTCATCCAGGCACAAAATATCAATGCACATTGAATGGTGAATGACAGATGTAAATGTGACTGCAAGCTGTTAAATGAAGATGCATTAAGTCGGAAGGGGGTGTAAGTCAATTTCCTACAGAACCTGTTACTCGGGAGGCTGTTCATTCTTCCCTGGCGCATCAGCTCAGACGTTTGTGGCCAACCTTAGCATCTGTTTTTCCCCCATGTATCATTTGCCTTGTCCGAGCGAATCCCATGGCGTGGCTAGACTAGCAGTCATGGGTCTTGTCTTGTATTGTTTTGACTGCCCTGAGCAGATACATCACATTTCATAGCACTTTCTTAGTTGGGGAAATTCTTGAAATGCATGAACTTTGCAATCCTTCCAAAATGCAATCTGGAGTTACATATTTTTCAGGAAGATTTTGCATACCCAGCTGTATTAAGAACAAATCTAGGGACATATTGTGTCTAGCTGTACTCACAGCATGGTAAAAATTGTGTTTGGTTACCAGCTGAAAAGATGGTCCTTGAAGAGCTTATGTATTTCATGCATATCTGTTGGAGAGGAAGATATCTGCATATAAAAATGAAAAATGTCTTCATGGGCACAAACATCAGTGTTGCTGCCACCAGCCTCTTCAGTGGAATCACATTTGTCTTTTGAATATCAGTGAGCTCTTGAGAAAGGGCTTATCGGACAAGTGGAACCATGCATTGCTACGCAACAGAGACCCCTAAAGAGGGCGTTTACTCTTAAACCATCAACAGATATTGATCCTTGCCTCTTCATACCACCCTCAGTAAAATTAAAGTGGGGAAAGAGAAATGTGTTCTGGCTTACGAGGGCTTTCTCTTTTATGGTCAACCCACACGTTTTTGAGAACGGCAGATGACGGTGTGCAGAGGGGTGGGCAGAATGATGCGTGAGTTGCTTGAGTTGCTTGACTATGCTTGCATGGTAACATTGTAATTACAAGTGGCAAGTGGTAATACAGTCAACCTACTGCCTTGTGACTAATAATATGGCACTGATTTAAGAGATTTCTTTATTGACATGTGTGGAACAAATTATATGATATTTGAGTTGTTGTTTTTTTTTTTTTACAACAAACAGCCATTATATAGTTTGAAAAAAGCTAGTCTTAGCTATCCCAGGTTGTTACAATATTCCGGAACTCTACTTTTGTCTTTTGGACAAGAATTTGCTGAGTGTTGACATTGTGATTGATTGAGTTTAGCCTCCAATTCCTAAACACATCCAAAACTATGATGCTCAATTGGCATGCATTCCTGCTGACAGTCAACTGATGGAGCTGTATTACAGTATGCAGTACTCTACATTGAGACCAGAAAGAAAACTATTTGAACTGAATTCTAGCCAAACAGCACTGCCACAAAAGCAGCCAAAGCTATACTTTTCTCCATGTGATGGATATATTGTTTTAACTTCAATTCACTTGATAATAATGAAAGATGGATGCTGTTTATTTTTGTTTTCCCTTTACATAGCTCAATCCATTAAATATACAATGTAAGACCACAAAGGCACATTTCTTCTGGGTATAAAATTGCTGCTGTGAAAGCGACAAAATGCACAATGTGTGAAGAGTAGCACTTTTCCCAAAATACTGGAAACAATCATTAACATACTATATGTATAAATGTTGTTGATATGTCAAGTTACGAGAGTATCAGGTTGTGCATACAGTAACTAACCCTTGTGTTCCAGTGACATTTCGTGACATATTCAATTGTAACAATCTAACAAAAATAGCAGGTCAATAACTTTAAGCACATGATGCATGTGGGGGATATCATTGTTTTCAGTTAATTATCACTGTAACTAATGCTCTGCTAGGTACATTATCCTTATATTAATGTTCTTCATAACACGTTTTATTGCATCAGTCCATGCTACGAAAATAGCCATTCATATGGGAACATCTAGACAAGGACTACCGATTAAGCATATTGATTTGATGGGACAGTTTTTTCCTGTTTTGTTTGTGTAATTTTCAATCTCTCTCTCCAAGTTTACTTTGAAAACTGACTTCCCAAATACTCTTGTCATACGTTGTTTTTTCCTTGTGTGAAAGCCTATTTTGCGGTTTAAAATTGATTGCTTAACCCAGCTTTACATATAGAAAACACATTTTCAGACATATCTTCAAAACACGCCCGGTCAGTATAACAATATGCAGATAAATTGTTAAGAATGCCCTGTTTCCTTTACAATATGCATTACAAAAACAATAGCGGCCTGGCCTCATTAACAAAAGTCACCTCTCCAATCACATCTTACAGTCAATTTGCATATCAACATGAACAAATTCATCATAGGCACAATTGTAAAAAGGCTGACCATTATAACTCAATTACGTTAAATGATATCCAGTCAAAATGAGTTAGTGATTGAATCCTAGGATGCACAAGACAAGTCTTGACCTTTATCTAATTACTCGCTGTTATGTATGAACTTTGAAAGCTGTATCTCAATTAGAATCTTTCAAATCTTCAATACTGGTTCGGATTATGATTTTTTTTCAAGTGCAGTCTAAATGACACACCTAATAGGGAGTGCATACTGTGCTTATACTGTATATGCACTCCCCTACATATTTATTTGCAGAGGCATCGTGCCCCACTCAAATTTGTCCTGTTTAAAAAACAAATAATATTAATACATTTATGAATTATTTGTAATACTACTAGCCACCTAGCAATGTTATGAAGTTGGCTTTCGCTAGCCCAGATAGGTTACCAATCTCCCAACCTCATAACTAGCTACCAGTAGCCATTTCAGGCTGCTGTATGAATCAAGTTAGAGTAGCTAGCTTGTGTAACTATCTTAGCTGGCATGCCTGCTGGCAAGGTTGGTAGACTTTAGAAAAGCAAGCAATAACTAAATGTACTGAATAAGACTGACATTCCTTTCAATCTTTTACCAATATTTTAGCAGAGTATGGGGCTGTGGTGGTCATGACATTTTGTCAGATGGTTATTGTCATGCAAAAGACTGCCGGTCTCACGGTAATTGACCATTAATTAACATAAACATATTTAGCATTTCCAGGTCTTCACGCATACAATCCACTGACGCACGCCCTTGGAACATCTACATTTAAATCAATTTAATATACACCATCACAATAAATCCATTATTTATTTTATGCAGGTCTAAAGAAACATTATGTTATGCAGAAAATGTATTTCAGAAGAACAGAATATGAGTTGGCCTACTGCATGCTATCTGGCTATGTGACATGCCATAGGCTGTAGGCCAGTTCATTTAGCAGACAAGATATTCTAATAAATTCCGTGCCATTAATTTACATTATATGATATTATAGTATGAAGAATATAATTGTACTTAGCTGAATAAAATAGAAAGGATATTTTTCCCATTCCGGAGCGAGTGTGCATATGAAGTGACTATGTAGAGGGTAAAAGTGATCCTTTGAAACAGTTCCTATATGCTAGATTAAAGGTATTTGGCAACTTTAGTTGTGAATGATACAAACCTTAGAATGTCTTAGAAATCAAAACACAAAACATTAGGAACACCTTCCTGATATTGAGTTGCACCCCCTTTGCCCTCAGAACACCCTCAATTCGTCGGGGCATGGACTAAAAGGTGTCAAGTTGGCTGGATGTCCTTTGGGTAGTGGACCATTTTTAATACACATGGAAACAGTTGAGTGTGAAAAACCCGGCAGTGTTGCAGTTCTTGGCACACTCAAACCGTTGCTGGCACCTACTACCATACCCAGTTCAAAGGCACTTAAATCTTTTGTCTTGCCCATTCACCCTCTGAATGGCACACATACACAACCCATGTCTAAATTGTCTCAAGGCTTAAAAATCCTTCTTTAAAACCTGTCTCCTCCCCTTCCTACACTGATTGAAGTGGATTGAACAGGTGTCATCAATAAGGGATCATAGCTTTCACCTGGATTCACCTGATGAATCTATGTCATGGAAATAGCAGGTGTTCATAATGTTTTTACACTCAGTTCATATGGGCTGCATGATGCAACTTTAGGTTATTGATGATTTGAGAATATTGCAAAAAAGGCTTGCGCTCTGTTCCTTGCCTCAGGCTTCACATGATGTTTTCTCATCAAGTGATCATATTTTCACTATTCTCAATTTAATCTTTACTAATATAAAACATTTGTTTTGATTTAGAATGGCCCATTAACAAATGGGCATGAAACAGGGGCAGGGGAATGCACTCAAATAGCCAATGGAGGACGCTTTCCTCCAGTTAGTTTTTGAATCATGCCTGTAGGCTACTCCGGTTTTTTCACTCCACACATCAACCATTGTTTGAGGAGCATACACCCTCTCACTGCGCGACAGGTGACATTCCACCCAAACTCTGTATGCTATGGGCTCTCCAGTCATGTTCCTGCAGCTATCCAGTGCTTAATTTGGGAAACCAAGTGAAATATTTTCAGGAACATCTATAGTAACATGTTTTCACAACGAAACATGTTTCATTAAACTGTTGACGGCCCCTCTCTCTGCACACTCAAGAAAGGAATAAAGGAAAGAGGGGAGGAGATGGAAACGCACGGTGGTGAGAACTTCTGTAGCTAAAGGTAATGTGTCAGCCTATTAATTATGAAAAAATGACCTATTACTAGGCTATTCAAAATCAAATTCATACAAATTCACAACAATTGCTAACTCTGTAAGCCGATATTCAGAAAAATACACAATATTTTTTACATATAATTAAGCATAATGAGTATGGCTCTAGATTGCAGGAAAAAACTTTTTCCTGCAATCTAGAGTCATAATCATTATGCTTAATTCTATGTAAAAAAATATATATTTTTCAGAATATCTAAGCATACCTGTTGAGCTGTCTGTATCCTCCTGATGGGTGGTTCTTTTTAAAAATAAACTATTATCCTTCGCTGCAACTCTGCTAGGGCTGTTGCGGTAGACCTGCTAGTTATTTCTTGTCACACAATCCCACACCTTAATAAGATGTTAAGTATTGACAAGTTTTGTATGTTGTAAGGGCTAATCAAACTTCTAAAAGACAAAACGGAATCACTCGAAAATCATTCCCGTAAATTCATTACATTACATTACATTACATTTAAGTCATTTAGCAGACGCTCTTATCCAGAGCGACTTACAAATTGGTGCATTCACCTTATGATATCCAGTGGAACAACCACTTTACAATAGTGCATCTAAATCTTTTAAGGGGGGGGGGGGGTGTAGAAGGATTACTTTATCCTATCCTAGGTATTCCTTAAAGAGGTGGGGTTTCAGGTGTCTCCGGAAGGTGGTGATTGACTCCGCTGTCCTGGCGTCGTGAGGGAGCTTGTTCCACCATTGGGGTGTCAGAGCAGCGAACAGTTTTGACTGGGCTGAGCGGGAACTGTGCTTCCTCAGAGGTAGGGGGGCCAGCAGGCCAGAGGTGGATGAACGCAGTGCCCTTGTTTGGGTGTAGGGCCTGATCAGAGCCTGAAGGTATGGAGGTGCCGTTCCCTTCACAGCTCCGTAGGCAATCACCATGGTCTTGTAGCGGATGCGAGCTTCAACTGGAAGCCAGTGGAGAGAGCGGAGGAGCGGGGTGACGTGAGAGAACTTGGGAAGGTTGAACACCAGACGGGCTGCGGCGTTCTGGATGAGTTGTAGGGGTTTAATGGCACAGGCAGGGAGCCCAGCCAACAGCGAGTTGCAGTAATCCAGACGGGAGATGACAAGTGCCTGGATTAGGACCTGCGCCTGAACCTACAGGATCGGTTCAATTCAATTCAATGTGGGGGTCAACTTACTTACCCAAATTGGTAGATCCGGATCAAAGCGGGTTTGTTAAAAAATTATTATCCTCAGATAACCTCTGTCCTCTATTACATACAGTATCTTACTTGCTTCTTTAGGAACCAAAGCTCATTGGGAAGTTCTATATCTCAACGCAGAATGGTCATATCTTTGGTCGGTTTTGTAACATATGGGACTTGGCTCCAATTTCATTAAAATGAAACCTACATTATATGCCAATCCCTCAGCCATGGTAATGAGGCAATACCTGCTCTGTTCCATTCAAAATAACTAGAAGTAGCTGGCAAGGTGATCAAATCTCTTTTTATTGCATATGGAGCACCTGGTCCAGGCAATTCGACAATCAAAACAAATTATGCCAATATCACCGCAGAGTGAAGGAAAAGCAGCCAACAAGTGCTCAGCATATGTGGGAACTCTTTCAAGACTGCTGAAGAGTCTAAAATATAAAATATATTTGTTTCACACTTTTTTGGTTACTACATG
Organism: Salmo salar; assembly: GCF_965601325.2. Taxonomy (NCBI): domain Eukaryota; kingdom Metazoa; phylum Chordata; class Actinopteri; order Salmoniformes; family Salmonidae; genus Salmo; species Salmo salar. Next base: position 81,213,084 of record NC_138291.1, on the reverse strand, counting down.
ATTCCATATGTGTTATTTCATAGTTGTGATGTCTTCACTATTATTCTACAATGTAGAAAATAGTACAAATAAAGAAAAACCCTATAATGAGTAGGTGTGTCCAAACTTTTGACTGGTATTGTATATAATTGGTCCCCCAAAAATGCAATCATGATAAATAATGTATTGTGTCATTGTGGAGTCACTTTCATTGTAAATGAAGCCTAAATCATAGTCCACAGACACTGTGACGTGATAGTCTGGCGTCCCATTGTGACATAGAGTGGCAGGTAGCCTAGTGGTTGGAGTGTTGGGCCAGTAACCGAATGGTTGCTAGATCGAATCCCTGAGGTGACAAGGTAAAAATCTGTCGTTCTGCCCATGAACAAGGCAGTTAACCCATTGTTCCTAGGCCGTCATTGTAAATAAGAATTTGTTCTTAACTGACTTGCCTAGTAAATAAATAAATAGCTATGTGGCTCTAACATCACCATCTACAGGAGACGCGGAGCCCGAATGCACACCTCTCAACAATTCCCAACCAACGCAGCTCTGGTGTGTGTCTTGTATTCATTTGAACGTGTTGGCAGTTGGCGAAAATGCTTGAGCTCCGCTGAGAATTCGAAAAGTATGAAAGCCAACAGTCCAATATCCTAGAACACTGCTGTGTGTACGTGTACATGTTTTGGACGAAGATAAACCCTTTAGAATATAATATGTTTATGAACACTTCTACATTGATGTGGATACAACCATTGTTAAATGGCTGAAATATTACCCCATTTGGGGCCCTGGGGAACATTTTGTCATGAAGCTAAGAGAAAATGTTGCAGGTTTACAGCTAATTTCCTGCGATTCTACATGTTTTGCTATGAGGCTGAGAGACAATTGTGTTGTGTTAAAGCTAATTTCCTGAGGGGGGATATGTGAACCAAATACTAAACTTTTGACTGAATTTAAATCAATATAAGTGAATTTGTCCAAATACTTAAATATAGATACATAAAGTACATTCATTCTAAACGGTTAAACAGATATGTATGAAAATAGCCTAAAATAAAATATTACATTCTGTACTGTCGCTTCATATAAAACATTTAATCTCAAATCCAAAATGCTGGAGTATAGAGCCAAATTAAAATCTTTAGCTTCCCTGTCCAAATAAATACGTAGGGGAGTGTATAAACAGTCGCTAGTGAAAGTCTACACACCCCTTGCACAGTCTTCATATTTTGCTGCCTTAAAATTAAATCCAAGAAGGTATTGAATTAGATTTCTTTTCCTGCCGGTCTACACAACCTACTCCACATTTTCAAAGTGAAAGAAAAATTATAGAACAGATGAAGCTTCTTTTGACAGCCCTTACAGCTGTGGATAATTTTGAATAAGATTCTACCAACTTTGTACAACTCTTATAGGGCAACATTAAACATTAATAGTCTCTGCTAGGTAAAGCCTATATTATGTTATTGTTTTTTAAATGTTCCTATGTGCCATAAATTCATGTTCGAATGATGTTGTTTACAACACCAACAAAAATATGCAAATATGGGATTTATAGGACAGTGGAACATTAAAAAATAGAATTTGCAGAGACATTCAAAATGGGATCTGATGTAGTATGAATCGGTTCGGAGTATTTTGAAGCGTTTTCTAACATGGCAAGTGATGACTACCAATTTTCTTTGTAAAGAAACAAATATAAAAACAACGGTTTTGGGGATCAACTACAATCACAGAAAGATTAAAAACAACTCTACATGGAAGAAGAAGACTGAGGCGGGTTTTCCTCTACATTTTAACCTGGGCTTTGCTCCTTTCATTTTTATTTTGATCCAGATAAACTCGTGTCTGTGACAAGCATATTCATAACATGATACTGCCACCACAATATTATAAAATACAGAGGTTTTCACTGTGTTTTGTTGAATTAGATTTGACCCAAGCCCAAACCTGTTGTCTTTCATTTAGTCCAAAAAGTGATTTTCTTTTGTCTTGCAGTATTAGTTAACGGGTGTTTTGGAGTGGATTTTTCAACACAGGCATACTTATTTTCACTTTGTCATACAGGTCAGTAATGTGGATTTAATGCAATGTTGTTCATCCTCTATATTTTCAAGTATTGTGGTGGCAACATAGATGTATGGATTTATTGCATATGTTCCAGCCATATACAAAGCAATACAGAAAACATTACTCATTTTTTATAACATTTACATTTGAATACTTTGCAGCCCAGAAACCTATTTTTCCCAGTAGTAGTTTTGATATTCTTCTCTGCTCAATCTTTTTTATATGACAAAGCATTTTCATAATGTAATCCAAGAGACCCAGCTTGACACAACATGCCAACATGAATGACACATCATTTTTCACCCTGCACTTTGTGGCAATGTCAGGTCCTATTCTATTGGCCAAGGATTTCTTCTTTCACACGCTGTGTGGTGCTTTGACATCACTGACAGCTGTATGTATGAAACTGTTCAGCAAAATTAAGGCAGTTTATAATTTTTAAAAAAAACATTACAATATATTCACAGATTTGACAACACACTGTGTGCCCTCAGGCCCCTACTCCACCACCACCACATATCTACAGTACTAAATCCAGGTACTGTAGGAGTGGTGTGGGGGCTGTGCTTTGGCAAAGTGGGTGGGGTTATATCCTACCTGTTTGGCCCTGTCCGGGGGTTTTATCGGATGGGGCCACAGTGTCTCCTGACCCCTCCTGTCTCAGCCTCCAGTATTTATGCCGCAGTAGTTTATGTGTCGGGGGGCTAGGGTCAGTCTGTCACATCTGAAGTATTTCTCTTGTCTTTTCCGGTGTCCTGTGTGAATTTAAATATGCTCTCTCTAATTCTCTCTTTCTCTCTTTCTTTCTTTCTCTCTCTCGGAGGACCTGAGCCCTAGGACCATGCCTCAGGACTACCTGGCTTGATGACTCCTTGCTGTCCCCAGTTCACCTGACCATGCTGCTGTTCCAGTTCCAACTGTTCTGCCTGCGGCTATGGAACCCTGACCTGTTCACCGGACGTGCTACCTGTCCCAGACCTGCTGTCCAAGACCTGCTGGAACCCTGACCTGTTCACCGGACGTGCTACCTGTCCCAGACCTGCTGTTTTCAACTCTCTAGAGACAGCAGGAGCGGTAGAGATACTCTCAAAGATCGGCTATGAAAAAGCCAACTGACACTTACTCTTGTCTTACTGACTTGTTGCACCCTCGACAACTACTATGATTATTATTTTTTGACCATGCTGGTCATTTATGAACATTTGAACATCTTGGCCATGTGCTGTTATAATCTCCACCCAGCACAGCCAGAAGAGGACTGGCCACCCCTCATAGCCTGGTTCCTCTCTAGGTTTCTTCCTAGGTTTTGGCCCTTTCTAGGGAGTTTTTCCTAGCCACCGTGCTTCTACACCTGCATTGCTTGCTGTTTGGGGTTTTAGGCTGGGTTTCTGTACAGCACTTTGAGATATCAGCTGATGTAAGAAGGGCTATATAAATACATTTGATTTGATATAGTGCATATGTTATCATATATGTGTGTGTATGCATGTGTCTGTGCCTATGTTTGTGTTGCTTCACAGTCCCCGCTGTTCCATAAGATGTTTTTTAATCTGTTTTTTAAATCTAATTCTACTGCTTGCATCAGTTACTTGAATAGAGTTCCATGTAGTCATGGCTCTTTGTAGTACTGTGCACCTCCCATAGTCTGTTCTGGACTTGTGGGCTGTGAAGAGACGTCTTGTGGGGTATGCATGGGTGTCCGAGCTGCGTGCCAGTAGTTTAGACAGATAGCTCGGTGCATTCAACATGTCAATACAAGAAGGGCCATTGGAGCTTTGAGGCCAAATCTGTTACTATGCAACACAAATAAAAACATGGTTACTCCTTCTCTGACCCTAATTTATTCACACAAGTAATAGAATGGTATTACAACATTGATAAAGATACAGTAATTAGCCTACAAGCCACTGCTAATTCAAGACCCCAATCTGTCCCTGCACTTTATATCGACCCATTCTGATGAAATACAATTTCAGTCAACCAGATAATGTCCCATTGTGACTGTAGAGAATGTAATTTTGCTACCCAAAATATATTTCAAGTGTAAAGGGATTTCAATCAACTTGATTGGATTCTGGATTCTAAATCACTATATCAGTAGACACTGGCTACAATAATGCATCTGATTGGTGCATTGATTTATTTCTAGACATATAGAATATCAGTAATTATATCTAAGGAAACATTGCTTTGAGTTATGGTTTCTCTTATCTTGACATTTTTAGTGTGTCTCGACAGACAGTTGCTCTATCCCAAGCCTTTTACCTTTGATGCAATAGAAATTGACGAACAAGTATATGGTCTGTCTACGGTAGATATACTATATAAACAAAAGTACGTGGACACCCCTTCAAATTAGGGGATTTGGCTATTTCAGCCACACCAGTTGCTGACAGGTTTATGAAATCGAGCACACAGTCATGCAATCTCCATAGACAATCATTGCCAGTAGAATGGCCTTACTGAAGAGCTCATTGACTTTCAACGTGGCAACGTCATAGGATGCCACCTTTCCAACAAGTCAGTTTGTCAAATGTATGCCCTGCTAGAGCTGTCCCGGTCAACTGTAAGAGTGCTGTTATTGTGAAGTGGAAACGTCTAGAAGCAATAACGTCTCAACCGCAAAGTGATAGGCCACACAAGCTCACAAAACGGGACCGCTGAGTGCTGAAGCGCGTAGAGCGTAAAAATCATCTGTCCTCGGTTGCAACACTTAATACCAAGTTCAAAATTGCCTCTGGAAACAACGTCAGTACAACAACTGTTTGTGGGGAGCTTCATGAAATGGGTTTCCATGGCCGAGCAGCCACACACAAGCCTAAGATCACCATGCGCAATGCCAAGTATCGGCTGGAGTGGTGTAAAGCTCGCCGCCATTGGACTCTATAGCAGTGGAAATGCATTCTCTGGAGTGATGTATCGCACTTCAACATTTGGCAGTCAGATCGATCACAAATGCTAATGCCAACTGTAAAGTTTGGTAGAGGAGGAATAATGGGCTGGGGCTGTTTTTCATGGTTCGGGCTAGGCCCCTTATTTCTGGTGAAGGAAAATCTTAAAGCTACAGCATACAATGACATTCTAGATGATTCTGTGCTTCCAACTTTGTGGCAACAGTTTGGGGAAGGCTCTTTCCTGTTTCAGCAAGATCGCTGTGGAAGAACTTGACTGGCCTGCACAGAGCCCTGACCTCAGCCCCATCGAACACCTTTGGGATGAATTGGAACGCCGACTGCGAGCTAGGCCTAATTGCCCAAAATCAGTGCCTGATCTCACTAATGCTCTTCTGGCTGAATGAAAGCAAGTCCCCACAGCAATTTTCCAACATCTAGTGGAAAGCCTTCCCAGAAGAGTGTAGGCTGGGGGACCGCAAATGGGTGACCAACTCCAAATGGGGGACCAAATGGTTGAGAGAATGCCAAGAGTGTGCAAAGATGTCATCAAGGCAAAGGGTGGCTACTTTGAAGAATCTAAAATCTAAAATATATTTTGATTTGTTTAACACTTTTTTTGGTTACTACATCATTCCACATGAGTTATTTCGTAGTTTTGATGTCTTCACTATTATTCTACAATGTTGAAAATAGTAAAAATACAGAAAGACCCTCGAATGAGTAGGTGTGTCCAAACTTTTTACTGGTACTGTACATGTTTCAACACCTCCCTCTGCAACTGGACCCAGGACTTCCTGACGAGCCAACCCCAGGTGGTGAACACATCCAACCCTTAACACAGGGGCCCCTCAGGGGTGCGTATTTAGTCCCCACCTGTACTCCCTATTCACCAAAACTCCAGAACCAACATTAAGTTTGCCAACAACACAACGTGGTAGGCCTGCTCACTGATGACAATGAGACAGCCTATAAGGAAGAGGTCAGAGACCTGGCAGTGTGGTGCCAGAACAACAACCTAGAGCTGACTGTGGACTACAGGAAATGGAGGGCTGAGCATGTCCCCCTTCACATCAACGGGCCTAAAGTGGAGTGAGTTGAGAGCTTCAAGTTCCTCGGTGTCCACATCACTAAGGATCTACAGTATCATGGTACACACACCAACACAGTTGTGAAGAGGGCACAACAATGCCTCCTCCCCCTCAGGAGGCTGAAAATATTTGGCATGTGCCTTCAGATCCTCAAAATGTTCTACAGCTGCACCATTGAGAGCATCTTGACTGGCTGCATCACCGCTTGGTATGGCAACACTACAGTGGGTAGTGTGTACAGCCCGGTACATCACTGGGGCCAAGCTTCTTGCCATCCAGGACCACTTTACAAGGCGGTGTCAGAGTAAGGCCCAAAAAATTGTCAAGGACTCCAGTCACCCAAGTCATAGACTGTTTACTCTGCTACCGCACAGTAAGCGGTACCAATGCATCAAGTCTGGAACCAACAACACCCTGAACAGCTTCCCCAAGCCATAAGACTGCTAAATAGTTAAATAGTCTGGGTAGCTTTAGTTAACTAACGGCACTGACCATTTTTACACTAACCTTTTTGTCTCATCACATACACTGCTGCTACTGTTTCTTTTCTGTCACTTAAAACCTGATATGGATAGGGGGCAGTATTTTCACGGCCGGATGAAAAAACGTACCCGATTTAACCTGTTGGGGCTAGGGGGCAGTATTTGCAATGCCGGATAAAAAACGTACCCGATTTAAACTGGTTACTACTCTTGCCCAGAAACAAGAATATGCATATAATTAGTAGATTTGCATATAATTAGTAGATTAGTAGATAATTAGTAGATAGAAAACACTCTAAAGTTTCTAAAACTGTTTGAATGGTGTCTGTGAGTATAACAGAACTCATATGGCAGGCCAAAACCTGAGAAGATTCCATACAGGAAGTGCCCTGTCTGACAATTTATTGTCCTTCTGTAGCCTCTCTATCAAAAATACAGCATCTGTGCTGTAACGTGACATTTTCTAAGGCTTCCATTGGCTCTCAGAAGACGCCAGAAAGTGTAATGAGATGTCTGCAGTGTCTGGGCTAAGTACAGCAGCTCTGTTTGTTCCTGGCCTGCCTGGGGACAGTGACACTGGAGATGCGCGTTCATGCGAATTCTCCATTTCGTTCTTTCAGTCTTTGAATGAATACAACGTTGGAATATTATCGCTATTATACGAGAAAAATCGCATAAAAATTGATTTTAAACAGCGTTTGACATGCTTCGAAGTACGGTAATGGAATATTTTGACATTTTGTCACGAAATGCGCTCGCGCGTCACCCTTCGGATTGTGACCTGAACGCACAAACAAAACGGAGCTATTTCAATATAACTATGGATTATTTCGAACAAAAACAACATTTCTTGTGGAAGTAGCAGTCCTGGGAGTGCATTCTGACGAAGATCAGCAAAGGTAAGAGCATATTTCTAACACTAATTCTGAGTTTAGGTTGCCCCGAACTTGGCTGGTGTCTGAATAGCTCACCGTGATGGCGAGCTATGTACTCAGAATATTGAAAAATGTGCTTTCTCCGTAAAGCTATTTTAAAATCTGACACAGCGGTTGCATAAAGGAGTTCTGTATCTATAATTCTTAAAGTAATTGTTATGTATTTTGTCAACGTTTATGATGAGTATTTTTGTAAATTCACCGGAGGTTTTTGGTGGGAATACATTTTCTGAACATCACGAGCCAATGTAAAATGCTGTTTTTGGATATAAATATGAACTTGATTGAACAAAACATACATGTATTGTGTAACATAATGTCCTAGGAGTGTCATCTGATGAAGATCATCAAAGGTTAGTGCTTCATTTAGCTGTATTTTGGGTTTTATTGACACATGTCCTTGCTTGGAAAATGGCTGTGTGGTTATTTTGGTCTATGTACTCTCCTAACATAATCTAATGTTTTGCTTTCGCTGTAAAGCCTTTTTGAAATCGGACAATATGGTTGGATTAAGGAGAAGTGTATCTTTAAAATGGTGTAAAATAGTCGTATGTTTGAGAAATTGAAATTATTGGATTTTTGAGGTTTTGTATTTCGCGCCACGCTGTTCCATTGGATATTGGCCAGGCGTTCCGCTAGCGGAACGTCTGTCCTCAACAGGTTTTAATTCTTAGTTATATCTACCTCAATTACCTCATACTGCTGCAAATCAACTCGGTACTGGTACCCCATGTATATAGCCAAGTTATTGTTACTCATTGTGTATTTATTATAACTTTTTGTATTATTACATGTTTTTCTTTTCTATTATTGACTTTCTCTCTGTATTGTTAGGAAGGGCCCATAAGTAAGCATTTCACTGTCAGTCTACACCTGTTGTTTACGAAGCATGTGACAAATAAAAATTGATTTAATATGATTTCAGGAAGTAAGGAAGTCACCAACATCTACTGCCATGAGGCATATAAAACCGGATACCTTGACATGTGAATTAAACACATGAGCAAGCATTGACATTGAGGCCTTTCACCCCATATCCATTTCAATTATGTATAGTGCATTATCCTTGTTTTATAACCTTGTTATTGCAATAATTTGCATTGTGTACAGTCATAAATTATATGTTAATTCAAGCTTTGCTGGAATTGCAGTTTCCTGTCATCGAGCAGGGCTAGATTTGTACTTGTCTCCCAGAGAAATGACAAAATGTGACGAATATGTATTTGAAATGTTGCAAAGTGATCGTCGATAATGCCAGTGTTGTTGCCACACTTGAGTAACCTGCCCCTCAGGCCTAGAACCCACACACAAGGTCCTCGGGCCACCAAGGTATACTCAGTCAAGCTGTTCCCCAACCTCCTGGAAACTCTATATTGAAGGGCGACCTTAAAAAAAAGTCAATGATGTCTGTCTTAAAGGGCTTTACTTCAAATCCAGGGAAACAAGCTTTATTATGTTAGGAAACAAACAACAATTTTTTCTTAATGTTTCCCTGAAAACATGATTTGTGTGTATTACTGTATGACAGAGTTTCTATACACAACAATGGGAGAGTCAATAACAGTACCTCCATCGGTGACACGCCAGTAAAGCGTCCGTGGTCTGTGGGCTCCTTGAATCATGAAATTTCATATGGGAAATATCTGAAGTTCTACCATCACTTGTAAAGATAATTGGTCTGTTTTATCACTACAAGGGGAAATCTCAATGGTCCAAAGTGTTTTCCTCTCCTGGTCTCCTCTACATCATTTGCACTTGTGAAATGACATGACTAGAGTAAGCAATACGGTAGATGCCTACCTGAGATTGTACTTTCTCTTCTCCAGTTCTTTCATATCAATGCAGATGAAGCAAAGGAGATGAGTAGAGATATGATATGTTGCTACTGATATGCACCCCTACAATAGATCACCCTGTTGCACCTGCAATTTTGTCTGCTTTCAGCATGTGTTGTGATTGCACACAGCTGGGTGATCAATTACATCTGATTTGGTAAACAGCATAATATAATGATGGTAAATTAATTGGTAGTTATGTCACATAATATCCGATTTGCAATAAAGCAACCATCTCACAAGCATTTCACATCTGTATATGTAAGGAATAATCTATGCGTTCCATGGAAAATAATGCACAGTGGTGTGAAGAACTTAAATAAAAATACTTTACAATACTACTTCAGAATTTTTTTTTGTATCTGTACTTTACTATTTATATTTTGACAACTTTTACTTTTACTCCACTACATTCCTGAAGAAAACATGTACATTTTACTTCCATACTGTACATTTTCCCTGACACCAAAAAGTACTAGTTATATTTTGAATGATCAGGGAGGACAGCAATATGGTCCGATTCACACACCTAACAATATAACGCGTTGTCATCCCTACTGCTTCTGATCTAGCGACTCACTAAACACAAATAGTGCATTTGTAAATTATGTCTGGGTGTTGGAGTGTGCCCCTGTCTGTCCATAATTTAAAAAAAGAAAAGTGTGCCATATGGTACAGTAAGCTTAATAAAGGATTTGATGTATATAGCATTTACTTTAACTTTTTACTTTTACTCAAGTATGACAATTGAGTACATTTTCCACTTAAAACCAGATACCTTTAGACTTCTACTCAAGTAATATTTTACTGCGTGACTTTCACTTGAGTCCTTTTGTATTAACCCTCCTGTTGTGTTCGTTTCATGTTATTTCATTCTGTGTTCCCAGTCCAAAATGACCACCCCATTATAGCTGATTACATATGGATTATTTTCACTACAACAAATACTCAGATGAAACATATTGTGCTATTTATCACAGACTACTTTGTGTCAAAGTTTAACAAGGACTCTCTCCTCCTCAACAGAGCCATGATCAAAGATATGATCAAGAGCCTCACATACAGTATATCGTCTGGTCATTGTGCTGCCACAGAATTAATTGTGAGCAAGGCCTCAAAAAAGCTTTATATACCAAAGCAGCGAGAAAAGTTTTATATATTATTGAAACAATGCTGCGATTGTTTGTGAGAATGCCAACAGGTGTTGTTCCCGTGGGGGAAAAATTATATTGGGGAAAGGTTCCCGTGGGGGTTGCCATAGAAGCCAAGAAGGGGAGCGAGGTGTGTGTGTGTGCTCAAACACACATGCATGTGGGGGTCTGGGAGAGGAAGTGTGTCCATCTGATGAATGGGCATGTGCCTGAACGCAATTTTATACACTAATTGTAGTCTCACCCATTTATTTCTAATGACTGGTCATTTTTGCCTAGGAACACCACAGGTTTACAAAAGTTAAATAAAACACCCAAAATATAATGAAAATCATCAAAATGTATTTTGTGTGATCAGATGCCCTGTGTGGACAAAGTCATGGAACCTTATGACAATCAGATTAAATGAACTACATTTTTCAGAGAGAAAACTTGGAAATTGGTCCAATTAGACCAGAACACAGCAGGAGGGTTAACATATATTTACTATCTATAACGATTGAGTACTTTTTTCACCACTGATAATGCGAATGGGCGGTTATTAGAATACATAAGATTCTGTATTTACTGTAGCATAGCTTCTCAAGGTCCGATAGAGATTCAAGCCCTTTGTCCCTCAGTCTTCCCGCTCTTTCATTCAAACCCAACCCCTTTCCTTTGTGTAACCAGCCATCATATCGGGTTAGCCCACTAGGGACTTTTCATGACATGATTAGTAATCGATGTGTGATCTATCCTGTGTATATATATATATATATGTAATTCTGTGTGATTAGTTAGGTATTTAGTAAATACATATTTAAGCCTATTTGTGTATTGCTGTTTTAACTTATTAGCTAGGGTTCGGGCAGATAACCAAGTACTTACGACAATTAAAATGAGACCGATTGAGGTAACAATTAATAATTGACTGCTATTGATATAAAAGATCTTCAGATCTTTAAGAGAGTGGATTCGGGAGATAACCGCTTTATATAAATGAATGCTTCCGTGGTGCCCCAGGTTATTAATGGTTTAATTGTTGCATGGTTTAATTCAATCGCGTAATCAATTAAACGTTAGGTAATCGATTTGATAAAATAGCATGTCATATAATTTAATCATAGTCAGACATGACACACCACAACTATTACACACATTTGCCACTATAAATGTTTTAATTTGCCAACATCCACTGAAGTAGCAAAGTAGTTTTCTGGATAGCTACAGTAACTGCTTTGGTAACCAAACAAACTATTATTATTATTATTATTATAATATACAGTACCAGTCAAAAGTTTGTACACACCTACTGATTCAAGGGTTTTGAAACTATGAAATAAAACACATGGAATCATGTAGTAACCAAAAAACTATATATTTTATATTTGAGGTTCTTCAAAGTAGCCACCCTTTGCCTTGATGACAGATTTGCAGATATATATATATATATTTTTTTTTAGGGGGTAGATCAGCTTTAATATTGCTATAATCGCTGCCAAAGGTGCTTCAACAAAGTACTGAGTGAAGGGTTTGAGTACTTATGTAAATGTAATATTTCCATTATTATCGGGTATTGTGTGTAGATTGATGAGGGGGAAAAAAGGATTTAATCAATTTTAGAATAATGTTGTAACCTAACAAAATGTGGAAAAAGTCAAGGGGTCTGAATTTTTACTATATATTATTATATATATATTACTATATATATATTTTCCTTCTTTATTATACATTTTTTTCTTCTTTATTATTTTCCCCTAAACCTACCACCAATCCCATAATTGGACTCATGGACAACAATACTTACAGCCTGGATTCGAACCAGGGACTGTAGTGATGCGTCTTGCATTGAGATGCACTGCCTTAGACCACTGCGCCACTCGGGAGCCCAAGTGGTCTAAGGCATATATTATTATTATATATATTTTTTCAGGACATTATCCATGTGTGCCATGTGTGTAGGTAGATACAAATTATTTGTGGCAAATTGGGGAGGGGGGGGAGGGGGGTTTCACACCTACAGCAGCCGAGCTATTTGACTATCCTTTTGTGAAGGTTGAAGAGTCAATTGTCCTGCTAATAGCCCATCCTAGAAATGTTGTTTGCAGAATTTACAGCCTGCTACGCTTGTGAAAAACAAAATGCCTCCAGCTGTCCATCACTACTGTAAATAAAAACACTATATATCTAAGGGGCTTTCATATAATTATAATTCAGGGTTAATAATAATAATACTTTTCCCCCCTTCCACTTGTTAAAGGTTCCAATTGATAAAGAATGTTTTAATCAACTAGTATATTTCAGTTTAACCACAATATTTGTTGTATTATTTGTTCTGCCTTTCTGGTGGATTAAACTGAAATTGCAACCAACTTTTTATGGCTTGTTTAAAAAATAACGATATTTTGAAGATTATTTTGTTTTCAAATAACCGAAAGTAAGCGATTGTAATCTGAACATAGTGGAAAAGGCCATTCTTGAACATGGGGTGAGACATTCTTACTATTTTTTAAAGAAAGACAATTTGTTATTTAGAATTATTTATTTCTGATTTTAGAGGGAAAGAAACCAAAAGCCCACCGTGCCTATTTCTTGAACAAGGACATCCCGGCCTACCAAACCCTCCCCTTACCTAGACAACGCTGGGCCAATTGTGCGTCGCCTCATGGGTTTCCTGGTCGTGGCCGGCAAGGGTACCAAACCAGCATATGTAGCAATGCAGTTTGTACTGCGATGCAATGTCTTAGACCGCTGCACCAGTCGGGAGGCCCCACCCACAAAGTTTTTAATTCTGATCAATTGCCTTGCACAAAGTATCAAAATACTAAAATACTACTTAAACAGAGACATTCAATGACATTAGCAAGAGATATGCTGGACCCTATGTCAGAGAGGTGTTTTTGGGACCCCATCATGTCTATTGTCCTGCTAATAGCCCTTGTGAAAAATACGTTTTTGAAAACATTAACGACATTTTTGAGATTATTTCGTTTTCAAATAACCGAAAGTTATTGGCTGTACTAGAGAATTTAAAAAGTTTTTTTTTTGTAAGAACATAGTATACTGTATGGGATTGATTTTAAGAAATGTAGCTTAATTAATTTGATTAATATTACGGTGTTTCTATTCCAAGAAAAACAAAACCCTCAGGGTTTCCGTTAGAAAGATATGGCGCTGTACAATGTGACCTTTATTTAACTAGGCCAGTCAGTTAAGAACAAATTCTTATTTACAATGGCGGCCTACATCGGCCAAACCTGGACGACGCTGGGCCAATTGTGCGTCGCCCTATGGGTCTCCCAATCACGGCCAGTTGTGATACAGCCAACCTAACTGGTAAATGGATTCAAAGGAAACTCCCTCCGCTGGTGATTAGCTGAATGTGCAATCCCAAAAGAGGGCTGTGATTGGTTAATGACCTATAATGTCAATTTATTTTTACAAACTGGGTGGTTTTGGCTGACAGCCTGAATGCTGATTGGCTGACAGCCGTGGTATATCAGACTGTATACCACGGGTATGACAAAATATCTATTTTTACTGCTCTAACTACGTTGGTAATAGCAATAAGGCACCTCAGGGGTTTGTGGTATATGGCCAATATACCACGGCTAAGGGCTGTATCCAGGCACTCCCCGTTGCTTTGTGTCTAAGAGCACCCCTTAGCTGTGGTATATTGGCCATATACCAACCCCCTCAGGCCTTATTATTTATTTTAATTTTATTTAACCTTTATTTAACTAAGTATACAATAGGTCATATCATTAAAAGTACCAGCGAGCCCATTCTGGAAATGTGATATGTTTGAAGAGTATGCTGTTTCAAACAATTTGCCAAACAAAAGCAAAAACAAAAATAATCTAGACATACTCTAGTTCTCTCTGCATTGTTGGGAAGGGCCCATAAAGTAAGCATTTCACTGTTAGTCTATACCTTTTGTTTATGAAGCATGTGACAAATAAAAGTTGATTTGATTTGAATGACACCAAGATGTATCATGTACGGTTCACAGATCATAGGGTCTTACAGGAGGCATACAGTGCATTCGGAAAGTATTCAGACCCGTTGACTTAAGTTACAACTTTATTCTAAAATTGATGAAATTATATTTTTTCCTCATCAGTCTACAAACAATACCCCCAATGACAAAGTGAAAAATGTTTTTTAGATATATGTGCACATGTATTAAAAATAAAAAACTGAAATATCTTATTTACGTTATACCCTAGAATATATGTGTGCATCTTTCCTCGATTTAAAAAAAATGCCATCTGGATCAATAGGCTCAACCCCAAAGCCAAACAGATTTTCCTTCCATATTTTCTTGTTAGGATTACTATTATAACAACCTGAGCCCCCTTTCTATCAAAGGCCCTGGCCTACATAGTGTATATTTACCTGTATTGATGTGTGAGTTTCTGTCTGTGTGAAGGGATCAAGGACATGTTCTTTTACTGGAACGTGTGAAAGGCTACCATAGTATTTCAAAAGTCAAGTCCTTTAGTTCCAATTTAAGGTGAATCACCAGTAAACCTGGTGCAGGGTTAAATAAAACTTGACATACACCTTGGTTTTCCCAGTATTTCAGGGAACCTTAATTTTCTGGAGCTCTACTGTAATTTTCCACTTCGTGGTAACTAATACAAAGCAATTACTGCAGGCTTTTTGTTTGACTGTGTTTCCTGATGAGGAAGGTCATTTCACTACATTAGATTATATAAGGATGAGGATAAATAGTCTGACAGACTTTGCACCTTTTGTACTCTTCAAACGTATTCACCACCATTTGAATACATATTGTACAGTAAATTCCAAACATGTAGCGGCCAGATTTATTATATTGTATGTTTTGTTTATAGTGAGACATATAAATCCAAAAAGGACATGAAACTTTCATAATTTATGTCCCTTAATGTAAATTCTGACTGAAAGAGACATGCTAATTCTTGAACCATGTAATAGGAATAGCTGAAATGCAGCCATTTCACCCAAGATGTGATGACTAATTATGGTTTAATGCCTGATTCATGCAAAGGCATGTTAGGTTAAGTATTATTGCTGAAAGGTACAGTACAAGTGTCTCATCTATGACTGAACCTGTAACACTGAGGTCAGAAGAACAGAACCACAGCTATTCGTTATACTTTCCTTTTTTATTGAAGAAAATATGCATAATCCATTCCATTGAGACTCAAACACTGCAAAAATTACTATCCCAATTAAATTAGATGTATATTCCACCCATATAATTAGATGTAATCATGAATAATTGTATTCAATCTTTTTGTATGGCATAAATGTCAAGATCACTTACCATATTAATACATTGTGTGACAAGTCACTATTGGGATATATTCTCTCTCATGAAACATGTAAGCTCTAATATGATTGACAACGCTCAACAAGGTTTGAACTCCATGTCAGAAAAGTGCATTCGCCCGCTATGCCTAAGCCTATGCATTGGCTCAGAGAGCTAAAAGCAGCGTCAAGTTTACTTATCACTTGAGCATGTACACCAAACAACCTCCATTACATTGACCTGTTCTGTCAGGTCTAATGGTATCAGACAACATTTACTGCTTGACATTATGTACATTCCATAAATGTGAGGCTGATGGCACAGAACTACATACAGCCGTCACAGCTGCAGCATGCCTATCATCATCGCTAGTGCTGCTGTTGTTAGTCTGCCTGAGACATATAATGGACTTAACCAACGATCCCTGTCTGAGGCCATCTCTGTGAAACACAACAGAAGTCATGCTTGACATGCCCCATGTCAAACGTACCGGTGTTGCTCTTTGCAGAGGTTGGCTTATCCGCCTGCTTACCATTAGGCCAAGCACACTGATATTAGCAAGCATGCCCTCTCAGCAAAAAAATTGCTTTATTGTTGGACTGCTCTTACAAGCACACTGCCAATATAGTATTGTGCCTTTTCACAGCAATGACAGCAGAACCAGAGTTGTGTCCATTTAGCAGGTGATTTATTTACCCAAAGACTAACTAAAATCCAATAAATTCAAAAAAATGCATGTTACCAAAAGAGTACATAAGTAGGCCTATAAAGTCTCTCCCACTCACCACCTCAGATGTATCTACAAAATAACTTATGACTGTCAGAGTTTGTACAAATGGCAATATTTAATATGTTTCCAATACCAGAAATTGAACAGGATTTTATTTACACAGAAAAAAAGCTGAAAGGAGTAATACAACATATAAAAAGTGGAATCAAAGTTGAGATCAGGAATCTTTTTGGAAATTCAAATCACTGATCAAGGATGGTTGAAGAAAAAATATATACATTACATCTATATACTTTATTTCACGTAAGGCACCTTTTGTGCAGCAGCAAAGCACTGCTTTAGAATTATTTGTTTATTTCTTATCACTTCATTTTTTTAGATGAAAGGTAACATCTTATTTATAATGTAGCTTTTAATACAAAATCAATGACGCTATGATGCTACATAAAAATGTTTCCTTCAGAAACAAGACTAGCTGTTTACTAAGGAGATTCATGGCTTTGTCACACCCTGATCTGTTTCACCTGTCTTTGTGATTGTCTCCACCCCCCTCCAGGTGTCGCTTATCTTCCTCTGTTTGTCTGTTGCCAGTTCGTTTTGTTTCGTCAAGCCTACCAGCATTTTTCCCTCTGCTTCTGTCTCTCGATTATTCCTGTTTCCTAGTTTTCCCGGTGTTGACCATTCTGCCTGCCCTGACCATGAGCCTGCCTGCCTTCCTGTACCTTTGCCCCACCTTTCTGGATTACTAAACTTTGCTAGTACGAACTGGCCATGACTGACCCAGTAGACTCGGGACCAGCTGCGCAACGCCATCTCCTCCCAAGGAGCCATCATTGGTAGGCACAAGGAATTGCTTCGTGGCCTTATAGAGGGGGTCCACAATTCCGTGGGTTGGCTGGGAGGCAGCCTACTACGACGGTAACCTCACAGCCCCTCAGTAACTTGGCTGTTAGCAGCGCCGCCCCACCGGTCACTCCACCTTCCTTGGGGCCCCGCTTACCTCCCCCGGAATGCTTCAATGGAGAGCCGGGCACCTGCCGGATGTTTCTAGCTCAGTGTGCTCTCATCTTCGAGCTTCAGCCCTCCTCCTTCACCTCGGGCCGCTCTAAGATAGGGTACCTTATCCCGCTGATGTCCGTGAGGGCGCTCGCCTGGGCTACAACTGTATGGGAGCAACAGCTGGCCATACGCATATGTCTGGAGGAGTTCGTGGGATAGGTAAAGAAAGTGTTTGATGCCCGGGAGAGAGTCTGCCTGAAAGCTACTCCAGCTTCGGCTGGACTCCCGTAGTGTGTCAGACTATGCAGTGGATTTCCGCACATTGGCAGCTGAGAGTGCCTGGAACCAGGAAGTGCTGTTCGACATGTTCCTACACGGAGTCTGGGAAGAGGTCAAGGATGAGCTTGCTGCCCAGGAATCACCGATGGATCTCGATTCCCTCATGACCTTGACCATCAGTATCGATGGAGGGAATGATGAAGGGAGAGGAGATTCGATTTCGCTCGCCCGTCCAAGGATTCCATCTCGCCTCCGAGGCATCCCGGAAGTCCCCGACGGCTCCGTTGCTGAGAGAACCCGAGGCTACCCGAGGTTCCCCGAGAGTCGCCGAAGATGGCCGAGTCACCGTTTCCCGAGCCTATGCAACTAGGCAGAGCTGGGTTGTCTCCAGCGGAACGGTAATATAAGCTCAACACTAAGAGTTGCCTGTATTGCGGGACTCGTGGTCATTTACATTTACATTTACATTTAAGTCATTTAGCAGACGCTCTTATCCAGAGCGACTTACAAATTGGTGCATTCACCTTATGATATCCAGTGGAACAACCACTTTACAATAGTGCATCTAAATCTTTTAGGGGGGGGGGGGGGTTAGAAGGATTACTTTATCCTATCCTAGGTATTCCTTAAAGAGGTGGGGTTTCAGGTGTCTCCGGAAGGTGGTGATTGACTCCGCTGTCCTGGCGTCGTGAGGGAGCTTGTTCCACCATTGGGGTGCCAGAGCAGTGAACAGTTTTGACTGGGCTGAGCGGGAACTGTGCTTCCTCAGAGGTAGGGGGGCCAGCAGGCCAGAGGTGGATGAACGCAGTGCCCTTGTTTGGGTCCTCAGTTTGGACATTTTGTGTCCTCTTGTCCATTCAAAGACCAGGCTCACCCGTAGGAGCGAGTACTCTGGTGGATCAAATGGAGAACTTTTCTGCTTCCCTTACTCGCACTCGTGCCATTCTGCTGTGGGAAGCCAGTCGAAATTCCATCCGGGTCCTCATCGACTCTGGGGCCGATGAGAGCTTTTTGGACTCTACCCTAGCTTCCGAGCTGGGCATCCCCACTCAGAGACACCCACTCTTTTGCTAGTCCTCCCGGTTTTTGACCCTTGCCTGTTTTCTGGACTCTGTACCCGCCTGCCTGACTATTCTACCTGCCCTGACCTCAAGCCTGCCTGACACTCTGTACCTCCTGGACTCTGAACTGGTTTTGACCTTTTGCCTGTCCACGACCATTCTCTTGCCTACCCCTTTTGGGTTGTTTAATAAATATCAAGACTCAAAGCATCTGCCTCCCATGTCTGCATCTGGGTCTCGCTTTGTGCCCTTATAGCACCAGCTGTTCCGGACGACTGTGTGATCCTGCTCTTCATAGCCGATGTGAGTAAGACTTTTAAACAGGTTAACATTCACAAGGTCGCAGGGCCAGAGGGATTACCAGAACGCATACTCAGAGCATGCGCTAACCAGCTGGCAAGTGTATTCACTGACATTTTCAACCTCTCCCTGACCCAGTCTGTAATAACTGTTTCAAGCAGACCACCATAGTCCCTGAGCCCAAGTATGCCAAGGTAACCTGTCTAAATGACTTTCACCCTGTAGCACTCACATCTGTAGCCGTGAAATGCTTAGAAAGGCTGGTCATGGCTCATATCAACACCATCATCCCAGACACCCTGGACCCACTTCAATTTGCATACCGCCCCAACAGATCCACAAATGACCCTCAACACAGGGCCTCTCAGGGGTGCGTGCTTAATCCCCTCCTGTACTCCCTGTTCACCTACGACTATGTGGCCGAGCATGACTCCAACACCATCATTAAGTCTGTCGACGACACGACGGTGGTAGGCCTTATCACCGACGACGATGAGACAGCCTATAGGGAGAAGGTCAGGGACCTGTCAGTATGGTGCCAGGACAACAACCTCTCACTTAATGTCAGCAAGACAGAGGAGCTTATCGTGGACTACAGGAAATGGAGAGCCAAGCACGCCCCCATTCACATAATTTTTTATCTATTTGTTAATTTTCTTACTTATTAACTGCATTGTTGGTAAAGGGCTCGTAAGTGTGCTCCTTGCCATCCAGCACCTCTATACCAGGCGGTGTCAGAGGAAGGCCCTAAAAATGGCCAGACTCCAACCACCCAAGTCATAGACTGTTCTCTCTGCTACCGTATGGCAAGCGGTACCGGAGCTAAAAGGCTCCTAAACAGCTTCTACCCCCAAGCCATAAGACTGCTGATCAGTTAATCATATGTCTACCCGGACTATTTGCATTGACCCCCTATTTTTTCACTGGCTCTATGCACACTCACTGGACTCTAACCCTACACTCACACATACTACAGTGACACTCCAACACACACACACAAAACACACACACATGCATATTGACGCCACACACACACACACACACACACACACACACACACACACACACACACACACACACACACACACACACACACACACACTTTCAGACTCTTCACATATGCTGCAGCTCCTCTGTTTATTATCTATCCTGATTGCCTAGTCAATTTTACCTACATGTACTGTACATATTACCTCACTTACCTCAACTATCTAGTACCTCTGCACATTGACTCGGTACCAGTCCTCCTTGTATATAGTCTCGTTATAGTTATGTTATTGTGTTACTATTTCCATTTTTTATTTAGCACATTTTTTGTACTTTTCACTCTGCGGGCTCGTAGGTAAGTATTTCATGGTAGTCTCTCCTTCTGTCTGAAACTGATGGGATTCACTCTGACATTAAACACAGATTCTGTACACATCTGATCCTGTGCATCACAGCACAGACTGTCTTTTGCTATGTGATTTGCCTCTCTCTTATGGCATCCATATTTAGGGCGTCATCAGACATCTGTGTCAACCCTCAACCCTACACAATTCAAGTCTCACCCCCTCCACCTCATGTCTCAACCTTACACCTCATGTCTCAACCTTACCTCAGGCCACATTACGGGATGGTTAATTGGTTAAAAAATTATGACCCCAACATTTTTTTATTTTGAGCAAGACAACTTTACACTGCTGTATCACTGAGACAGGACAGTGCACACACGCTTAGACCATTCTGATATTGACGATAGCAACATTTTGAAGAGGTTCTCAAAAGGTATAGATTCTCGAGAGACAATACTATTGTGTAAACTTGTGAAAAACTTGCAGGGTGTCACGTCCTGACCAGCAGATGGAGCTGGTGTAGTAGTTTGGGGGTCAGGACGTGGCAGTCTGGTGTGTGTCTTGTGACTCCTGATCAGGAACAGCTGGGAATCGTTGTTCCTGATTGGGAGTCACATATGTAGGAGTTGTTTGTCACTGGGGTTTGTGGGTAATTGTTTCTTGTTTAGTGTGTTTGCACCTGACAGGACTATTGGCTGTCAGTTTCCTTGTTTTGTTTGTTATAGTGTTCTTTCTAATTAAATTGAAAGATGAATACTAAATCTGCTGCATTTTGGTCCATTCCTGAAGACAGCCCTTACAGAATTACCCACCAAACAAGGACCAAGCAGCGGAAGAGGAAGGAGCAGCGACAGGAGAGAAAAAGGGAGGAATGGACATGGGAGGACGTCAAGGGAGTCTACACCTGGGAAGAGATCCTGGCCGGAAGGGATCGCCTCCCATGGGAACAGGTGGAGGCACTCAGGAGAGTGGAGGCAGCTGGACAGAGGAACCATCGGGAACGTTACGCTGGAACACGGTTGGCTAGGAAACCCGAGAGGCAGCCCCAAGATTTTTTTTGGGGGGGGCACACGGGTAGCTTGGCCAGGCCAGGGAAGAGCTGTAAGCCAGCTACCCGTGACTACAGGGAGGTGCATAGGAGGTGGAGGGCGCCATGTTACGCTGTGGTACGCACCATCTCGCCGATACGGACGCACAGCCCAGTTCGCCCAGTACCAGCGCCCCGCAGGTGCCAGGGCAAGGGGAGCATTGCGCCGGAAGGGGTGATGCCAACCCTACAATCAAGACCGCCAGCGCGCCATTTCGGTCCGGTGTTTCCCGCCAGACGCACTAGCATGGAGGTGCGTGTCTCCGGGCTGGCACGTCCTATACCAGCCCCGCGCATCAGGAGTCTAGTGTGTCAACCCAGCCTCGCCAGTCAACAGTCGTCATCAGAGCTGCCCGCCAGTCAACAGTCGTCATCAGAGCTGCCCGCCAGTCAACAGTCGTCATCAGAGCTGCCCGCCAGTCAACAGTCGTCATCAGAGCTGCCCGCCAGTCAACAGTCGTCATCAGAGCTGCCCGCCAGTCAACAGTCGTCATCAGAGCTGCCCGCCAGTCAACAGTCGTCATCAGAGCTGCCCGCCAGTCAACAGTCGCCAGAGCTGCCAGACTGCGCTGAACTGCCGGAGCGGCCAGACTGCGCTGAACTGTCCCGAGCTTCCAGACTGTCCCGAGCTTCCAGACTGCCCAGACTGTCCCGAGCTGCCAGACTACCCAGACTGCCCCGAGCTGCCAGACTGCCCACACTGCCTGGAACGGCCAGAGCCTGAGCCGCCTCCAGGATAGGTGGGTTGGGGAGGGAGGGTGTAGCACAGTGCCGTCGTTGACGGCAGCCACCCTCCCTTCCCTCCCTTATTGTTTAGGGTTACTGTTTTAGGGTTTTGTTGGGGATTTTGTTTGTTGGTGGTTTTTTGTTGTTGTGGTTAGGTGCATTCCGGGGTCTGCACCTTGAGGGGGGGGTACTGTCACGTCCTGACCAGCAGATGGAGCTGGTGTAGTAGTTTGGGGGTCAGGACGTGGCAGTCTGGTGTGTGTCTTGTGAGTCCTGATCAGGAACAGCTGGGAATCGTTGTTCCTGATTGGGAGTCACATATGTCGGAGTTGTTTGTCACTGGGGTTTGTGGTAATTGTTTCTTGTTTAGTGTGTTTGCACCTGACAGGACTATTGGCTGTCAGTTTCCTTGTTTTGTTTGTTATAGTGTTCTTTCTAATTAAATTGAAAGATGAATACTAACTCCGCTGCATTTTGGTCCATTCCTGAAGACAGCCCTTACACAGGGTAATTAGCATGGTAATAGTAGGCCAATGTTTTTGAAACAGCTGAAATGTGTAGACATTTTTCTTGTATTTGAGACTTGTTTAATTGAGTTTTTACCTGAAATTGCAGTAACAGCCTCTTACATTCTAAAATTGTCACAGTAGCTGTTGCCCGCCGGCTGCACTGATCCATGTAAAACTATTGAAGCCCCTTCCCGACATCAATTTTAATATAGTCGATCATACAAATAGATTGTATTTTCATTTGTAATATTGTGTGGGGGTTTCAGAGATGGCACCACAGGTCCCAGAGTGGTGTGGGGGGGAGGATTGTTTTCCAGTGGCCCAGAGTTTTTCCTGATCTGGTAGGCTGACCTAGCCAGGTAGAAACTCTGGGTATAACATAGTAATACATCACCTGTATGAAAGGTTTTATATGGGCAATGATGGGGCCAGATTTTTTTCATATGGTTTTATATTTTTCATATTCATATATTTTTCATATGGTCATACGGTTTTAAAAAAAACTCCTGGCACTAGGGAGGATGAAAACATAAATATCCTGTCAAACAAATCATGAGGCGAATCAGTCTATATAACAATACTTTGTCCCTCTTTTCAACACTTTTTTTTTAGCAAAACAAATCAAAAGTGCTGGGCCAAATGCCAGCTTGGCCTCTAGGTCATCAGGCTGCTGATTATCCCGCACACCTGTCACCATCGTCTTGCGCACCTGCACCTTATGACACTCACCTGGACTCCATCACCTCCATGACTATCTTCCCTATATCTGTCACTCCTCTTAGTTCTTTCCTCAGGTGTTATTGACTCTGTTTTCATGTCGGTGCATTGTTTGTGTTTCATGTTCATTGTTTCTTTTATTTATTAAAAACACTCACTCCCTGAACTTGCTTCCTGACTCAGCGCACTCATTACAGAATAACACCTCACCTAAGGGAAGCATCAGGGAGTATTTTTTTTGTGTCAGAGTAATGACGCCGCGTTCGGGAACTGCTACAGGCTCTCATGCCTCAACCAGATCGCCAGGCTTCCCTGCCTCTGCTGGCTCATCAGGCTCTCATGCCTCAGCCGGATCGCCAGGCTCCCCTGCCTCAGCCGGCTCATAGGGCTTTCATGCCTCCGCCGGATCGCCAGTCTCCCCTGCTTCCACCAGCTCGTCTGGTTCTCATGCCTCAGCCAGATCGCCAGGCTCCCCTGCCTCAACTGATCTGTCAGGTTCCCGCACCCCAGTTGACTCGACAGGTTCCCTGCCTCAGCTGGCGTGACAGGTTCTACCGCATCAGCAGAGGTGACCAGTCCGCTCCTGATCCCCAGGTTTATCCCCTTTGATGGCATCCTGCGGCTGGAGACGCATCGGGGAGAGGGTACTGTCACGTATACTTATGGTTGCAAAGGGTCGGAAACTTTCCAGTAAATTTCCAGAATTTTTTTCGAAACTTTTCCATGGAAGTTAAGCCTGGGAATTTGGGGAATTTATCCAAAAAGTTAGCTTATAACAGTGAACCTTTTTTGTGGCATACACATAAGGCAATTCTAGGTCTTGTGGCATATTTTGGTTAAACTATCCCCAATTCAATGGAATTGCAACCCTCTGCATGCACAGTGCATTCTTCCATCACATGTGCAGTGCACTCTTCCATCACATGTACAGTACAGATGATTCTCAAGATCTTGCACACTAATGAGATGCTATTGAGCCCACACTACTACACTGTCTGAGCCAAGGACTACATGCTTTCTGGTAAGTTTGATTACAATACTGGGTGGGGTGAATATATTTTATATGACAAACATGATTTTTTGATAACCTCTCTAGGGTAGGTGGCACCAAATCGTCCCACCTACGTAACAGCCAGTGTAATCCCGTGGCGCGTTATTCCAAAACCTCAAAAATGCAAAAACTTCAATTTTTCAAACATATGACTATTTTACACCATTTTAAAGACAAGACTCTCGTTAATCTAACCACACTGTCCGATTTCAAAAAGGCTTTACAACGAAAGAAAAACATTAGATTATGTCAGCAGAGTACCCAGACAGAAATAATCAGACACCCATTTTTCAAGCTAGCATATAATGTCACATAAACCCAAACCACAGCTAAATGCAGCACTAACCTTTGATGATCTTCATCAGATGACAACCCTAGGACATTATGTTATACAATACATGCATGTTTTGTTCAATCAAGTTCATATTTATATCAAAAACCAGCTTTTTACATTAGCATGTGACTAGCATGTGACTAGCATTCCCACCGAACACTGCCGGTGAATTTACTAAATTACTCACGATAAACGTTCACAAAAAGCATAACAATTATTTTAAGAATTATAGATACAGAACTCCTCTATGCACTCTATGTCCGATTTTAAAATAGCTTTTCGGTGAAAGCACATTTTGCAATATTCTCAGTAGATAGCCCGGCATCACAGGGCTAGCTATTTAGACACCCAGCAAGTTTAGCACTCAGAAAAGTCACATTTACTATAAGAACATTTTTATTACCTTTGCTGTCTTCGTCAGAATGCACTCCCAGGACTTCTACTTCAATAACAAATGTTGGTTTGGTTCAAAATAATCCATAGTTATATCCAAACAGCGGCGTTTTGTTCGTGCGTTCAAGACACTTTCCGAAAGGGTAAATAAGGGTGACGAGCATGGCCCAATTCGTGACCAAAAAAATCGAAATATTCCATTACCGTACTTCGAAGCATGTCAACTGCTGTTTAAAATCAATTTTTATGCCATTTTTCTCATAAAAAAGCGATAATATTCCGGCCGGGAATCTGCGTTTAGGTAAACAGACGAAAGAAATAAAGCATTCGGTCGACTCGGGCACGCGCCTAAGCCCATAGTACTCTGATCGGCCACTTGCCAAACGCGATAAAGTGTTTCAGCCAGAGGCTGCCTCGATATCGTTCAGCTTTTTCCCGGGCTCTGAGAGCCTATGGGAGCCGTAGGAAGTGTCACGTTAGAGCAAAGATCCTCAGTCTTCAATAAAAAGAGCCAAGATGAAACACAACTTATCAGACAGGCCACTTCCTGCACAGAATCTTCTCAGGTTTTGGCCTGCCATTTGAGTTCTGTTATACTCACAGACACCATTCAAACAGTTTTAGAAACTTCAGGGTGTTTTCTATCCAAAGCCAATAATTATATGCATATTCTAGTTACTGGGCAGGAGTAGTAACCAGATTAAATCGGGTACGTTTTTTATCCGGCCGTGTCAATACTGCCCCCTAGCCCTAACAGGTTAACTAGTAAATAGTAGCCTACAGCAAAGTGTGTTTAAATAATTTCTAACTGGTTAACAATTTCTACTAGTTAGTTTTTGCTACCATGTGGGTTTTAGCTTGCTTGAGCCTGCTAACTGAGGAGTGTTAATTCACCTGTTTCCATACATGTTTAATTTTAAAACATTTATCTTACAAAGGAGTTGTTTAATCTAACTGCTTAACTATTTATCTGTGCATGGAATTGTATTTGTTGTTTTTTTACAATAATTTTTCTAATCTTAACAGGAAAATGCCACGTCACTATCTGATGTGTGGTGTAACGGTCATCGTACGTAGTGGACCAAGGCGCAGCGGGTTGAGTGCTCATAGTGACTTTATTTAACACTGAACAAACAAAACAAGAAAACAATCGAACGAACAGGATTGCAGGTTAATGACGGGCTCGTCCCGTATGCGGGACGGACATCCAGCGAAAAAATCCTATCGCTATTAGCATAACGAAATGTAATATATATATATTTTTTCAAATATAGGACTATGTTATATCGTTTTATAGATACACCTCTCCTGAATCGAACCACGTTGTCCGATTTCAAAAAGGCTTTACAGCAAAAGCAAAACATTAGATTATGTTAGAGGAGTATATCGTAAAAGTAGCCACATAGCCATTTTCCGACCAACCACATGCATCACAAATAACCAAAAAACAGCTAAATGCAGCACTAACCTTTTACAAACTTCATCAGATGACACTCCTAGGACATCATGTTACACAATACATGCATTCTTTTGTTCGATAAAGTTCATATTCATATATAAAAACAGCATTTTACATCGGCGCGTAAGGTTGACTAACTATTTTCCCTCAAATGCATCCGGTGAAACAGCGCTACAATTTACTAAATTACTATTCGAAAACATTTTTAAAATGTAATATTGTCATTCTAAGATTTATAGATGAATATCTCTTGAAAGCACCTGTAATGCCAGATTTAAAAATAACTTTACTGGGTAATCACACTTTGCAATAAAAGGGGATGCGATACTCAGAAAATAGGCTAGCAATACAGGTCAGCGCCATCTTGGAACAATTGCATATCAAATCTAGTCTTGTATACTATTGTCAATAATCCCTTACCTTTGATTGTCTTCATCAGAAAGCACTTCCAGGAATCCCAGGTCCACAACAAATGTATTTTCGTTCGAAAAAATTAATACTTTATGTCTTCTTGTTAGCGCGTTCTGAAGGCTGCTCCAAAACTTCCGTCGTGAGCGGGACACCTCTTTCGAAAAAATTCATATTTTTTTTATTTAGGTTCGTTCAAACATGTCAAATGTTGTATAACATAAATCTTTAGGGCCTTTTTCAACCAGAGCTCCAATAAGATTCAAGGGGGATGATTGCATTGTCTTTCAAAACGTTTCGAAAGGGGAGGGTAGCCAGGGGCGCCGGCGTCATAATGGTGATGGCCCTCCTCATGTGACCACTTTCCACAGCGTCTCATTCATTCAGTTTTCACAGTAGAAGGCTCAAATCACTTTGTAAAGACTGGGGACATCTAGTGGAAGCAATAGGAAGTGCTCAATGAACCATTGCTCACTGTGTGAATTACAGGCAAAGTGGTGAAGTTGAGTCCGCAATTCAGAATTCCACATCCTGTTACGATCGGTCTCGGGGTTTTGACTGCCATATGAGTTCTGTTATACTCACAGACACCATTCAAACAGTTTTAGAAACTTTAGGGTGTTTTCTATCCACAAGTATTAATTATATGCATATCCTAGCTTCTGAGTTTGAGTAGGAGGCCGTTTAAAATGGGCACGACATTTTTTCAAAAATTGCTGTAGCGCCCCCTATCCTAGGCGACCGTCAAGAGGCTAAACACACAGCTATGCAACAACAACTTCCCACAAAGGGACAGGTGAAAACATGGCTACCTAAGTATGACTTTCAATCAGCAACAACGATGTACAGCTGTTCCTGATTGAGAGCCATACCAGGCCAACACAAAGAAATACACAACATAGACAGATCCTAGAAATACGAAATATAGAACATAACCCAAAAACCCCGGAATACTCTAACCAAACACCCCTCTACATAAACACATATACTAACAAACCCCGAACCACATAAAACAAATACCCCCCTGCCACGTCCTGACCAAACTATAATAACAAATAACCCATTTACTGGTCAGAACGTGACATGTGGAGACATTTCACTGCAGCTAATGTAGAAGGAAAAGCTGTGTACATTTGCAAATTCTGTGCCAAATCTTTTAAATGTTTTACCTTTATTTAACTAGGAAAGTCAGTTAAGAACAAATTCTTATTTTCAATGATGGCCTAGGAACAGTGGGTTAACTCCCTTGTTCAGGGGCAGAACGACAGATTTGTACCTCATTCTAGATGACACCTAATCATAGAGGCCAAACCATTGACCAAACCATTTTTCTTCAGCAGTTGAGTTGTGCTCTGCTCTTTTGCTACTGACCCTACATTCCAGCTCAGGAACCTAAGCATCCTCAGCCATGATTTGTACTAGACTGATGTTTATTGGGGTGAATCTAGAATGATTTCCACAAGATGGGCCAGCTGCAAAGTCAATATTGGCTATATATTGTAAAAATTCCTGAAAACAAATGTTTTATTTTTGGTCTTAATTTAAGGTTAGGTAGGCATAAGGTTAGCAGTGTGGTTAAGGATAGGGTAAATGTAGTACCCTGTGTGACTACCCTGCGGAGCTAGTGCCTACACTGAAGAGCTGCCTCCAGTACATGAGTCATCCCAATAAATGTCAACCTGCTGATTTGTATTTTTGTGCTGGAGTTGCAGTTCCATGGAGTCACCTGTTGAGGGCCCCATGTCTCACAGATTCTACCATTTAGAATTCCTGGTTTAGATACCAACTCATATTTAAACGTGTTGTAAACTCATCCATTTTTCAAAATCATGGTTCATTCGAGGTTGTCATGAATTTGGGGGGAGGGATTTCCCTGCACACTGACTGAAACCAAAGTGAAGACCAGGCAGTGAAGAATCACAATTCCACTTTCAGCACTTAGCCATTTGTCTTTCCAATCCCCTTGTCTGCACAAAACATATTTTGATAATGTAGCATTAGCACTAGAATCTTTCCCTGAGTTACTGACAGATGGTACTCCATCACATGCCCATATCCATTCTTCAGGCCTCATTGATCCTTTCAGGAAGTCCATTCCAGCTTTTGCTTGACCGTCCTCATTTGCATAGGAATGAAAGACCCGATATGTGTGAAGGCTTCCATTGATTAGAAACACACTGAGGGTCACAGCAGAATCTTTCCTCTGTCACAAATGGATTCCCTTTTTCATCATAAAAAGGGAGGCAACTGGCTGCTCAATTAAAATCACCTAAAAAGGCATTTTCCAAATGCTTGGCCTTTCTCTTTTATCAATGAATTATTATTAATACAGGTAAGGAATGCTGTTAGACCACAGAAAACTCCACTGATGCCATTAAGATTAGTTAGGTTATTGAGGTATTCTTTTTCCTTTTTTTTTTTAACAATGTATATTAATGGCGTAGGCTCTTTTAATACCCACAAATAATCCATCCGATATCTGTGTGAACCACTACCCACTTTATATTTGTGAATAGATTACAATACTGTCCATTGTTACTATGCATACTACCTCTCTTATTACTTGTTATTATTGTTATTGACTGATGTACTGCATTGTTGAGAGAGCTAGCACATAAGAATTTCACTGCACCTTTTATACCTGATGTAAACTGTGTATGTGACAAATAAAATGTTTTAATAAAAGTCTCTTTAAGGTTAACTATAAGGTTTTATATCCTATCAATTTAAGTACTCCATTAGCACAGAAACCTCCCAACATTACTGGCCAACAGTAAGGCAGCTGGGCAATCATTAGAATTCTAATTAATCTCAGGTCTCCAATGGACGGTGGTGAGCCCTTTCAGTTTGAGGAGAAAATTACACCCTCTAACTTCTTTATGTGTGGAGGAAAATAGCCCTCCAGCATCTACTCAGCCTAAAGATTCCTTATATGAACCCCTTGTAACCTAATGCAGTGATCCAGCTTTACGAATGACACTGGCACAAAGAGAAATATTAATGGGATAAGAGATTCTATAATCAATGTGTATTAGGATGACAGCAGCTTATAGATATGTTTACTTATAAACTGGGTGGTTCGAGCCCTGAATGCTGACTGGCTGACAGCCGTGCAATATCAGACTGTATACCACGGGTGAGACAAAACATTTATTTTTACTGCTCTAATAACGTTGGTAACCAGTTTATAATAGGAATAATTCACTTCGGGGTGGTATATGGCCAATATGCCACAGCTAAGGGCTGTATAAAGGCACTCGTGTGCGTCGTGTGTGAGAACAGCCCTTAGACATGGTATATTTGTCACGCCCTGACCAGGTGAACTCGGGTATATTGGGTCAGGGTGTGTCATGTTAGGTATTTTTCATTGGTTTGTGTTTGGTTTACGTTTTAGCCTTGTGTAGGCTCTAGGTGGGTTATTTCTATGTTGGGTTCTGTCGATTCCCAATCAGAGACAGCTGTCGCTAATTGTCTCTGATTGGGATCACATTTAAGTTGCTGTTTTCCCCACGCTGTTTGTGGGGTGTTGTCTCTTTGTTTGAGCACGTAACGTATCTGCATTTTTCTTGATTTTTGTGTACATGTTTAATTCCAGTGTGTTGAATAAACATGTGTTCGCTCCCAGCTGCGTTTTGGTCCGCTTCCTCGTCACCAGGCGACGAACGTTACAGAACACCCCACCGAACCAGGACCAAGCAGCGGGAGGAAAAGGAGCACGAGAGATGGGCTCGCGAGGGGAAGGAGTTCTGGACCTGGGAGGAGATAATGTCGGGGAAAGGACCCTGGCGGAAGGATTCCCAGGTCGAGGAGGTAAAGCCAGCCGGTAGACGGAGTCGCAGGCGGCGGTTGAGGAGGCCCGGAAAACACCCCCAAGAAATTTTTTGGGGGGGGCTAATGGGGTGGTCCGGAAGGGCAGAGGAAGAGCCCAGACCACTGCTCTCGTGGGGGATGACGGCGGAGGAAGAGACGAAGATGATGAGGCAGTTGATTGAGGACCTGCAGAGGGAAGATCTGGAGGAGGAACCATGGTATGCGGAGTTGCGCGCTGTGTCGCCAGTGCGCCCGCACAGCCCGGTGCGTCCGGTGGACATGCCCAGCACATGCCGTGCTAGGATGGGCATCCAGCCAGGACGAGTGGCTAAACCGGCTCCACGCTTCAGGTCACCAGTACGTGTTCACAGTCCTGTCTGGCCCGTCCCTGCTCCCCGCACCAGGCTAGTGGTGCGTGTCCACAGTCCTGCCCGGCCCGTCCCTGCTCCCCGCACCAAGCCATGGTATGCGGAGTTGCGCGCTGTGTCGCCAGGGCGCCCGCACAGCCCGGTGCGTCCGTTGGACATGCCCAGCACATGCCGTGCTAGGATGGGCATCCAGCCAGGACGAGTGGCTAAACCGGCTCCACGCTTCAGGTCACCAGTACGTGTTCACAGTCCTGTCTGGCCCGTCCCTGCTCCCCGCACCAGGTTGGTGGTACGTGTCCCCAGTCCTGTCCGGCCCGTCCCTGCTCCCCGCACCAAGTCAGTGGTGCGTGTCCCAGTCCTGTCCGGCACGTCCCTGCTCCCCGCACCAGGTTAGTGGTGCGTGTCCCCAGTCCTGTCCGGCCCGTCCCTGCTCCCCGCACCAGGTTAGTGGTGCGTGTCCCCAGTCCTGTCCGGCCCGTCCCTGCTCCCCGCACCAAGTCAGTGGTGCGTGTCCCCAGTCCTGTCCGGCCCGTCCCTGCTCCCCGCACCAGGTTAGTGGTGCGTGTCCCCAGTCCTGTCCGGCCCGTTCCTGCTCCCCGCACCAGGTTAGTGGTGGGTGTTCCCAGTCCTGTCCGGCCCGTCCCTGCTCCCCGCACCAGGTTAGTGGTGCGTGTCCCCAGTCCTGTCCGGCCCGTCCCTGTTCCCCGCACCAGGTTGGTGGTGCGTGTCCCCAGTCCGGCCCGGCCCGTTCCTGCTCCCCGCACCAAGTCAGTGGTGCGTGTCCCCAGTCCGGCCCGGCCCGTTCCTGCTCCCCGCACCAAGTCAGTGGTGCGTGTCCCCAGTCCTGTCCGGCCCGTCCCTGCTCCCCGCACCAAGTCAGTGGTGCGTGTCCCCAGTCCTGTCCGGCCCGTCCCTGCTCCCCGCACCAAGTCAGTGGTGCGTGTCCCCAGTCCTGTCCGGCCCGTCCCTGCTCCCCGCACCAGGTTAGTGGTGCGTGTCCCCAATCCTGTTCCGGTCGACAGCTCCGCTCCGGAGCCTGAGCATGCCGCTCCACAGTGGTCCAGTCCGGGCCAGAGGGGTAGGGTTAAGGTGAAGGCGGGGGAGAGAACACGCCCGGGGCCAGAGCCTCCACCGAGGGTGAGGCGCCCACCCGGGTCCCCCCCCCTAATAGACTTAAGTTTGGTGCGCCGGGAGTACGCACCGTTGGGGGGGGGGTTCTGTCACGCCCTGACCAGGTGAACTCGGGTATATTGGGTCAGGGTGTGTCATGTTAGGTATTTTTCATTGGTTTGTGTTTGGTTTACGTTTTAGCCTTGTGTAGGCTCTAGGTGGGTTATTTCTATGTTGGGTTCTGTCGATTACCTATCAGAGACAGCTGTCGCTAATTGTCTCTGATTGGGATCACATTTAAGTTGCTGTTTTCCCCACGCTGTTTGTGGGGTGTTGTCTCTTTGTTTGAGCACGTAACGTATCTGCATTTTTCTTGATTTTTGTGTACATGTTTAATTCCAGTGTGTTGAATAAACATGTGTTCGCTCCCAGCTGCGTTTTGGTCCGCTTCCTCGTCACCAGGCGACGAACGTTACAATATTGGCCATATACCACACCCCCTTGTGCCTTATTGCTTAATTATACAATGCGACTGCATAGTTTTGATCATTTTGTTTTTAAGAATCTCTAAATAGTAATAGGAACAATAGGAATGTAATCAGGTGAATCACAGAGCATGAAGGATGCAAATATTAGAGGACATTTAGCAGCTTGTTATTACAATCATCACTGCATATTGCACTACAAGACATGAAAGTGTTTTAGCTCATTATCATACTGAGAGAAGTGAAGTGGTGAATCATAGATAAACTACATTTGGCCAGCAAATGTTGTTATCGAAGCTATTGGCAGCCTGGACTCAATTTCTTTAGCGTAAAACTTTGTGTATCTACAAATTGTATATCTACATTGTTAGTTCATTGTGATGCAAGATAATTGCTGTATCTTTGAAAAAAGAAAGAGAAAGACTTGCTTATAATTTACAAAATTAGATCTTTATAATAAGATGGCCACCCTCATTCCCCATGATTGACAAACTATAACATTAGCATATGCCGACCCAAAACTTAAACATTTCCACTGCCTCCAATAGTGCCACCATAAAGTGACTACAGAGCCGACCCAGATGTAGCCACCCTTTATGTAAACTCAACAATACTAATAACAAGTAGGATGCCATCAGAAGCAGATTTATTAAGATCTCTAGAGGGGCCTTGCCGTAGTTTATATGGATTCCAATACCCTTCAAAACAGTTTGTAGGCTACATCATAATATTGTCATGTTGTGCATGTACCAACATAAAGTTGCCAAGCAGTTTTACAGTTTTTAAGGCTGGCAGCCAAGAAGCAGACAGGACTTGATGTATTACCATAATTTCCGGACTATTGAGCGCACCTGAATATAAGCCGCACCCACTGAATTTAAAAAAAATTATTATTTTGAACATAAATAAGCCGCACATGTCTATAAGCCGCAGGTGCCTACCGGTATATTGAAACAAATTAACTTTACACAGGCTTTAACGAAACACGGCTTGTAACAAAAATAAATAGGCTTTAACGAAACACGGCTTGTAACAAAAATAAATAGGCTTTAACGAAACACGGCTTGTAACAAAAAATAAAAAAAATAGCAGTAAACAGTAGCCTACCAAGAAAGTCATTGGTCACTATCTTCCTCCTCCTGTGCACTGAAACCACTGAAGTCATCTCCTTTCAAAAAAAATTGAAAGCGGGAAAAATCCATATATTAGCCGTGTCATTGTTTAAGCCGCGAGGTTCAAAGCGTGGGAAATTTCCGGCTTATAGTCCGGAAATTACGGTAAGTGAAAAGTGAGGCCTCACATGAGAGCTAAAGACAATTCTTAAACAAATCTTCCATTATGAATTTCCCATTTCCCCATGAGATTGAAGGTAAGATACGGAAAAGGTCACGATATGTGGTACTGTACATTACTGTAAACCTTAGATCTCTCCACAGTATGCAAGCGCTTGACAGTAACTCTACAGACACATGCAAGAAATATCTATTATCCAAATGTCAACCTGGCCTTAAAACAATCAAGTTAGCAACAAAGAGGTAGGATTGTTGGACCACTGATCCTCATCTAACTGCTAACTTACATCGTATTGCTACAGTTTCCATAACTGTATGTGTATGATAATAAGATTCTTTAACATTCTTAAATTCGTACAAATCTGTATTATTCGCTAAGGACCGAGAATACCATTCTTGAAATACATGTTTTTTTAATGTCAGGATTGTTCACCCCTATAAATTTAGAATTTATCATCTTAACACTCAAAGCCAAACATTACGACTTCCCCACCTTTTATATACAGCAACTGAGTACATGTCAAGAAGGAATTCTTGAGAAGCAGAGTTCTTTAGGGGAAAACGTCAGCACAATCACACATTGTACTTCAAAGAACTAGATTTATTTTGACATTTTGTCCTCAACCAACACTGAGAAGTGTTGATAAGTTGGCTTTGATAGACTATAACCTACATACAGAACATACAACTTAATCTGAAGGTTAAGAAACAAATTGACTTAACAGGGGACATTGTTTTGATATATATTTGATGTGTCTTTGCTGATGGCATTGTTAAAGCATTTGGTTCATCCAATGTTAATTCTGATGACTAAGGTCATGTAGAAGGAGCATATTTCTGCTTCAAGCAGTCATGATGAACCAACCTAATATTGGCCACAAATGGCTCATTGTGGGCATGTCATTAAAAAGATATAGGAGTCCTTCCTAACTCAGTTACTGGAAAGGAAGAAAACCACTCAGGGATTTCAACATGAGGCCAATGGTGACTTTAAAACAGTTACAGAGTTTAATGGCTGTGATAGGAGAAAACTGAGGATGGATCAACAACATTGTAGTTACTTCACAATACTAACCTAATTTACAGAGTGAAAAGAAGAAAAGCCTGTACAAAAATTATTCCAAAACATGCATCTTGTTCGAAATAAGTAATACTGTAAAGAATGTGGCAAAGAAATTTGCTTCATGTCCTGAATACAAAGCGTTATGTTTGTGGAAAATCCAACACATCATTGAGTACCACTCTTATTTTCAAGCATAGTGGTGGCTACATCATAGTTTGGGTATGCTTGTCATTGTCAAGGACTAGGGAGTTTTTTAGGATAAAAATAAACAGAATAGAGCTAAGCACAGGCAAAATCCTAGAGGAAAACCTGGTTCAGTCTGCTTTCCAACAGACACTGGGAGACAAATTCACCTGTCAGCAGCACAATAACCTAAAACACAAGTCCAAATATACACTGGATGTCACGTCCTGACCAGTAAAGGGGTTATTTGTTATTGTAGTTTGGTCAGGACGTGGCAGGGGGTGTTTGTTTTATGTGGTTCGGGGTTTGTTGGGATATGTTCTTATGTAAGAGGGGTGTTTGTTTTATGTGTTCCGGGGTTTTTGGGTATTGTTCTATGTTTTGTATTTCTATGGTTTTTCTATGTTGTGTATTTCTTTGTTGGCCTGGTATGGCTCTCAATCAGGAACAGCTGTACATCGTTGTTGCTGATTGGGAGTCATACTTTGGTAGCCCTTTTTTCACCTGTCTTTTGTGGGAAGTTGTTTTTGCATTGCTGTGTGTGTAGCCTGCAAGACTGTTTGTCGTTTGTTCGTTTTCTTGTTTTGTTTTGTAAGTGTTCAATAAAAGTAAATATGAGCACTCAACCCGCTGCGCCTTGGTCTACTCCATACGACGACCATTACAGAACTTCCCACCAACGGGGGAAGCAGCGGGGGAAGGAGCAGCAGAGGAACTATGTGGACTACAAGGAATCATGGACTTGGGAGGAAATTCTGGACGGGGCTGGACCATGGCACCAGGCTGGTGAATACCGTCGCCCACCGGAGAAGATAGAGGCAGCCAAGGCGGAGCAGCGCCGGTATGAGGCTTTATACGCGCCGATTGGGAAGCACGAGAGGCACCCCCAAGAAATTATGGGGGGGGGGGGCACACGGGTAGTTTGGCTGGGCCAAGGGTGAGCCCTAAGCCAACTCCCCGTGCTTATTATGGGGAGCATATGGAGTGGAGAGCGCCGGAGTACGCGGAAGTGCGCACGATCTCGCCCATGCACACGCACAGTCCGGTGCGAGCGATCCCAGCCCCTCGCAAGTGCCGTGCTAGAGTGGGCATCCAGCCTGGAAGGAGGATGCCTGCGCAGCGCATCTGGCCACCGGTGCGCCTCCTAAGCCCAGGCTACCCTACGCCTGCTCTACGCACGGCAACCATCAGGCCTCTGCACAGCCCAGTTCGCCCTGTGCCAGCACTCCGCTCGTGCAGGGCTGCTATTACCATCCAGCCAGGACGGGTTGTGCAGGAGGTGCGCTCCAGACCTCCAGTGCTTACCCATGGCCCGGTGTATCCAGTTCCTGCTCCTCGTACTAGCCCTGAGGTGCGTGTCAGCACCACGCACCAGGCCTCCAGTGCGTCCGCCCAGTCTAGTACGTCCTGTTCCCGCTCCTCGCACTAGCCTTGGGGTGTGTGTCACCAGTCTGGTACCTCCACTACCAGCCCCACGCACCAGGCCTCCAGTGCATCAGCCCAGTCCAGCTCGTCCTGCTCCTGCTCCTTGCACTAGCACTGTGGTGCGTGTCCTTAGTCTGGCGTGTCCTAAGCCAGCCCCACGCATCAGGCCTTCAGTGTGCAGTCCCCGTCTAGAGCTTCCGACGACAGTGCCTCGTCCAGAGCTTCCGATGACACTGCCTCGTCCAGAGCTTCCGACGACAGTGCCTCTTCCAGAGCTTGCGGCAACAGTGCCTCGTCCAGAGCTTCCGGCAACAGTGCCTGGTCCAGAGCTTCCGGCAACAGTGCCTCGTCCAGAGCTTCCGGCAACAGTGCCTCGTCCAGAGTGTCCGGTGACAGTGCCCTGTCCAGAGCTTCCGGCGACAGTGCCCCGTAGAGAGACGGCCCACAGTCCGGAGCCAGCAGAGATGGCCCACAGTCCGGAGCCAGCAGAGACGGCCCACAGTCTGGAGCCAGCAGAGACGGCCCACAGTCCGGAGCCGAGAGAGATGGCCCACAGTCTGGAGCTGAGAGAGACAGCCCACAGTCCGGAGCCGAGAGAGACGGCCCACAGTCCGGAGCCGAGAGAGACGGCCCACAGTCCGGAGCCGAGAGAGACGGCCCACAGTCCGGAGCCGAGAGAGTCGCTCTACAGTCCGGAATCGGCGCAGCCAGAGTCGCCCTACAGTCCGGAATCGGCACAGCCAGAGTCGCCCTTCAGCTCGAGGTCTCCAGCGACGCGCATCAGCCCGAGGTCTCCAGCAACGCACATCAGCCCGAGGTCTTCAGCAATGCGCCATAGCCCAGAGACTTCAGGAAGGGTAACATTTAATAATTATTTAGCGGGGGTGGACAGGTTAGGTGGGGGAGTAAGGCCGGAGCCTGCGCCACCTCCATAGTAGCACAAGATATTTTTGTGTTTTTTGTGTGAGGTGCATCCGGGGTCTGCACCTTTGGGGGGGGTACTGTCATATCCGTTACACTGGAGTTGTTTACCAAGACGACATTAAATGTTCGTAAGTGGCCTAGTTACAGTTTTGACTTAAATCGGCTTTAGAATCTATGGAAAGACTTGAAAATGGCTGTCTATCAAGGATCAAAAACCAGCTTGAAGAATTTCTAAAATAATAATGTGCAAATATTGTGCAATCCAGTTGTGCAAAGCTTTTATAGACGTAACCAGAAAGACTTACAGCTGTAATCACTGCCAAAGGTGATTTTTAACATGTATTGACTTAGGGGCGTGAATACTTATGTAAATTAGATATTTCTGTATTTAATTTTGAATACATTTGCAAAAATGTCTAAAAACATGTTTCCACTTTTTCATTATGGGGTATTGTGTGTAGATGGATGAGAAAAATATACATGTAATCCATTTTGAATTCAGGCTGTAACACAACAAAATGTGGAATAAGTCAAAGGGTATGAATACCTTCTGAAGGCGCTGTAAGTGCTTTCTTAAGTGTATCATAGTATGCAAGGTTTATGAGAGATTGCTCCTATTGTATCCTTGTGAATTTGTAAATATGCGGATATACACTGAGTGTATAAAACATTAGGAACACCTACCTCATATTGAGTAGAAAACTGTCTTCTTTTTTTTATGAAATAATTATTGAGGTGATTGCTAACAAACCTGAATCATGATCATCAGGCCAAGATACACTGAGTGTACAATATATGCAATCAAATGCAATCTTGGTTTACTTTACTGAACAAACAAATTAGAGGCAAAGTGATCTCATCTGGAAATATCTAATTTGACAAAACATTCAAAAGAGTTCATGCATACTATGGATAAAAGGGTTAATAAAATGTATATTATAAATTGAATAAGATATTCTATGTTGACCTTTTCAGCCTTTTTGAATAATTACTCAGTCACTGCACACACACACAGGTGAAAATCCACAGCTTTACTTAATGTGCATGTAAATTACTTGCATATATTAGTCAAAGGGCATCCAAGTGTCTTCTCTTGTAGCAGTATTGAAAAAATTAAGAGGCACTTCTTTGCTTTTGTATTCATAAGCATTCACGTCACATGCAACATCACAAAAACTTGGTCAACAGACTTCTTTCAATACGGTATGTGTATCTGGCTGACCAAGAATCTTAAAACTAAAAGACAAATCCTGACATGGGATTAGTGTGCCTATGACTGGCATTTCTGCACACATTTCCAATTGACAGTAATGCATGACTGATGTGAAAATTATTTTTTATGAGTTTAGTGCGATGGTGCAATGGTGTGGCCAAAACATCAGCAATAAAAGCATGGGTCTCCCTATGATCCCTTTGCTTCTGTCTTTCTGCAGTAAAATATTTAAATAATTACCATCCCTACTGGCTTGGTATATTACACATCTAGCCTTCCTGGTCTACCACACATCACAACACTGCTGACTGTTGACATCCTGGTTCTGATGTGTTTTGTCTTTTGAGCCCAGGGCTGTTTCTGTTTACCGTCCATTTGTGGGAACTTTGGATGGATTTTCATGTCGTCTTGAATGTCAGTCATGCTGGCTTGCGGTTGGTCACTTCCTCTTGACTGCTCTATCATCTGTTTGTGCATTGGATGTGTTGTCTTCTTCTCTAAGCAAGTCTTTCTAAAAAGCACTAAGTGTCTCTGTATGGCGTCAAAGCACTTATCTCAAGGCCCACGACCTCAATGTCATTCTGGATGGCATATACAGTAATTGGTATTGTAGATTAAATGTAATGCCAAAGTATATCATTGAGTGAAACATTTTGTTTTAGGCGTTTACTGTTGATGTGGGCTTTGTAGCCTGCCTTGTTATGTAAAGCCTCACAAATAAATATGTTTTGGAGAATTATGTTAATTGTTACATTAGCTACTCCAAATATATTGCTATGATGATTTTTAATAAAAGTATAGTCATAAAATAAAATATATTTTTTCTATAAGTGTCAAGCAAAACTGGCAGATTCATGGAATCAAGGTTTTCATGAAGGTCTCCAGCGGAGCAAGTCAGATTCTGGCTGCCCAACCAAAATAGAAAGTAATTCGTGTAGGCTGTTCCAACGAGATACTCTGTTAAGTAAAACTTCGAAAGAGACTGATTTTGTATGACAGACTGGTTTTCATGACAATTTGCAAAAGAGGAAAAAAAATGGAGAGAAAGTGAGCGAGAAAAAGAGGGAGATAAAGTTCTGTTCTTGAAGACAAATCTTAGAGAAACTATAGAGCCTATTGGCAGAAGTACAAAAATATCTTGCCAGTGACATCCACAAAGTAGTATTCTCTGCAGTATTACAGTCATTTTCAAGGCTAAAATGGACAAGGTAACTTGGAACAATGCATGCAGCCTGAAAGTCCTATGACAATTCAATTGAGAGAAAGGGACATTTATGCTACCAATGCATTTAAACCCCTTTTGACTAGAAATAAAATTGGTCAATCAAATGTAAAAAAACAAAAACCTATTAAGGCCTTTTACTTTGAAGAAAAAATTAACAATATCTTGGGAATTCAAGAACAGAGAAAAGAAGCCAAAAATGAATCATAATCACAACTAATTTCAAGAACTGCATTGATTTCAGATGATTACATCAAATGTGATGCAGACAGGCCTATTTTGAATTTGCAAGTCATATTAAAGGCCCAATGCAACTGTTTTTATATAAAATAATTTCTGGGTATCAATTAAGTACCTTACTGTAAAAGATTTCGATAAAAATTGGCAAAAATGGCTTTTTATTAAAAAACTATTTCTCAAGCAATAATATTGATAGGACTGTCTGTGAGTGGTCTGAGTGGGGAGGGAAACTATTTGTTGGAACTATTTGTTATTGGCCTATTAACCAATTTCCTGCATGGTAATGTCACCGTGGAAAGACGATACTCCCGCCCAATCAAACCTGCTGACTGGAAAAGTAATAATTACCAATGTCCTTGAAACACAAATTAGTACATGCTGTTAATCTAACGTTACATTCACTTTCAAATAGAACACTGCAGCCTCAAGGAATGCGCATGCTTCCCATCCAAAACAGTTTGGAACAGTTCATGCATATATGGCAATATTTTGTGACATTTATGTTCGTTTTGTTCTTCTGCAATGTTTTATTCAGCTGTTCGTGCACAAAACATTCTTTCTCGAGGCAAGCCGAAGTCGGTAGCCGAAGTCGGTAGCCGAAGTCTACGCCCCTTCATCTGTGATTGGTCAACAGTAGGGATTCTTCAGTGAAGTGTTTGTTGTTATTCAGTGAGAGACCAATCGTTTTCTTGCAAATGTTTTCACTTGAGAAATACTGAACCAAACATCCTTGTTAGATGTAACATTGTGCGACTAAGATACGTCAAAAGGAATGACAGTTAACTTAGATTAATTCTGACTATTAAGCGGAAGTGTATGTACTCCCTTAAAAGGAAGGTCTTTTAAGGGAGTATGAGCATACTCGTTCGATTCACCTAGCTGAGTTCGGCTACATTCCAGCCGAACTGAAGCATGCGTAAGGCTTAAGGGTATTTGCTCTATTTTACCCCTTACTTTGCTAAATATCATTTGCTCTCGGGACCATATTGTACCCCCTGCAACTAGTATTCAATACCTCATTGTGGGAAAAAGGGCATGCTGTGACATTAATGAGGAACTTTGATTAAATTGATGATTATATTTCTGATAATGCCACTCATTAGGTATCTATTTTAATTATGGTTTAATCATGAGATATAGTACAGTAGTTGTCATTGTGAATTAGGTAAGCCAAAAGCTAAGCCAAAAATTAGAAGACCCATGAGAGACAGTTTCATCATAGTGCTTGATGGTTTTTACGACTGCACTTGATTGACTGACCTTCATGTCTTAAAGTAATGATGGACTGTCGTTTCTCTTTGCTTATTTGAGCTGTTCTTTCCATAATATGGACTTGGTCTTTTACCAAATAGGGCTCTCTTCTGTATACCACCCCTACCTTGTCAAAACACAACTGATTGGCTCAAACGCATTAAGAAGGAAATACATTTCACAAATGAACTTTTAACAAGGCACACCTGTTAATTGAAATGCATTCCAGGTAACTACCTCATGAAGCTGGTTGAGAGAATGCCAAGAGTGTGCAAAGCTGTGATCAAGGCAAAGGGTGGCTACTTTGAAGAGTCTAAAATATAAAATATATTTCGATATGTTTAACACTTCTTTGGTTACTACATGATTCCATGTGTTATTTCATATTTTTGATGTCTTCACTGTTATTCTACAATGTAGAAAATAGCCTGCCCTCGACCTGCCATTTGCCTGCCCCGTGTTTATAATAAATCATCTGAGAACTGTACTATCCGCCTCCCGTGTTTGCATCTGGGTCATATCCTGAGTCATGATAGACTGGTACTGTACATGAAATATTAGGGACGAAAATGCAAAAGTGAGGGTAAGCATACTGTTTGAGTCTTTTAGATGTATTATGTTAAGAGTATCATACTCATGAGTAAACCTGTATTAACTATAAACACTTTTTCCACCATTCTGATAGACAAACCTAAGGAAGTAGTTTAAACTTTTTACAGGTATCCAATTCCTCTCTGCATTCTGAAATAATCAATTGTGTAATTTCTTTGTTCTCTATGGCCACAATCAAAGCTAGAACAAAGCCCATGCACCAGATTCCTGAGGTTGATATTTTGACCAGAATGAAACCACAGATTGCACTTTTAATCTTCTCAAGCTGTTAAAAGAATCCAAATAAGACCCATTGCAACAACAAAAATGTCACCTTCACTTTAGTAATGACAGACAACATTCATTCAAGGGAGGCACTGAACTTAGAAACTTAAATGTAACTGACATTACAAATGTGTGATGAGAAAATAATATATGCAAGTATGAAAGTACTTGGTAGCCACCAACATGTAATACGACATATTCATTACAGCACATCATGGGTATTAAATTATGTTTTAATGAATGGAATGGTGGTTTACTGTATGAAGTAAACCAACCACATATTGGGAGTTTGGGTGTTTCATGCCCACCCATACATATTGGTAGCTTATTTGAGGCATTTTTTTAAATCTCTAATGGCTTAAAAGCTTTTAAACCTTAAGTGCACACCATTCTGACAAATTACAACAACGTGCTCAATAATATCCTTTTAAGATGGACGATTAACTTATCTTATTAGATCTGAAGTGTGCTCTCTATAGTCAGGAGACATCTAAAGTTCAGTACCATGGAAACCACATCTTCATAAAATGTGTCTCCTTGTTCATTTTAAGGGGTTTGTGTTTGTTCTCTATGACTCAGAGTTATTCCTCTCTGTCATGTAATTAAAACATCTTGCTGCTGTGGATTCCCTTCTATGGAGCACAGAATGAAAACAGTGGGAGTTCTCTGAGGGATAGAATTTTTTTTTCCTCGGCTGCTTGACTCCAAACTCATCCATTGTGAGGCTGCCACCTGATTTACCAAAGTAAACACTTTATTTGCTTGACTTTCTTATGACTGTCACAGAGGACGTAGAATATATATATCACTTGAGTGGTTATTTGCACTCTAACATTGCAACAGTAAACAGGGGAATCTTAAAGAGGTACTTCAGGATTTTGGCAA
This sequence comes from Salmo salar, assembly GCF_965601325.2. Taxonomy (NCBI): domain Eukaryota; kingdom Metazoa; phylum Chordata; class Actinopteri; order Salmoniformes; family Salmonidae; genus Salmo; species Salmo salar. Next base: position 81,169,635 of record NC_138291.1, on the reverse strand, counting down.
TGATGCCCTCTATCTACTTCCCCATAGTCAGATGAACTCATGGATACCAATTGTCTGTCTCTGTGTCCAGTATGAAGGAAGTTACAGAGGTAGTTTTGCAAGCCAATGCTAACTAGCAATAGCGCAATGACTGGAAGTGTCTGGGTATCTGCTGCCAAAATCCCAAAGTATCCCTTTAATATTCACTAACTTCAGAATCTTGCACAGCAAGTGTGCCTAGTGGAAGAATACGCCTTGGGAAATAATATATATCATATATGCAATTTAGCAGACGCTTTTATCCAAAACGACTTACAGTCATGCGTGCATACATTTTACATATGGGTGTCCCAGGAATCAAACCCACTATCCTGGCATTGCAAGCGCCATGCTATACCAACTGAGCTACAGAGGACCATAAACTATCATACAGTATTTGATAATACTATCTATACTATACTATACTATACCATCATACTAGTATACAAACTATCATAGAAGTTATTCCAACACACCATTTTATTGCACAGTAGTCTGTTTAAATTGAATGTGTGTTTGAATAGTTTGAGTTAAAATGAAATGCTATATGTCAAAACATTATTGAACAGCCCACTAGCCATTTACCTACATGCATATCATCTGTTCAGCAGCAGTGAGTGGATAATGAACAAATAAAAAAACAAAGCTCATCATTTTCGACTGTCCCCAAGTCCCTATGGCACGGACATATTTTAAAGCTCATTTTAAAAGTCACCAGAGTTTATAGCTCTCTGGAAAATTATTGCTGCTATTTGTCCTTAATTAAGCAAAGGATTTCATTTACTTTGTCGGCATGGGATATTAGTGTGTGGAGTTTTGAAAGGAGGGCTGGAGGGTCTGAGTCCTGGCATCTCTTGCGGCCCTGGGTGGTCACTTGATTGCTTATTAGGTTTGGGAGTGCCCAGAGAATGGAAGATTAGTCGATCAGGAGTAAAGCCAGTTTACTTGACATAGTACATTCATTACCTATACTGTATATCCTATTGTGTACATATCAGGTTATTACTATGCATACTACCTCTTCTAATACGTGTTCTTTTTTTAAATTATTTTTATTATTGATATTGATTATTTTACTGCAATGTTGAGGGAGCTAGCACACAAGCATTAAGCTGCACCTTTTATACCTGCTGTAAACTGTGTACGTGAGGAATAACATCTGATTTGATTTGATTTGAACGCCATAGAGGGATTAGTAGGCATTCAAATCCCAACACCTCCCAAAGTACCAGCCAGCTTAATAGAGGATACCAACACTCAGCAGTCAGCAGAGGAAATTGGTAAACTAGCACTGGATGGCCTATTCTAAGATAACTTTACATGGGTATTAGGCAAGTTCTTCAAGTTGTTGGTCAGTGGTTATAATATCGCTGGATACAGAGGAAAATGGAACAATAGAAAGCGACAATCTTGCCCTTGCATTTTGGGAAGTACAGACCAGTAAAAACCACAGACATTTGAACGTATAATCTCCACAATGTTGTTCCAAGTTGTTTGTTGTCAGCAAGTCCATCATTTCTGAATTGTAGTAATCTTAACTTTTTGGGAACTGTTGAATATGAAGAAGGCTATTGAGGTATTTTAGAGAGAAAAGTTTGATCAGTGATTAGCACTCCACGTGAATAAATTACTCTCTTTACTCTTTGGTCAGTATGATGAAGGGTTTGGTATTGATTGGGGTGACAAGAATACAGGTAGCCCTTTTATGTCTCAGTGAAAGAATTTCCTGAGAATTCCTAATCACCTGGCATGGATGACTGGCTTTTGAATTATTTGAGAGCTTGCTGTCTACAAAGAAAACTCCAAAGGTGCTGTCTAGGCCCTCGGGGCAGAGAAGGTGGATGGTCCTTAGAATACCAAGCCACCTCAGATTGAGCTGACTGAAGAAATCATCCACAGCTCAATGCCCTCTGCACTCAAGATGGTCTCTGCAAAGGGAACTAAAAATAAACATTTTCCCTAAGGTCTCCTCAGGCCAGCATCCTGTCAAAAGTAGACCTATCTTCTCATTCCACTTGTTGTCTGACTGCAGGGAGGGAATGGGGAAGGTATTTTCTATTTAATATAAAAAGATTGAGCTTCCACATTTAGAAGAAAGGAAACTTCAGATTACTCCATATATCTGGCCACAGGCAAGCTATGTCTATCCACAAATGATGCCACAAGGCTGAAGCTGCAGGGCACTGACAGTACAGTATATTAAATAATCTGATTTCCACTCCTCTTCCACTTTTTAGGAATATTGAGGAGGCTTCCCAGATTGACTAGTATATCAACTACCTGATATGCTTGAGTATTTTATTAAGTGTTGCTATAACTTTGATCATCAGAAATGTGGGTCAAAGGATTTAATGGAGAAAATTAAATTGATAAAATACGTAATAATTGTATTACTCCATTATTTATGTCTTTGTTTGTCATGTGAGTCTTTGTAAATAAACAACTTATACCATCAAAATGTATAAAAATCAAAAGCTGAAATGTTATGAGTCAAGAAGTATTCAACTCTTTTGTTATGGCAAGCCTAAATAAGTTAAGAAGTTGCATGCACTCACTTTATGATTTTTGAATGACTACTTCATCTCTGTACCCCACACATACCATAATCTGTAAGGTCCCTCAGTCGAGCAGTGTATTTCAAACACAGATTCATCCACAAAGACCAGGGAGGTTTTCCAATGCCTCGCAAAGAAGGTCACCTGGTGTATCAATACACCCAGTCACTACTAAGATACAAGTGTCCTTCGTAACTCAGTTGCCGGAGAGGAAGGAAAGCATTCAGGGATTTCACCATGAGGCCAATGGTGACTTTAACCCTTGTGTGGTGTTCAGGTCTGTGGGAGCTGTGAAGATCATATAAAATAGCACATTTTCACTGAGTGCACTCTGTGCACCCCCCTACACATTTATATTAGATATGTGTTGTTCAGGTAATAAAAGTGTGGAGAAGTGTGTGTGTAGGTGAAAACAAGTAAATATTAAACAAAAAGGTTTGCTGTGTGCCTTCACTCTGTCTTCCTCCTCCCTGGGCCTGCTGTTTCAACCTAACACCAAGAACCTGTCTGTCTCCCTGCCTGTCTGCCTGTCTCCCGCTTTTCTCATACTCTTTACCATTTGTAGTTTGTGAAACAACACAATGTCTTGCGGGAACCTGAATAATGTTATTACAGAACAACAGAAGGCCAGCATCAAAGAGTCGCCTCCTCACTGTTAACGTTGAGACTGGTGCTTTGCGGGTATTATTTAATGAAGCTGCCAGTTGAGGACTTGTGAGGAGTCTGTTTCTCAAACTAGACACTCTAATGTACTTGTCCTCTTGCTCAGATGTGCTCCGGGGCCTCCCATTCCTCTTTCTATTCTGGTTAGAGCCAGTTTGCGCTGTTCTGTGAAGGGAGTACTACACAGCATTGCATGAGATTTTCAGTTTCTTGGCAATTTCTCACATGGAATAGCCTTCATTTCTCAGAACAAGAATAGACTGACGAGTTTCAGAAGAAAGTCCTTTGTTTCTGGCCATTTTGAGCCTGTAATCGAACCCACAAATGCTGATGCTCCAGATACTCAACTAGTATAAGGAAGGCAAGTTTTATTGCTTCTTTAATCAGACCAACGGTTTTCAGCTGTGCTAACATAATTGAAAAAGGGTTTTCTAATGATCAATTAGATTTTTAAAATGATAAACCTGGATTAGCTAACACAACATGCCATTGGAACACAGGAGTGATGGTTGCTGATAATGGGCCTCCGTACGTCTATGTAGATATTCCATTAAAAAAAACTGCCGTTTCCACCTACAATACCCATTTACAACATTAACAATGTCTACACTGTATTCCTGATCAATTTGATGTTATTTTAATGGACAAAAATGTTGCTTTTCTTTCAAAAACTAGGACATTTCTAAGTGACCCCAAACATTTGAATGGTAGTGTATATGAATGAGATAGTGAAATTCCTGAACTAAGTGTTTTCATCATTCTTGATTGCAGCTGGTAGCAACAAAAAGAAGCACTGCGATGTGTGTGGACCCAAGAAGGACAGGAAGACACAGTATACATGCATCAAGTGCAAGAAATACATTTGCAACACACAGACAGTAAAACTCTGTCCCTCATGTGGAGTGTAGACCGGGATAATTTGTGCTCAATGGGGCTCATTTATCATTTCTATAAAATACTGTATGTAAAATTTGTCCTTCCAATTTGTTCCATTCAAAGCAATAAACATCAATAGTGATGAAAACCATGTTTTATTTATATTTGTTCAAGATAAACATGATTTATTCGACCCATGGCTTGATTATTTAAAAAAACCGAATAGCGCTTTTAGTGATAAATGTGATCTAGCAGAGGTAAATGGCAAATATTAACCATGTACTGTATGCTGCCTATATTGCTTGTAATTGATATAAGTCAACATCTAAGTATTAAGTATTTTTACATAAATTGATATGGTTGTATTATTTAAAAAACCCAATAATGTTGTGTGTCCATCAGACCCGAGAACATTCGGTGAATAACAAAAACATGAACACCACATAATTAAAACAGTTACAGAGTTTAATGGCTGTGATAGGAGAAAACTGAGGATGGATCAACAACATTGTAGTTACTCCACAATACTAACCTAATTGACAGACTGAAAAGAAGAAAAGCCTGTACAGAATAAAAATATTCCAAAACAAGCATCCTGTTTGCAACTAAAGTCACGAAAGTAATACTGGCAAAAATGTGGCAAAGCAATACATTTTTTGTCCTGAATACAAAGTGTTATGCTTGGGGCAAATCCAATACAACACATTACTGAGTACAATGCTCCATATTTTCAAGCATAGTGTTGGCTACATCATGTTATGGGTATGCTTGTAATCGTTAAGGACTGGGGAGTTTGTCAGGATACAAAATAAACGTAATTGAGCTAAGCACAGGAAAAAATCCTAGAGCAAAACCTGGTTCAGTCTGCTTTCCACCAGACACTGGGAGATTAATTCACCGTCCAGCAGGACAATAACCTAAAACACTTCCCCATACTTTGACTCTATTCAATTAGACAAACTATAGATATACTATACTGAACAAAAATATCAACGCAACATGCAACTATTTCAAAGATTTTACTGAGTTACAGGTTTATATAAGGAAATCAGTCAATTTAGCTAAATAAATTAGGCACTAATCTATGGATTTCACATGACTGGGCTGGAGTGCTGCCATAGGTGGGCCTGGCAGACAGGCCCAGCCAATCAGAATTAGTTTTTCCCCACAGACAGAAATACTCCTCAGCACTTCCTGCCACCCCCCTTAGATGATACTACAGATGAAGAAGCCAGTTGTGGAGGTCCTGGGCTGACGTGGTTACACATGGTCTGCGGTTGTGAGGCCGGTTGGACATACTGCCAAATTCTTTAAAACGACGTTGGTGGCAGCTTATGGTAGAGAAATTAACATTCAATTATCTGCAAATTTGACACAAATAAGCTTTTTCTGCGTATGGAAAATGTCAGGATTTTTTTATTTCAGCTCATGAAACATGGGACCAACACTTTACATGTTGCGTATATATTTTTGTTCAGTACATGTTTGTTTTTGCTTGACCTAATTTCATATTCAGCTGTCTGACAGTGTAATTTTCTGGGGTTATGTGGTTTAATTAACGTATAGGTTACTTTAAAAAAATCCCCCAAAAAATCACCAAAAGCTTTGATCTGATCTAAGTCCGTCATGTGTTTCTTCCACTTCACGATTCATGTATTTATTTTGCAGAGTAAGTGTCAAAATTATCTCTTATTTGGGTGCTACTGTTTCAAGTGAAAGCATGAACTAAACAGAGATTACACAGTGTATATAATACACAGATAAATACAACTTTTGTCTAAGTGTTAACTTTTTTAACCCCTTTTCGTGATATCCAATTGGTAGCTACAGTCTTGTCTCATCGCGGCAACTCCCATACGAACTCAGGAAACGCGAAGGTCGAGAGCCGTGCGTCCTCTGAAACACAACCCAGCCAAGCCGCACTGCTTCTTGACAGAACGCCCGCTTAACCCAGAAGCCAGCCGCACCAATGTGTCAGAGGAAACACCGTACACCTGCCGACCATGTCGACATGCATTGCACCTGGCCTGCCACAGGAGTCACTAGAGCACGATGGGACAAGAACATCCCATTGTGAAGCAGGTAGCCTAGTGGTTAAGAGCATTGGGACAGTAACTGAAAGGTTGCTGGTTTGAATACCCAAGCCGACTAGGTGTAAAATCTTTAGAGATGCCTTTGAGCAAGGTACTTATCCCTAATTGCTCCGGTAAGTTGCTCTGGATAAGAGCGTCAGCTAAATGACTAAAATGTCTATAGCAAGCATGTGGTCTCTAGATGTGATGAAGTAGATCTTAAAAGGGAGGTGATGGGGGGGAAAGGAGTGCTGTATGGGTAGGTTTGGGAATATCTCTAAAGGCCTTTAATCCTGAGCCAAGAACCAGATATAATCAGCTCGTGGCATTGATTTTTCATTGAAACAAAATAACAAACTTCTTCCACAAAAAAATTGTAAAACCCAGTGGGCCTTGTTTCTGTGACAAATTTGCCAGGCCCTTGTTTTTGTTGGTTGTTGAAAAATGAAAGCAATGTAGAGTACAACTGGTGAATAACATTAGCGCCTTTGTAAAGCAGCGATCCTATAGTGTTGTTTATCTTGTTCAGTTTAGAATCGAGTTTAATACATCTCTAATCACACAATTGCTCTGAGGAGTGCATTACAACAACAGATAATCTGATAAATAAAAATAACAATGTCATTTATTTTCATACTAAAGTGCTTCATTTCAAATGATTTCCATGCCTTGTGCCAGCTCAAATTGCTGAAGTTAATTTTTATTATCTTAATCGGTCTATGCATAGCTGATAAGACTTTTAATTTCCTCCACTCTTTCATGAAGAAATCCAGAACTCCACAAGCCAAATCAGGTACTGATAAGAAAACATTAGCTCACAGAGAAGGTTTACACAGGGGATTTGTGTGTTTACTCAGAACGCAATGCAAGTGAGTACACACCCTGGTCTCTGTTTGCAGCAGGTCCATTTCAGACAGGGTCTCTCAAATACAAATACATTAACACCTACATGGCTTTCCTGCAGTTAAATGACCAAAGTGCCCTCTAGTGGCCGCATGGGTGGAATGTTATTAATACTTTTCATAATTTCATTACACAGAAAATCCGGTGTTTCTATGTCATACGGTTTAATATTTCAGTCTTCTGTGATTTATATAAAGGGTAATATTGGGATGCAAACTCAATAGATTACATTTCAACTCTATATCTGACTTTGCACAGGTATCTTCTTTTTCTGGTTAAGACTACCAAGAAACACCGTGTGACCCTGATTTAGCCTACTGCAGTAAAAGGTTACATTTTTTGACCTTTTAGTTATTTAGCAGACTCTTATGCAGAGCGACGTACAGTAAGTGCTTCATCTGATGGTATAGTGCATTCTGAAATTATTCAGACCCCTTGACATTTTCCACATTTCGTTAGCTTACAGCCTTACTCTAAAATTGATTAAATCGTTTTTTTCCCCTCATCAATCCACACACAATACCCGACAATAACAAAGCAAAAACAGTTTTTTATAAATTTTTGCAAATGTATAAAAAAAATAAAAAAAATATCCCATTTACATTATTATTCATACCCTTTACTCAGCACATTGTTGAAGCACCTTTGGCAGTGATTACAGCCTCGAATCTTCTTGGGTATGACGCTACAAGCTTGGCACACCTGTATTTGGGGAGTTACTCCAATTCTTCTTTGCAGATCCTCTCAAGCTCTGTCAGGTTGGTTGGGGAGCATTTCTGCACAGCTATTTTCAGGTCAATCCAGAGATGTTGGATCAGGTTCAAGTCCAGGCTGTGGCTGGGCCACTCCTGTGTTGTCTTGGTTGTGTGCTTAGGGCCGTTGTCCTGTTGGACGGTGAACCTTCGCCCCAGTCTGAGGTCCTGAAGCAGGTTTTCATCAAGGATCTCTCTGTACTTTGCTCCGTTCATCTTTCCCTCGATCCTGACTAGTCTTCCCAGTCCCTGCCGCTGAAAAACCTCCCCACATCATGATGTTGCCACCACCATACTTCATAGTAGGGATGGTGCCAGGTTTCCTCCAGACGTGACGCTTGGCATTCAGGCCAAAGAGTTTAATCTTGGTTTCATCAGACCAGAGAATCTTGTCTCTCTAGGTCTGAGAGTCCTTTAGGTGCCCTTTGGCAAACTCCAAGGGGGCTGTCAGGTGCCTTTTACTGAGGAGTGGTTTCCGTCTGGCCACTCTACCATAAAGGCCTGATTGGTGGAAGGCGGCAGAGATGGTTGTCCTTCTGGAAGGTTCTCTACGGAGGAGCTCTGGACCTCTGTGAGAGTGACCATCGGGTTCTTGGTCACCTCCCTGACCAAGGCCCTTCTCCCCGATTGCTCAGTTTGGCCTGGCAGCCAACTCTATGAAGAGTCTTGGTGGTTCCAAACTTCTTCCAATTAAGAATGATGGAGGCCACTGTGTTCTTGGGGACCTTCAATGCTGCAGATATTTTTTGTTACCCTTCCCCAGATCTGTGCCTCGACACAATCCTGTCTCTGAGCTCTACTGACAATTCCTTTGACCTCATGACTTGGTTTTTGCTCTGACATGCATTGTCAACGTTGAGACCTTAAATAGACAGGTGTGTGCCTTTCCAAATAATGTCCAATCAATTGAATATACCACAGGTGGACTCGAATCAAGTTGTAGAAACATCTCAAGGATGATCACTGCAAACAGGATGCACCTGAGCTCAATTCCAAGTCTCATAGCAAAGGGTCTGAATACCTCTGTAAATAAAGTATCTGTTTTTTATTTTTAATACATTTGCAAAAATGTATAAAAACCTGTTTTCGCTTTCTCATAATGGGGTATATTGTGTGGAGATTAATCCATTTTACAATAAGGCTGTAACATAACAAAATGTGGAAAAATGGAAGGGATCTGAATACTTTCCGAATTCACTGTAGCTAGGTGCGGCAACCACATATCACAGCTTTAGTAAGTATATTTTTCCTCACCTCTGTCCATTAGGGCTTCCCATCTGATATCTCATTCAGACAAACATCTCATTCAGACTCTGATATCATTCAGACTCTAATATCTCGTTCAGACTCTCTCTGAGTTGTTTTGAGAATTCTATGGAATTAATGGATTATCAATGCAGACGTGGCAGAATGTGATCTAATATTTTTTATATATTATGTTCTTTGGAACTGTCTTCTTTCCGTTTTCACAACTGTCAATTGTGTTTGTATTCAGTAGAAGCTCACTCAACTTAAAATCAGAAATTTGTGTATACATTCTCATCAAAGTTGTCTGTGTTGACACAAAATGTTGTAATATTGATGAGAAATTATACACAAATGTCTGATTTTAAGTTGCGTTAATTCTACTGAATACAAACACAATTCACCTCTGTGTAGCCTTCATTCACACCACTGCAGTATATGGGTTAACACCAGTCAACCACTCTCTTCTGTCAGGAATATGGGTCACTTCCTTATTTCCCAAACGTCACCCTTGCTCAACCATTGGTGACTCATACTTTTTTTGCCTCAGGCATCAATATTACCATCAACCAGTACTTTCAACAACAGTACCCTTTGTAACCTTTAACTAACCACATTTGGACCTGACACTTGACAACCTAGTGTACACCGTACAGGATTTCAAAGTGTTCTGAGATGTATGAGACATTGCATTTATGTTTTTCAAAGCTTAATGAACTAAGACCTTTTGAAATCAAGGGCTTTTACATTACAGCACTAAAGAACCAATGTGTTCCTGAAATATTAAAAAAATATATCCTCTGTAGGTATGTTATAATCTTACGGTAACTTTAGAGGGATATGTAATTAATATATGTATGTACGTAAGTGACATATGAAAATGGATTCAGAATACTAAACTCAATATAGACTCAAATTGAAGGGTGTTTAGGTCAAACTTTCTTGCATGTTATTTACTAGATCTGTCAGTTAAATGCAATGGGTTTTTAATTATTTAAGAACAGCATGACTCTAAGATATTAGCAAAAGTGTAAGATATTAGCTTCCATTAATTTTGTCTCTTAGTTTTAAAGATGCTGTGGGTCAATGGTGTTCAAACTATTTAACTGATTTTGTCAGAATTATAAGCTTAATTAATTCCTTAAAAGGGTAATAAAATTACTCACCAGACATAATACTCACCAGACAGCAAGATTGGTATCTGTTTGGTGATTGTTTGAATAAGGCCACAGTATATTCTTTACTTTTTATGGCTGAATACTTGCTGTTCATTTTTGTTACTATTATTAATAAGCCCATGACTAGATAAATGAAAGTATAACAAAGAGTATGACAATGTGATATTATGTACTTTTTGGAGAGTGGCTCAGACTATGAAGACAGTCATGCCATATTGCAGAGAAATATGTTTTACCAGATGTCAGGAATTTTAGATGTGCCACTGAGCCTGCACAAGAATTGGCACAATCTTGTTTTAACCAGCACTGCACTGTACAGTATGTACTGTGTGTGACAATATTGATCCAATCCTGTTTTATCTCACAATAGAAAGTTAAATATTTGTTCATGTGGGAGGAAATTATGGAAAATAATCTCCCATTAGGATAATCCTCCCACGTTCTGCCAGAAATGCACTTAAAAATGTTTTTAACAATTGTAGGGTATCTTCTTTTATCCTCATTGGGGACACCTTACATGATTCAAACATCAATTGTCCATTATTTTTAAGCTAATATTATTGAAAATAGTAAGAAGTGATACAGAATCAATGTTTATAAGTAGCCTGCAGGCCTGGACAAATTATATTTTCAAAATAAAATGGCAAAGAATATTGAGCTCCTTTTTGTGGGCCTTCAGAAACATTCCACAACATGTGTCTCTTGAGTACTGATTAGGTAATCAACACAGAAATAATAGGTTAAGACAAGAGTCAAGAATTCAGCATAGCACAGTGTAGATTTAACATTTTGGCTATAATTGTAGAGAGGCCGCCCAGCAGACAGAGAGGGGATCGCTTTTAGACTGTGGATCCCACACTGCTTAGCATATATTAGCTCATGACTGTAACAGAGTAAAGGTTCTGTAATTAAGCAGAAGTTAAAGGTCCAACGCAACCATTTATATCAAAACATTTCTGGGTAACAATTAAGTACCTTAATATGATTGTTTTCAATTAAAATAGTAAAGAGCAATTTCTCAAGCAAGAATTTTGCTAAGACTGTCTGGGAGTAGTCTGACTGGGGAGGGGAAAACTGAAAACTAGCTGGTATTGGCAGAGAGGTTTGGAACTCTTTCTCATTTGTCTATTAACTAATTTACGGCCTGATGATGTCACCAAGCAGGCCAAAACTCCATCCCACCCAAACAGGCTGAAATTCAGGCAGTCTTTTCAAATAGCTCTTACAGTCCACTAAAATATAATTTTCTTAATTTCACCATTTCACAGTATTATTCCAACCTCACAGTGTGGAAATATAAAGCACAAGATAATCAAATTTTTGACTGCATTGGACATTCAATGCATTTCACATACTGTATGCCAGCATGTGGTAACTGAATAAGATAACACTGGCTTAGGACTTTGGAGAGGCTGCAACTGTGCATACTACAACCATTTCTGGTACAGTGAGTGGCTTGTTAATGTATGAATTCAGAAGCAAGATAAGAGTATTGAAATAGGAAGTAGACGATAAGTGCTAATACATTCAAACTGCTTTCAGTCATTTATCAAACGTTTGTAGTCTATATTTTAAGTTGATGAATGTCCCCAATTCCTCATATTTTATACAGTATACCCTCTCCATACTATTTATTTGTTGATGAGACACGAATCACTCCAGTAAATAATACTATACAGTATATACCATTAAATGTGTCACAGGCTGTGTTAATAAGCTGTGGGAATTATTTTGACAAAGACAAAGCAAGACAGATTGCATTACGAGTGGAAACAACAACCCTGATACCTGGCAAATAGACTGGCTTTGCAGGTTGGCTTTCCTCATGAGGAATCATATGGATGGACTGTTGTCATGACATTGCCCTGTTGGTGAGGTTTATGACCCCCATAAATACCTTTCCCCCTTTCCTCTCTCTCTACTCTACCGATTTGACCCTTGGAAAGCCCTTTGTTAACATAGAGAGAGTAGGGTGGGGAAAGGAACCATATTTCGGTAATCCAACCAGCTGAAAATATTCATTGGTACTTAAAGAATATGATGTCAGATCAGTTGTCGTCTGAGACATTATTACTGATGATAGGATGACATAAACTGTATCTTGGAACGTCTACACATTCAGGTTATCAGATCCACATGGAATTGTTGTGCAATTTAAATGTTTAAATATGAAACTATTTGAGAAAAGATTAAATGTAATTTTAGCTTCTAAATGAGAGAATTGTTTTTCATAAGTGAACTAGGCTCAACTCAGTGGCCCCACTCAAGTGAACAGACATTGGTTGTGAACTATGAAACACACCCTTCTCTTCCCTACTACAAAAGCCCCTTTCGCATTGTGTTCCCGAGGACGTGAGGACTGCTGTCCATACATTAAAAGGGCTAATATCAACTACAGAACTAAGCCAGCCTCAGCATGAGCTCTGGTTGCAAACGGTTGAACAACAATAACCTAAAGAAATTAGCATGGTGACGTGAGGACTGCTGTCCATATATTAAAAAGGGCAAATTTCAACGTGGAGGTAGTGCTCGACACACCGGAAGGATGAATTTCGACTATACCAGCCAGAATATAGCATGAGCGTATAGTATGGCAACCTGGTATGAACTTTGAACTCTTATTCACTAAAGAAGTGATACCTCCTAGCCGTTGAGTTAGCAGCAGCAGCTGGAAAAGTGGGCTAGGAAAGGACAGACAAGGTATCTATTCTACCACACGATGACGGTACTACAACGTATCCACTTTACCACCAGACATTCTTCCTGCTGGGCAACTCAGCCTTCCATCTTCGACCAATCTATCGAAGAACAGCTCAGAGTAAATATTTCTTGCATTTTCCTTTTCCAAATGGGCGGTTATTTAGAATGCATAAGATTCTGTATTTACGATAGCATAGCTTCACGAGGTCTGATAGCGACCCAAACCTTTTATTCCTCAGTCTTCCCGCTCACGATCACTGTCCTCGAACTCCCTGTTGTAAATAAGCCAAGGCGCAGCGTGCCAGTAATTCCACATACTTTATTGAAGGAAAACCCGAACAAAACAATAAACAGGTAAAACAGAAAGAAACGTGACGCTCTGGGGCTGCTCAAAGGCAGCTGCACAAAAACAAGACCCCACAACTTAAGGAGGGAAAAAGGGCTGCCTAAGTATGGTTCCCAATCAGAGACAACAATAGACAGCTGCCTCTGATTGGAAACCATACCTGGCCAAAACATAGAAACAAAATACATAGAATGCCCACCCCATATCACACCCTGACCTAACTAAACAGAGAAAAATGGCTCTTTCAGGTCAGGGCGTGACACCCGCGCTTTCATTCAAACCCAACCCCCTTTTCTTTGTGTAACCAGCCGTCATATCGGTTCCGTCCTCCAGGGACGTTTTCTTGTATGACATAATTAGTAATCAATGTATGATCCATCCGGTGTATATGTAATTCTGTGTGATTATTTAGGTATTTAGTAAATAAATAATTAATCCAAAATTTGTATTCCTGATTCAACTTGTTAGCCAGGTTTTGTGAAGATAAGCAAGAATTCTACGACGTTCAGATGAGACTGAATAAGGTGATTATTAATAATTGACTGCTATTGAGGTAAAAGATTACCAGGTCTTTAAGAGTTTATTCGGAAGATAACAGCTCTATAAACATTCTTTCGTGGTGCCCCGACTTTCTAGTTAATTACATTTACATGATTAGTTTAATCAGGTAATATTAATTACAGAGAAATGATTTTATAGAATAGCTTGTCATATCACTTAATCCGGCATAGACACACACTGTTAATTATGAAAGGGTGTCACACCCTGATCTATTTCACCTGTCCTTGTACATGTCTCCACTCCCCTCGAAGTGTCGCCCATCTTCCCTATTATCCCCTGGGTACTTTTACCTGTGTTTTCTGTCTGTCTGTGCGAGTTCGTTTTGTTCCTCAAACCTACCAGCATTTTCCCCCTTGCGCCTGCCTTATCTAGGGATTATAGATGTCACAGTTTGAACATGAAGGACAAAAAAATATACACTCATATAACATTGATTCATTTCATTAAATGTTTCTGCATTGTCTCTGTAAGCACTGTATCAATTTATGGGACACTGTAGTGCCATATGTTTGTTATTCCTTGATAAAGGGCCATGATTCAAGGACTCTATCCAGCTACCCTGCCAGTTCAGGTCTCTGACATCTGGACAGCGTAAGAGACATTAGACCTTTGACATGTATAGATTAACTGAAAATAAATTGGATACACATTTAACTGGAAAACAATATATTTTCAAATTGGCCAAAAGCAGCCTTATACCTTGACAGTGTCCCTGGCCTTAAGTTTCTGGTCATTTCATTTCTAATTCACATTAACTTCTCAAGTTAAAAAGTTGGAGCCATTTGAATGAGTCAGCAGAAAATAGTTCAGTTACAGTTTCAAGGAGGCGTCCCTCTCTTTTTTTATGCAAAGTGCTGCTTCAATCTACTTTTCTATTTTTTACAACGCTTCAGTCTAAAATGTGGACAAGGTGTTAGAGCTGTGCTCACAGAGCGGAGCCAAGTCTTCTTTACACCTGCTGAATATGAAATGTCTATGGTCCCAGGCCACTGAGCCTTGAAGGTTTTTACTCTGACCCATGCTGATCTGTCATGGCCTCTACGGATAAGTGAGCCAATGAGGGTCACTGTTGAGTGAGCTAGGGAGTAAGACATGTTTTACATTTAACATCTCAGTGTATTCACACAAAGCAGAACACAAGTCTATGAGCTCAGAACTAGAGTGCTTTAAGTTCTGCAATGGATTTTGTGACATTTACTTGTGTAACAGTGTTGCTTCCGTCCCTCTCATTGCCCCAACCTGGGCTCAAACCAGGGAACCTCTGAACACATCAACAACTGCCTCTCAAGAAGCACCATTACCTAGCGCTCCACAAAAACAACTACTTCAAAGTCTCAGAGTGAGTGATGTCAGCGATTGAAACACTACTAGCGAGCACAGCCAACTAGCTAGCCATTTCACACCGGTTACACTTGTGTACTTTACATTATTGCAACTTGGAGAGAGACAATCTGAACATAGCCACTGCATTATTGGTTATGGTATCAAATGAAAGATCCACAAAGAAGTATATAGAAATATAAATATGTTGATACAGAACTGAAATGCTTTTTTCAGATGTTACAAATCCTTTTGACTTGTGGAGTTGACAAAAGCAGCTCCCTTAGGGTGGTGGCCCAGATAGGAGGATAATCAGAATCAGTGTAAAGGTGCAAGGAGATTTTCAGCAACAACTAAAAACATGAACTCTAAGAGGCATCTTGGATTTAATTGGATATGTAAGGCACTCTGTCTTGGAGTTTGTCCTTGACTGTCGATATAAAGATCTGTCATTAAAACCACAAACATTCAGCGCTGATTGATCTGAATATCAATGTCGATCTCCCCCTCGTACTGTAAATACCAATACATTCACACAATCTGAGTGAATGTGTTCATACATTTTACTTTTTAGTTGTGTAAACATATAAAACTCTCCACATATTGGAAAGTATCTGGGCTATAAGCATTTAGATATAAAACTGACTGGATGTTATTGACAAACCTAACCAATCTTTACTTGTAAAGGTGTGGAATTGTAGATAAACATCGTATGGCTAGCTCCAAAGCTGGTGTGTGTTAAATATGCACATGTATCTTCAAGCTATTCAACATAACCGGTGTGCACTTTGCTTTAAATCATTCAAATTATTTCTGTCACATAATTTAGCTATTCATGGCATTAGCTCACCTCACACTACAGGCCATCACATATGTCCAAGCCATAATTCTATTGCACAGGTGACAGCCTATTATCATTTGAATGCTCTGCAGCACTTGATTATTGCATCTTGGGCTTTTTTCTAGATGAAATATGATTATGGCTCTAAATGAAGCTGTTGCAATATAAACACCCATGAGGAATAGAATCCCCTATAAGGTACATAACAAATATATGCATCTCAGCACAAATGTAAGCACTATACATACGATGTAGGAGTAAACATCTTCCTAAAGGAAATAGTGAACAAATTTCCATTTTAATGTCATGGGAAATTCCCTTATATACTGAACAAAAATATAAATGCAACATCCAACAGTTTTCAATGATTTTACTGAGTTACAGTTCATATAAGGAAATAAGTCAATTTAAATAAATTCATTAGGCCCTAATCTATGGATTTCACATGACTGGGAATACAGATATGCATCTGTTGGTCACAGAAACCTTAAAAACAAGTAAGGGTGTGGATCAGAAAACCAGTCAGTATCTGGTGTGACCACTATTTTCCTCATGCAGCATGACACATCTCCTTCGCATAGAGTTGATCAGGCTGTTGATTGTGGCCTGTGGAATGTTGCTGGATATTGGCGGGAACTGTCATACATGTCGATCCAGAGCATTCCAAACATTCTCAATGGGTGACATGTCTGGTGAGTATCAAGGCCATGGATGAACTGGGACTTTTCAGCTTCCAGGAATTGTGTACAGATCCTTGCGACATGAGGCTGTGCATTATCATGCTGAAAAATAAGGCGAATGCAGCGGATGAATGGCACGACAATGGGCCTCAGGATCTCGTCATGGTATCTCTGTGCTTTCAAATTGCCATCGATAACATGCAATTATATTTTTTGTCCGTAGCTTATGCCTGCCCATAACTTAAACCCACCACCACGATGGTGCACTCTGTTCACAACTTTGACATCAGCAAACCACTCACCCACACAACGCCATACATGTGGTCTGCGGTTGTGAGGCCAGTTGGATGTACTACCAAATCCTGTAAAACGACTTTGGAGGCGGCTTATGGTAGAGAAATTAACATGAAATTCTTTGGCAACAGCTCTGGTGGACATTCATGCTGTCAGCATGCCAATTGCACACTCCCTCAAAACTTGAGACATCTGTGGCATTGTGTTGTGTGACAAAACTGCAGATTTTACACTGGTCTTTTATTGTCCCCAGCACAAGGTGCACCTGTGTAATGATTATGCTGTTTAATCAGCTTCTTGATTTTCCACACCTGTCAGGTGGATGGATTATCTTGGCAAAGGAAAATGCTCACTGACAGGGATGTAAACACATTTTTGTTTTAGAGAAATAAGCTTTTTGTGCATATTTAAAACGTCTGGGATCTTTTATTTCAGCTCATGAAACATGGGACAAACACTTTACATGTTGTGTTTATGTCTTTGCTCAGTGTAAGATCCTGTTGAGAATGAATCCCATGTGAAAATTGCAGGACTTGAAATAATGATTAATACTTAACATGGTGGAATGGGGCAAAGAATACTGAGTGTTTGACTCTTGTTCAGAGGAATCTGAAACCAACAAAAAAAGATGTGTGATTGTGTACCTAAACTTAACTGCTGCAGCACATCCCACTTTTTCATGCCTCCAAAAATGCACAGATTTACTCACACCACACACCAGTGCATTCACATGCATACAGTGCTAACTGCAAAGCAACATGATGGTTTGTTAAAGGCTTTACCTTTTGGCAGTTTAACATAAGATAAACACTTTGATACAATTTTGTAAAATTTTCTTGTTATTTAAAACATGAGCTATATGCATCCTCTGCTGGTTGGTTGTATTCTCTCTTATTTAGTTGTTTTTTAATTCTATTTTGTCTCTGATAATATTTCCATCAAATAATATTCAGATATGTCTTACGGTTGATTTTAAAATATCTTCATGTTGCGCTGTGCAAGAAAGTTAAAGATATCCCTTAATAAGAGACTTGAAAGGAATTATTAAAAGTGGCACAGGGATTTAAATCCTTCCAGTTTGCCAACTTTAGTGCTTTGAAGATGGCATCTTGGTGGTTGCAGTTAGTACTATGGGGAGCAATACCTCCAACAAATCGTAAAGAGGCGTTGGTTGTTCATGGGCACTTTCTCTGTACAATCTAGTACAGCTTGTTTCACACCTGGGTGGCTCCCATGCATTTTCTCAAAGTAATGTGTTCAAAGGTCCTTTGAGGAAAGTTAATATTTTTCCATTGATCTAATATAAGAGACGCCACTTCTAAGATTATTGTTGTTACTCCTCTTGGATTGTAATTGAACACACTTTAAGTGTGTGTCCCCATAGAGCCTTATGACTGAAAGGCTGAATAAAATAGCATATTTGCATGCTACCATAGATCTCTAAAAGATATGTTTCATTGTTTCATAAAACATAGTAGCCCAATTATTTCATATCAAGCTAATTCTTGGCGTAAAGCACTATTCTGAATATTCAAGGCTTGGTTAAATATCAGTTGGACTCTCATCCTACTTGATGGACCATGCTCCATTTGAAGTTTTCACTATATGTTGGAACAGCACCCTGCTGGAGTTGTCCATTATCTGCTGCAGGATTTTGTACTTGTCATTTTTTTAAAATCTTTCCAATAAAGGTCTAAAGAAATATACTTAATTAAATATTAGTGACAATGATTTAATTAAAATAGGATCACTAAGAGGCAATATTGGTTTTTATAATAATATGCTTATTTGTCTTTTTGTCTTTTTGCTCTCAATTAGCTTCCTCAACAGTAAACCAATTTGCAAACATAGCTATTTCTGATTCCTGAGAGCATCTGTGGAGGTAAATACGCTGCTAGGTTATTTATCCATCTCGCACACGGCTGTGCCAATCAAGACAGGCAAATAGATTAGCTACAATTAGTCAAGTGTAATGGCCCATAAATCACAATCTAAGGGCTGCTGGGAAAACCTGCAGGTTGCATAGTTGAATAACATCATATCTCAATCTCAACTGCAATAAACTGAAAATGAAAAAAAACAATGCGACCAAAGGAAATGTTGTTACCATCAATACTATTAACACTCTAGGGGTCCAGCAACACCCTTCATCATAACAATGGTTGTGACACTTTTATCAATGAAATCCTGGCCTATATCAAAATTCTCTAAAATCCCAGACAACATCTGCAGTCAATTTCATTTAGACTCCAATGGTTACATGGAAAATCAATCTTTGTCGGCTTAAATGGAGCCCATTCAGAAAACCAGACAAAACACCCTTATTAAACGCCATTACCCTGATGGATTAGCTATTCATGTTCTGAGTGGCCAGAAGATGTGACATTTTCCTAGAATGCAAAAGTGACAATTCTTCTTCTATGTGGATGAATAAAACACATGTAGAGAGAACACAATATAACGCAATATTGCCAACCTTATTCATGCTGTAACATACAACATACAGTAGCTGTAGTTAATTCTGAGGCAGTGGTTAGTACTAAGATATCAGGAGAAAGTGTTCTGATACAGCCAACTTTAGATAAGTCCATCATTGTTCATTCTTTCTTATAACTCAAAGCAAGAACTAGCGCCCGCTACACACATAAAAGGTATTGTCACAACCAGGAATAAGTGTTGTTGCCAAATGAGACTGATATTGTGTTAGAAAACATTTAGGGAATTGAGTTTTGGTATCCCCTCACAACCCTGTAGCACTAACACAACTCTGAATCACTAGGGATGAAAATGTTCTAGGGGAAAAAAACAAAGAAAAAAAGCATGCTCATCTTTAGAAAGGTTTACGAGCAAAGTGCCATGCTCGTGCATCATTCATAGCCTAGGCCCCAGTGTCTCAAGAGGTCTCATGAAGTTTGCTACAGTGTATGCCATCCTGAGAGCTGTTCCCTACAAGGGGGGCGAGTTGAGACTCCAGTGATATTTAGACTTCATGGAAAATAAATGACATGCAGTATTGTCCTGGCTGGGTCAAAGTGATTTGTGCTGTTTACTTTATAAAACACACTATACAGTTTTGTAATGACCCTAGTTTGATACAGTTGACCTGAACTCCCTTGAAATGCCACAGCTATCAACCACAGGTTTAATAATGTGAATAATGCCAAAATAACATAAATGGGAACATGTACTAAGCAGATAACAACTACAGCATTAGCCACATCTCTCTGCACACAGCTTAAACAGTAACCAATTGAGGTCCTGAAGAGGTGCATGTTAAAGGAAAACTCCACCCAAGAACTATCTTTGGTTTTTTGTTTCATTAGTCCATTGTCGATATAGTCCCAAAATGTTTTGCGTGTCAGCAATCAAGTTTTAAAGATACATTACTTTCAAAATAAAGAAATACTGGCTGTAAAAACAAATACCAAAAGATCGTTTTGGGGTGGAATTGTCCTTTAAGTGAACTCTACTTAGCAGTGTTTATTCATATGAAATATAATATGCAGATTTTCAGACACAGAATGAATTACCCTATAATACAAAAATAACAGTCATTTATATTTTATATTCAGAATTTGTGGCCCATGAGGGAATCAAAGAAACTACTCTGGTGATGCAAGTACAATCCACTGTCAACTTAACCAATGAAATCAATATATAGTAGAGAAACAAGTCAATAGTAAGACAATTGCCATTTTGGTAACACAAATAGGTTTAGTATTTTTAAACCCTATAATACATCAATCCAGCCAGGCTTTTAATTGGAGAAACATGCAATAATAATAGGTCTCACCTTCATAAATTGCTTTAAATCCTTGTGCACTCACAGCAAAATCTGTTGTGAACCAAAGGGCCATTATTGACCCTGTGCTCACAATAGGCGACGGCAACATGAAGCCAGATAACCTGCGAAGAGAGAGAAATGTTACACAACATCTAGTCATTGTTATCAAATATTTAAGTACTTCACATTATTGTTAGTGGCCCCAATTTTGTGCTGTGCTTTTGTCTCAGATTGTAAGTTTTCAGAGAAAGGACGTAAAAGTAAAATGCTTTACACCCAGCAGAAAAGGAAATTACATCAGGCACACAATAACAAGCATGGCAAGGAACAAGAACAGAAGGACCATCGCATTGCTAGACTGCCTCAAGGACTCAGGAACAAAGAACCAGGGTATGCCTTCACTAGGATCTAACACTAACACATTCTGGTGTCAGAGCACATAGATAAGATAGTGTCACATGGACAGAGTGCAGCTCACAGAAACAGTGCAGATGTGACACAGAAATAAACCCAACTGATTTTCCCTGTACGCCTACATCGCTAGTGTCCACATTCAATTATAGATAAAGCTCCCCAAAATGTGTATCGCTGCGTGATGTGCACTCACAACTTTCTATTTCCTAAAGCCAGTTCAGACTGACCAGATTCTACTGCCAAAATGTCAGTCCATTAGGTGTGAATGCTAAACCAGAGTCGGGCAGCATCTTGTTGACCTGTTAATGCACAAGACAATCAGAGCATGAGGCTGCCAATGATAAGTAAAGTGAATGTTCTGCAGCTAATGTCGATATTTTCTAATGTAGCTAAATTCTAACAATCAAAAAACTGTTAGTGAACAGAGTACCAAACAAATGCATAATATTTACAGGATAATAAAGGCATTATTGTTAATTTGTTACAATAGTGTTTATGTACAAACACCTAGTAACCAATATTATTAATATTAATATCAATATTTTGCCGTTAAACTAGCTAACTAGTTAGCCTATAATCTTGTTTCAACTTATCAAGCCAAGAGTTATAAAGTCTGTAAAAAAATGTGGTAATAAAGCACTGATCCATTAGGTCTATCCAATAATAATTTCAAAGAAGGAGGCTTTTAATCCTTTCTCAATGACACCCTTACTAAAGGCTGATATGAATCATATTAGTCACTGAAATCAAACGCTTACTATAGCTATTTCCTACACTCTTAGAAAATAGGATAACAGTTTTTGGTTCCAGGTAGAACTATTTTGAGTTCCATGTAGAACCATCTGTGGAAAGGGCTCTATGTGGAACTCAAAAGGGTTCTACCTGAAAACAAAAAGGGTTCTTCAACGGTTTCTCCTATGGGGAGATAGCACCTTTTTTTCAAAGAGTGTAGCCACCAATGGTATTCCTATACTGTACTACTACTGGAGCATGTTCCCAGAATTATGTATGCGCTTCTTGTTTGCAGTAGAGTATCTATCTGCCTGGCAGGTCTTTAATCAATCATTCATTTTCCGCTATTGTTATGTCCAGTGATTTTCCCACTTACTTTTGTTCAACAAGCCATTTTGTGTTAATTTAATTTCAAACTTGAGCAGCGCGTGAATCTTTCATTCTGTGTTGGTACAGGAGACAACTGCACTGAATAATTTATTTCTCCCCATCCTCCACACACACACACACACACACACACACACACACCTATTTATATCCAGTGGATGAAGTGGCTTGCTTGGGCACAAAAACAAATAACTGCCGCTGTAATGTTTACCACTAATAGTTTGATTCACTCACCTGTGAGAGATATTGTATTTTTTCCACAACAAAAAAATTGTATACCCTCAGTGTATTATTACTGTTAGCTTCTGTTAGCTCACCAATGGCTGTCCACACACTGGGTATTACCGAGTAAATAGATTGTCAGGATATATGTCATAATCTCTTAAATGCCACGCTAATTAATATACACTACGCAGTGAGCCACCCATTCTTCATGGGCCTGTCACTAATCCAAACGATCTACCTAATCCAGGCACAGGTGTCAACGCAGAAACATGTTTCAAGCATATGCACACGGAGGACAGATGAAAACATGGCCTAAAGAAACAAAGGTGCTAAACTGTTTACACTGAGGATAATTGTGTGGACATTTGAGATGTCCCTGTGAAAACCTCTGGCAATAACATTGGTTTCAGTCAGCTTTCATGCTATTGTATATTAAGGCTATTGTTACCTTATCTATGTATAATCCACAGAAAATATCTGTGTATTCTGCCACCAATATATGTATGTCCTTATATCATATTGACAACACTATTGTAGAAAAGGCCCATGGAGTTGGTGGAAGAATCCTTTAATTTATGGACACCTGCTCAGGTGGGCCAGGGGCGCTTTAATTAGGTCAGGTGAAAATGTCCGACAGGTCTCAACTCATTAAAAGGAGGAAATCGCCATCGCCCGATCTCGCTGCTTTCTCTTCCTTATCTCCGTCTAATCCAGAAGTTCTGTGCGTCCATGAATCCACGTAAATCCACTGAATCTGTTACCTTTCATCTGAACTATCTGTTGCAATCGGGAGAGCGGGCCATCAGTTATTGTTTATAGTTATTACCGCGGAGCGCGGCTTGGAGCGTACTCTTCAAACCTATTATGTAATGTAAATGGTCAATGATCACGGCCCTACAGATCATCACATGCCAATTATGCCATCGATATATGGTTAATATTTAATGAAATTACATGTACATATGAAGACAAACTTGAAAGGGTAAAATATGAAACGTCATTGTTTGCTGAACTGATCCATTCTGATATCAAACTGATGGAGATTATAGATTGAATAACCGATCACTGATTGAATTATTTGTATTAGTCTTCTCATGATTATGATGAATAGTTACGAGCCTAAATGACTCAAGGATGATTCCTATTGACTTCTTATTGAACTGAATTACCTAATTATGTTAATAATGAATGATTGTTATGATTTGATCTTTGTGATTATGAATTTGCTTGGATACATGTTATTCTGTTTCCTTTGTTATGCAGCACAGACTACCCAGTAAATATACCACTTTATGGTTAAAGGAATTCCTGCCTCAGTCTCATCCATTCCTCTGTCACCTGACACATGACCACCTGTTCACCCTCACTGTCAGTCATCCTACCTGTCCAGCTACCCACACAGATTCCACTAATCTTTCAACTATTGCTTAAAATAAAGGGATACAGCCCGAAACAGCTTCAACTTGCCGAAACACCATCTTAAATACACCCTTTGTTCAATGAGAATGGGCTCCTTATCCTTGCTTGACATTGAATTATTGTTTGGTTTAGCTCTCAGTTTCTCTTGGAAAATCACTTGGAAAGTTGTCTAAGAGTCAAAATGTTTGAAATAAGTGGTTTCTCCGTCACCTCAAAGACGAGACCCTTGAGTAAACGCAGCTCTTGTTCACAGATGAAAACTCCTGATTGACAGCTGCACTGACAACAGCTCTGAAAACAGAATTCCTTTTGACACTGCCATGGCTACATCACCATACTTTGGAAGCACACAATTAATTAGATGGTGATTGTTGTTATATTGATAATCCTTGAATAAACACACCGGAACTGAGGACTAGAAGGAAATAATATTCAGGGTATTCTCTTTAGTTTTTCAATCAGTTAAAATGGAGAAGGGGAATAGCGAAAAAATCAGAGTAATGATAATAGCAAGACTAATGCCAGGGTCTGGTCACAGAGACTGTATTAGTGGTTAGTGTTCAACTGTTACTCAATTTCAAATGGAAGAGTGGCAGGTTGCAAACTATGTGAGGGTTTTCTCAGAATCAACAGACTGTTAGATCATGGCATAACAGCACCTCTGCAATTAGAGACAGTTATGAGTGTGAGGACTTCAGATTCATGTTGTCAGCTTTTAGCTCTTGGGGAATAACTTAGCCATCAAGTACAAAAACCAGGTACAACAAATACATTGCTAACATTCACAAAGGGCTAATTGACCTGTCTGAATGGAATTCTTAGAGCCTGGATACTGTACAGCACAGCCAGCTAATGTGTATACATACCATTGTTGACCAATACCATTGTTGGATAGATTGTGTTAATAAATACAACCATCTTTATGGCTAGGATTTGAACTTTGACTTCTAAATCGTCAGTTTGGGACTTTTTGAGTGCATGAATGTTTGCAGTTTGCAAAGAGATGCCTGATTGTTGTTGAAAAATTATATTGTCAGTAAGTTCCCAGACCAGTCAGAGGCTTTTATTAGAGTCCATAACAGAGCTAGGCTGTGGAGTTGTTATGATGCTGCTACTCTTTCAAGGGTGTCAGCACAGTGTGCATTAGCTCAGAGAGAACATGGGACTTAGCTCCATTTCCAATGACTCCAAGGTCTTTGGAGTAACTGTAGGCCTATCTGTTTACTGACAGACGATTCATCCACCTTGACTTCTATCCCTCCCTTTTAACGATCATTTCTATAGTATTTTCAGAAGTATAGCAATAGGTTCTTCACAGATGATGGAGCGTCCTTTTTTTATGAAAACCTTTTTTTGTTATAAACCTATACATAACTTTAAAAGTTTAGGGGTTTTATGTCATCTCTATTGATCACTGTGACAATTCATCTTTAAAGGCAAATTGGTACAGAAGTCCAAAGATCATACATCCTGGCTTTTCTCTATAGGTTCAGATTGTTGAGCTGAATAAAATAGAATTACTAGGAAAAGTAACTAAGTGATCACTTAGTCATAAAGACAATTGTGTCCAATTACTTTCTTAGAACTCCCTCCCTTTTTAAATTGCTTGATCTGGAGCTTAATTGCAATGTACCTCAATGGACTCCAAGCAAAAGAACAACGCTTTGTGTGGAATAAAGGCAGGAAGCTCTGAAATTGCCTTTACATTCTGTGATGAGGGTTCCTGGAAATGAGAGATGTGTGCATAATTTCACTGGTGAACACTGATTGTAAGATTAGGTGAACTGATCTTTGAATGTCTGCCTTACAAGTCATCAATGGGGCCAGTGTGCACCCATACAAAGCTGCCATCAGTTTAGTTAACCTGTTAGGGCTAGGGGGCAGTATTTACACGGCCGGATAAAAAACGTACCCGATTTAATCTGGTTATTACTAGTTTGAGTTTGAGTTTGAGTATTATCGAGGTGAGCTAGCCAGCCGCGACGCGGCGCCAGACGACGCGGCGCCAGACTTACTCAACACACCTAGTCATCATTAACCCACTGCCAGCTAGCCAACCGTTACCGACTAGCAGCGCTGTAGATACTAATACTTTACAACGGAACGATTTGACTAGTGCAGTGTTACCTAGCTAGCTACTTAGTTGTCTTTGTCATAGCTTGATAATTGTTAGCTAGCCAGCCATCGAGGTTAGCTAGCCAGCTATTTCCGTCCCCCGCGACGCCATTTTTCCTAACCCAGCCAACTATTACCGACGAGCAGCATTGTTGAAACTAAATACACTACAAGGAACGTCTTGATTAGTGTTATGTTAGCTAGCTAGCTACAAAGTTGCTTTGTATCATGACAAGGTGTAGTACTGAAACTACCGAGGTTACCTAGCCAGCTACACGTTCAAAGTCAACAACGCAGCCACTGCTAGCTAGCCTACTCCACCAGCCAGCAGTACTGTATCATTTTAGTCAATAAGATTTTTGCAACGTAAGCTTAACTTCCTGAACATTCGAGACGTGTAGTCCACTTGTCATTCCAATCTCCTTTGCATTAGCGTAGCCTCTTCTGTAGCTTGTCTACTATGTGTCTGTCTATCCCTGTTCTCTCTCCTCTGCACAGGCCATACAAACGCTCCACACCGCGTGGCCGCTGCCACTCTAACCTGGTGGTCCCAGCGCGCACAACCCACGTGGAGTTCCAGGTCTCCGGCAGCCTCTGGAACTGCCGGTCTGCGGCCAACAAGGCTGAGTTCATCTCAGCCTATGCTACCCTCCAGTCCCTAGACTTCCTGGCGCTGACGGAAACATGGATTACCACAGATAACACTGCTACTCCTACTGCTCTCTCCTCGTCTGACTACGTGTTCTCGCATACCCCTAGAGTATCGAGCCAGCGGGGTGGTGGCACTGGAATCCTCATCTCTCCCAAGTGGACATTCTCTCTTTCTCCCCTGACCCATCTGTCTATCTCCTCATTTGAATTCCATGCTGTCACAGTTACCAGCCCTTTCAAGCTTAACATCCTTATCATTTATCGCCCTCCAGGTTCCCTTGGAGAGTTCATCAATGAGCTTGACGCCTTGATAAGTTCCTTTCCTGAGGATGGCTCACCTCTCACAGTTCTGGGTGACTTTAACCTCCCCACGTCTACCTTCGACTCATTCCTCTCTGCCTCCTTCTTTCCACTCCTCTCCTCTTTCGACCTCACCCTCACACCTTCCCCCCCTACTCACAAGGCAGGCAATACGCTTGACCTCATCTTTACTAGATGCTGTTCTTCCACTAATCTCATTGCAACTCCCCTCCAAGTCTCCGACCACTACCTTGTATCCTTTTCCCTCTCGCTCTCATCCAACACTTCTCACTCTGCCCCTACTCGGATGGTATTGCGCCGTCCCAACCTTCGCTCTCTCTCTCCCGCTACTCTCTCCTCTTCCATCCTATCATCTCTTCCCTCTGCTCAAACCTTCTCCAACCTATCTCCTGATTCTGCCTCCTCAACCCTCCTCTCCTCCCTCTCTGCATCCTTTGATTTCCTCTGTCCCCTATCCTCCAGGCCGGCTCGGTCCTCCCCTCCTGCTCCGTGGCTCGACGACTCACTGCGAGCTCACAGAACAGGGCTCCGGGCAGCCGAGCGGAAATGGAGGAAAACTCGCCTCCCTGCGGACCTGGCATCCTTTCACTCCCTCCTCTCTACATTTTCCTCTTCTGTCTCTGCTGCTAAAGCCACTTTCTACCACTCTAAACTCCAAGCATCTGCCTCTAACCCTAGGAAGCTCTTTGCTACCTTCTCCTCCCTCCTGAATCCTCCTCCCCCTCCCCCCCCCCTCCTCCCTCTCTGCGGATGACTTCGTCAACCATTTTGAAAAGAAGGTTGACGACATCCGATCCTCGTTTGCTAAGTCAAACGACACTGCTGGTCCTGCTCACACTGCCCTACCCTGTGCTTTGACCTCTTTCTCCCCTCTCTCTCCAGCTGAAATCTCGCGTCTTGTGACGGCCGGCCGCCCAACAACCTGCCCACTTGACCCTATCCCCTCCTCTCTTCTCCAGACCATTTCCGGAGACCTTCTCCCCTACCTCACCTCGCTCATCAACTCATCCTTGACCGCTGGCTACGTCCCTTCTGTCTTCAAGAGAGCGAGAGTTGCACCCCTTCTGAAAAAACCTACACTCGATCCCTCCGATGTCAACAACTACAGACCAGTATCCCTTCTTTCCTTTCTCTCCAAAACTCTTGAACGCGCCGTCCTTGGCCAGCTCTCTTGCTATCTCTCTCAGAATGACCTTCTTGATCCTAATCAGTCAGGTTTCAAGACTGGGCATTCAACTGAGACTGCTCTTCTCTGTGTCACGGAGGCTCTCCGCACTGCTAAAGCTAACTCTCTCTCCTCTGCTCTCATCCTTCTAGACCTATCTGCTGCCTTTGATACCGTGAACCATCAGATCCTCCTCTCCACCCTCTCCGAGCTGGGCATCTCCGGCGCCGCCCACGCTTGGATTGCGTCCTACCTGACAGGTCGCTCCTACCAGGTGGCGTGGCGAGAATCTGTCTCCGCACCACGTGCTCTCACCACTGGTGTCCCCCAGGGCTCTGTTCTTGGCCCACTCCTATTCTCGCTATACACCAAGTCACTTGGCTCTGTCATATTCTCACATGGTCTCTCATATCATTGCTATGCAGATGACACACAATTAATCTTCTCCTTTCCCCCTTCTGACAACCAGTTGGCGAATCGCATCTCTGCATGTCTGGCAGACATATCAGTGTGGATGACGGATCACCACCTCAAGCTGAACCTCGGCAAGACGGAGCTGCTCTTCCTCCCGGGGAAGGACTGCCCGTTCCATGATCTCGCCATCACGGTTGACAACTCCCTTGTGTCCTCCTCCCAGAGTGCTAAGAGCCTTGGCGTGACCCTGGACAACACCCTGTCGTTCTCCACCAACATCAAGGCGGTGACCCGATCCTGTAGGTTCATGCTCTACAACATTCGCAGAGTACGACCCTGCCTCACACAGGAAGCGGCGCAGGTCCTAATCCAGGCACTTGTCATCTCCCGTCTGGATTATTGCAACTCGCTGTTGGCTGGGCTCCCTGCCTGTGCCATTAAACCCCTACAACTCAACCCGAACGCCGCAGCCCGTCTGGTGTTCAACCTTCCCAAGTTCTCTCACGTCACCCCGCTCCTCCGCTCTCTCCACTGGCTTCCGCTACAAGACCATGGTGCTTGCCTACGGAGCTGTGAGGGGAACGGCACCTCCGTACCTTCAGGCTCTGATCAGGCCCTACACCCAAACAAGGGCACTCCGTTCATCCACCTCTGGCCTGCTCGCCTCCCTACCTCTGAGGAAGCACAGTTCCCGCTCAGCCCAGTCAAAACAGTTCGCTGCTCTGGCACCCCAATGGTGGAACAAGCTCCCTCACGACGCCAGGACAGCGGAGTCAATCACCACCTTCCGGAGACACCTGAAACCCCACCTCTTCAAGGAATACCTGGGATAGGATAAAGTAATCCTTCTAACCCCCCCCCTTAAAAGATTTAGATGCACTATTGTAAAGTGGTTGTTCCACTGGATATTATAAGGTGAATGCACCAATTTGTAAGTCGCTCTGGATAAGAGCGTCTGCTAAATGACTTAAATGTAAATGTAAATGTACTACTGCCCAGAAACTAGAATATGCATATAATTATTGGCTTTGGATAGAAAACACCCTAAAGTTTCTAAAACTGTTTGAATGGTGTCTGTGAGTATAACAGAACTCATATGGCAGGCAAAAACCTGAGAAGATTCTGTACAGGAAGTTCCCTCTCTGACCATTCCTTGGGCTTCTTGGCTCTGTTTATTATAAACCTAGGATCTTTGCTGTTACGTGACACTTCCTACGGCTCCCATAGGCTCTCAGAACCCGGGAAAAAGCTGAATGATGTAATTCTAGCCGCTGGCTGAAACACATTAGCGCCTTTGGTAAGTGCTCTATCAGAAGACTATCAGACTGAGGCGCGTGCACGGGGCGACACCATGTTTTTATTTTCTCTCCCTTTGTACTAAAACACGATTTCCCGGTCGGAATATTATTGCTTTTTTACGAGAAAAATGGCATAAAAATTGATTTTAAACAGCGGTTGACATGCTTCGAAGTACGGTAATGGAATATTTAGAATTTTTTGTCACAAAACGCGTCGGGCGCGTCACCCTTCTTTACCCTTTCGGATAGTGTCTTGAACGCACGAACAAAACGCCACCATTTGGATATAACTATGGATTATTTTGAACCAAACCAACATTTGTTATTGAAGTAGAAGTCCTGGGAGTGCATTCTGACGAAGAACACCAAAGGTAATAACCTTTTTCTTATAGTAAATCTGACTTTGGTGAGGGCTAAACTTGCTGGGTGTCTAAATAGCTAGCCCTGTGATGCCGGGCTATCTACTTAGAATATTGCAAAATGTGCTTTCACCGAAAAGCTATTTTAAAATCGGACATAGCGAGTGCATAGAGGAGTTCTGTATCTATAATTCTTAAAATAATTGTTATGCTTTTTGTGAACGTTTATCGTGAGTAATTTAGTAAATTCACCGGAAGTTTGCGGGGGATATGCTAGTTCTGAACGTCACATGCTAATGTAAAAAGCTGTTTTTTGATATAAATATGAACTTGATTGAACAAAACATGCATGTATTGTATAACATAATGTCCTAGGTGTGTCATCTGATGAAGATCATCAAAGGTTAGTGCTGCATTTAGCTGTGGTTTGGGTTTTTTGTGACATTATATGCTAGCTTGAAAAATGGGTGTCTGATTATTTCTGGCTGGGTACTCTGCTGACATAATCTAATGTTTTGCTTTCGTTGTAAAGCCTTTTTGAAATCAGACAGTGTGGTTAGATTAACGAGAGTCTATTCTTTAAAATGGTGTAAAATAGTCATATGTTTGAGAAATTGAAGTAATAGCATTTCTAAGGTATTTGAATAACGCGCCACGGGATTCCACTGGCTGTTACGTAGGTGGGACGAAATCGTCCCACTGGCCCTAGAGAAGTTAAGAGAGATCTCATGTTCGTGGTTGGGTATATGTGCAGATTGATTCAGTGTATGTGCTCATTTGCATGCACAGTTGATTGCGTTACTGTTCGACTGTGAATCTGTCACAACTCCTACCGTAGGTAGCTCCCTCTACTGTTCGGGTGGCGCTCGGCGGTCGTCATCGCCGGCCTACTAGCTGCCACTGATTCCCTTTTCCCCCTTTCCGTTTATTGTGTGCACCTGTTTTTGGTTTGGGCTGATTAGCTGGGCTATTTTAGCCAGGAGGCCCGCCTGCTCTGTGTGCGGGATTATTTGATCTGTGTGTAGCTTGTGATTGCACGTTCATTGTATTTTGAGGTGTGAGTGCGTATTTTGCGCCAACCTGTTCTGTCCCATGTGTTTGGGCACTTTGGTTTTGTGTGCGCCCTAGTTCGCTGTTGGGGCGGCTTGTGTTTTGCCGTTGTGTGTTATTAAAAAACACTACCCTGCATTCTCTGCTTCCTGCTCCTGACTCTGCACCCACTACGCCCAAGCATTACAGAATCAAGTCTGGCTAGTGATGAGACTTAGCCTAAGAGCTAAGTAACTACAGGGGTATACTACACCACCACAAACAAAGTAAAAAGACAAATATCGAGAGAAACAGGGGAAAGGAAGTGTTGATTCTGTCTGTTATTGACAATAGGTCAGTCTGTCACACAACTTGTCCAATGAGACCAACCACTGTACTCGTCTGCTACTGATTCTTAACAAGACACAACTGTACATTTGGGAAGGAAGTGCTCTTTCACACCGAGAATGGGTGATTGATTGTTGAAAGATTTTTCAAATAGCTTACTGTGAGGAACTACAGTTTTAATATATTATCATTCGCAATGGATGTTAAAAAAGCACTTTCCTATATTTCCACGCAGCAGGCCAGGTAGTTATGCATGCTGAGGTGTGCACACTCTCTCAACATACATTATTATCTATTTTAATATATCCATTGAATACCCCATCACAAAACAATCCATTATTTTATTTGGTTTAGGCAGGTCCGAATAAAACATAACTTTAATTATGTTACTGGTCTGTGCAGCCTACTGTATACAGCTGTGCCATGCACATTAAATCAATAGTTATTTTGTTCATTAAACAGACAAGACACAATTTGGCTACCCTGATCATAGTCAACACACATATTTTATAGTATGCTAAGAATATAATGAAATATAACTACTAATAAACATATAAAAAGTTATATTTTGAAACTGAGCAGGCGTAGTGTCTTACATTGAGAACATCTTCATCATGATACCAATAGAAAATAATAGCATTATATATTTTCAAAAGCATGTGAGTCTCATGCTCATATTTCACAACCGTCGCGGGCTTTTGGAGTTGCCTTTGCGCGACAAGATGGTGGGCATCCAATGCATATGGCTCCGGTAAATTTTTCAAATGGCCGGTAAACTAAAATCTTTCCATTCATGTTGTATGGCGACATATTTTCCTGAAACAAGAATGGAATGAGTTACATTTGAATTGAAATGACCATCGATAGACCTTTAACCGTGGAAATATTTTTTACAATATTCAGCACATATTTCTATTTTTGAAGGACTTGAACCAACAGATGTTTTAGGTACAGTAGGCTATAGGCCTACATAGACTACTGTAAAATGCATTTTCATTTTTCTTGGAAGAGAAACACCATAATATTGCATAATCAAGTAGATGTGCTCAAAGATGCCCTCTGGTGGTTAAATGAGCATTAATGGCAAGCTCTGCAACAAACCGAAGCATACCACAACAAACCAAAGCATAACGCACGCAATTATGCAGTATGACGCAACTTTTAAATGAGCAACCACTGTGTGTCACTAATGTATTTTAAGTGAATGGTGAGCAGCATTACCATGTCATAGATGTAGGATTGCTTCATCAATTATCAAGTATCTGAGAAACCGGTTCCGCTTAGGCGTTGCCGTTCAACTCTTTCAATTCCTCAAATCATTGTTTTAAGTCAATTGGTCTCGACTGTAATACTGTACCTCTGTGGGGGCCTCAGAGAAGTAGGTATAATGTCAAGCATTTTATTTTCAGTTGTAAGGTAAGGAGGACAGTGCAGTTCCCTCGGCCCTATTCATATTACAACGTTTCACTTCAAGAGTTTTCCATGAGGGATGCTTCGCCATGCAAAGAAAATATCCTTGGCTGTCTTAGAAGAGGTTTAGTTTTCTGGCTTTGTCAACCTCTGGACTGAACAATGACAGTCATAGAAAAAGTATACTGTGATTTCATATTGCAGTTTCAAGTTGCCTGATGTATCATTCTCAGTCCTGGGTTATTCTGTTTCTGGGATTATCTTTGTGCCTGGTTTGTGAATAGAGATATCTCAGTAGTTGACAATGGGTTCACACCTCAGTCACTGATACAGAGCTGATTCTAGATTATCAACCAGTGTATTGTTTGAGGATTTTTATTCTCATTATTTCTGAGATCCATCAGGTTTCTACTGGAGAAAAAGCTTATTTGACAAGGTAATGACCACAACGTTGGACTTAATCTAACAGTGGATTCAACAACTTTACGTCATCAAACATCATCAACAGTCAAGTAAAAGTAATACATAGTATTCACTCTATAGTATTCACTCTACAGCATTCACTCTAGTACAATGAAGTCTAAGTCATCTTCTTATGTGTTTCAATACCCTCAAACTGCAAGGTGTTTGGAAACAACACTAGACAAAACAAGCAATAACTATGTTTGAACGCTATATATACAAAAGCATGTGGACACCAATTCTAATTAGTGGATTCGGCTATTTTGGCCACACCCGTTGCTGACAGGTGATTAAAATCGAGCACACAGCCATGCAATCGCTATAGACAAACATTGGCAGTAGAATGGCCTTACCGAAGAGCTCAGTGACTTTCAACGTGGCACCATCATAGGATGCCACCTTTCCAACAAGTGAGTTAGTCAACTTTCTTCCCTGCTAGAGCTGCCCTGGTCAACTGTTAGTGCTGTTACTGTGAAGTGGAAACATCTAGAAGCAACAACAGCTCAGCCATGAAGTGGTAGGCCACACAAGCTCACAGAATGGGACCACCGAGTGCAGAAGCTCGTATCTGTCCTTGGTTGTGATAGTCACTACCAAGTTCCAAACTGCCTCTGGAAGCAACATCAGCACAAGAACTGTTTGTCGGGAGCTTCATGAAATGGGTCTCCATGGCCAAGCAGCCGCAGACAAGCCTAAGATCACCATGTGCAATGCCAAGCATGGGCTAGAGTGGTGTAAAGCTCTGGAGCAGTAGAAACGTGTTCTTTGGAGTGATGTATCATGCTTCACGATCTGGCAGTCCGACAGACGCATCTGGGTTTGGCAGATGCCAGGAGAACGCTACCTGCCCCAATGCATAATGCCAAGGAATAATTGCCTGGGGCTGTTTTTCATGGTTCGGTCTATGCCCCTTAGTTCCAGTGAAGGGAAATCTTAATGCTACAGCATACAATGACATTCTAGACGATTCTGTGCTTCCAACTTTGTGGCAACAGTTTGGGGAAGGCCCTTTCGTGTTTCAGCATGACAATGCCCCAGTGCACAAAGCGAGGTCCATACAGAAATGGTTTGTTGAGATCGGTGTGGAAGAATTTGACTGGCCTGCACAGAGCCCTGACCTCAACCGCATCGAACACCTTTGGGATGAATTGGAATGCAGACTATGAACCCAACCTAATTACTCAACATCAGTGCCCGACCTCACTAATGCACTTGTGGCAGAATGGAAGCAAGTCCCTGCAGCAATGTTCCAACAACTAGTGCAAAGCCTTCCAAGAAGAGTGGAGGGTGTTATAGCAGCAAAGGTGTGACCAATTCCACATAATGCCCATGATTTTGGAATGAGATGTTCGACGAACAGGTGTCCACATACTTTTGGTCATGTAGTGTGTTTTGCCACACCATGGACTCAAGCAACTGTCTTAGAAATACACCCCAATATATATAGTATAGTGAATCATGAAATGGACACCAGCTCTACCATTTGTCATCCTGCAAAAAGGTGAGCACGTTATTGGAGCCCACCAACGGTGTAGTCAAAATATATTGGTATATCCATCACATGGCTCAGTAAGCCTTGGCTCTCCTTGACTCACAGTACAACTGCATCAATCATAGGAGTCAAACACAGACTCTGTTCTGTTACAGAATTCAATTCCCTGACAGTGGTACTCTCTGCAACCCCCGCAGCACTTTTGCACAGAATTCAGGTGACTGAACCGTGACTTCTGATCCATACGTATACAAAGGCATACACTACATGGAACCCAAAAGTGTTCTTCAAACGGTTCTCCTATGGGAACAGCCGAAGAACCCTTTTAGGTTCTAGATAGCACCTTTTTCTTTTTCGAAGAGTGTAATAGTGTGCTATCTTGGATGTTTGTTTTTACATGATGAGCATGATTGATAGCAAGACCTTTAGCATATAGAAAAGCATCATTAAAATTGTTAAAGTAAAGTGGTGTGAGTTTGTGGCTTATCAACACTCCCAACACGTTCAGCATAGCATACATTAGGGTAGAATAACCAAACGTGTTTTTATCAAATGATAAGAAACACTAAGCCTATAAGTGACTAAAATACAAAGTCACTGCAGGTGACTAAATACAAAGTACTACAGGCGACTAAATACAAAGCACTAAAACAATGCCTGTCTGTCTGCATTGTCTGTTTTTAGAATCTAGTGCTCCAAGCAATTTTCACTCAAATCTAAAGTAGGGAAGGAGAATGTTCACATTATGACACCCCTCACACACTACCTGAAAAATATCTGAAATAGTCTCTGTGGGGATAAAATGCATTATTTGACAAACCAAATTATTTTAAAACAATGTCGTAAACTGTAGACAATAGTGTACTATGGTCGAAATACATTAGTATTTCTATATTTCTATAATATAGTATTCACTGTAATGTTTTTGCAGACTTTAATGTAGTATTCACTATAGTGTTTTTGCTGACATGACTGTAGTATACTATAGATATTTACTGTAGTGTTTTTGCGGACATGACTGTAGTATATGGTAGTATTTACTGTAGTTTTTTGCATACATGACTGTACAGTGGTTGCAACACTAAAAGTTTTGTGATTATGCTGTGGGATTTAGAGGTAATTTGTGGTTTAGTACGGTACCCTGCGTCACCACTTCATTGACCAGCGCAAGGGGTAGATAGAGCACTGATTTTGCTTTTGGGTCCTACTGTGTTTCTAACTGACAATGAATGGGTGATATAAACCTAAATAGAAACGGATAATTGTGCACGACTTCAGTATTACTTACTAAAACTGTTGTTACACTAAGGTTTTTATTATTTTATATTGTTAGGATTATTTTGATCTTACTGTAGTACTGTAGCCCAATCCCGACTGGTCATGTCGTACAGTGCCTGAGTGGTGCAATGTTCTAAGACACTGCATAGCAGTGCAAGCTGTGTTGCTACAGATGTTGGTTCAATACCTGTGCTGGCTTTGACTGGGAGACCCATGAGATGACTATAGGTTTTTGGTTTCTCTCCCTCTAAAACAGAAATAAATCATTCTAAATAACAAACTGGCTTTATTTACAAATTAGTAACAATGTCTCACCCCATGTTCAAGAATGGCCTTTTTCTCGCTCATTTTATGTTATTTGAATACAAAATCATCTCCAAAATATTGTTGTTTTAAACAAAACCATTTATTATTATTATTAATTTATAATTATATAAAAGCCCCTTGGATATTCTCACAGATACGTTATTAACCCTGTTATTAGCAAGACAATATATATTGGTCATATTGGTCATGGCTCCCAAGTGGCGCACAATGGGATTGCCTTGCAGTTCTCCAGCTGTATCCACTGAAAGCGCACTAAGTTCAAGGCACGAGGGCAGGGGGCATGGGATGGGCCACAGAGCTGCGCACAGAAGACGGACCTAGCCCATGGGGGAGGGGGGTGGACCCCCACCCCACCACACTGGGTAGCACAGAGCAACACTTTCAGGGGCATTGCACTAATAATGGAGCTGACTAGGGAAACGTTCCCGCTGTTCTGTTCTTAGTGCCAGTCTGCACGTTCAAACTAAAACAACGTAACTAATAATGGCATCTTTATGCTTTCGTTAATAAAATTAATATTTTATACTCTTTCAAAATACTCTTTTGGATCCATAATGAATTACTATGGGAATAAATATCACTGAACTACAGAAATATTGGAACAAAGTTGTCTAATGAAGGTAAACAAATTGTTGCTTACTGGAAAATACTCATTCAAACACACACGGTCACGTTGTACAGAGCCATTACGGCTAGTAGCAGGTAGCTGGACAATAGACTTGCCTAGAAGGAGTGTAGGAGGAGAATTCTATCGTCAAATGTATTTCTAAGTTAGGTTGGCTGTCTCACAACCGGCCGTGATTGGTTGCAATTTCAGTCTAATCCACCAGAAAAGACAAAACAAATAATACCACAAAAATTATAGGGTGGTGCACAATTGGCCCAGCATTTCTCTCCCTCTAAAAAAAGAAATAAATGTTTTGGCCTTTACAAATATTATTTTGGCCTTTATTCAGATTACAATCTCTCACTTTCATTTTTTTGAAAACGAAATTACCTCCAAAATATCATTATATATGATCAAGTTGATGGCACGGTCATATAGCCGGCACCTACATAAAGCTGAGTG
The DNA here is from genome assembly GCF_965601325.2 of Salmo salar. Taxonomy (NCBI): domain Eukaryota; kingdom Metazoa; phylum Chordata; class Actinopteri; order Salmoniformes; family Salmonidae; genus Salmo; species Salmo salar. The sequence goes on along the minus strand of NC_138291.1, from coordinate 81,131,932 downwards.
ACTCCCTCATTCATAGCTTTGGATCAAAATAAATAAGTACCAACATTCTTTCTGATAGTCTTTAATAAAGAAATATTTTGGTTATACTGACCTGGACACCATGTACATTATCATAATGGGCTATTAGCAGGACGATATATATTTACCAACACCTCTCTGTATTTTGATCATTTGTGGATGGGGGCTCCCGCAGTAAACAGATGCAGGTTCGATACCCGTGCCGGCCGCCACCGGGAGACCCATGAGGCGGCTTTCGGTTTTAGGATAGGATTTGAAGCAATAGCCTACAACTATTTTAGCACCGTTTCGCACTGCTCTGAGACAAGCATGGGGACTGGTCTTGATAAATCAATGAGATTTTTATTTTCACTGAATCTCCGTTTGGGTATTGGTTAGACTACAATTATACAATTAGGGTGTAGAAATGTTATGCTCTTAGTGCCCGCACAACACAGGGATTCTTAGCTAAATAGCCAAGTACTGTAGCCTACTCCGAACCATGAAGTTGTACAGCGCCATATTTTTTCATTTTTCTCGAAATAGAAACACCATAATATTAATCAAACTAATTAAGGAAAATATCTTAAAATCAGTCCCATATATATACTATGTTCTTACAAAAAAGGTTTTCAATTCTCTAGTACAGCCACTATTGAAGACTATCAAATGCTTCTCAAAGATGCCCTCTGGTGGTCAAACTAGCACTAACTAGCATTAATGGTACCAGTGGTTCACACTTAAATAACGTGTCATAAAATTCTGCGGCACCATGCAAGCTGCGTCACAGTACGCTGCAACTTTTAAGGGACAAACTACTGTAGTATACTGTAGTATTTACTGTAGTGATTTTGCTGATATAACTGTGGTATTTTGTAGTAACACCTGCCAACTGGAGTTAGCTAAATTGGCACACCTACCAGACTACGCCAGTTACTGTTTAATGAGGGGAATACCTCAACCAGAACATAAGACACACAGGTTTGTGACCAGCCAGCTATTGAGTTAGGTCAACAGTTCTGAGCAATGCAACGGACCAGACAACACCTTAGCAAGAACATATATGTTTTATTTCAACTGTAAGATCTAAACATTAGACACAGGTTCTAGGCCCATTAAAGGGAAACACTACAGAGGCAGATATAAAGAACATGAAAAGTTTATTAAAGCTTAGAGGATTACGTTTGTTTGACACAGATAAACACACATCAACAACAGTACACCAAAATTACTTCTTAGATCTGTTACTTCCACTAGATAGCATTCTGAAATACAACAATGCTTTCACAGAGATTCAGCTGACCAAGTTCACAGGATGACCAAAAACATTGACAAAAAATATTGTCGTTTCTGATGGTAGAAAATAAACAACTGTTAACCACTGCATTTACATAAACAAACAACTTTTCATGTTCTTTATAACAATGTGTGGCTATGCTTGCTACCTTTGCTAGCTTTGATATCGTTTGTTTGCTTGTCATGCTATGTAGCCATTGATAAATTAGCCAGCTATAGCTTCTTCCTACCATGCGGCATGCTATTGCACCACCTTTCTGGGCATTCATTGTTAACTGCTGTTATACTTATGCATAACTTTACCAAATTATTTGCTTATTGCATTTGCACTAAGCATATAATTTATTGTTACCATTAACAGACAATGAATTATGTATGTTCATTAGTGGTATTGCCCATTATTATTTGCACCTTTGTCTCCTTTTAGATAAACCATACTCTATACAAAGCCAAACAAGTGTCAATTCAAGAGTCATGTCAACAACTGTCAATCAGTCCATGCATTGTTCAGTATCATCTCAATACCTAAATATACAGTGCATTCGGAAAGTATTCATACCCCTTGACTTTTTCCACATTTTGTTACATTACAGCCTTATTCAAAAATGTATTACATAGTTTTTTTCTCATAAATCTACACACAATACCTCATCATGACAAAGCATGACAGCCTTATTCTAAAATTGATTAAATAAATAAAAAACTCCTCAATCTACACACAATATGCAATAATGAAGAAGCGAAAACAGGTTTTTAGAAATGAAAAACAGAAATACCTTATTTACATAAATATTCAGACCCTTTGCTATGAGACTCGAAATTGAGCTCAAGTGCATCCTGTTGCCATTGATCATCCTTGAGATGTTTCTACAACTTGATTGGAGTCCACCTGTGCTAAATTCAATTGATTGGACATGATTTGGAAAGGCACACACCTGTCTGTATAAGGTCCCACAGTTGACAGTGCATGTCAGAGCAAAAACCAAGCCATGAGGTCGAAGAAACTGTCCGTAGAGCTCCGAGACAGGATTTGTTCGAGGCATAGATCTGAGAAAGGGTACCAGAAAATGTATGCAGCATTGAAGGTCCCCAGGAACACAGTGGCTACCATCCTTCTTAAAAGGAAGAAGATTGGAACCACTGCTGGGCCAATAATAGGAGAAGGGCCTTGGTCAGGGAGGTGACCAAGAACCCAATGATCACTCTGACAGAGCTCCAGAGTTCCTCTGTGGAAATGGGTGAATCTTCCAGAAGGACAACCATCTCTGCAGCACTCCACCAATCAGATTTTTATGGTAGAGAGGCCAGACGGAAGCCATTCCTCAGTAAAAGGCACATGACAGCGGGCTCATCAGAGCAAAGGACAGATTTCCACTGGTCTAATGTCCATTGCTCGGGTTTCTTGGCCCAAGCAAGTCTCTTCTTATTATTGGTGTCCTTTAGTATTGGCTTCTTTGCAGCAATTTGAACACGAAGGCCTGATTCATGTAGTCTCCTCTGAACAGTTGATGTTGAGATGTGTCTGTTACTTGAACACTAAAGCATTTATTTGGGCTGCAATATTTGAGGCTGATAGCTCTAATAAACTTATCCTCTGCAGCAGAGGTATCTCTGGGTCTTCCTTTCCTGTGGCGGTCCTCATGAGAGCCAGTTTCATCATAGCGCTGGATGGTTTTTGCGACTGCGCTTGAAGAAACTTTTAAAGTTCTTGATATTTTCCGGATTGACCTTCATGTAATGATGGACTGTCATTTCTCTTTGCTTATTTGAGCTGTTCTTACCCTAATATGGACTTGGTTATCTTCTATATACCACCCCTACCTTGTCACAACACAACTGATTGGCTCAAACGCATTAAGAAGGAAAGGCATAACTGTTAATTGAAATGGATTCCAGGTGACTACCTCATGAAGCTGGTTGAGAGAATGCCAAGAGGATGCAAAGCTGTCATCAAGGCAAAGGGTGGCTACTTTGAAGAATCTCAAATATAAAATATATTTTCATTTGTTTAACACTTTTTTGGTTACTATATGATTCCATATGTGTTATTTCATAGTTTTGATGCCTTGACTATTATTCTACAATGTAGAAAATAGTAAAAATAAAGAAACACCCTGTAATGAGTAAGTGTGTCCAAACTTTTGACTGGTACTGTACATGATTCCATGTGTGTTATTTCATAGTTTTGATATCTTCACTATTATTCTGCAATGTAGAAAATTGTAAAAATAAAGAAAAACCAACGTTTGAAATGGTGTGTTTTACATTTGATAAAAGTAGAGAGAGCTAGAAAATGGTATATCATTGTCACACCCTGATCTGTTTCACCTGTCCTTGTGATTGTCTCCACCCACTCCAGGTGTTGCTTATTTTCCCTGGTGTATTTATCCCAATGTTTCCTGTCTCTCTGTGCCAGTTTGTCTTGTATGTTCAAGTCAACCAGCATGGTTTTCCCGTGCGCCTGCTTTTCTATTCTCTTTTACTAGTCCTCCCGGTTTTGACCTTTGCCTGTTTTTCTGGACTCCATTCCCGCCTGCCTGACCATTCTGCCTGCCCTGACCTTGAGCCTGCCGGCCATTCTGTACCTCTGGAACTCTGTACTGGTTTTGACCTTTTGCCTGTCCACGACCATTCTCTTGCCTACCCCTTTTGGATTGTTAATAAACATCGTGGACTCTAACCATCTGCCTCCTGTGTCTGCATCTGGGTCTCGCCTTGTGCCCTTATAATCATACACTACAATTGAGGAACAATGGGAAAGTAATTATGCTTTGAAAGTAGATACACTTGTAAAATCGCATTTGAGAAAATGTCCCTTGAATATTTTGGTAGATACTGGAGCTCTTCTTTGTCTACACCCATTCAGCATCGTTCACACCCTTTTAAGCTTTAACCCCACCCATCTCTTTAAGGATTCACATGTGAGGCTACAGTATGTAGTAAACAAACAAAGATTTCAAGACTAAAGGCTGACTTATACCACAGGTGTGTTTGTAAATTTCATCTGGAGTGTCAGAGTGCTCTGTGCATTGGTAAACTCAGAGCGTTGTCAGATTGGCCGTTTGTAAATTCAGAGCGTTTCTCTCTCGGAGTGTTCAGAGCGCACACTGGACGTGTCACGGCTGTTCGAAGGAGCGGACCAAAATGCAGCGTGTTCGTAGTTCCACATATTTATTAAACGTGAAACTGAATGCAATACACTTAAATACTTGAATATACAAAAACAACAAACCATGACGCAACATCATGAAGCAACACACTACTCAAAAGATAATAACCCACAAAACAGGAAGAGAAAAACCCCTACTTAAATATGATCTCTAATCAGAGGCAACGAGGATCAGCTGCCTCCAATTAGAGATCAACCCAAAAAATCCCAACATAGAAATAGATAAACTAGAACTTAAACATAGAACAACCACCCAAAACACCCCCTGTCATGCCCTGACCACTCTACTATAGAAAATAACAACTTACTATGGTCAGGACGTGACAGGACGCTCTGGACGAAAAGTAGGGTTGATCCGAGCGTTCTGACCTAACAGAGGTCAAGCACCCAAGCTAACTGGCTAACGTTGGCTAGCTTTCTAGCTACTTCCAGACACAAATGAGAGAACACCCCACTCTGATCATTTTAGTCACCTTAGCAAAGCTGGTTAGGCTGTTTTTATGTTATCCAGAGCGTTGGTGACTGCAACTGTACTGCTGGCATCAATTGAATTACGCTTTTTTGCCAACGTTTACTGACACTGGCCTTATTCAACTGGTGTTGAGCGTTCTGAAAATCATCAGTTATTCTGCGCTCTGGCACACTGAGACGAGAGTGCTCTGAAATCGGAGTGGATAGCCAGAGCGAATTTATCAGCTACGTCTATTGACAGTTGTCGCAGTGACATCATAAACATTCTATTGAAATAGTTACTAGCATAGCTGAGTCTTTTGTTTAGACATGTAGCTAGCAAGCTAAACAATGAACCATAATCCCAATTTATAACGTTACTACCCTGCATGAATCTGCCGGTAGCTAACCAACCAGGTTCAATGTTAGCTAGCTAACATTAGGCTATAACTGGCAATGCAAATACCTCTGAGATACGAGTAATATTACTACACAGATCATACACGTAACATTAGCTAGCTAGCCAGCCAGCTAACATTAGCTAGTTAGCTAACAGTACACTTTTACTTGAAATTAAAATGATTTTCAGACAAAATTAGAAACGTGTAATATCTGAAAATGTAGCTAGCTAGAGTCTCTTACCCATATACATGGGATGGATGCTTCCCCCTCTCTGTCACAGATGCCATGGTTGCCCTTAGTTTGAAGATGTAATCCGGAGACAGGCGTTTTACAACAGCCTTCTGTGTGTTCTCTTTTCGACTCCGTCTCATATTTGCAATCAAAGGCCAGAATTGTCTCCTTCTCCTTAACTATCATACTCTAATTCCACTGATTTCAAAACTCAGTCAATGGAGCGCAACACTTATCCAATTCTACTACGTGACCAATTTGAACTCATCTCTCGCCAGTTCTAGCCAACTCATTATCTCAGCCAATCATGGCTCGCGGGAAGGTTGCTGACTTTTTCTGTGGCTCAACCAACTAGGCTCGTAATTTAACAATTTTATTCATATAGATGGCATACAAGTTTGTTATTAAGGCACATTTTGTGGGCTCCCAAGTGGCGCTGCATCTCAGTGCAAGAGGTGTCACTGCAGTCCCTGGTTCAAATCTGGCTGCATCATATGTGGCCGTGATTGGGAGTCCCATAGGGCGGCACATAATTGACCCAGCTTCGTCCGGAGTAGACAGTCATTGTAAATAAGAATTTGTTATTAACTGACTTGATCTAGTTAAATGAAAGTTCACATGTTCCAGAAGGCATTTCTGCCAAAAAACACATTCTGATTAAAAAAAGTTTACGTTTAAATGGCTCTCCTGTGAAGTAGCTTCCTGAAACGAGTCACAAATTTGCAAAAATGTCTAAAAACCTGTTTTTGCTTTGTCATGATGAGGTATTGTGTGTAGATTGATGAGAAAAAAACTGTGTAATACATTTTTGAATAAGGCTGTAACATAACAAAATGTGGAAAAAGTCAAGGGGTCTGAATACTTTCCGAATGCACTGTATATGCAAATGTATTTGGCGAATAAAGGTGATTCTGATTCTGAAAGAAGAAAAAAAAGAAAAAAAAAGATATAGCTTCGTTTTGGAATGCCTGATTGAAACTGGCTTAAATAGGGCCTGAACCTAAAATGGCAGCAAAAAGCGCATCCTTTCAGGTCCAACCTGTTTCGTCCTAAAAATCCCAATACAGATCAAGTCAGTTTTATTGAAGAGACAAAGAGGGTTTTACTGTACAACTAAAATGTGTCAGAACTCATGCCTGGACATGCAAAACAAAGGTATAAAGCTCACACATTTTATCCCCGGACAAAGACTTTACCTGATGAAGAAATACTCAGGAAAGAATCACCCCATAATAACCGTTAAGGGCTGTCAGGCAAATACAGAGGCCTGAAAAGTAAAATGGCTGCTCTATCAAAGAAATGTTGTGGAAATTAATAGCACCACCGGTTTGTTTTAAATTACTTCACGAGATGAATTATTGGCAAACCAAAAATTATTTAATCTCCTAAATGTTTTTTAAGAATTAGCAACACTAAATCAAAAATGTATTTTGTCCAGCCTCTTAGCAACCTCTTGTGGCAGTATAGCATTGGAAAGACAGTTTACATGTAATTCATTAACAGCATATCCACCTGTGTACTGGAATTTCCCTGTCTATGAAACGTTCAGTATGTGCGGACTATGCAAACTGAGCACATAATTTGAAATTATGTAGCTGGTGTTGGCAACCTCTCAAAAATGTTTGCACTGTAAACCATTATCCATACGATGCCATTAAATTAGGGTTAATCACGCTAAACCCAAAAGCATAGGCATAGAAAGAGTTGAGCAAGAGTTAAAATCAGCCATGGGTTGATTCTGTGCCCCATTGGCTCTGAACCATCTTTAGTCCTCAATATTCAACTTTAAACTCAAGGTCTCTGTGTCTCACTTTGGGGGGAATGATTATGGAAAGCTTAAAACTGCATTAAATAATGAAGATGACAAGTTGTTTAATTAAAGCATGAGACAAAATAAGTCAGTCATTTGTCTCTGCATGGTCACAGGAGCTGTTAAAACAAAGTGGGCTCATTTTCATCTTTCACACATACATTCAACTCCAAAATATTAATGTAGGAAAGCCAGGGAAAGGTTTAATGAAAGGTGTGAAGGGACTCTGTTTTAACATTTATGAGAGATTAAATGCTCTAAAAAGTTGGATTAATGAACAAGTTAATGCAGAGCGATAGAGAGGGAGAGAGGAAGAGGGAGATAGGGAGGGCAACGTTTCTTATTAACTATTTGTCAGCTGGGAGATTTGATTTCTTAGTGCATCACTGCCCTACCTAGTCATATACAAATTCCCCCAAAAATGTAGCAAATAATTCCAGGTGCTCCAGTCGACTAAAACAAGGTCGACCTTGTAGAATTAACTAAATAACATAGTAAGTGCTTTTTGCATTCCCACTTTGTCGATTATAGCTCCTTATACTGTAATTTGAATTTTGAATGTTGTAAACATTAACTTGCTTGACCATGCTGTTCTAGGTCATGTAACTGTTTGTTCGTGGACTTTATCGGACAGATGTTGCTTTCCGGTTTTGTGATGAAACACAATTTTATTCTGAACTATTATTGCATTTATTCTGCCACTGTCTTCTTATTGTCTCGGCCTTAGGCCTATATATATCACGGTGGCAAAGGATATTAACTAATAGGTTATAGAGCAAACAACGCAATTATCACAACACAGGTTATAATAAGGCTTTTTTTCCTGGCTTGGCTTCCTCAGTGATTTTACCTACACACCGCTTCTGTGAACTATTGATGCATGTCTCTCTCCTTTAACCCTTTTTACCCCAAAACAAAAACTTCAACAACTCTATGTGGGATCTGGCCAATCTCAGGTCAGAAATTGGAAAGGTAAGCTAAGCACAGGAGGCTGATGAGGAGAGGGCTTGAATGGAGTGAATGGAGTGGTATCAAACACATGGAAACCATGTGTTTGATACCATTCCATGTATTCCGTTCAAGCCATTGCTATGAGCCTGTCCTCCCCAATTAGGTGCCACCAGCCATCTGTGAAGCTAAGGTAAACCTTTGGTTAGAGCAGAACCACACCATTACATATTCAACTACCACCACTTATTTTACATAAACATTGAGATCAGGTTATGGACTACCTAGGAAGCCTATAGTAGGCACCCTAGATGTTGTGAAAGTAGGTTTCTCTGTCGGTCTGCTGTTTCAGATTGGCTTTTCAGCATAAACACAACAGATGAATAGTTGAAATAAGTGTACAAGAACTACAATCAATCAAATACGTGTAGTCATATGTGCAGTGGATGGGGGGCCTAAGGACAGGTTTGAGAAACATTGTGTAAATAGAGTTTGTAACAATATGAACAAGCCTGCAACATTAAATATTTGGAATATAACAGCACATATATTTCATTTTCACAACCCTAGCATTAAAGTTTATCCTTCACTACATTGCCTATGTCGACTTTTCCTGACATTAAGGGACACTTTCATTAGTGTGATTATTGCCGCAATATCCTCTATCCTTTCAAATATAACAAATTTACAGTGCTGCCTTTAGAAAACATGTACTATGTACCACTGCCAGCATGGGTTCGAATCCTCTTTTAGCACTATCACTCCTACTTTTCTCCTTTGTGTCTTTCTATCCAATAAACATACAAAATAATTTTTAAAAAACGAGTTAAAAAACAAACGTAACTGATTATTACCTTGGAGTATGTCCTCCTCAGATATAATTCTATGATTCTAAAGCTTACCGTATCCTTCCGAGTCAAAACAATTTGCGCATATATTATGATAAGGTGTTGGTCTTCAGAAGTTTTGGGGGGAGCTGTTCATGCATACAGCATTTTTTGTTGAGGAAGTCAAAGTTCAGTAGCCAAAGTCTACGCCCCTTCATCGGTGATTGGCCAACAGTACTACTTCTAGTAGGAGTGGGGACTATGGATGGGATTCTTCAATGAGGTGTTTGATGTCATTCAACGAGAGACGACTAGTTTTCATGTACATTCTTTTACTTGAGAAATACTGCACCAAACATCTTAGATGTCAAATTGCTTGATTGGCAAAAACAAACATTTATAATAGAATTCTTAACACATTTTTGATTAATTCGGACTAGATTGAGAAAGTATTTCAGACTATATTGTTGCTTTGGTGGCTCAAGAGGGACAAACAGCACTAATATTGCCGCTTTTTAATTGTTTTTCAAGCGAATGTCTTTAGGGAGTATGCGAGCACAGACGTTTGCTTCGCCTTGCCGAGTTTTGCTAGGAGCAAACCGAACCTATGTATGCAGACGCCTTTACAACCATCAACAAAAGAGCGACAAAGAGAACAGTTTTAAATGGACCAATTTGTCTACAACTCAGTCCACCTCCTTCCTGACTTGCCTAGTTAAATAAAAATAAAATAAAAACCAGTAGTATGCCCCAAGGCCTCGGTTGCACCTTTTCCAAAATATATGGCTCAGTTTCAAATGAGCAACCAGAGTTCACTTGTGTTTTTTGAAACCCAGTTAACCTATTGTAATAAGACCCAATTAAAGATAATACATTATTGTGATGACTAGAATTTTCTTATATTTCTTCTTGCACTATAGAAGGTGTCCAATACAGTGTGCAAGACTGCTTGCGGAGGAATTGGACAGCATGTTCCATCTGATACACTCAGGGCCTGTCAAGAGTAAATGCGATACAATCTACAGCCATCTGCTCCACAAGTTAAAGGTCCAATGCAGCTGTTTTTTTCTCAATATCAAATAATTTCTGGGTAACAATTAAGTACCTTACTCTGAATATTTTCAATTAAAATGGTGAAAAAGAAACACTGGGCCTTTAAGGTGCAGTGCTTTGCTTCCTCTGAAAGTACTGTATGTTGTCTCCTACAGCGCCTTCAGAAAGTACTCACACTCCTTGACTTTTTCCACATTTTGTTATGTTACAGCCTGAATTTAAAATGTATTACATTTAGATTTTTTGGGCACTGGCCTACACACAATACCCCATAATGTCGAAGTGGAATTATGTTTTTCTGAATTTTTACAAATGAATAAAAAAATGAAAAGCTGAAATGTATTGAGTCAATAAGTATTCTACCCCTTTGTTATGACAAGCCTAAATTACACTTATTCTGTATTTAATTTACAATACATTAGCAAACATTTCTAAAAACATGTTTTCACTTTGTCATTATGGGGTATTGTGTGTATATCTATTTAATCAATTTTGAATTGAGGCTGTAAAACAATAAGGCCATCTTCGAGGGCCTCCTTTTTTATATTGTATGTGGTGTAATACCAACAGACAAACTGTTTTGGATATCTAACTGGATAGGCAAGGTCAAGAGTTCTCACTGTGCCGGTAAATTCAATAATTTTCTGAACTGAAATCGGCATTGACAATCAGAATATTACTCAGTTGAAACGTGGGGTTGTCTTGAATGACTCCAGTCCTCTACTTCATTTTGTACATCATTAATTGCTGGTTTGTCCTCTGCCTCTGTCTTTGACTTCACCCAGGGCCTTGACATCTGTATAGCAACTATTCACTTTCAGTTATTAGAGAAAAGTAGCCTCAATCAAGCACAAAAGTTATTCTAGTAGCCTCTTAATATAAGCTTAAAGACCTGTGATCACATTTGCATGGTGACTATAAACATCTATCATGCTCACAGTTTAATAGTCATTTGCTCACAAGAACCTAGATTACAATAACTTCCGTTTGAAAACTCTCTTTCCCTTTTCTTCAAGGGATAGCTAATTACTCTGTAGTTTGAACTGTATTTAGTTGTTGCATACATTTTCACGAGGCCCTTAGTGTAGTGAATTTATTGACTGCACTACAATACATAGAGCTTGTTCCTTAACAACAACATTGGTAATACCCATGTTCAATATACTCGATATTCAATCAATTCCAGAGAGTGGTTTTCCAGCTATAGCTTTCATATGTGCATTTTATTTGCACAGCAGCATGACCCGGATGGAGGGAGTTGAGACGTGATTTAGAAACTGGCAGTCCCATGGTATGGGACTGTTGTTGATGGCAAACCTGGCGGAGAAGTCATCCAGTGTACCAGTGTACAACCAAACTGACAATTTCTATATCAAGTTTCAACAGAGCCACTTTTGGTGAAAATTAGGATTGCATGGAGAAAATCACCAACCAAAAAATGTGTGTCTTGGCATTGTTCATTGTAATTAACCAATCACATTTCTTCCTGCATTCTTTGTTTTGGAGAATTAAGAAAGTCAAATGCCCAGGGAAATAAAAGTGGACTTGGTGGAGGTTTCATTTACTACAGACACAGCTCTGGCTCAAGGCAGAGTCATGCTGTCTATGAAACTGTCCCTGACACCATGTAAGATTCAGTCGCTTCGAACAGATATGATTTATGTCTTTACATTGTCATTGAGTTCTGACCAGTCATTGCCACGTTTCTGTCTGGCTTGTGGTAAAGTATGCTCTTGCCAGTGGGGTAGCACTGTGTTGGTCTAGAATGTAGATGACATGGGCAGACCAGGGCGGTGATCAGAGCAACAGTGAGGTTGTAAGTCACTTCCTCTCCAATACGTCCACCAAACACACCTAAGGTTGTTTAAAAATAGATATTTCAATATATTCCTTTTCTCTCTCTCTCTTACCATCAATTGATGTTTTTCTTGGTGGCCAGCTATTTAATGGTGTGTAGAGTATGAGGCTTTAAATAATCTTGAATCGCCAATTCAGTTTTGTGTAATGTCAATCTGAATCTCTAATTAAACCAGACAGTTGATATTTAGCCCATTGCAACATTAGGCAGAATATTAGCTGCAAGCCGATGTTACATTGCCACAGTAGCACTCTGGGTGGGAATAAAGCCACACAGGAAATACATTGTTACTAATATCCTTCCCTATTCCCACCTGGCCCTAATACCTCCACTGTCAAAATGAAGTGCGTTGTAACTGAGAAACTGGGAACTGAGCTGCAACAAACGCGAAGGAGACGAAACCTTAACTTGGCTGGAGTATTGAAACACGTCATCCTGAGATGTTTTGAAACATGACACTGTGTGTTGTAACATCACTTAATCAAGTGTTGTGCAACACCTTGACAGGGACTGGGAGCCCCTGGCAAGGTGTTAAAAACACTATTTTGCTTTTTCGAGTTCTGTTTAGTGCAGAATTAGTTACCTTCTCTTTTAATGTTGTTTTCTCTCTAAATCCTCTTCACACCATTTTGGCATTTCAAATCCTGTCTAGTGCAAAACTAGATCACTTCTTCTGCAGTATTTTAATGTTTAACATTGATTTATATATCTGATAATTTGCCAGTTTAACCCATTTTGGCTGTTGAGCACAGTGCTCAATTCACCAGCAGTAACTAGAGGTTTTACAGCAAGCATTGCATGATACTGTATTTGTCTCTACCATAAAAAAATTTGAAATATGGGAATAATGTAGGTCGTCTCATCATTGAACATAATTTTGCCTGACGGTTTTGATATCCGTACATCATGATCCATTTCACCTCATGGCACAAAAAGCTACTTAATACTAATATATTCCAGAAGTATGCTTTTCCTCAAACATGCATACAGCATTGTATGATGATGCAGAAAAATACTCTGAAACTCATGGTTGCCCGAGTGATTAGAAGGCCATGCCTGTCCACATGATGTTTCTGAAAAATACTTCTCTCAAGGGGCTGTCTTAGGTCAGTCAGAGGAAATCATACATGGACTGCAACCTGCAAGACCCCAATGTTACATATGAAAAGTATTGCGATGAATCCATCTCTCATTTATCATACAATATCGTCTCTAAAAATATACACAGCTCAAAAAAATAAAGGGAACACTTAAACAGCACAATGTAACTCCAAGTCAATCACACTTCTGTGAAATCAAACTGTCCACTTTAGAAAGCAACACTGATTGACTATAAATTTCACATGCTGTTGTGCAAATGGAATAGACAACAGGGCGAAATTATAGGCAATTAGCAAGACACCCCCAATAATGGAGTGGTTCTGCAGGTGGGGACCACAGACCACTTCTCAGTTCCTATGCTTCCTGGCTGATGTTTTGGTCACTTTTGAATGCTGGCGGTGCTTTCACTCTAGTGGTAGCATGAGACGGAGTCTACAACCCACACAAGTGGCTCAGGTAGTGCAGCTCATCCAGGATGGCACATCAATGCGAGCTATGGCAAGAAGGTTTGCTGTGTCTGTCAGTGTAGTGTCCAGAGCATGGAGGCGCTACCAGGAGACAGGTCAGTACATCAGGAGATGTGGAGGAGGCCGTAGGAGGGCAACAACCCAGCAGCAGGACCGCTACCTCCGCCTTTGTGCAAGGAGGAGCAGGAGAAGCACTGCCAGAGCCCTGCAAAATGACCTCCAGCAGGCCACAAATGTGCATGTGTCTGCTCAAACGGTCAGAAACAGACTCCATGAGGGTGGTATGAGGGCCCGACGTCCACAGGTGGGGGTTGTGCTTACAGCCCAACACCGTGCAGGACGTTTGGCATTTGCCAGAGAACGCCAAGATTGGCAAATTCGCCACTGGCGCCCTGTGCTCTTCACAGATCAAAGCAGGTTCACACTGAGCACGTGACAGACGTGACAGAGTCTGGAGACGCCGTGGAGAACGTTCTGCTGCCTGCAACATCCTCCAGCATGACCGGTTTGGCGGTGGGTCAGTCATGGTGTGGGGTGGCATTTCTTTGGGGGGCCGCACAGCCCTCCATGTGCTCGCCAGAGGTAGCCTGACTGCCATTAGGTACCGAGATGAGATACTCAGACCCCTTGTGAGACCATATGCTGGTGCGGTTGGCCCTGGGTTCCTCCTAATGCAAGACAATGCTAGACCTCATGTGGCTGGAGTGTGTCAGCAGTTCCTGCAAGAGGAAGGCATTGATGCTATGGACTGGCCCGCCCGTTCCCCAGACCTGAATCCAATTGAGCACATCTGGGACATCATGTCTCGCTCCATCCACCAACGCCACGTTGCACCACAGACTGTCCAGGAGTTGGCGGATGCTTTAGTCCAGGTCTGGGAGGAGATCCCTCAGGAGACCATCTGCCACCTCATCAGGAGCATGCCCAGGCATTGTAGGGAGGTCATACAGGCACGTGGAGGCCACACACACTACTGAGCCTCATTTTGACTTGTTTTAAGGACATTACATCAAAGTTGGATCAGCCTGTAGTGTGGTTTTCCACTTTAATTTTGAGTGTGACTCCAAATCCAGACCTCCATGGGTTGATAAATTGGATTTCCATTGATTATTTTTGTGTGATTTTGTTGTCAGTACATTCAACTATGTAAAGAAAAAAGTATTTAATGAGATTATTTCTTTCATTCAGATTTAGGATGTGTTGTTTAAGTGTTCCCTTTATTTTTTTGAGCAGTATATTATGTGACAATACTGAAAAGACAATCAAACAATGCACAGACGATGCAAAAATGTGAATGGATAGTCCGATGTTGACCAAAGTATGAGCGTCAATAATAACAAAATTAATGCAGATTATGATACCTGCCAACAAAATTACACCTACTAGTACAATTTACATTTATATGGAGGTTAATCTGTGTGGTTCCATTCCAAAATAATAATATTTTTTACAAGCATATCAGATGTAAATGCAGGATTGTTTTCTGAATGTAAGATTCAAAGCATCCATCTGAGACCACAGTTTATCTGTGAGGGGAACAACTACAAATGCAAGGGTTCTTCAAAACAATTGAATGAGTTATATACGAAGACGTGTGTGTGTGTATGTGTGTGTGTGTGTGTGTGTGTGTGTGTGTGTGTGTGTGTGTGTGTGTGTGTGCTTGCTTGCGTACATTAATCCAATATTTTGTTTCACATCCCTACACTCTTAGAAAAAAGGGCTTATCTAGAACCTGAAGAACCATTTTTAGTTCCAAGTAAAACCTATCTGGTTCTAGCACAGAGGGTTCCTCTACATGGAACCCGAAAGGGTTCTACCCGGAACCAAAAAGGGTTATCCTATGGGAACAGCCGAAGAACCCTTTTTTCTGAGAGTGTACCACTCAAGCAGTACCTTATTAAACAATAGCTTATATGTAACCTTTATTTAACTAGGAAAGTCAGTTAAGAACAAACTCTTATTTTCAATGACAGCCTACCCCAGCCAAAACCAGACGACACTGCGCACCACCCAATGGGACTCCCAATCACAGCCAGATGTGATACAGCCTGGATTCAAACCAGGAACTGAGATGCAGTGCCTTAGACCACTGCGCCACTCGGGAGCATACAGTAACAGCAGGTGAACAAACACTTTGCATTTTCATTTCTGCAGAGGTGTTTTGTCATTCTTTACCATGTTAACTTCCCAAATAGTGTTTGTAAAGTGAATAAACGGTAACAGACTGCTATTTTCAGTGCTGAATTCTATATTACCTTAGGGTTGGTAGACCATACCAACACCAAACCACGCTATTTCATTGTGAATTATTTTCAAACATCAGCAAAACTAAGAGTTGGTTTATATATTATGTAACCTTGTAATACATTGCATAAAATTACAGAGCTTGTGTGTTGATGTTAACTGAATAAGTAAATTAAATCAGCACGGAGATCAAGTCACCGTGCCAGATTCTCTGCATGCAATCAATCAGTTGAGGATAGAACTGGGTTAGGTTGAACCATTATTTGAACTACTCTATTGAACATCCTAAAACATGATTGTTTGTTCACCTGCTAAAAATCTCTGCAGTGATGCCTCACAGCACTGAACAATGGGGAGTGCTTTTGCCTCACTTTGTCTCTGAAGCCCATGGAAATATGCCTCGACAAACTGCCTGAAATAGCCAAAAATCTTGTGGGAACTGCCACCTTCAGCATAAACGGTGAAGAATTATATTGCGGAAATATTTCTCCACCATCTTGCCATTGTGGCCAGTGAAATGCCAGAAAATCACAGCACAATCCTACAACACACAGAACCAGAATTCCTTTAGAGAGATACAGAATGGAGTAAATATAACACTATATTCCGGTATGTATTATGTAATGGGAAAGTGAATCAAGACACGCCTATACAGCAGTGGTTTGAATCAGAATCTCAACCCATTCTGTCGCTGGCCAGGGCTCGTGACGTACCTGTGCCTGAGAGACAAAGAGAGGTGGTCAATGAAACTCTAAATTGACTTTCAACACAGTGTGAGGCGAAGAAGACGGTTGAATTGGTTTGTCAACAGTCTCTCCCTCCGTCTCATTGTGCCCACACCTGGTGTTCTAATTATTTTTACACTGTTCAATTTCTCGCCTGGCCCTGGGGTTTTCAAAAGTTATACAACAGCGAACATTGGTTTGTTTCTCTCTTCAAGGAAGTTATACTGCTGTTCTTTCCCCTGATGCTCTGTCTCGCTCTCCCGCCCTCCCTTCCTCTCCCACTCTCTCCCCTATCTCTGTCTCTTCCTCCCTGTCCTCAATCTCTCACTCTGCTTTTAATCATATTGTACTGTGGTCTAGCTCAGTGGTATAGCAACATACAGTATATGAGGGGTGATGTATTGTAGACATTCAATTAAAAAAATATACAGTATATGTGAATTATGTTATTATTATTTCCATTTGAAGTGAAAATGAACAATAATATAGTGTATATTAAGGGGAAGAAATTCAGAGCCAAATGTCACTGGGTTCTGTAGAATAGACTGTATTTTCCCATTGAGACTAAAATGTGTGATTTTTGTAAGTTTCAACATACACTGTTATGAACCTTATGTGATAGATAGTGATACTAAAATTCATAGGGAAATTGTCACTCAATCTTCACCTCTATGGCGGAAATGAATTGGATTGTTATTCATATGAGTCCAAGATGGCAGCACAATGATGTCAAGCGTTCAGCTATACATTGTACTTAATTGGGAGATTATATATGACATACCAGATAAATTTGTGTATGTCTTGGAGAGAACTTTCACTCATAAGGAAAACTTGCTAGAAGTGAGATAATTAGGAGAGGCCAGTGTAATGTGTCATGCTGATTGCAGTTCCCCAATCAAACTGTTAATGATAATACTTGTGTTTATTATATATTGCAATGCATGGCATACATAAACACCTCTGTTAGCATAATGAAGCATATCTGCTTCAGCCTCAAGAATCAGAATAAAAAATCATGGTGTATGTCTATGTCCTCTATACTGTCTTTCTGGTTAATTATGTTATTTAATCTCCATAACAATGCTGTGCCCCATGCCAATATAAGAAGCTTATGATTTAAATGTAACTTTCTCGTTGCATGATCACATGTATTTAATTTCTAAATGGCTACAGGAATGGCTATAAAACACAAACACGTCTGGTCCAAGCCCAGACTTTTCAAAGACTAGTAGCCTGTTAAGTTGCTTTGTATTTCTTTGCTCACTTTATAGCACCCTCAGAAGAGAAATGACCAATAGTTAAAAGTAGGAGAAGCATTGTTATGCAAATCTTCTGTTAAGCAATGGCACCAAATCATCTCTCGGTGTACAATTGAGCATCAGCATTAATGTTTTTTTTTCTCCTTCATATTCATAACAGAATCATGCAGCATTCCTCCAAGCCTCCTCTTTGACATTCTTTATCACATGCAAAACCGGTTCATCCTCTTCCTACTCTTTATCGCAGCCTCCAGAGCAATTACTCTCCCTCTGGAAGGTAACGGAGCCTGCGCCAGCATTCCTATCCTCACATTATAATAATTGTGAAAAAATATTTTTAAAACATGACAGCAAACCACATGTCACTTGCTGTCAGTGACGAAGGCTGCATTTCACTTAAGTGCCAACGTTGGTGCCAGTTTCAAGGATGAAAGTAAAACTCTGCTCTGGGCCTGTGAGTTGTGACTGTGTAATGACAGGGTTATTCTTCTATCAGTAGTGGAGAGGTAGGCCTTGCTGTAGATGGTGGGGTGGGAGCAAACAAAGGAAGAAGAATCAGAGTTGATAAAGAACTGTAGTAGCCAAGTGTGATGTAACTGAACAGAGACTACTGCGCAGGAAAGACAAATGGAAAACACTGAGATGTTGACTTTCCCAAAGCTCCACTTTGAGGGATGAGGGGAATGAGATGGTGGAAACCTATTAACAGCATTTTTCATTCTCTTTGAGAGTTCATTAAGGGAATTATTTATTTTTCTTTCAACGCATGCTACTGAATACAACACAGTTTGTATATTGGTTAATATTCAACTATGAGTAGCTGCTTTATTTGTTTAACCAATTATCCTGTTTATAGATCTCAGAGCTTTCCAAGTTTCCTCTTGTAGTGAAGTAGTGATACTAATGACAGTGCTTCACTATAGAACCAAAGATTAGGATTTTTTGTCTCTAGCTACTGCAAGTAGTGGAGGTCATTACCTCTGAGAACATATCAGCACTACTGTATGTTAAACCGCTGTGAAATGAAAGCCTCGTCCACACATCTTCTGCAGACCCTACACGGAAAAGGCATCTCAATCTCCCATTTCCAAGCAGAACGCCTTATCCACTGGCCCTTCAGATGCTCTTTTCTTGTTTGGCAATGAAGCATACCCTAGAGGAGAATGTAAAGAACTTAACTTGATTGCCTCAGAGGTTTAGAGAAGTGCTAGATCAATCTACTATACACACATTTCATGTAAGCTATAGCGATAACCATGGAAATGTATCTTTGGGTTACAAACCATGGAAATCAACTCCAACCTGCCTTTTTTCATGTCTTTATAAATAATAAGAATTGTATATATCACAACAGAACAGCTGGAGAACATTATGTTTAATCTTTGTTCCTGTGGTCATAGCATACAGCCTGCTCATGTGAGTTAACAGTGTTGCAAACATGTAATTATGTGCTTTTAGAATGTCTCCAATAGAGTAGCCTAATGCTATCAGTGAAATCCCAACAGTGTGGGTCTCAGACTGCTGTGATTTCAACCTCCTGACCAACAACATGCATTCTGCAACGAAAAATAAGAAAAAGGCTCACACCTTTCTAAAAATGTACATAATATACTGTCTGTTGTAGAGTAATAGCCTAGGATACTGCACGGCCATGCGCTGTACTCATACACTGTAAATTTAGTTTATTTTGCATTTGTATATTTGTTCTGCCACTGTACATATAACGTGGCAGAAGCAAATAAAACAGTGTCACAAGCTTACATGGATTTTATCAATGAAGAGGCAAGTAATTTGGAGACACTCCAGCCTAGTGGCAAACTCTGACCACCTTTGAATCAAGATTACAAGGAGAAAAAAGTGATGGGCAATAAAAAACCTCTGTGCGATAAAACAACAGTGCATCCTGCTGCAAAGGTGAGGAAATGCTATTAGTTCAACTCAGAGTACAAATAGCTGCTTAAAGCTTTACTGTAGACACACACTGCTGCTCTTCAAATTATTATCCGTAAGTTTAAGAAACATTGCCTTACTCTTCGTAATTCCGTTACCAAAAACCCACATGTCTTTAAGGTATGTTCTAATTTATCTCCCTCATGAGGAGGGATAATGAATGTTCACAGAAGTAACAAGTAAAGTTAGACCTACCAATTAGTTAGTGTTTTAACTTATATACATTTTTGTTTATGAATTATTAAGTGATTAAAACTCAGAATTCTGTTACCAAATCTGAGTTTGGGAAACCCTGGAGTAGAATATAGTTCAGTACAGTACAGTGGAGTACAGTAATGTACTGTACTCTACTGTACTCTACTGAGTTCCGTGGTTGCCATGGTGCCGTGTCGAGGCAGAGAGCTCCTGTACATTTGTAAATATTTAGTTTTAAGTATTTTTATAGCATTTTTCATGACTTCTTGAGTGTTTCTGAACTACAGTATCTATCTGGTGGTTTTGGTCCATGGAGTTACTAGACTAATGGAAAGTTAGTTTTTTTCGCTTGGCTAGATAGTTAGTTAGCTAGCTAGCAGGCTATGCAATCACTTGAATGATGCATCATTACAGCACCATCTTTTTTCCACCTGTTCTGGTTGCATGAACGAAGTGTGAGGGGTTGAGCAAGGCCCGCCTCGTATGGGACTGTTTCCTTACTACTGCCGAGGTGTAGTGGTCTTTCTGGCGCTTTTAGCTGCCGAAGCATCACCAAGGTGGGTACTACACTTGGATAGTGGACTATCCAGCCTACCTACAGTACAGAGGAGGAGGAGGAGGAGACTACGAACGAGGTGCCTAAATAAAGAGCTCGGGCCTAAATAACTAACTGACGCTGCTCCCTCTCTGTGCCATCAAAGCTCCCTCCGCTTGTGCTACAGCCCAGCCTTTCTGAACTGCCTGGCTGACCAACACCTTATCATCTGAAGCTGTGGAAGACCATCGCCCAAGACCTGCCAGATCTCTACATTTGTTTTGTTTGTTTTTACAGCATCTTTCAGATTCTCTTTGTAATGAAAAGCGCTATATAAAATACATATATTATTATTACTGTACTGAACTCTACTGTACTTTACTGAATTCTACTGTGATGTGCTTTATTGTACTGTACTATCCTGTGCTGTACTGTCCAAACTTGTGAAACATCAAGGTCTATGATTGGTTCAGATTTGGTTCCGGTGCGAACCAACCAAATCTGGTTTTGTTTGGGGGCAGAGCTCATTAGAATAATAGCCAGTGTGTAGAATAATACCTGTAAATGCAAAGGATGATATTGTATATTTCTACCTTTGTGTACCTATTCATGATACATCACCATAAAGAGACCCACTGGACACACCACGTAATTTCAACGTGGACATTTAGGTAATATTTGGTTGAGATGTGGATTTCAACCTTTATTCACCTACACAAAGACAGCCAGAAGTTTGTTGAATTCCCAGTGTGTTATCACTGTGCTTTCAACCATCTAAAAGCACAACTAAATTCCAATGGAAAAATGTCCGATTTTTTGTTTAGTTGTCATCTAAATGTGTTATCACTGCGCTTTCAACCCTATCAAAGCAAAACTAATTTCAAATGGGAATACAGTGTCAGATATTTTGTTTTTATACAACAACTTAATGTGTTATCCCAGTGCTTCATCTAATGAGATTACATTACATGTACATAGTGCAAGTGATCAATGCTGTTCAGATTATTACAGCAATTGTGAAGATTTCCACAGACCTGTGGCATTTGCATGCTATGTTGAACATGCACACGTTCTATGGTTACATAAGAAGACATAATAACAGTAACCTCAAAATGTGGCCATGGTTGTGTTACTAATTTGAAGGTTAAATAAATACTCTCACATTAGTTTGTAAAATAGTCATAACTTTTGGCCATCTATTGTATTACAAAGTTAATATTAAATTGTATTTGGTTCACAATGCAACCAAATATAAACTTTTTAAAAAGATGTATCTAAGGCTTGGATAGTTTCATCTGAGCTACTGGCTTAATCCTATTCTTTAACTTTTGTTTTTGGTTTAGTTGGCAACATGAATCCAAAATATAATTTGTTACAGCCTATTTGCTGTATTGCAAAAGTGATATAGAATTGTGTTTGGTTGTCAACAAATTCCAGTTTGTCTACAAATTAACAAGTGATATATTGGATTCAAATTGAAATTAAAGAATAGGACAAAATCTAATCTAATTAAACTTTAAATGCACTTAAAATAAAGTTTGATTTGATTTAGTCCTATTCTTTAACTTAGATTTTTGGTTGATATGGAAACGTGAATTCACCATATTAATGATTCAATTTGAAATCAACCAAAGCTTGAAACCCTACACCTATTTATATTGTCTACTTTTATTTTAACTAGGCAAGTCAGTTAAGAACAAATTCTTATTTACAATGACGGCCTACCCCGGACGACACTTGGCCAATTGTGTGCCACCCTATGGGACTCCCAATCACAGCCGGATGAGATGCAGCCTGGATTTGAACCAGGGACTGCAGTGATATCGCTTGCACTGAGATGCAGTGCCTTAGACCGCTGCGCCACTCAGGAGCACTAAACCCTGTGTTGAATTGAAATGATAGCTGTTGATGACTTTGCAAATGCTATATAGGCCTAAATAGTATCATTGATGATATATGACTTGAAAGTATGGTTACATTTCATTTGCAGTCAAAATATTTAGTTATTAAGAGGTATCTCAATAGTCATTCTCACAATAGCACGTAGTAATCAAAAACAAATAAAATGTTATTGGTCGTGTACACATATTTAGCATATTTCAGTGACAAATATAAAAGCTAAGCAGGGCTTGGTTAAACACTGGATGGGAGACCAAAAGAATAGGTGTAGATCAACTCTCCAGTAGGAGGTGCTCCCCAGCCTATTGTTTTGTACCATGAGGCCTAATGCAAGTACATTTTAAATAGGCAAGCCAGAATAGAGTGTTCTCAAAATCCATAGCATGTTGTGTTCTGATGTGTTCTGATGATATTATTACTTTTTTTTAAACAATACAAAACACATACAAACAGCATCCAGACACACACAAACATCAACAACATCACACCTGCCCAGACCCACCTGCTCACCCCCCTCCCCTCCCCAACTCCAGTGCCCGCATCACTCTCAGCCACACGGCCTCAAACTGCACCATTTTGTTTCTCTCCTTCGCCCACACACTTTAAACATTTAGATAATAAAGCATTTGACCTTTCCATTGTGTTACCGATGGAGGATTGGTTATTCATTTAATTTTACAGTTTTTAAGTATACATTTTTTCAAGATGATTGACGAGAATAGTACCGTCCAACCCATCTGGTATCTCACTGCACCCTCATATGCCATATATTGAAACATGCAGACAGTCGGATTGAAAGTAAATTTACATTGTAAGAATTCTGACAGACATCTTTCTAACTCCGCCCATAACTTTTGGACATTATTGCATTCCCAGAAGGCATGGCTTATTGAGTCATTGTTAGTTTTACACTTAAGACATGACTGCTGTTGTGCTGTGTAATTTGTGAATTTTGTCTCTTGTAGAATACATTATATACATTCGTTTATACTGGATTAAGCATACATTTTTTGTTAACTGTAATTTTGTTAGTTATGTTCCAACATTCCCTCCATCTTGTGCCAATATCAATTATTTTGTTATGTATTATATCATTTTCTGACTCAAATTGTCACACCCTGATCTGTTTCACCTGTCTTTGTGCTTGTCTCCACCCCCCTCCAGGTGTCGCCCATCTTCCCCATTATCCCCAGTGTATTTATACCTGTGTTCTCTGTTTGTCTGTTGCCAGTTCTTTTTGTTTCGTGAAACCTACCAGCGGTTTTCCCCTTGCTCCTGTCCTGTTTTCAATTTTTTTCCCAGTTTTGACCTTTCTGCCTGCCCAGACCCTGAGCCAGCCTGCAGGTTCTCTACCTTGCCACACAGGACTGGATTATTGACCCCTGCCTGCTCTGAACCTGAGACTGCCTGCCGTTCTGGACCTTTTGCACCCTATCTGGATTACTGACCACTGCCTGCCCTTGACCTGTTGTTTGCTGCCCCTGTACTAGTAATAAACGTTTGTTTCTTCAACACTGTCTGCATCTGGGTCTTACCTGAAACATGATACAAATAGGATTCCCTCAAGATTGCTTTGATTACCAAAATATTTCAAATAGAAATTTCGTGATATGAAACCTTTTTAGTTACATGTATTTGAAAATATCTAGATTGGTCAGTCCAAAATTTCTTTTAAATTCTGTCATGGAAATACTGTAAATGTATTTCCTATTACCAAGTCATTTACGGTTTCTATGCCTTTAGTTTACCATGTGGACCAATTTATAGCTGAATTGAGAAAAGCTATTCAAGGATTGTTCCATAGGGTTGTGTTTCAATGGTGTAACGGCTCTCGTTGGTGGTAGGAAGAGTAGACCAAAGCGCAGCATGGAAAGTGTTCATGATTCTTTTATTCACAAAACACTTAAACAAAATACCAAAAGGCGAAAACGAAAGCGCACAGTTCTGTCAGGCACAGACACTAAACAGAAAACAAGATCCCACAAAACCCAAAAGGAAAATTACAATTTATATATGATCCCCAATCAGAGACACCGATAG
Source organism: Salmo salar (assembly GCF_965601325.2). Taxonomy (NCBI): domain Eukaryota; kingdom Metazoa; phylum Chordata; class Actinopteri; order Salmoniformes; family Salmonidae; genus Salmo; species Salmo salar. Next base: position 81,107,476 of record NC_138291.1, on the reverse strand, counting down.
ACAGCTGCCTCTGATTGGGAACCACACTCGGCCAAAACCAAAGGAATAGAAAACATAGACTTTCCCACCCGAGTCACACCCTGATCTAACCAAACATAGAGAATAATACGGATCTCTAAGGTCAGGGTGTGACAAAAGGAGTGATATTGGTTCTTGTAGAAGACGTTTAATATAAAGTCTGTTACTTTTTTTCAAATGTCTTCGGTGGGGTAATTGGTATTATCTAGAATAAATATAAAAACTTTGGGAGCCATGCCATTCTGAAGAGGTTAAGTCTACCTGTAATATTTATGGGAAGATTGTTCTATTTAATTACATCGGCTTTCATGTTGTTGAGTAATGAGATAAAGTTATCTTTATATATTTCTTGTTTTTTGTCTTAGTAAGCATCCTAAGTATTTTATATTTTTTTGTGGTCCACTTAAAGGATTTTTGTAGCTCATGAGTTAAACTTTTTATTTTTCCTATTGCCATTATTTTGTTGTTTTTTTCACGTAAATTTTATATCCTGAGATTTTAGAGTATTCTGAAAATATTTTTTAGCAAGGTGGGCATTGAGTTTTCAATATCAGTCAGGTATATCAGGAGATAATTTGAAAATAAGTTTAGTTTATATTTATGCTTACCAATACTGATACCTGTTACGTTTGGGTCCTGTTTAATTCTTTCTGCAAGCAGTTCAATTGTCAATGCAAACAGAAGGGGGGGAGAGAGGACCTCCCTGTCTTGTGCCGCTTTCTAAAGCAATTTCATTAGATACTGTATTATTTGTGTATTTATTACATTCATATAATATTTGTATTACATTTATTATTTCAGCTGGAAAGTAGAAAGTGTGCAAAGTTTTGAATAGAAAAGGCAATTCAAGACGGTAGAAAGCCTTTTCAGCATCAACAGCCATTATTGATAAATCTAGATCTTTTTTTTGCATATTGTATTAAATTGAAACATGTTCTTGTATTTGTTTGTGTCTATTTTTAAACGTATCAAGTCTGGTAAGACTTTTGCCATTCTATTGCTTATGAGCTTTGTTATTATATTACTGTCACAATGTATTAAAATTATGAGTCTGTAATCAGCAAGGGGCTCTCCAGATTTCCCTGGTTTTAATATAACTGAAATAAGTGTTTGCTCTTATTCCATCCAGCACTGCGGTTATCGCCTGTCTTCAGGTGCAAAGAAGCTGTTTCTCACCCTAGAAATCACTAGTACATATTTGTAATTACTCCTGTGCCAGTGAGATATTAGATTCAGCCAAAGATTCAGCCAAACATGAGATCTGTTCACTTAGACCACAGACGGTACCTACACTGTCACTATATAGTAATGAATTAGTTCCTTTGTAATTACACTTTGACAACCTATGTAAATACATAGGTAAATAGGGAGCCATTTGTCATTCAAAAATAATGAATACATCTGAAATGGTTTGAAAACTATTGTGAAAAAGTATTACTGTAAGAAAGAAGAAAGGTTATTCAAATGTATTGCAATAATAATTGACAGTAAGATATGTACTCCTTCACTACAATACACAGTAGGCTTCCATCTCTTTACAATGCACAGGTGAACTCCCTTTTACCTGCATCCATAGTCTGCACATGTTCAGGTAGCAGTATGTTATTCAAAGGTCAGGGGAAGTATCATTCTCAAAGGACAGCATATGCAACATAACAGCTGCTTCATGTGGAGGAAATCTGTGCAGCATAATGCCTCCTATCAGTCAGAAATGCCAGCGGCCTGGGTGTGGCCAGCATGTTCTCTTTTGAATGACCGTTTCAGCGACCTTTATTCACTCTCAGACCTGCAAAGTGCTACTGCTCTCTTTCAATGAATATGAAGTCTTCATCTCTGATGAAGTGTTGTTTATCTCTACTTTCCCAAGACTGTTGTCTTTATTCATAGAGTTCAACTCAATACAGCTCAATACATTGTTTGTTGTGGGCCTACAGTACTGTACAGTTGTGTCTTGCTGCTATGGCACTATTTGTTATCTTTATAAAAAAAAAATCCTTCAACTTTTGATACCATTCTGAGACATGAATAAAAAAGCTTATAAAAGTATCCAATGCAACAATGCAACCAACAGGGCAAAGCCACTTTCTCCACATCCTACCCATGCTTACTTAGTTCAGCTAGCTTGAATCCCTATCCTCCTGTGCTGGATTTGTTCAAATCACTGGTTATCTTTGCCTGCCCTATTTTCCTTGCTGACTGTAGGCTATTTTGTTATATATGTTTGATGCATTTCATTAGCATAAAAACACAGGAATTTAGGTTTCACTGACACCTTGTGGCGGTAAGTCACTGTTACCAGCCAGCATCTTAGAGGTAATGGGTACATTTTTGGAGCTGAGGAGACAGACAGAGAGGGCAACTGTGACGGTAGCAGGCAGCGTTTATAGGTCGAAAACCACAGTGTTATAAAGTTTGACACTGCAGTCATGGTGAGCAATGTTTGTCACTCTCTACAGACACAGAGGTAGAGTCCCATCTCAGCCCAGGAGAGGTTCACCAGAGATGGATACTGCTTGTCACTGGAGCATCGCTCCAAACCCTCTGGTAATGCCTTGTGCCTAATTAGCATAAACACAGAATTGCATTTCCATACTATTAAATCCTAAATGATAAAGAGCCATTGGCGAAAAGGAGGACGGGGTAAAGAAAGCCCCCTTTACAGAGTCTGAAGAGATCATATAGCAAGTGATCTTTTCCCGTTTAATGACCTGCTTAGGCTAGTTATTGCCCTGAAGTAATGACATCAACATGTCATGTCACACAGTATGAGGTGTGTGTTAACAGACTATTAACAGTTCTCCATGTCTTCACACACACACCTAAATGAGATGGAATGAGAAGGTTGTGAATACCAGATGGAGTGCATTGAGCCTTTACCAGACAGAAATTTAGTGGAAATCCAACTTTTCTCTCAAGCGGCTTCGACAATCGGGAGCTCTCTCCCTGCCTCTGTCTGTAACTCAGACTTGGTCAATGTTTTTAAAGGCTTGATTAAAATGTATCTTCTCAGATTGGTCTTTTGGTTATACTCGTATAATATATAAGTATATTTTTCGGTTTGCTAATTTCTTGCTGTTTAATGTATATCACTAGTGATTTTTCTTGTGTGTTGCAGTGCACACACTTATAGTGCATTTGGCAAGTATTCAGACCCCTTGACTTTTCACATTTTGTTACGTTACTGCCTTATTCTAACATTGATCAAAAAAATGTTTTCATCAATCTACACAAAACACCTCATAATGGCAAAGCAAAAACACGTTTTTAGAAATGTTTGCAAATGTATTACAAATAACAGACTGAAATATCACATTTACATAAGTATTCAGACTCAGTACTCTGTTGAAGCACCTTTGGCAGCGATTACAGCCTCAAGTCTTCTTGGGTATGATGCTACAAGCTTGGCACACCTGTATTTGAGGAGTTTCTCCCATTCTTCTCTGCAGATCCTCTCAAGCTCTGTCAGGTTGGATGGAGAGTGTCACTGCACAGCTATTTTCAGGTCTCTCCAGAGATGTTCGATCGGGTTCAAATCCAGGCTCTAGCTGGACTGTTAAAGGACATTCAGAGACTTGACCCGAAGCCACTCCTGCGTTGTTACATTTACATTTACATTTAAGTCATTTAGCAGACGCTCTTATCCAGAGCGACTTACAAATTGGTGCATTCACCTTATGATATCCAGTGGAACAACCACTTTACAATAGTGCATCTAAATCTTTTAAGGGGGGGGGGGGGGGGGGGGTTAGAAGGATTACTTTATCCTATCCTAGGTATTCCTTAAAGAGGTGGGAATACGTTGTCTTGGCTGTGTGCTTTGGATCGTTGTCCTGTTGGAAGGTGAACCTTTGCGCCAGTCTGAGGTCCTGAGTGCTCTGGAGCAGGTTTTCATCAAGGATCTCTCTGTACTTTGCCCCGTTCATCTTTCCCTCGATCCTGACTAGTCTCCCAGTCCCTGCCGCTAGAAACATCGCCACAGCATGATTCTGCTAACAGTATGCTTCACTTTAGGGATGGTGCCAGGTTTCCTACAGACGTGACGCTTGGCATTCAGGCCAAAGAGTTCAATCTTGGTTTCATCAGACCAGAAAATCTTGTTTCTCATGGTCTGAGAGTAATTTAGGTGCCTTTTGGCCTTTTATTGAGGAGTGGCTTCCGTTTGGCCACTCTACCATAAAGGCCTGATTGGTGGAGTGCTGCAGAGATGGTTGCCCTTCTGGAAGGGTCTCCCATCTCCACAGAGGAACTCATGAGCTCTGTTAGAGTGACCATCAGGTTCTTGGTCTTGGTGGTTCCAAACTTCTTCCATTTAAGAAGGATGGAGGCCACTGTGTTCTTGGGGACCTTTGCTGCATAAATGTTTTGGTACCCTTCCCCAGAGCTGTGCCTCGACACAATCCTGTCTCGGAGCGCTACAGACAATTCCTTCAACCTCATGGCTTGGTTTTTGCTCTGAGATTCACTGTCAACTGTGGGACCTTATATAGACAGGTGTGTGGCTTTCCAAATCATGTCCAATCAATTGAATTTACCACAGGTGGACTCCAATCAAGTTGTAGAAACATCTCACGGATGATCAATGGAAACAGGATGTACCTGAGCTCAATTTTGAGTCTCATAGCAAAGAGTCTGAATACTTATATAAATAAGGTATTTATAAAAACCTGTTTTCGCTTTGTCATTATTGAGTATTGTGTGTAGATTGATTAAAATAAGGCTGTAACGTAACAACATGTGGAAAAAGAGAAGGGGTCTGAATACTTTCCGAATGCACTGTACTTTTCCTCACAAGTTGATGTATCTGCATGTCCTTTAAAACTTTGTTGTCTTGACCTTGAGAGCTGTATAATGAAATGTATAATTATCATTAGCCTGGTATTTTCCCACTGGCCAAGAGACTGACTGACATTTTCACTGATCTAGTCAAGTAATACATGGAATCACATTGAGCGGGTGCTCTGTCTAACACTTTATATTCATTAAGTAAGTAACCTTGCACGAGCCTTGGCTTGTGTGAGCCGGAAAGTGCTCTCCTGTTTCGGTAGCGCGAGGCAGTTTGACGTACTAGTACACCCCCTAGACAGGACGCTATACAATCGCAGGGCCCTACCAACAATCTATCTCCGTCATGCTGCTTGCCAAGCAGAGATGCAGCGCGTACCATTTTCAGAGTCTTTGGTATAACTCAAACGGGGATCGAACTCCCAACCTTCCAATCTCCGGACGGACAAATAAACTAGAACACCACTGAGTTGGTAAACACTTTATAATACCAATCACATATTTACTTGGTAAATTCATTTCACCTTCTTTATGCAAACAGTTGTGTTAATCATGTGTATGTTTTTAGAAAAATAATTCTGCATCTGAATTAAGCCATTCCATTTTCACTTGGAGCACAAGTATTTTGAGATTGCCTTTATTGATTGCAGATCCCCATTACTCACTTCAACACCAAGAGGGTGCCTCCCGTACCAACCTATTGGCATGCTTCAAACCTGGTAAGCGCAATCATGGCAACCACAGGGATGCAGTTTAGCCTGCATGGCGTTACAAATGTTCACTTGTTTCAGAAGGGTCCTGATTGGAATTTTACGTTTTCAGTTGATTAGCTCTTTTTTGGCAAGATAAAGAAGCCCTGTGGTACTTTAGGTACAGTTGGAATGAATAAGTGCCCTTATAACACCAATATAACTATTCAGTGGGTACACATGAATGTTCAACACTACATAACTAATGTATCACTTAACTAGCACAACATGCCAAAATGTATATACTGGCATAAGCAGTCATGTCAGCATGATAATAACCTTAGCATTGCTAGCGCCACACAGAACCACTAAAGTTACAAGAATACAGTACTGTAACTCTCAAATCCAATGAATACATATAAAACTGCATATGAGTAAGTAAAAGTCTTACCTCATTTTCAGGTTTCCTGGCTGCGGTTGTCCATCATAAATGGAGACTATGTCAAAGTCCTCTTCAAGAGCAAAGGTGTGAAATGACAACTGTATCCTGTTTCGTTCTCCTGTAATGATGATCCATGTACAGTTGGCATAGTTTGGGTAGCCATGGGGAAAGCCAGGACTCTCTATCGTTCCATTTAGTCCTTGTACAACACCACCACAAGTTTGACCTGAGGACAAAGATCAAAGACAGACATTAGATATAATATGGGTCTTTTAGATTTCGAATCTAAGAATTTACACATTGTACCAGAAAACTTTTGGAATATGACAACACCGAACCCGGTGAACTACTCTGTAGGGAAACTCCTTCAGCAATGTTATACGTGACTCAGAGGGATTTCTGTGGTGTCCTGATGAACCGTCCTCAAGTATGCCACTTAAACAGCATTTTTGTAGCATAACAAAGCATCCCATTATCCATTAGAAGCCTCAGGTCTGAATACAATAACCAACCTCTCTTCACAAACATTAAATATATATATGTGTTTGGGTATGTTTTAACGTGTTGACATATGCACATTGATGGTCAATGTTCCTCAATGTTCCATTTCACATTTCTCGCTTTCTCGCTGCATCATATTGTATGCAGCATAGGGGGACCTTCCAATATCTTGGCCTATTTATGATTGAAAAGCAGCATGTGAGAAATACAGCACACACACAAATGCTCGCACACACCATGATTATACAAGTCATTAGGCTATACCTTATCAAAGAGGTGTAGAATATTTTATAAAATTAGATTATTGTCCTTTCAACCTCTCGAGCTTTGCAATGAAAGAGTAACAAGGCTAAATCCTGACATTCTTTGGCAAGAACCATTTACTCAAAGTAAATAAACAGTGTGTTTCTGCATGTAGATGTCAAGCATTGAATTCAATTAAATGTGCTTGCTGCTAATACTCCCGGCAGACATTCGCGTCAATCGAAACCCACTCATAGAAAGAAGGCAGACATAATTTTAAAATGTTGTTGGTGGCTATGAGAGTAGCTGAAAGGCTAGGGCTAATTTTAATTATCTGCCACTGGAAAACATTGCTCTCAATTTCCTATCTGTTGATGTATTTTAATTACCATTGTTATTCTTAGAACATAACGTCAGAAATATAAACAGTCCACAATTTTCTAGACTAGTGCTCTAAATTGAAAAAGGATGATGGAGTATGGGGGTCTGTTCATATGTAAGAAAAACCCTATTTTCAGAAACAAACAGAGAATGAAAAAATGCTGAATTATCAAAGCTTTGTCAAAGCTTCTGAGCAAATATATTCTAACTATGGCACCATCAAATTACTAAATCATAAGACTTCTGAAATCAAACACAGCAATAAAAACTTAATTTGTAGTGACAAACAAAACAGAATAGGCTACAGTAATTCTAAGGTAAAACTAGGTATTTATTAAGCAGCGAATTAAAACAAGTAGATGTGTTTACGCATTAGACGGTGTAACCAGGGGGACCTTCCAATATCTTGGCTTATCTATGATTGAAAAGCAGCATGTATGAAATCAGTGTCATGTTGTATTGTTAACTAATGGACCAAACCTTTAAAGGAACCAAAACCAAATAAATAGACAGCAGATCAGACATGCTATATCTCTAAGAGTTTACATTAATTGAGCACTCCAAATATGCCTAAAACATGCTCAGGCTGTAACCAGATGATGCTGGATTTGTTTGATGCGGGACACCCTCAGACATCACCTCAATTTGAGGTGTACCTGTGGATGTATTTCAAGGCCTACCTCCAAACTCAGTGCCTCTTTGCTTGACATCATGGGAAAATCAAAAGAAAATAATTGTAGACCTCCACAAGTCTGGCTCATCCTTGGGAGAAATTCCCAAAAGCCTGAAGGTACCACGTTCATCTGTACAAACAATAGTATGCAAGTATAAACACCATGGGACCACGCAGCCGTCATACCGTTTAGGAAGGAGACGCGTTCTGTCTCCAAGAAATGAACATACTTTGGTGCAAAAGGTGCAAATCAATCCCAGAACAACAGCAAAGGACCTTGTGAAGATGCTGGAGGAAACACGTACAAAAGTATCTATATCCACAGTAAAACGAGTCCTATATCGACATAACCTTAAAGGCCGCTCAGCAAGGAAGAAGCCACTGCTCCAAAACCGCCATAAAAAAAGCCAGACTACGGTTTGCAACTGCACATGGGGACAAAGATCGCACTTTTTGGAGAAATGTCCTCTGGTCTGATGAAACAAAAATAGAACTGTTTGGCCATAATGACCATCGTTAAGTTTGGAGGAAAAAGGGGGAGGCTTGCAAGCCGAAGAACACCATCCCAACCGTGAAGCACGGGGGGGGGAGCATCATGTTGTGGGGGTGCTTTGCTGCAGGAGGGGCTGGTGCACTTCACAAAATACATGGCATCATGAGGAAAGAAAATGATGTGGATATATTGAAGCAACATCTCAAGACATCAGTCAGGGAGTTAAAGCTTGGTTGCAAATGGGTCTTCCAAATGGACAATGACCCCAAGCATACTTCCAAAGTTGTGGCAAAATGGCTTAAGGACAACAAAGTCAAGGTATTGGAGTGGCCATCGCAAAGCCCTGACCTCAATACTTTAGAAAATGTGTGGGCAGAGCTGAAAAAGCGTGTGTTCCGAGCAAGGAGGCCTACAAACCTGACTCAGTTACACCAGCTCTGTCAGGAGGAATGGGCCAAAATTCACCAAATTTATTGTGAGAAGCTTGTGGAAGGCTACCCAAAACATTTGACCCAAGTTAAGCAATTTAAAGGCAATGCTACAAAATACTAATTGAGTGTATGTAAACTTCTGACCGACTGGGAATGTGATGAAAGAAATAAAAGCTGAAATAAATCATTCTCTCTACTATTATTCTGACATTTCACATTCTTAAAATAAAGTGGTGATCCTAACTGACCTAAGACAGGGAATTTTTACTAGGATTAAATGTCAGGAATTGTGAAAAACTGAGTTTAAATGTATTTGGCTTAGGTGTATGTAAACTTCCGACTTCAACTGTATAATAATATGATTAGGCTATTTCTTTGCATTAAAAACCAAAGTCTGTCAGATTTCCAGTCATTCCAATTCATTGAATGTCCCTTGATCTTCAAGAATAGGACTTGGACATATAGATTAGGCAAATTGTTTTACATGAGAATAACCCAAAAACTAAGGATTTATTAGCCTGTGTTGTTTATCTTGTTGTCATGGAGGACTAATTGGGCTCGTTGCTTTGAGTTGAAAAATAAATGCTGCTCTCATGGAATGACTATTTGCATGTGAACAATGTATGCCATATGCTGCATTTGCTATAGGCCTAGTTTATGTTTTTGTTGGTGACACTTTAATATCTCGATAATTTGTAGCTGTTTAAGTCTATCAAAAGTGTGTTAATTTGAGCATGTGTCCATTTTTCTTTTATCAGCACAAATTAGACTGAGCAATAAAAGCCCCACTCATAGTCTTCTTAAATTAAACTAGTTTTTGACAGTATGGAGCACAATACCACTGAGAAGTTTAGAAGGGAGGAACTTCCTCAAACTTTTCCATAGTCTTGGATCCCCACTATGCAGCTGTTGGAAGATCGCATTTTTCACTGGCTGTCCACTGGTCGCAAAAACAATGATTGATAAGCAGCTTAAACTTCTTAAATTCAACCATTATTGGGTTAAAATACACATCTACATTTGTGAACAGCAATTCACAACAACCAAAACCCGTAAGGTGCAAATAGCTAAATGAGAGAGTAGCAGTGTGTCACGTCCTGACCATAGTAAGTTGTTATTTTCTATGGTAGAATAGGTCAGGGCGTGACAGGGGGTGTTTGTCTGTTTTTGTATTTCTATGTTCAGTTTCTAGTTCTGTATTTCTATGTTGGTGTTGTTTGCGTTGATCTCCAATTGGAGGCAGCTGATCCTCGTTACCTCTAATTGGAGGTCATATTTAAGTTGATGTTTGTCCCACCTGTTTTTGTGGGTGATTAATTTTGAGTAGTGTGTTTTCTTCTCTGCGTCACGGTTTGTTGTTTTTGTTAGTTCAAGTATTTCATGTATTGCATTACGTTTCACGAATAAATAAAGATGTGGAACTACAAACCCGCTGCATTTTGTTCCGATCCTTCAGACATCTGTGACACAGTGTGATTCACATCAATGCGCTATGTAGATATCAATAAGTGTAGCTTCTATGCAACCAAGAGTGCGTCCAGCGCAATGTAAAAACTCTCTTGGTTGCATCGAAGCTATCATTTATTTATTTTATTTAACCTTTCATTATCTAGGCAAGTCAGTTAAGGATACATTCTTATTTACAATGACGGCTTATCAAAAGGCAAAAGGCCTCCTGCGGGGATGGGCTGAGATAAAAAATTTAAATAAATGAAATAAAAATATAGGCCAAAACACACATCACGACAAGAGAGACAACACAACACTACATAAAGAGAGACCTAAGACAACAACATAGCATGGCAGCAACACATGACAACACAGAATGGTAGCAACACAACATGACAACAAAATGGTAGCGGCACAACATGGCAGCAGCACAACATGGTACAAACATTCTTTGGCACAGACAACAGCACAAAGGGCAAGAAGATAGAGACAACAATACATCACGCAAAGCAGCCACAACTGTCAGTAAGAGCGTCCATGATTGAGTCTTTGAATGAAGAGATTGAGATAAAACTGTCCAGTTTGAGTGTTGCAGCTCGTTCCAGTCGCTAGCTGCAGCGAACTGAAAAGATGAGCGACCCAGCGATGTGTGTGCTTTGGGGACCTTTAACAGAATGTGACTGGCAGAATGGGTGTTGTATGTGGAGGATGAGAGCTGCAGTAGATATCTCAGATGGGGGGAGTGAGGCCTAAGAGGGTTTTATAAATAAGCATCAACCAGTGGGTCTTGCGACGGGTATACAGAGATGACCACTTTCCAGAAGAGTATAGAGTGCAGTGATGTGTCCTATAAGGAGCATTGGTGGCAAATCTGATGGCCAAATGGTAAAGAACATCTAGCCGCTCGAGAACACCCTTACCTGGCGATCTATAAATTACGTCTCAGTAATCTAGCATGGGTAGGACGGTCATCTGAATCAAGGTTAGTTTAGCAGCTGGGATGAAAGTGGAGTGATTACGATAGAGGAAACCAAGTCTAGATTTAACTTTAGCCTGCAGCTTTGATATGTGCTGAGAGAAGGACAGTGTACCGTCTAGCCATACTCCAAAGTACTTGTATGAGGTGATTACCTCAAACTCTAAACCCTCAGAGGTAGTAATCACACCTGTGGGGAGAGGGGCATTCTTCTTACCAAACCACATGACCTTTGTTTTGGAGGTGTTCAGAACAAGGTTAAGGGCAGAGAAAGCTTGTTGGACACTAAGAAAACTTTGTTGTAGAGCATTTAACACAACATTCGGGGAGGGGTCAGCTGAGTATAAGACTGCATCATCTGCATATAAATGGATGAGACAGCTTCCTACTGCCTGAGCTATGTTGTTGATGTAAATTGAGAAGAGCATGGGGCCTAGGAACGAGCCTTGGAGTACACGCTTGGTGACGGGCAGGGGCTGAGACAGCAGATGTTCTGATCTTTGAGAGAGGTAGTTAGCAAACCAGGCCAAAGACCCCAATACTCCTTAGCCACCCACAATAATGGAATGGTCTACCATATCAAAAGCTTTGGCCAAGTCAATAAAAATAGCAGGCCAACATTGCTTAGAATCAAGGGCAATGGTGACATCATTGAGGACCTTTAAGGTCACAGTGACACATCCATAACCTGATGTGTCCATCCACAATCATAAGTGGTATCCATATCGCCCGTAGGCTACACTACTGCTGTCGTCCTTACCTCCAAGCCTTTATTCAAGTTGGATAATTTTTGAATGCCGACAGCAGTCGCACTATTGGAAAACATAGCTTGGACTATAGCCTGACATTACAACTAGATATAAATATTTTATTACAAATAATTAATACAAAAGTCAAGAGTTGGCTATAACATAAGTTCAAACAAAGTGAGTGTGTGTATATGTGTGTAACTGTTTGTGTACGTGTGTGTATTATGGTGTGTATTATACATTCTCATCATAAAAATATATCCCCATTCCCCAATCGAATACCTTCATTTTTCTCCATTCTGGCAACCCTCATAAAATTCATCATAGCCGTGCTTAAAATGTATTGAGAAAGAAATGGTAGAATGTACACAAAGAAGTGGAGCTCTAAGAAATATGAAATGCGTTATGAAGAAAATCGTGTAGACCTACTGTTGCCTACACAAAATAAGGGCCTTTCTGACTACAAGTGCACCAGTATCCAAAAGTATTAAGCAAAAACAAGCATAGAAAACATTATTGGCATTAATAAAAAATAAAAAAATAACATAAGGCTACTATTATATTATAATTATTTCGGTGACACCCTGGTTGATAAAAAATATTGGGTTGTTAACATGTTTTTTTATATATAAATAAATGTGGGACACAAAAAAAAGTCAGTGTAGAACATTTACATTTTAGTCATTTAGCAGACGTTCTTGTCCAGAGCGAATTACAGTAGTGAACGCATAAAAAAAAAAAAAATCCCCCGTGGAATTGAACCCACAACCCAGGCGTTGCAAACACCATGCTCTATCAACTGAGCCACACAGGACTAGAACACCATTTGCTCAACATGCATTGCGCTAATAACTTTCAAAAAATATTTTCCTATTTTCCTATGTACGAAGTTGCACATAAATCTGTCTTTTCACACGAATTAAGCCACACAAAAACGCACGAAATCTGCTGAAATACTTTTTGTACATATTTGCACGAATTGAGTGTGAGATTGTGTTGCAACATGTGGTCAGACTCGCTCAGGCCAAATAAACTTAAACATGCGCCTTTTTTCAAAGCTGATTTAAATGTCACCAGTTCAACAGTAATGAGATCCACAACAAGGGATTCATTTTTGACTAGTTTGAACTGAATGACATTAAAGCTGCCCTTGCAGAGGACCACCTTGCACTCTTGAACAAGAAATACAGCTTTAATTGTGCCACTGACTCTTTATTGATTTATTAACATTATTACTGCAGTAGCCAACCCGGGGCCGACGGTCAATACATTCCCACAATTTACCTCAATAACAACCAAGCAGGGGCCAGATATTGAAATACATTGCATTGAATAAACATGAATAAATTGAATAAATATTACTCCATTAATAAAGACATATCATTTCAATCTATGATGAATAGCCAGGTGATTGCTTCTCCAAGGGGGTTGTAAAAGGAACAGCAAATTACCTTTTTATTAATGCACAGTAAACATGCTATTAGCAGTCATGTATTAGTGACACCCCAATGAGTGATCTCTGCATGCTTTGTTAGAACAGGGACATCCAGTGATGTTCAGAAAAACAACAATCAGTACAGAAGCATTTCTGATGAAATAAGGTACCTACTCAGGTGAGATCATAAACATGATTACAACATAATGATGCTCATATTCTAACCTATCATATAAGGTCAGAACAAACTGTTTGAGGAAAGCTATTGCATTGACTATAACGCATTAAGATTGTGACACTGTTACGATGCAGCATTGTGAGTCATTGGAAAAGCAGGCGAATCCATGTTTCAATTACAGTGGAATATGATTCACTGACACAAAATCATCTAAATGACATTTGCAAAAGGGAGAACAACAATCTCCTACAAACATTATCATGAGACGATTGTTGCCATTGTTTTCTCTAAATTCCGCCATGAATATCAAATGTGCCTTTGTTTCATTGTCAAATCTAAAACGCCAAGCTTCTCCATTTAAAATGGAGAAGTTAAGGTTCTCAGCTTCTTGTTCATAAGAAATACATGTATATATACCATTCACAAGAGTAGCCTAACGAAGTATATCTGCACAGTGTGCAATGATTCCACTGTACTATTTAAATAACATTGACCATGTCTGCTGTCTCTACATGCCAGTGTTAATTTTGGCAGGTATTTTAGATGTAGTTTTAGTCTTAGTTTTAGTATTAAAATACCTTTTAGTCTTAGTCACATTTTAGTCATTTCATCCTTTGTTAGTTCTAGTTATTAATCAGTTGACTAAAACTGGACAATTTTAGTCTAGGTTTAGTCAGAGCCACTTCAGTCACATAATAGTGCATTTTTTTCTATGAAACAATGAATATTTAGGCTACCTCTAACTTCCATGATGTGCACATTCAGATAGCCTTGTTCAACTAGGCATCCTATCCCCTTGTATACCTCAGCTGGCAACATTGATATTGTGGCAGATAGTAAACAATGCCAGCCATTAATTAACCACATAGTCTATAAAGCCTTGGCTAACAGGTTTTAAACAATTACAGCTATGATTTTCTCCCCATCATAACCGTCAAGGAGGGTAAATAACAGCGGTTTCCTTGAAAAGGGGTGAATTTCCGCTTTTCAAAAATACCAGAAGTATTACTGTACTCCTAATATTCAACAAATATCATTAGTTTTTCACATAAGAAAAAAAGCAACCGCAACTGACATTTTCGGACCGTAGAGCGAGAGCAGCAATACAGATGAATGAATAACTGCACACATGGGATAATAGAGCTTCTGATGTGATCAAAGCAAAAATAGCCTACATGATAGTAAGAGAGAGAGTAAACATTATTGTTTCTAGACTAGTTGAAGTTAGTTACAAGTGAAGTGTCCTGGCTATGCATCAATTCAACAGATTGACGAGTGACTGAAGTGACCGCATGGGAGCTGTGTGGGAGAGACGGACAGATCAGCTCAATCAGGACACTGAAATATGTTAGTTCTGTCAATGACAGGATTGCATGAAATATTCTGCATGCATGCTTATAATTGGACAAAACAGATGAAAATAAGCTTCATGTTAAATGAAATGTCCATTAGTCTCACATGGAATTCTATTCTTGTCACATTTTTGTTGACTAAAATGAAAAGTAATTTGTAATAGTTAGTGGTTTTACCAGGACATCTCGCAATCATCATAATTTTAGTCAGAAACAAATTGGTCGTTGACAAGGATTTTTCATCATAGTTACTGTTCACAAAATTAACACTGCTCCATGCAATGCATTTTCAGTCATATTGTTTCACACCCACACAAATACTATAAATAAGAGTAGCACAAAATCCACAATCTCTATGTAACCCATCAACAACCCATAGGGGCAAAAAGCTTATGATGCATTGTTTACATTCAGTTACAGAGAGAGAAAAAGGAATACCAAGGATTCGCCCAGTCCATAGATGTAAAATGTTTGTTGACAGTAGGTTGGACCTTAATAATCACTGTAGCAACATTTAAAGGAACCGGGAGCACATATCACAGGACATGACACCTTGTGTTTTTTCTCAAAGTTGCGGGAATGACAAGGGTCTTACTTATATCAATACATTCATAACAACCTAAGCATTATGAAACTTAGATTAAATCAAATTAACCTCACATAGCAAATAAGCCATTCATTTTTTGTTGTTGACCAAATTGGACACTCTCATTGACCTCCACACAAAAACTCATTGCTTAGTGTGCCTAAAATAAATGCCACCTGCTGGAGAGAGACAGACTTTCTACCAAATTGGGCCTCTCTTTACCTCTTCCTCTCTGGCATGAATATCTGGATGTTAGGAGTAAGGAGTCCTGATTTTGCTGAGTTGGAGTACAGAGGTGAGTCAGGTACTTTGCTTGTTATTGTTGTTTGGCAACATCAAATACTGTAGTTGTAATCCCCTAAAACGATACTTGATTTTTATTTCCATGGTGGGTGATAGAATTGTGTTTTTGGTACCACACTGTTTTCAGACATGATTTATGACATACACAGCCAGGGACATTGTACATTCTGCATGTAAGTTTGGCCAAGTGAGAATAGCTGTAGGTAATTGCTGTTTCACACTGGGTTGCATGCTAGCAGAACAGAACGTCATATGTGAAGATGACAATGGAGGTCACAGGTCTGTCCCATGATGATTCAGTGTAAATGATAAATTGTTCTGCAAGCTAGAGCCTCCTGAAAACTGGTTATACACATACTGCCTCAGTTCAGGGCACTGACAGCTATATACAGTGCCTTCGGAAAACATTTAGATACCTTGACTTTTTCCACATTTTGTTAGGTTACAGCCTTATTCAAATGTTTTATTATTTTTTAATCCTCAGCAATCTACACAGAATACCCCATAACTATAAAGCGAAAACAGGTTGTTATAATTTTTTTGTATGTATTAAAAATACATCTTTTAACATACATAAGTAATTAGACCCTTTGCTATGAAACTCGAAGTTGAGCTTAGGTGCATCCTGTTTCCATTGATCATCCTTTAGATGTTTCTACAACTTGATTCGAGTCCCCTGTGGTAAATTCAATTGATTGGACATGATTTGGAAAGGCACACACCTGTTATATAAGGTCCCACAGTTAACACTGCAAGTTAGAGCAAAAACCAAGCGATGAGGTCGAAGGAATTGTCTGTGGAGCGCCAAGACAGGATTGTGATGAGGCACAGATCTGGGAAAGGGTATCAAAATATTTCTGCAGCATTGACGGTCCCCAAGAACACAGTGGCCTCCATCCTTTTTAAATGGAAGACATTTGAAACCACCAAGACTCTTCCTAGAGCAATCGGGGGAGAAGGGCCTTGCTCAGGGAGGTGACCTAGAACCCAATGGTCACTCTGACCGAGCTCCAGAGTTCCTCTGTGGAGATGGGAGACTCTTCCAGAAGGACAACCAACTCTGTAGCACTCCACCAATCAGGCCTTTATGGTAGAGAGGCCAGACGGAAGCCACTCTTCAGGAAAATGCACATGACAGCCCGCTATGAGTTTGCTAAAAGGCATCTAAAGCCTCTCACACCATGAGAAACAAGATTCTCTGCTCTGATAAAACCAAGATTTAACTATTTGGCCTGAATGCCAAGCGTCATGTCTGGAGGAAACCTGGCACCATCCCTACCTGTGAAGCTTGGTGGTGGCAGCATCATTCTGTAGGGATGTTTTTCAGCGGCAGTGACTGGGAGACTAGTCAGGACCGAGGGAAAGATGAACGAAGCAAAGTACAGAGAGATCCTTGCTGAAAACCTGCTCCAGAGTCCTCAGGACCTCAGACTGGGGCGAAGGTTCACCTTCCAACAGGACAACAATCCGAAGCACACAGCCAAGACAACGCAGGAGCGCCTTCGGGAAAAGTCTCAATGTATTTGACTGGCCCAGCCATCTCTGGTGAGACAGGAAAGTAGCTGTGCAGCAACACTCCCCATCCAACCTGACAGAGCTTGAGAGGATCTGCAGAGAAGAATAAGAGAAATTGCCCAAATACAGGTGTTTCAAGCTTGTACCCAAGAAGACTTGATGCTGTAATTGCTGCCAAATGTGCTTCAACAAAGTACTGGGATCTGAATACTTATGTAAATTAGAAACTCCCCAAATACAGGTGTGCCAAGCTTGTAGCGTCATACCCAAGAAGACTCGATGCTGTAGTCATTGCCAAAGGTGTTTCAACAAAGTACTGAGTAAAGGGTCTGAATATTTATGTAAATGTATTATTTCATTTTTTTAAGTTGAAAAATGTGCAAACATTTCTAAATACCTGTTTTTGCTTTGTCATTATGGGGTATTGTGTGTAGATTGATGACGAAAAAAACTGTTTAATACATTTTAAAATAAGGCTGTAAAGTAACAAAATGTGAAAAAAGTCAAAGGGTCCGAGTACTTTCCGAAGGCACTGTATGCCACACCTTGCCATGTTTACCAAAGTTATATCCCTCCAAAGACATTTTTCTAATGTACACAAACATTTGATTAAAAGGTTGACTGAACTAGCATAGTCACATATTTTATTTTGACATTACATGCAATATAACAGATACTAAGTCATGTTTGCCGGATTGCTCAACAAAATGTTAAGGGGGAGAATATTTAATGAATCTCTTTTTTAAAGCAAGTTGTGCATATATTTATGTTCAATTTCATGACACTAATTGTGTTTAAAATACTCATTCCCAATGCTCTAGATCACTTCACTATTTCACAGAGGAATTTCCACAATGTAAGTTATGTTGTCTACATATCATTGTCTGCTCAGTCTTATCAGCCACAACTTCAAGCCCTCCCTATTAATTTCTCACAAATTGGAAGAGAGTTGATAAACAAATTGTTGGCCAGATTAATATTTCTGTATTGTTAACAGGCTGCAAGCCCATTGTGTCACGATTCCTACCGACGGTGGCGCCCCCTCCTGCTCGAGTGGCGCTCGTCGGTCGTCGTCACCGGCCTATTAGCTACCACCGATTCCCTTTTTGTTTTTCCCTTTTATTATGTTTTCTCACCTGCCCTGAGTTAGTCATTAAGAGGGCTATTTAGTTCAGCGGGCCCGCTCCCTATTGTGCGGGATTGTCTTTCTGTGTGTCGACTGCGTTTTGTTCGACTGTGCTTGTCGAGTGTATTTTCCCTGTTGTTGGGAAACCTTTTATTTTGTGCTTGTGGTTTATTAAAATTACCACACAGTGTTCGCTGCTTCCTGCGCTTCTTTCCGCCACACAACAGACAAGCCGTTACAGAATCCCGCACCTCAAAGAGCATGGAATTAGCGGGAGCAGCGGGCACTCCACTACCCTCGATGGAGGAACGTGTCCTGCATAATACATCGGTCCTGCATCGCATCGGATCCGCCATGGACCAGATGATGGAGAGGATGTACCGATGGGAGAGGAGTGGTATCCTCTCTCCACCTTCACCCCCCCCCCCCCCCGATACAACCATCTCCTCCTCCTACGACGTCTGGCTCTGGCGCACTTCGCCTGGCACTCCCGAGGGAGTACAATGGGACGGAGGCTGGGTGCAAGGGGTTTCTTCTCCAGTTAGAGTTGTACCTGGCCACCGTCAGACCTGCTCCTACAGGAGAGGAGAGCGTGAGTGCCCTCGTTTCCTGCCTGACGGGCCGAGCTCTGGAGTGGGCTAATGCGGTCTAGAACGCTCCAGACTCGGCGAGGGACCACTACCCAGAGTTCAGCCGGCTGTTCCACCTCAGGCAGGAGACGAGGAGCGCTCAAGACTTCGCGCTGGAGTTTAGGACCTTGGCTGCTGGAGCGGGGTGGAATGACAGGGCCCTCATAGACCACTACCGGTGTAGTCTCCGGGCGGACGTCCGCAGGGAGCTGGCCTGTAGGGACACCAATCTATCCCTGGACGAACTCATTGATATGTCCATACGGTTGGACAATTTGCTGGCTGCCCGCGGGCGTTCGGAGAGGGTCCTGCCCGTTCCACCCCCGTGCACCCCCGCCCCTACCCCTATGGAGGTAGGGGGAGCCGTGCCAAGGGGCACCGGAGGAGGTGGCTCCTCCTGCACCAGCTGTGGTCGGAGAGGACACACGGCCGACCGGTGCTGGAGGAGCCAGTCTGGGAGTCGAGAAGGCAGGCAGAACACTTCTCAGTCACCTCAGGTGAGTCAGCACCAGATTCGCTCAGAACCCCCTGTTGGTCATGTGTTTTTGCCTGTTTCATTTTCTAAATGTTTTCCCTCTTCCCAGCATAGGGAGCTAGTCGATTCAGGCGCAGCTGGGAACTTTATGGACCGTGGACATGCCATTAAGCTGGACATTCCACGGGTGCCGATAGATTCCCCCTTCCCCGTGCACTCCTTAGATAGCCGACTATTAGGGTCAGGGCTAGTCAGGGAGTCTACAGTGCCGCTGGACATGGTAACGCTGGGGAATCATAAGGAAAGCATTAACTTTTTTCTTATTGATTCACCTGCGTTTCCGGTGGTGCTGGGGGTCCCCTGGCTGGCTGGTCACAATCCCCTCATTTCGTGGAAACAGGGGGTTCTCCAGGGGTGGTCGGAGGAGTGTTCAGGGAGGTGTCTAGGAGTTTCCATAGGTGCCACGTCGGTGGAGAGTCCAGACCAGGTGTCCACTGTGCGCATTCCCCCTGAATACGCCGATTTGGCGATCGCTTTTTGTAAAAAGAGAGCGACTAAATTACCACCTCATCGACAAGGGGATTGTACGATAGATCTCCAGGTTAACGCTGCGCTTCCCAGGAGTCACGTGTACCCCTTGTCACAAGAGGAGACGGCGGCTATGGAGACATACGTCACGGAATCCTTGGGACAGGGGTACATTCGGCCCTCCATCTCACCCGCTTCCTCGAGTTTCTTTTTTGTGAAGAAAAAGGAGGGAGGTCTGCGTCCGTGCATTGATTATAGAGGTCTAAACGCGATCACGGTGGGGTTTAGTTACCCACTACCTCTTATCGCTACGGCGGTGGAATCATTTCACGGAGCACAGTTCTTCACAAAATTGGATCTCAGGAGCGCGTATAACCTGGTGCGTATCAAGAAGGGCGATGAGTGGAAAACCACCTTTAGTACCACATCAGGCCATTATGAGTACCTCGTCATGCCGTATGTGTTGAAAAATGCTCCAGCCGTCTTTCAATCCTTTGTTGACGAGATTCTCAGGGACCTGCACGGGCAGGGCATGATTGTCTATATCGATGACATTCTGATATATTCCGCCACCCGCTCCGCGCATGTGTCGCTGGTGCGCAAGGTGCTTGGTAGACTGCTGGAGCATGACCTATACGTTAAGGCTGAGAAGTGTGAGTTTTTCAAACGAGCCGTCTCCTTTCTGGGTTATCGCATTTCCACCACGGGGGTGGTGATGGAGTGTGACCGCGTTAAGGCCGTGCGTAATTGGCCGACTCCAACCACGGTGAAGGAAGTGCAGCGGTTCTTGGGCTTTGCCAACTACTACCGGAGGTTTATCCGGGGGTTTGGCCAGGTAGCGGCTCCCATTACCTCACTGCTGAAGGTTGGCCGGCGCTTTTGAGATGGTCGACGGAGGCGGACGGAGCTTTCAAGAAGTTGAAGACACTGTTCACCGACGCGCCCGTGTTGGCGCACCCGGACCCGTCTTTAGCGTTCGTAGTAGAGGTGGACGCATCCGAGGCTGGGGTGGGTGCCGTGCTATCACAGCGCTCGGGTGCGCCACCGAAACTCCGCACCTGCGCTTTCTTCTCAAGGAAGCTCAGTTCGGCGGAGTGTAACTACGATGTGGGGGACAGGGAGTTGCTAGCGGTAGTCAAAGCCTTGAGGGTGTGGCGACACTGGCTTGAGGGGGCTAAGCACCCCTTTCTCATCTGGACCGACCACCGAAACCTGGAGTACATCCGGGCAGCGAGGAGACTGAATCCACGTCAGGCAAGGTGGGCCATGATCTTCGCCCGGTTTAGGTTTACCATCTCATATAGACCGGGTTCCCTTAATACTAAAGGGTGAACCAGGAGGTGGGCAGGTTCCTGAGGTCGTATTGCCGGGACCGGCCAGGGGAGTGGGCGAGGTATATTCCCTGGGCAGAGTTAGCCCAGAACTCACTTCGCCACTCCTCTACTAACATGTCACCCTTCCAGTGTGTGTTAGGGTACCAGCCGGTCCTGGCCCCATGGCACCAGAGCCAGACCTAGGCTCCTGCGGTGGAGGACTGGGTTCAGCACTCCAAGGAGACCTGGAAAGCAGTGCAGGACTCACTGAAGGAGGCCAGTGCTAGGCAGAAAAGGAGTGCTGTCCGCCACCGCAGTGAGGCGCCGGTGTTCGCACCGGGTGACAGGGTCTGGCTCTCGACCCGGAACCTGTCCCTCCGCGTGCCCTGCCGGAAGCTGGGGCCGCAGTGTGTGGGGCCCTTCAAAGTCCTTAGGAGGATAAACGAGGTGTGTTATCGGTTGCAACTCCCTTCCTATTACCGTATTAACCCCTCGTTTCATGTGTCTCTCCTCAGGCCGGTGGTGGCTGGTCCCCTACAAGAAGATGAGGTGCCGGAGGTCCCTCCACCCCCCCTGGACATCGGGGGGTCCCCGGCGTACAGCGTAAGGGCCATTCTGGACTTGAGACGCCGGGCGGGGGGCCTGCAGTACCTCGTGGACTGGGAGGGGTACGGTCCGGAGGAGAGGTGCTGGGTGCCGGCGGAGGACGTCTTGGACCCATCCATGTTGAAGGAGTTCCACCGCCTCCGTTAATGTGCTTAATTATAAGAGTTGAAAAATAAATATAGTAGCACAGAAAGCTGGGAATCTCTTCTTTTAAATAGTGGCCAGTCAAAACTAAGTTTTCACAAATGATTATGCAATGACTGAGTTTATAAGAACACATGTTTCACTATAGACTATATGTCAGGGTTCTCCAACACTGTTCTGGGGGTCCTATAGGCTACATTTAATTTTGAGTTATTTGGCCACTTTAGTTGTGATACAAATCTTATCAATACATATAGGCCTATGGGCAGCGTGATGCGACTACTGATTGTTTAAAAAAATTGCAAAAAAATGTATGTGCTATGTTTCCTGCCATAGTAGACTGCACATGCTGAACAGTTTCTCATTCACAAGTGATAATGTTCTCACATATCAGACTATTCTCAATGTATTCTTGTCTTTACATATATTAAATAATATATGTGTGAAATTAATTTTGATTTAGAAAGGGACATTATCATGCACCTGTCAGAACAGGGCCAGGGGGAAAAAATTACATTTCATCCATTTGCACTTGAATATTGAATGGAGGGAACTTTTCCCAGGGTTAATTTACATGCCAGACAGGTAGGTTACTCTGGTTGTAAAAGGAAGCAATGTGCTTAATATGAGGTAAGTTTAGAAATAAATATAGCCTAGCAATATAATGCTGGGATCCTCCTCTTTTTAAAAGAAGCCATCAAAACTCTGTTATCACACTCACAATGACTGGGATCTGGCTCTCGCTATGCGACAGGTGATATTCCGCTCAAACTCTGAATGCCTGGTGCTCTCCAACCCTGTTCCTGAAGAGCTAGATTTTAGCGCCAACCTCAGATGTTACTAACCTGATTCAGCTTATCAACTAGCTAATTATTAGACTCACATCCAAAATACGTCCAAATGGCTGCTGTTGTGTTTGGCTTTGAATTTGAAACAAGACTGCATTTGCATTGAGTAATAAGAGTAATAGAGTGCTGAGTACAAGGGTCCTGTTTCCCAAAAGCATCTTAAGGCTAAGTTCATCGTTAAAACCTTCGTTGGAGCTGTTTCCCAAAACCATCGTTATTAAGTAAGGTGTATGTCCATGCCCCCATCAAACATCGAATTAGCATAATAAATAAATCCCCATAAAATTCCCTCAGTTTAAGATAAAGATCCGTTTTTTTTGCATTGGAAGCGTCTCAATCCACCGCATCCGCCTATGTAACACTTCCACATCTGCAGAAACGTAACAGAGCGGTGTTTGTCAGACCATGAGACCGTAAATCGGTCTTCTCACAAAAGTCATCTGTAGCGTCCAAACACTTTGGCCTAAAAATATTATGATCCCTCTATGAGACTCTAACAAACACGATGGTGTTCTCCGTTTTGCTCTACGACCTCCACAAGTGTCAGGAGACTCGTCTGAATTCGGTACAGCTAATCTGCCAGCTTCTGTCTGTAGCGTCTGAACCGTTTGGTACACATTCTATACAAAGGTGAGAC
The DNA here is from genome assembly GCF_965601325.2 of Salmo salar. Lineage (NCBI taxonomy): Eukaryota > Metazoa > Chordata > Actinopteri > Salmoniformes > Salmonidae > Salmo > Salmo salar. Next base: position 81,083,974 of record NC_138291.1, on the reverse strand, counting down.
TCTTACAAACATGTACAGTGCCTTGCAAAAGTATTCACCCCCTTGGCGTTTTTCCTGTTTTGTTGCATTACAACCTGTAATTTAAATGGATATTTATTTGGATTTCATGTAACGGACATACACAAAATAGTCCAAATTGGTGAAGTGAAATAAAAAAAATACTTGTTTCAGAAAATTTAAAACAATTTCAAATGGAAAAGGGGTGCGTGCATATGTATTCATCCCCTTTGCTATGAAGCCCCTAAATAAGATCTGGTGCAACCAATTACCTTCAAAAGTCGCATAATTAGTTAAATAAAGTCCACTTGTGTGCAATCTAAGTGTCACATGATCTGTCACATGATCTCAGTATATATACACCTGTTCTGAAAGGCCCCAGAGTCTGCAACACCACTAAGCAAGGGGCACCACCAAGCAAGCAACACCATGAAGACCAAGGAGCTTTCCAAACAGGTCAGGGACAAAGTTGTGGAGGAGTACAGATCAGGGTTGGGTTATAAAAAAATATCAGAAACTTTGAACATCCCACCATTAAATCCATTAATATAAAATGGAAGGAATATGGCACCACAACAAACCTGCCAAGAGAGGGCCGCCCACCAAAACTCACAGACCAGGCAAGGAGGGCATTAATCAGAGGCAACAAAGAGAAAAAAGATAACCCTGAAGGAGCTGCAAACCTCCACAGCAGAGATTGGAGTATCTGTCCATAGGACCACTTTAAAACCTGTTTGGGATAGGGGGCAGTATTTTCATGGCCGGATGAAAAAAACGTACCCGATTTAAACTGGTTACTACTCTTGCCCAGAAACGAGAATATGCATATTATTAGTAGATTTGGATAGAAAACACTCTAAAGTTTCTAAAACTGTTTGAATGGTGTCTGTGAGTATAACAGAACTCATATGGCAGGCCAAATGGACAAAGTGTCCATAGAGACACTGCAACTCAGGGGCGGAAATCCCGGGGGGGACGGGGGGGACACGACCCCCCCATCCTGGGAAAAATATGATTTGTCCCCCCCAATATATCACTGAAACATAACTATGTAATTTAAATAATATTAATAATACGCAATGAAAGCAATTGTGCTGATTATAGACACTTAATAGCGCGTTTTTAAGTTTCAAAACATTGCGACCCCCCCACCCTTTGCCTCACAATGGTTTGATCCACTGCCAGTTCCTTAGTTGGCAAGGTAACAGAGGGGTCGTGTCTACTGTCTGAAAGGCACTCAATGAACGTAACTGACATAAGGTTAATCCAGTCAATCGCGCACACACACTAGCTGAATATGCAGAGCTAGTGCGCAAATATTAACTATTAAGCTAGCTAGTACCTATTCCATTTATGTGGCGTCGTCAAAGATGGAATCTTTGCTATCGTCAATTTATTCCAAGATCAGCATGCAGATGATGTAAGTTAGTGCTTCAAAGTCCCTGTGATAAGGTTAGCGATAAACTGAAGTCCAAACTGAACAGAACTACACTCTCTTCTACCATTGTCTTAAATATATTTAATGGTCTCGTTGCAAAAGCTAAATTGTCGCAAGGGAACTTTTATTTATTTATTTTATTTCGCCTTTATTTAACCCGGGTAGCAAAGATTATAGCAAACACCACTGAAACTGAATTGGTGCTCGCTAGCTTTGCAAATTCAGCTATTGTTGGAAGCCAGCCAATATGAAACAAACTATTAAAATTACAAAAGGTTGCAGCATATGTTGTGTAAATGGTGAACTCATACAGCTGTCAACTCTTGTCATTTTAATCCGTTTCACATTTGCTAGCTACCTTTTAGATCGAAGCCCAAATAGAATGATAGAAGATGATAGAAGCCCATCTCCTACTGGAAATAACCTACACACTGTGTGTGTGTGTGTAGCCAGCCAGCCAGCCAGGTAGAAAAATGGCAGAAAAATAAAAGACGGACATCAGAGTATTTTTCAATACACCAAAACGCATAGTAAGAACCCTAGTAGCCTAATATCTCAAAGACTAGTTGATAAAATGTTCATAAGAAAGAAATGAAATTCTAATGGAAATGTTTCACAATGATGTCATTAGGCAGAGCAGGCAACAGATGGCACACAGACAGCAGAGTTGGGGACAGATATGCAGGGACAGACTGGCAGAGACAGGGAGTCTCAGGTAAGTTTGTTGAGTCTTTGTTTGGCAATATTATGAAAGGTTCTCAATTTTTTTGACTTGTAAAATAGGAACATAATTGGAAAATGCCATGGATACCCCCACTCTCAACTTAAACTGGTGACTGAACTAAGATTTGTTAAAGGCAATGGTATTGCTGTTGTGATTAGTTGTGTAGTTTTGGGTCCGGCAAACACCTTATTTCTTTGGTTCCTCAATATACATTTACCATATTACAATGTAGGCTATGTGTTACAGCACTACTTTTGGTGTCCCCCTCAGGAATTGCTCTTGAGAAAATTTCATGTAATTGTCCCCTCCAAAGTTGATATCAGATTTTCGCCCCTGCTGCAACTACCAGCTGTACTGCACCTATCGACGACACAAGTTGTTCTGCTTCCACGAGCACATCCAATGCTAGCATTATTAATTCTAGATTTGTTGTTAGCCCAGCTAGGATGGACACTGACAGTTAAGAATCTAATGCAGCCAAAGAGCTACTGCCCCCTTACCCGGGAAAGCACCGAACAACAGACAGGGATGTTGGACCATGAAGAGACCCAAATATGATGAGAACTACATTGCTTTGGGGTTCACTTAGATTAGGAGTAGTGCCTTTCCTCAGCCACAGTGTGTTATGTGCAAAAGTATTATCTCACAACTCGATGAAACCTTCACTCTTGCGCAGACATTTAGAAACAAAACATGCCCATTTGAAAAATAAGCCACATACGTTTTTTGAGCAATAATTAAAATGACTTTTGAGTAGTAAGGCATGTATAAAAGCAACAGATACCATTAATAAGAAGAGTCTAGAAGCATCATATATGTTGAGCTACCGAGTGGCTTGGACAGACGAGCCCCATACTTTTGTGTGCAAATGAACTGAAGCTTACGGACAATGTCAAATGTGATATAGCGACACTCCTGAGTGAGCTGGGTGAGCAATTACGCAGGTACTTTCCCGAAACGGACGACACAAACAACTGGATTCGTTATCCCTTTCATGCCCTGCCTCCAGTCCACTTACTGATATCTGAACAAGAGAGCCTCATCGAAATTGTAACAAGAGATTCTGTGAAAATTGAATTTAATCAGAAGCCACTGCCAGATTTCTGGATAGGGCTGCGCTCAGAGTTTCTTGCCTTGGCAAATCGCGCTGTTAAGACACTGATGCCCTTTGTAAGCACGTACCTATGTGAGAGTGGATTCTCGGCCCTCACTAGGGTGAGGCCCTCACTACCACTAAATACAGGCACAGACTGTGTGTGGAAAATTATTTAAGACTGAGACTCTCTCAATACAACCCAACATTGCAAAGTTATGTGCATCCTTTCAAGCACACCCTTCTCATTAACCTGTGGTGAGTTATTCACAATTGTCAATGAACAAATAAGCTTTTATATGTAAGATGGTTAAATAAAGAGCAAAATTATTGATTATTATATTATTTGTGCCCTGGTCCTATAAGAGCTCTTTGCCACTTCCCACAAGCTGGGTTATGACAAACTCACACTCATGCTTATGTTTAAGAAATGTATTGTGTGTGGCAGGCTTACAATAATGGCAAAAAAACAACATCAGACCCCAAAATACAAGCTTGTTTAACAAAACAATATATAAACCAAGTAAATGTGAACAAACACTGTATAGCCTCAAAACATGGTCCTTGCATCCATAGCTCTGTCTATGAACTTGAGAGTGGTTACATGTCCCCAGCCCCATCCCTCAGATTTTTAGCAAACAGCTGTGGGGGAAATTCTTTATTGTTTCAACTGCTGATTGTCCCTTTAATCTTCACTCAAAACTTCCAAAATAGATTGTAAAGGAGAATCCAAACATAAATAGCTGTTATCATTGAGAGAATTAGATAAGGCTAAAATGAATCAGAAATGTATTATCACAAGGGTGAAGCAGAAAGGAGAGCAAAATTAAGAGGCTATTTCTGGCATGCCTGCTGACTCCTTATCATAACAGGATGACAACTTCAGGTCGTCTGAAACATCGGACCATTAGTTTGAGACAAAATAATCAACCAATCTAAGGTAAATGTACCAGCATAACCTTGAACTCATAACAAAATAAGCTGAACAACAATTACGGATGGATGCTAATCCACACATTAAAATTGAGGATGTCTACAAAAACAACAACAGTGGTAAGAACCTTGAGCCAATACAGCATGATTACTATCATCCTCTGTAAAATTACCATCACTAAAACGAATTTGTAATCTAAGTCATGAGTACCATATTTTAATTGGCATATTTAACTTGGCTCCATTCCATTTATACTGTGCATAATGTGTACTGGCCCATTTACTGACTGCAATGTGATATCTTAGCTCATACCCAAGATTACAATCAAGATGCTAATGTTATTGCATGAGGTGAAAATATTTTCATTTTCAACTAAACAGCAAATCATAGATTATATTTGTTGATAAGGCTAACGTAAAGGCTATGGGGAGGGGGTGTCAGGAGTAAGTTCCCAGAGTTCATACATCTGCCTGTCTCTATGCAATGTTGTAATCCTCACTTTTACAAATGACACCACTGGTCTCATTATATTTGCATAAGTGTGAGTTACGTACTCAACCATGCAGTATAAATGCATTTTATTTTAAAAGAGCATGTTAATCAGACCAGTACAAAGTTTGTGTATATCTCTGAGACGTATTAGCCTCGTTTACATCTTGAGAAAAACCTATGTATAGATCTAGAGAAATCTGTAACTTTACAAAGCATATCCACTGACAGAAATACATGGCCTTCAATAATAAAAGTATCCCTTATTGCTATGAATAACACCATTTGAAAATAAAATGGAGCAGTGCCATTCCATTATACTGACGATAATTACAAAAACCTTGTTCGACAATAGTCTCCAGTAAATTTGCATTTAATTGAGATAAACTTCAGTTATTTAACTGGCACATTTCTATTGTGGTCTATTACATTTAACAATGAAGAGTAGCATTGCAGTAAGAGGCTGTTCATATATACATGTATGTATATGAATTCAACCCTTCCTCATGCAAGTGATCAAATTACATGATCTATAGACTACAGTATGGTGTCCATTTTATGATATCCTCATTCCATTGTCCAAACTCCCCCTTCCTCCTCCTTCTGTCCATCTATTGCGTTATATGGATGGCCTATAAAACTGTTTTGTGCTATTACATGATCTAGCCTACATGCATAAATAATGACACATTCATTCCTTAGAGCAGTGGTAGGCAACTAGATTCAGCTGTGGGCAGATTTTTGTCTGAGGATGGTCGGGGGGCCAGAACATAATTATAATAATTTGTACACTGCGAATTGACCACAACTAAGCTTAAAAATATATTGTATTTGAAAATAACAATAATTTCATACCTTAATTACATTGAGACACCATCGCATATTGTACCAGTCAAAGATTTGGACACACCTACTCATTCAAGGGTTTTTCTTTATTTTTACTATTTTCTACGTTGTAGTATAAAAGTGAAGGCATCAGAACTATGAAATAACACATATGGAACCATGTCATAACCAAAAAAGTGTTAAACAAATTTAAATATATTTGAGATTCTTCAAAGTAGCCACGCTTTGCCTTGACAGCTTTGCACACTCTTGGCAATCTCTCAACCAGCTTCATGAGGTAGTCACCTGGAATGCATTTCAATTAAGAGGTGTGCTTTGTTAAGTTAATTTGTGGAATTTCATTCCTTCTTAATGCGTTTGAGCCAATCAGTTGTGTTGTGACAAGGTAGGGGTGGTATACAGAAGATATCCCTATTTGGTAAAAGACCACATTATGGCAAGAACATCTCAAATAAGCAAAGACAAACGATAGTCCATCATTATTTTAAGACATAAAGGTCAGTCAATATGAAAACTTTTAAAGTTTCTTCAAGGGCAGTCGGAAAAAGTACCAAGCGCTATGAGATGAAACTGGCTCTCATGAGGACCGCCACAGAAAAGGAAGACCCAGAGTTACCTCTGCTGTACAGGATACGTTTATTAGCGTTACCAGTCTCAGAAATTGCATCCCAAATAAATGCCTCACAGAGTTCAAGTAACATGCACATCTCAACATCAACTGTTCAGAGGAGACTGTGTGAATCAGGCCTTCATGGTCGAATTGCTGCAAAGAAACCAATACTAAAGGACACCAATAATGAGAAGAGACTTACTTAGGCCAAGAAACACGAGCAATGGACATTAGACCGGTGGAAATCTGTCCTTTGGTCTGATTAGTCCAAATGTGAGATTTTTGGTTCCAACTGCCGTGTCTTTGTCAGACGCAGAGTAGGTGAACGGATGATCTCTGCGTGTGTGGTTCCCACCATGAAGCATGGAGGAGGAGGTGTGGGGGTGCTTTGCTAGTGACACTGTCTGTGATTTATTTAGAATTCAATGCACACTTAACCAGCATGGCTACCACAGTATTCTGCAGCGATACGCCATGCCATCTGGTTTGCGTTTAGTGGCACTATCATTTGTTTTTCAACAGGACAATCACCCAACACACCTCCAGGCTGTGTAGTGGCTATTTGACCAAGAAGGAGAGTGATGGAGTGCTGCATCAGATGACCTGGCCTCCACAATCACCCGACCTCAACCCAATTGAGATGGTTTGGGATGAGTTAGACCGCAGAGTGAAGGAAAAGCAGCCAACAAGTGCTCAGCATATGTGGGAACTCCTTCAAGACTGTTGGAAAAGCATTCCAGCTGAAGCTGGTTGAGAGAATGCCAAGAGTGTGCAAAGCTGGCAAATGGTGGCTACTTTGAAGAATCACAAATATAAATATATTTTGATTTGTTTAACACTTTTTTGCTTACTACATGATTCTATATGTGTTATTTCATAGTTTTGATGTCTTCACTATTATCCTACAATGTAGAAAATAGTAAAAATACTGTATGTTTCTTTTCTTTATTCGTAGGAATACTTGGGAATAGATTTCCTAAATTAAACAAATTTGACCTGAATTCCTGATGATTTTAAAGTCTTTATTTTTATTTTATTTGACTAGAATCCCCAAAATATGATTATTTGATTTACTTACTCAACTTTGGGGACCAAAATAAATCACAACTTTCCTGCGGCCCGCCTGTTGCCGACCCCTGCCTTAGAGATGACCACAAACACAAGGATAGTAAAACCAAAAAAGTTAAAGAGAAAAACACCCTCCCGTTGAGATGTTTCTCTTGCTGTTAATAGAGTAGATTATTCCAATTTTGATTTGGCTTGGATTTGCCTGCACCTATATGTTGGACCACTTTTGAATTCTGTCTGCTAAATGATTTATCATTGTCTCTTTTGAGTCTTCACCTTTGACCTTGTCATTCTTCATTTTAATTCAATGTCTAAGTAAAAGGTTATTCATCGCTCTGCGGAGAGCAGTCAGCTCTCAATCAAATATAGATTGTTAACGCCTATAACTGTGGCTTTAAAATAAGAACTGAGATGAATGTTCTGTCATAGTTTTTAATGGTCTCTGCAGAGATGTGTACTCAATTCTGTTAAATTTGCCTTGCAGGCGTAGACCCCTGCAATCAATGTTTGGATCGCTGACCAACCTGAATTCAATGTGCATTATAAAATGGTTATTTACAGCCTTGCAATCTGATTGGTTAAAAAATGGGTTCTAGCCATGCATTGGGCCCTGCACACAAAGCCTGCAGAGGCCACAAGGACGATGTTAGCGTTTTTTGGCGACTCTGCATAGGCTATAGAGATATTTCCTCTCAGACTCTTTGACCTTCCCTAGCCTAATTAAAAGCCTCTTTTACACATCAACACTGGTCTTACAAATAAACCATATCCCCTCTAAGTACCGTTCTTTAATAAGCACTTTGTGGTCACAATCTTAGATGAAATTTAAAGTCACCATGCTTTGTTTCACTGCGCAAATAAGAGTTAAAAAACTGTCATGATGTGAATTGTAGTCCAGAGGCACAAACACAAAATCGAAGTATTGCTGTAAAGTTCTGCTTTTCTTTTCTTAGTCAACCTTGTGTTCTTTTTCTTTGTGTTCTTGAACGTAGCCCTGTCTTTCATTTTTGTTCATTGATTTCACCTTTGTTAGTTTCTCACCTGGTCTCATCAGCTCCCTGTTCGTTTTTGACTGCCTACCCGTGTTTGACCTTTGCCTGCCTGTGACCACGATTCCTGCCTTCTGTGAAGGCGTAATAAACATCTGCCGCGCTCTGTGCGTGAATCCACACCTTTTTCTCCCTGAATATTTATTTCAATTGCCAGATGTCTCTCGTGAAAGAAAATGTTTCCCAATGGTATAACGTTCAATATAATGTCTTTATAATCAGTGGTGTTTATTCAATACAAATAAATAGCACTAACTTGAAAATATGTCAATAGCAGCCTCATATTGAGTTATACATTTGTGTAATGTTTTTCTAACATACTGATGATGTCACAGCCAAGTTATCATACTGATGTTTTTTTTTTATTCATAAAAACAAATCCCAACTATGTGATGAGCTATAGTAAGGAACAGGTCTCACACAAGTGCCGGAGGGCCTTAGTGCTCTCTCACACACGTGCCGGAGGGCCTTAGTGCTACTGCGAGACAGAGCGCCCACCAAGTTAATATGTGAGTGATGTGGACATCTAAGGTGAGTGCAAGCAGGTGCATGGGAGAATTGGAATGGGGAGCGTCTTGTCGGCTGACTGCAGCTCCAGCAGTGTACACAGAAGAATGTGTGGCTGAGTCCAGTGGCCTGGCAACAAGGAGTAGGTGAGAGAGATGAGAAGTGAGTGTGTGCCTGAATGTGTTCATGCTATAGCTCTCAAAGAAAGCTACAAAGCTCACAAACAGTGAGGGAGCGGGGGACGGTTCGGTGGAAAAATTGTTTGCTACGATGTCATCACACTCGACTTACAGCTTCTTCTTTTCATGTTATTTTGACAAAAGTGGAAAGCAACAGTGGATCCCCAATGGAAACGTTTGACATTGATATTTACTTTTCATTTTTGTACCCCATTAATGAAAATGCATAAAATTCAATCACAGCTGTAATATCAAAGATATTGGATTTAAGCATTTGAACACTTCTTGCAATAGAACCGTAGACAAAATGAACCACACACTAATCTAAAATATTTCAGTGGTTGATATCTCTTACAAATGTGCTATCTAGGACCTAAAAGAGTTATTCGGCTGTCCCCATAGGAGAACCCTTTGAATATTCATTTTTAGTTCCAGGTAGAACCCTTTTGAGTTCCATGTAGAACCTTTTCCACAGAGGGTTTTACATTGAACCTAAAAGAGTTCTACCTGAACCCAAAAAGGGTTATCCTATGGGGACAGCCGAAGAACCCTTTTTTCTGATACACTAGATTTACTTTATTTGGTGGAAATGTCATTTGAGGGTCAGTCCTTGTGCAGTGAAAGCCTAATATCCTTTTAATCCAGCCAGCTATACCTTTTTGACAGCATTTTGTATTTACATTTGCATAATGTAGAACCGATAACAACTTCTGAAATATGCTGACGCAGTAATGTCTGAGGGCAAAGGTAAGGACCAGCAATTGCAACAAAAACATAAAATGATATTATCAATAATTTCAGGGTTTTGTCTAACCAAAAGGTGCAGTGCCTGCTGTGCAAGCTGTGCAGTGGTGCCTAATTGCAGATGTAATGGAATGCATACTCTATATGCATACTCTATGGCAAGGGTGCTCCAGTCCTCGTGGTCTATGTTGGTTCCAGATTTGGTAGATTTGATAGAAGATTTTCACCTGGAGTTGTAAAACAGCAAATGTGAAACAGCAAATGTGATTTTCACATGAGAAAGTTAAATGTAAAACAGCCAATTTCACATGTGAAACTGCAATTCATATGTGAGGTAAAAATATGTTATTCTTCTAATTTGAGAAGGTGATAATAACATGTGAACTATAAATTTAATACATGTGAAGATATGGTTTCACATGTGAAATTTAAGCTCAACGTGTGAAAACAGCTATTTCAAATTTGACAACAACAAAAAATGTTTAAGGTTTCTACATTGAACCTAAAAGAGTTCTACCTGAATCTTTTTGGGGTTCAGGTAGAACTTTTAGCTTCAATGTAGAAACCTTACACATTTTTTGTTGTCAAATTTGAAATAGCTGTTTTCACACGTTGAGCTTAAATTTCACATGTGAAACCATATCTTCACATGTATTAAATCTACCAAATTTGGAACCAACATAGACCACGAGGACTGGAGCACCCTTGCCATAGAGTATGCATAGAGAGTATGCATTCCATTACATCTGCAACATTAGATAAGCCCTATATAGACAGAAATCCTGCAAATAAACCTTGCCATGTACAGGGTGCCATGAAGGGTTATTTTGTTCTCAACACACAGTTTACAAGGTCTACTTGCCACTCACACTTGGTTTGCTTTATATGCCTTCAGGCCTGTTGTTAAGTTGTCTGTGGAAAGGAAGGAAATACCATCCAAATAAAACTGAATTACATTGGAACTAGCAAAACACCTTCTCAGAGACAACAGAAATGGCATCCACAGAGCATAGTAGTAAGGAAAAACTATTTCATACATTTTCTTTATGCCCACCACCATTACAAAAAACACATTTTTAAACGCACACGTGTGAACAAATCACATGTGAAAAATGTCACATGTAAAAAATGTAAATCACATGTCAGACGTGGTTTTCAAGCATGTGTGAAGTTTCACATGTACATTTTTCACCTGTGGAAAAAAAAAATCCCCACGTGAAATTGTTTTCTCTGCACTTTTAATTTCACCACATCCAGCTACGTCTGGTGTCCCATCCAGGGACCAACCAGGATAGACCCTGCTTAGTTTCAGAGGCAAACTGGCAGTGGGATGGAGGGTGCTATGTTGCTGGAATGAATGTGGCAAAACGTGCAACTGGAAAAAAGGGAACAAAATCAAAGGTCAGGGTAACATAACTAAAGATTGGAAAAATTGCAGGAAAGAGGGAGATGTTTTATTAAAATGTTGCTGCGAAATATTGTTTTGCATCCATTTACAATTGGCAATTTAAAAATTATTTCCTTACAATATTTTGTTCTGCAATCAATACTTTTTGGTTTATGCTTTGCTTTCAATATCATTATTTTTCATTGAAATACTAAGAATTTTATTCTCGACTTTCAATTTTTGCTTGATATTAATGGTACAAAAGTAACTCACTCACTAAAGGATTGCACCATATAATAACACTATTGCTCTATTAAAGGTGTTTAAAGTGGCAATCCTTAATTGAAACATTAACTTTAAGTGTTCTCCTAGCCACAGTTTCAGTAAAAAGCTGAGGGATGGGGCTGGAGAAATGCAACCACTCTCAAATCCATAGACTACGCTATGTATGCAATGACGGACCATCCATGATATCAAAATGATAGTTTTAACCATGTTTTAGGCTATATAGTGGTTGTTTACATTTTTTTTTATAAACAATGGAGTAAAAGAAGCTTATATTTTCGGCTCTGATGGGGTACGACAGTTGAATTAAGCTCATGAGGCATTTGTACGTTATATTCTACAAGAATCAATGGGTACATATTAATAATTTAAAAGTCCAAAAATGCATGTAGCAACTAAAGGTTTCCCTTTTAACATACAGTATGTCGAGATTTGAACATGATCCATTAACCTACCCCCCAAAAAAATTATTCTGTCAGTTTTCATACATGTGAAACTTCAAATTGAAAAACAAGCACATGTAAAATCTAATTTGCAGTTTCATATGTGAAACACTTTCACATGTGAACCTGCAAATTAGATTTTCACATGTGAACTTGCAATTGCACATATGAAAGTGACATTTTCACGTGTGAGTTTTTTTAACATGTTAAATGGCAAATGCAATTCCACATGTGAAACTGCATATCTGATTTTCACATTTGAAACTACAATTAATTTGTGAGGTGTAACCAATTATTCTCCTCACATGTCAAAAGGTGGTGTTAACATTTGAACTTTAAATGTAGTATGTGAAAATATGGTTTCAAATTGCAATTCATATGTGAGGTGTAACCACTTATTCTCCTCACATGTGAAAACTTTAAATGTAATATGTGAAAATATGGTTTCATGTGTGAAATTTAAGCTCAACATGTAAAAACAGCTATTTCACGTGTGAAACGGCAAATTTGAAAGAGTATTTTTGTAAGGGAATGTTCTCATTGAGTGTGTACAGGACCGGCCCCTAGCCTTTTGTGGGCCCTAAGCAAAATTTGTTTGGGGGCCAGCCCACCTCGCGGGCAAAACATTTTAGTGGTCCCTCTCTTGGCAACAGATATTTTTTGTTGTTGCAGTTTTAAAAGTAATTTCATGCAATTTTTACTCATTTTGCTGACAGGCAACGGACATTTCTGCAGTTTTAAAGAATTTCTTTCAATTATACAAATTCTGCTATGGGGTGGAGATAACCTTTTACATTTTTAAAGAACATTTCCTGTAATTCTACACATTTTGTTGTGGGGTGGAGAGAACATTTTGCTGTTTTAAAAACTTATTTCATGCAATTCTACACATTTTATCATGGGGCAGATACTTTTTTTTAAAGTCTACTCAATTCTACTTATTTTGCCAAGGGGCAGAGGGACATTTTAGCATTATTAAAGCTAATATCCTGCAATTCTACATATTTTCCAGTAGGGTGGAGAGACAATTTTGCAGTTTTGAAATTAATTACCTGCAATTTTACACATTTCGCCATGAATTATGCCAAATCAATGGGCGGGCCCCTGGAGGTCACGGCCATTGGGCACGTGCCCTGTTTTCACTATCGATAACTTGACCATGATCACAACAAGATTTAGATAGATGAACTTACATAGCAATCTAACATGGGCTAATTGATTCACTATCAGTGACTAACATAAGAGAAAAATCTGCAGATGCATTACCCAATTTTGAAATTGGAACTTGTGTATTATATTATTAGTCAGGGTCTCAACAAACTGAATTCCTCCTTTGGTCGGGGGGGGCCCTAAGTGGCCGCTTATGTGGCTTATTAGCAGGGCCGGTCCTGGTTGTGTAGGTGTAACATGCATGCCCAAGGCAAAATACTCCTTTATGGAACTAAATCAGTAGCAAGATTGCTATAGCCCTAGATACCTTGCTCTTTTATTTTGAGTTAAAAGCAGCAGAAGTTCAAAGTCAGAAGGGAAGACGCAAAATCGGACTAACAACCTTGCCTTTCGTTAACTAACACTCACACTTTTCTTTTTCCTACTAGCACTGAGTTTGCTGATAGCTACTTTATTGAGGAAAATTTTACCTACTATGACAGAGATATGTGGTTGTCTCACCTAGCTATCTTCAGATGAACGCACTAAGTGTAAGTCGCTCTGGATAAGTGTAAATAAATGTAAATCTTGCAGACTGCTATGTTCAAAGTTCTTTTGAGACAATTGGGGGGAACAAATGCCAAGGAGGGAATTTACAAGCTTTTACAGTATGGCTTGTGACATTTCAGAATAGGTTAATTAAATTTCATCCACTATGCCTCCAGTGTATAAGGAAGAAATAAAAGCTTCTCAATTAGGTAAAAAATTATATATTAGTGCCCTAGAAAACACTATAAGTCAGAAGTAAAGTGGCCTTCAGCACAATGTCTGTCGGTGATACACTGCAAGACACACCAATCAATTTAGCCCTTTGTCATTGGGGGACAGAAATAAATGACTGTATTCCCCTTGAAGCCTGTTAATTGCCCTGTCCTTCAGAAATTCACTGGTATGTTAGTGCTGCATTTTCAGGTTCCTAAACCTTCCATTACCTCACACCTGGTTGCTATGTTGAACTGGCAATGTATGGTACTGACTCAACAAGTTTCTGTATTATGTAATTTAGCACCAGTTATCAGGATACATTTTTTTTTTGGGGGGGGGGGGGGTTGACAGCTTTTCTAAAAAGAAAGCAATACAACGATCATAGTGTATCACTCACAAAATATACGGGAAGCACCGCACGTAACATTGATTTTGAAGTCTAAGACTACAATGCCAAACTTCCAGTCTTTAAGTGATAAAGTAGTGTCATAGACATGCTTTTCTTTTTACTTAGTTTCTATAATGGCTTCAAAATCTCCTTGGTGATATGTCATTTATTGGCTTACTTATTAAGTGGATTATAAGGGTGATATTTTCACAGGGTACAAAAAACACAACTTATCACTTCAAACACCTGGCACATCATTCATCTCAAAACAGGTTTAGAATGTGAGTTATACATGTCTGAATCACCATTCTAAACCCGTAGAAATGTACATCTCACTACATTATTCTGTGACATGTAGGGTGATGTTAATTTCTAAATTAGAGGTTTTGAAGTAAAAATGTTGGGTGTATTATGGTTTCATTTGACACCAGTGCCGCTTATTTAAGCCATTAAAACGGAGCCCTTGGTGTTCATGTGCGGTATTAAATGAGCTTCCGGAGTTGCATTTAAAGTTGCAGCACAGACTGCTTTAATCCTATGTTTCCATGGTTACATTAGCCACAGTTCTGTATAATTCTGCACTGAAAATTATGCAAAGTGAGATGCCACCGAGTAAAATCAACACACTGTCACAGATTATTGTGAAATAGACACAAATTACTTATTCGAAATTCGTGACAAGCACAAAAAAAAGAATAATCATGTCTACCACACTATTTTTTTTCATAGCGCATTCGTGTCCACAACACGATTTTGTTCATAATGAAGTCCAATTTGTTGTGGCTAGCATTAGCTTGGTGACTAACGTTAGCTACCCAGCTAGCACTGTGGATCTGGGTCGATTCCGGCTGAGAGTCAGACTCTGCCGACATCATGTGGCCCGAGCAGGGATTGAGCTCAGGCCGATTCCGGTGAGAGTTATCTGGCCCAAATGTATATATTACTTGGGGCTCGGGCCGATTCTGGTGTGAGTTATCTGGCCCAAATGTATTACTTGGGGCTCGGGCTGATTGGGGCTACTCTCTGGCAGATGATTACATGGGCTGCTTTATATCTTCTCTAGGGCTACGTAACAGCCAGTGGAATCCTGTGGCGCGTTATTCAAATACCTTAGAAATGCTATTACTTCAATTTCTCAAACATATGACTATTTTACACCATTTTAAAGACAAGACTCTCGTTATTCTAACCACACTGTCCAATTTCTAAAAGGCTTTACAACGAAAGCAAAACATTAGATTATGTCAGCAGAGTACCCAGCCAGAAATAATCAGACACCCATTTTTCAAGCTAGCATATAATGTCACATAAACCCAAACCACAGCTAAATGCAGCAGTAACCTTTGATGATCTTCATCAGATGACACACCTAGGACATTATGTTATACAATACATGCATGTTTTGTTCAATCAAGTTCATATTTATATCAAAAACCAGCTTTTTACATTAGCATGTGACGTTCAGAACTAGCATACCCCCCGCAAACTTCCGGTGAATTTACTAAATTACTCACGATAAACATTCACAAAAAACATAACAATTATTTTAAGAATTATAGATACAGAACTCCTCTATGCACTCGCTATGTCCGATTTTAAAATAGCTCTTCGGTGAAAGCACATTTTGCAATATTCTAAGTAGATAGCCCGGCATCACAGGGCTAGCTATTTAGACACCCACCAAGTTTAGCCCTCACCAAAGTCAGATTTACTATAAGAAAAATGTTATTACCTTTGCTGTTCTTCATCAGAATGCACTCCCAGGACTTCTACTTCAATAACAAATGTTGGTTTGGTTCAAAATAATCCATAGTTATGTTCAAATATCCTCTGTTTTGTTCGTGCGTTCAAGACACTATCCGAAGTGTAAAGAAGGGTGATGCGCACGACGCGTTTCGTGACAAAAAAATTCTAAATATTCCATTACCGTACTTCGAAGCATGTCAACCGCTGTTTAAAATCAATTTTTATGCCATTTTTCTCGTAAAAAAGCGATAAATATTATCCCGACCGGGAAAGCGTGTTTACGTTCAAAGAGAGAGAAAATAAAAACATGGGATCCCCTCGTGCACGAGCCTCAGTCTGATGGTCCTCTGATCGGCCACTTACCTAAGGCGCTAAAGTTTTTCAGCCAGCGGCTGGAATGACATCATTCAGCTTTTTCCCGGGTTCTGAGAGCCTATGGGAGCCGTAGGAAGTGTCACGTTACAGCAAAGATCCTACATTTTCAATAAACAGAGCCAAGAAGCCCAAGGAATGGTCAGAGAGGGTACTTCCTGTACAGAATCTTCTCAGGTTTTTGCCTGCCATATGAGTTCTGTTATACTCACAGACACCATTCTAACAGTTTTAGAAACTTTAGGGTGTTTTCTATCCAAAGCCAATAATTATATGCATATTCTAGTTTCTGGGCAGTAGTAATAACCAGATTAAATTGGGTACGTTTTTTATCCGGCCGTGTAAATACTGCCCCCTAGCCCTAACAGGTTAAAATTAACATTTCATTATTTATTTTTCCACGATAAGAAATACAATTAACATTTGAATGAAATTCTTTAAGCATCTTGTGTAGCATTTTAGTAATTTGATACTTTGTGCAAGGCAACTCCCGAGTGACGCAGCATTCTAAGACACTGCATCGCAGTGCAAACTGTGTTGCTACAGATGCTGGTTCGAGACCTGTGCCAGCCGCGACCAGGAAACCCATGAGGCGACATGTAATTGGCCCAGCGTTGTTGGAGTTAGGAGAGGGTTTGGCCAGCCAGGATGTCCTTGTCCCATTGCGTTGTAGCGACTTCTGTGGTGGGCCAGTCGCATGCACGCTGACACGGTCACCAGGTGTATGGTGTTTCCTCAACAAAAAAAATGTTTTGTGGATGGGTATAATTTGTATGTATAAAATGTATAATATTAATATTTAAAATTACTAAATCAGGTAATTTTTTATATATTTATTTAAATTTGCATCGGGCCACTTCTGGGGGGTTTCTGGTAAGATGGTAAGAAAGTCGGCTGAATTCCGATAGACGGACATGGCCCAATGTACTTGGGCTGATTCTGGGCAGTCATTCATTTTGATTCCGGGCCGAGTCCGACACCCGATTCCGTGCCAATTCAATCAGTTCCGGCCCCCCGGAAGAGTGCCGCTTCTGGGCCGATTCCTCATTGCTAGCTGGGTAGGTTCTATGTTAAGATTAGGGTCAGGGGTTAAGGTTTGGGTTAAGGTTAGGCTTAGTTAACATTCTAGCAAAGTAGTTGGTTAGGGGGTTGGTTAGGGTTAACTAACATGCTAGCTAAGTAGTTAAAATGTAGTAAGTAGTCAAAGTGCTAATTAGCTAAAATGCTAAAGTTGTCCATCACGTTATACGCTCACCCATCCTCCCTGACCAACCTCCCTCCTATCGTTTCTGTATTAACTTCACTAGGGTAGGGGCAACATTCGGAATTTTGGATGAAAAGCGTGCCCAAATTAAACTGCCTGCTACTCAGGCCCAGAAGCTAGGATATGCATATAATTGGTAGATTTGGATAGAAAACACTCTAAAGTCTGTGAGTATAACAGAACTGACATGGCAGGCAAAAACCTGAGGAAAATCCATCCAGGAAGTACTATTATTTTGAAAGTCTGTTTTTCCATTGAAAGCCTATCCACCATACAAAGACTTAGGACCCAGTTCACGATCTCTATGGCTTCTTCTACATGTGGCCAGTCTTTGGGCATTGTTTCAGGCTTTTACTCTGAAAAATGAGGGAGATACAACACTTTCAATGAGTGGACAGTGGAAATTTCCAGACATGAGTCCAGCGCGTGATTCTCCTTTTCTATTGACGAAGCTTTTGTCCGGTTGAAATATTATTGATTATTTATGACAAAAACAACCTGTTTCTACGAACTGTTATTGTACTTTTTTGACTTTTCATCTGGATGTTGAGAGCGTGCTTTGTGCCTTTGGATTACTGAACTAAACGCGTGAACAAAACTGAGGTTTTTGAACATAAAGAGGGACATTATCGAACAAAACAAACATTTATTGTGTAACATGGAGTCCTGGGAGTGCCACCAGATGAAGATCATCAAAGGTAAGTGATTAATTTAATCGCTATTTCTGACTTTGTGAGTCCTCTCCTTGGCTGGAAAATGTCTGTATGGTTTCTTGTGGCTAGGCGCTGTCCTAACATAATCGCATGGTGTGCTTCGCCGTAAAGCCTTTTTGAAATCTGACACAGCGGCTGGATTAACAAGACGTTTATCTTTAAGCCTATGTATAACACTTGTATCTTTCATCAATGTTTAAGATGAGTATTTCTGTAATTTTATTTGGCTCTCTGCAATTTCACCGGATGTTATTTGAGACAATGCATTACTGAACATAACGCGCCAATTTAAACTGAGGTTTTTGGACATAAATAGGGACTTTATTGAACAAAATGAACATTTATTGTGTAACATGGAGTTCTGGGAGTGTCACCAGATGAAGATCATCAAAGGTTAGTAATTCATTTAATCGCTATTTCTGACTATTGTGAGTCCTCTCCTTGGCTGGAAAATGTCTGTATGGTTTCTTGTGGCTAGGCGCTGTCCTAACATAATCACATGGTGTGCTTTCGCCGTAAAGCCTTTTTGAAATCCTACACTGTGGTTAGATTAACAAGAAGTTTATCTTTAAAATGGTGTATAATACTTGTATGTTTGAGGAATTTTAATTATGGGATTTCTGTTGTTTGAATTTGGCGCCCTGCAATTTCACTGGCTGTTGTCGAGGTGGGATGCTAGCGTCCCAATGATACCAGAGAGGTTTTTAAGCAACTTTTACCTTGATCTGTGAATGAAATGCACTGTATACAAAATTGTGTGGTGGACATAAGTATTTTGTGTCTATTTCACAACAATTTGTGATAATGGGTTGACTAAAATACCAGGATTAATAATAACATGGTAGAATTAAATTCACGTTTAATACAAGGGCATTACCTTTTCAATTAATTTCCCATGATATTAAACAGTTTTGCATCGCAAATAGAACTATGAAACCAGTGTAAAACACATTTTTTTCATCTAAAATGGAGGGAAAAGGACATCTTTCTAATTTCGCTCATGAAAGTTCTCACACACATCAATACTGTGCATAAAATGAACATGTGCATTCATTCTTGATTAATTCTGTAACCAAGGTGTAAGTAAACATACTTGTTCGTAAGAACTAAGCCTGCTACTTCAAACCTGGAACAGAGCAGACACTGGCTCTCATGACAGGAGAGTGGCAATACTAAATAATGCATGACTGACGTAAAGAAAATAGCTCAGGGCTTCTGTGAATGACAGAGAGAAAGGGAGATGGATTGTATTATTTCTTTGTAATTTCCTCTTAGGAATCAAATTCTATCTCTGGGATCTATGCCTGTTTACTGTATTTACAGAGGTCAAATGGAGATACAAAACCATCCTTTCAAAAACCGACAGCCACTAAAAGGTCACTGCACACAGTTAATTTAACTCTCACTCACCCAAGTAGAGATAAACCACAACTGGGTAAAATCATGACGAGCCACAGTTGTTAACCTGTTGTGCCCGCTACAGGATCCAACTGACAGAAATGAAGTTAACCAGTCAGTACATACCTCCACATGTACTAGTACGACATAAGAGATAGTGACATATATGTAATATTGGCGCCGGAGAGGAAGGCAGACGTTTTACGTGTCCCCAACCGATTGTGTTTTTTTGTTTGATTACTTGCATTTTTTGTAACTTATTTTTTTACTTATTTTGTACATGATGTTGCCGCTACCGTCTCTTATGACTGAAAATAACTTCTGAACATCAGGCCTGCGATTACTCACCACGGACTGGCAAAATCCTTTTTTTTCCCTTTAACGAGTCTGACAAGCCCGACGCGAACGATATTCTGCTTTCTTGGGAACAGGACCAGATCCCAGTGATTTGCGTGAAGAAGAGGCAGAGAAAAAGGGGTCAAAGAGCGGGCTGCCTTCTGAGAATTTGTAGGCAATCGAATAAACCCCCATTTCCTTCCATTCTGCTAACAAAGTGCAATCTTTGGAGAATAAAATAAATGACCTACGCGCAAGATTAAACTACCAATGGAACATTCAAAACTGTTATATCTTATGCTTCACGGAGTCGTGGCTGAATGACAATACTATCAACACACAGCTGGCTGGTTATACGCTGTACTGGCAGGATAGAACAGCGGTGTCTGGTAAGACAAGGGCCGGTGGGTTACGTGTTTTTGTAAATAACAGCTGGTGCACGATATCTAAGGAAGTCTTGAGCTATTGCTCGCCTGATGTAGAGTATTTCATGATAAGCTGTAGACCACACTATCTACCTAGAGAGTTTTCATCTGTATTTTTCGAAGCTGTTTACATACCACCACAGTCACAGGCTGGCACTAAGACAGCATTGAATGAGCTGTATTCCGCCATAAGCAAACAAGAAAACGCTTACCCAGAGGCGGTGCTGCTAGTAGCCGGGGACTTTAATGTAGGGAAACTTAAATCCGTTTTACCAAATTTCTATCAGCATGTTAAATTTGCAACCAGAGGAAAGGGAAAATATCTCTGGACCACCTTTACTCCACACACAGAGACGCATACAAAGCTCTCCCTCACCCTCCATTTGGCAAATCTGACCATAATTCTATCCTCCGGATTCCTGCTTACAAGCAAAAATGAAAGCAGGAAGCACCAGTGACTAAATCAATAAAGAAGTGGTCAGATGAAGCAGATGCTAAGCTACAGGACTGTTTTGCTAGCACAGACTGGAATATGTTCCGGGATTCCTCCGATGGCATTGAAGAGTACACCACATCAGTCATTGGCTTCATCAATAAGTGCATCGATGATGTTGTCCCCACAGTGAGCATACGTACATACCCAAACCAGAAGCCATGGATTACAGGCAAAATCCGCACTGAGCTAAAGGCTAGAGCTGCCGTTTTCAAGGAACGGGACTCTAACCCAGAAGCTTATAAGAAATCTCGCTATGCGCTCAGATGAACCATCAAACAGACAAAGTGTCAACACAGGACTAAGATCGGATCGTACTACACCGGCTCTGACGCTCATCGGATGTGGCAGGGCTTGCAAACCATTACCCCTCAAGAGACTGAAAAGATTTGGCATGGGTCCTCATATCCTCAAAAGGTTCTACAGCTGCACCATCGAGAGCATCCTGACTGGTTGCATCACTGCCTGGTACGGCAACTGCTCAGCCTCCGACCGCAAGGCACTACAGAGGGTAGTGCGAACAGCCCAGTACATCACTGGGGCCAAGCTCCCTGCCATCCAGGACCTTTATACCAGGCGGTGTCAGAGGAAGGCCCTAAAAATTGTCAAAGACTCCAGCCACCCTAGTCATAGACCGTTCTCTCTGCTACCACACTGCAAGCGGTACCGGAGCGCCAAGTCTAGATCCAAGAGGCTTCTAAACAGCTTCTACACCCAAGCCCTAAGGCTCCTGAACATCTAATGAAATGGCTACCCAGACTATTTGCATTGCACACACACCTCCCCCCCCCTCTTTTACACATTTGATACTCTCTGTTGTTATCATCTATGCATAGTCACTTTGATAACTCTACCCACATGTACATATTACCTAAACTAACCGGTGCCCTCGCACATTGACTCTGTCCCGGTACCCCCCTGTATATGGTCTCGCTATTGTTATTTTACTGCTGCTCTTTAATTACTTGTTACTTTTATTTCTTGTTCTTATTCTTATCCGTATTTTTTTTAAACTGCATTGTTGTTAGGGGCTCGTAAGTAAGGTCTACACCTGTTGTATTTGGCACATGTGACAAATACAAGTTTGATTTGATTTGATTTTTTTTTTAAATCCTGTATCATCAAACTGAATTCATTTTTTTACATGTTAACAGAAGGTCAGACTGGGCAAATGGCTAGGATTGGTAGGTCAGAGTGGACAAATGTCTGGGACGGGCAGTTAAACAATTGCAGTAGGTTCAACAAAGAACATTGGAATCGACACAGTTGAAACAAAGACAGGCGCTGTGAAAGGGACACATGGAGAGATAAGAGAGAGTTGCCTTTCTGGCTAGATAGAACCAGTGCCAGGACTAGAGGCAAACTGATTCTGATTGGATTATGTGTGGGGAATAAATGCCAACAGAATGTGAGGGGAGATATGAGGGGAGTGTTTAGAAGCTGGATGCGATTGACACCTTCACCCGCGTGGTGGTTGCGGGAGAACAGAACGTGGGTCTGCCTAAAGGGTTTATTGGAAGGCTTTAATGTCACCGTATACGAGTGGGAGAGGGGACCTGGCTGGTGTGACGAAGCAGAAGTAGTGATGAGTGACCAGTACTTGCGCATGAGGTGAGTGAAAGGGCAAATAGACAAATCGTTAAGTGAATAAAGGAACACCTCACAGGGGTAAAATAGATTTTACATTGATTTCTTTGAACATGCATCCTTTCACAGTATTAATGTCTGAGTAAGTAAGGTTGTATCTTGGAAAAGTGGTTGCTGGTTCCTGTGGAGGTTGGTTTAATGGTTTAAATACAGTATGTAAAATATAGCCTCCAAAATGTTGTCAATACCCTATGGTTATGTTTATTCAAACCAAGGTCAGTATCACTATAAAAGCTATGCAGTTTTTATGTTGAGTACTAATGCACAATAGTGGTCAGGCCATTGACTCAAGCCCAAACTGAAGTGCAGGAAATCGTCCTAATAGAAAAACACTCTCATGTACACCTACCTGTATGGTGGTATGGTTTGCATGACCTCACCTTACCATACACATTCCTTGACACATGCCCTGAACATTGATACGCTATGAAGGCTAATGTGAGAGTTTGACGGTTATGGTTGATGGATCGTGTTCACATAGGTTTTTTAGTCTGGGTAAGAGATGCACCCCCACACACACACATCTGAACTGTAGCAAGAGTCCCATGCAGTAATACCAGGAAGGCACAGTGAGTCATGCTGCTGCAAAAAAACAGCAGACTCCCAAAATGTCTATCATAATTCATTATATAACACGCGGTAATTAATCAATAGAAGTATATTATACTTAGTTAAATGAAGTGCAGATCATTACAGATCTTTGAGTAAATGTGCTACGTTCGTGATTAATTACGTGGCTCTCTCACAGAGATACAGTCGGCAAAAACCGGTCTGATGGAGGGATCAGCGGCAGTAAATCTTTTCAGTAATTCACTGAACGTACTGCTAAGAAACTGGCTCAGGTAGCCTACAGTACAGGGACAATGGGTCTCAGGTAGCCAACAGTACAGGGACAATGGGTCTCAGGTAGCCTACAGTACAAGGACAGTGGGTCTCTGGTAGCCTACAGTACTGGGACAGTGGGTCTCTGGTAGCCTACAGTACTGGGAAGGGTGGGTCTCAGGTAGCCTACAGTACTGGGAAGGGTGGGTCTCTGGTAGCCTACAGTACTGGGAAGGGTGGGTCTCTGGTAGCCTACAGTACTGGGAAGGGTGGGTCTCTAGGTAGCCTACAGTACTGGGAAGGGTGGGTCTCTGGTAGCCTACAGTACTGGGAAGGGTGGGTCTCAGGTAGCCTACAGTACTGGGACAGTGGGTCTCAGGTAGCCTACAGTACTGGGACAGTGGGTCTCAGGTAGCCTACAGTACTGGGAAGGGTGGGTCTCAGGTAGCCTACAGTACTGGGACAGTGGGTCTCAGGTAGCCAACAATACTGGGACAGTGGGTCTCAGGTTGTCAACAGTACAGGGACAGGATATTTTTTTTATGTGTCTTTTTCACTTACATTTTTACATTTTTATTGTCACATACACAAGATAAGTGCAGTGAAATGTGTTGTTTTACAGGGTCAGCCATGGTAGTACGGCACCCCTGGAGCAAATTAGGGTTAAGTGCCTTGCTCAAGGGCACATAGACAGATCTTTCATCTTGTCGGCTCGGGTATTCAAGCCACTACCTTTCGGTTACTGACCAACTCACTAACCACTAGGCTACCTGCCGCCTTGAAGGTGTTGTTAATTAAAAGGGAAGTCCAGTACATAATAAAGAAAAACCCCATGCAGAAATCCATTGTAATTTACATAATTTGATATCTTGAGGGACATATAGAGCCACTTTTCCATAAAAACAACCATGTATGTGTATCACGACAACATAGGGTACTATTTGTTTTTATTATGAAAGCATCAACCAATGTCTTAAGCATTAAAGGGAGGACTTAGTATAGTCTTAAAAGTTTTCGGAGCGAAACAGAAAATGATACACCCTTGCTTCATATAAGCTCCACAGAACTCACCCCAGCCAGGAAAAATAGACACAATTACTTACTCAACACATAAACTCATAAACAATATTTTACTCTGCATCCAACAAAAGCCTACCAATAAATAGTAATTTTCCTGCAATTAAGCAAACCTGAAGCTATAAGACAGACTGAACAAGATCACTGCACATAACAAGAAGGATTTCACTATGAAGAAATGAACAATATTTCCAGATCGGTGATCAAGAATGTGGATAAGGTTGAATTAAGGTTGCTGGCCTTTTTTCTACCATGGTAGGACCCTTAGGGGCAGCACATGGTGGCAAATGATCACTTATCCTCATGCCAGTTCCTCATTCACTGACAGCTAGCCTCTCACATGGGACAGATTGTCAGGTGCTAGACAGATTTTTTCCTATCCTTTTTATTTTTTCCTCCATCTGACTGATCAGTTGTTAGTAATGAAAAGACAAAGGCAAGGTGTACTTCAACAGTGTGATATCGAGTCCGACGGCCATTGACTTTGTGTTTGTTTTCACATACCATACCATAGAGCCACTGCACACCACCTTAAAATGAAATACACACCAGATATTGACGTAGAGAATGCAATGACTGTATGCAGTGTATGATGTCTCAGTGTAACAGTGTAGGTTCCGTCCCTCTCTTCGCCCCAACCTGGGCTCGAACCAGGGACCCTTGCACACATCAACAACTGACACCCCACGAAGCATCGTTACCCATCGCGCCACAAAAGCCGTGGCCCTTGCAACGCAAGGGGCAACCCTACTTCAAGTCTCAGAGCGAGTGACGTCACCGATTGAAACGCTATTAGCGCGCACCACCGCTAACTAACTAGCCATTTCACATCGGTTACATCAGCAGTGGTGGAAAAAGTATCCAATTGTCATACTTGAGTAAAAGTAAAGATAGGTTAATAGAAAATGACACAAGTAAAAGTGATTCACCCAGTAAAATACTATCTGAGTAAAAGTCTAAAAGTATTTGGTTTTAAATATACTTAAGTATCAAAAGTAAATGCAATTGCTAAAATATACTTAAGTATCTGAAGTGACAAGATCCTGAGGCCCATTGTCGTGCCATTCATCTGCCGCCATCACCTTATATTTCAGCATGATAATGCACGGTCCTATGTCACAAGGATCTGTACACAACTCCTGGAAGCTGAAAATGTCCCAGTTCTACCATGGCCTGCATACTCACCAGACATGTCACCAAAAAGGCTCCTTAACAGCTTCTACCCCCAAGCCATAAGACTGCTGAACAATTAATCAAATGGAGTACTTGAATTGACCCCCCCCCCCCCTTTTTTTTTTTACACCGCTGCTACTCATTGATTATTATTTATGCATAGTCCTTTTACCCCAACTACATGTACATATTACTTAAATTACCTAGACTAACCTGTACCCCACACATTGACTCAGTCCCGGTAACCCCTGCACATAGCCTCGTTATTGTTATTTTATTGTGTTACTTTTTTACTTTAGTTTATTTTGTAAATATTTTCTTAACTCTTATTTTCTTAAAACTGCATTGTTGGTTAAGGACTTGTAAGTAAGCATTTCAGAGCAAGGTCTACACCTGTTGTATTCGGCACAAGTGACAAATACAATTTGATTTGATTTGATTAAGAAGTTTGGGATGCTCTGGATCAACGTGTACGACAGTATGTTCCAGTTCCCGCCAATATCCAGCAACTTCGCACAGTCATTAAAGAGGAGTGGGACAACATTCCACAGCCACAATCAACAGCTTGATCAACTCTATGCAAAGGAGATGTGTTGAGCTGCATGAGGAAAATAGTGGTCACACCAGATACTGTCTGGTTTTCTGACCCATGCATTTTTTTTTAAGATATCTGTGACCAACAGATGCATATCTGTATTCTCAGTCATGTAAAATCCATAGATTAAGGCCTAATGAATTTATTTCAATTGACTGATTTCCTTATATGAACTGTAACTTAGAAAAATCTTGTTGTTACATGTTGCGCTTATATTTTTGTCCAGTACACATTTACATTTTTGTTATTTAACTTACAGTTAGTGTATTCATTTTAAGGTAGCTAGGTACGACAACCACATATCATCACTAGGTATGACAAACACATCACAGTCTTAGTAAGGAAAACTTTCTTCAATAAAGCAGCTATCAGCAAAGTCAGTCCTAATAAGAAAAGACAAGTTCAAGTGTTAGTTCAAGAAACAACAAAGGCAAGTACAACAGTAGGGTGTAATCAGTTACGTTACCAGCTAAAATATTGTCAACAAATACATTATGACACCTTTCTGTTTTCTCAATCACATCAATTCAGCATTAAAAAATGGTGCAGTTTTAAGTTTGTTCCACCTAAGTGAATCTGACCACAAGTCAGAGACCACTATGATGTCACATCAAATGCGTTTTATGGATTATTTTTGTCATCTTCTAATGCTTCTTAAAGGGAAAGTAATCCAAATGTAACTGAAATCAGATAACGTTACTGAGTTTAAGATACATTACTGATTACAATTTTGGAAGGGTAACTAGTAACTGTAACAGATTACAATTAGGAAGTAAAATGCCAAAAATGTATAATAATACATTTAGAAAGTAACCTACCCAACCCTGGTGAAGATGTAGCTAACTGTGGCCTTCATCAGATTCTCCCATTTGTGAGCTTACTCAATGGAGTCTGAACATGCATTGATCCAAATGCTCCATATGTCACAGGTGCTGTACTCTGGCTCACATAGGAATAGTCACATGCTGAGATCGCGATGAGCTGAATAATCCATTATAGCGCCAATTGAAAGGTTTTTCAATAGGCAATGTATAGCAAGGTGTCAGAGATAGTTCAAGACACTGCCATCCTAGGTTTCAAAACATTGAAGCATTTAATAAATTGCTATCAACACTTTATGAGGTCATTAGAAACATTCTGTTTTTTCAATAGTAAAAGCAGGCCTTGCATTGCAGTGGTTACAGTGCAAAATGAGAGTATTACTGTGTAACTTGTATGTTCTGTAAACTATCATATGTATGGTAGAATAATGTTACACCGCAAATAGTGACAGCACCTACTGCATGCATTACTAGTATTACAAAGTAAATATTTTAAACCAGTTATTTGAGAATTAAATTAAATAATCTTAACAATAGAGTATGAGTATCTGACTGATCAAAACAATGCTGTGCAATCTTGGTT
Source organism: Salmo salar (assembly GCF_965601325.2). Taxonomy (NCBI): domain Eukaryota; kingdom Metazoa; phylum Chordata; class Actinopteri; order Salmoniformes; family Salmonidae; genus Salmo; species Salmo salar. Next base: position 81,056,414 of record NC_138291.1, on the reverse strand, counting down.
TGTCCATAACAAATCACATGGATTGAATGACTTGTATTTTTGTTTTCAGGTATAGAAAAAGAAAAAAGGGCATGGATTGAATGGCTTGTATTTTTGTTTTCAGGTATAGAAAAAGAAAAAAGGGCATGGATTGAATGGCTTGTATTTATGTTTTCAGGTATTGCATATTTATGGGTAAGACTGGCCGAGGTGTCTGAAACATAATTTGAAGGAGCTCAGAATTTAGTTCAGTTTAATGTCATGTTAATAATCACCTTTTTCCCCAGGCTTCATATGAAAACATAATGACAAATGGTGTCCTTGAAGCTACCCTGAGAAAACATCAGATAAAGCCTGTCACCTTAGATTTACAGTTGCTCTCCTGTTGTGGTCTGAGGATATAATCTTTCAAGATGGTCTGTCTAGCTTTTAATGTCATGTCGTCCATACAAATGCGGGAATCCTATCTCAGAAAAAAAAAAAAAAATCAAGCTTTGCTATACCTAGTTGGAGTAGACAAAGGTTCAAAGGAAACTACTTGAAAAATGGGTGTCCTTCGGTTCTGGTAAGCCATCTAAACCCATGGCTTTCAGAGTACTTTTCCCTCTAGGTTAAGCACAATTCCCTCTTTATTTATTTTTTCAATGAGTCATCAATGATGTGAGACCAGCAGTGTGAGACCAGCAGTGAGGTCCAGCGTGTATTTTTTTCTTTCAATTCTATTTCTATCAACTCTGCTCCTCCATTTGATATGCTTTCCAATCTTAGTAATACAAATACAGTGCATGGAAAAATATCTCATCATAGTTTCCCTGGGGCTTTTTCAAATGGCACTAACCTGGAAGATGCAACAGCAAAGTTGTGAGGGAAATTCAATGTTCCAACCTAGGCCTACTCTACTGATAAACTACAAGGTATATTTTCTGAGCATTGTCGACGGGGGGGAAGGAAGAAATGCTTGTGCCCATTGATGTATTTTCTGATGAATATGTGGGAGTCCCCGCATCCTGGCTGTGTCATCACTGCAAAACCTCAAAAGAAACCAGTAGCTTTTATATTCTAATGAATAGATAAATACACATCACAGTTTCTTTGTTTAAAATTAATGTCTATCTTTTGACTCCAATATATTTTCTTCAATAATTATTATTTTCTGATCATTACTGCAAAAAGAGATGGATAGTATTTCCAACTGAAAGAATCTTGCATATAAGAAATCATTAACTCACGACATGGTTCTCTGAATATCAACTCAATTAACATGAACCCCCAATAATAATTTCCGATTCACATTGTGTCAGTCGGGAAGTTCAAAAAGCCATTTAAGGTGACTCAAGTTATTATGCTTAAATTTTGCTCTAATACATTGCCAATTATTTCAACATGAAGCTGTATTATATGGACACACTCCAGTACCCAGTAACTGACTGGTGCATACCCTTGGGAAACATTTACATCCTACTGCCCCCACAGTAGTTTGCTTAACACACTGTATAGATTGAGCATGGTAAGGAGAAAGAAAAGGATCAGTAGGGAAGGTTGTTTTGTACTTAATTAGACATGACGGCCCCTGGCCTGCCTTAACATTGTATTTATGACATCCTTCAGCTTCATACCTTCCCGCCGCACACAGAAACAAAAAGAGAAGGCAGCCTTTTGGTGTCTGCAGCATTGAGTTCATATAATAAATAGCATTACTAATTAAGTCATGGAATAAACTCATCTCGAAATTGCAGAATCTGGAGTTGATAACATAAATCAATCTGGGGTTTGCTTAAAAAAAGGACTTCCACCATGCGACTAAATACCTTGTATTTAGAGGTGACACCGACTATGCCCAGAGCCTAAACTGCTAAATAAAAGCCTCCCACTCTTTTTAACGTGTCATGGAGAAAGATGTAATGTGACAAGGTGAGATTGATGAGAATGTTCTACTTCTCCCGTTATACTGCCTCATGAACATACAATCAGGGTATAATGAAGACCGCGCCAGATGTACACTAAATTTAACAGTTGGGGTTGTCACTGACATCACAACATCTTGCACTAAAGCAATTTTAGCCGGAGATGTCTGTAATTAATGCCAATGGAAATGTGTTCATAGATTAATAAAACATTCAAGTTGTAGTTTACAGTAATAATGTAATACTATAATGTTATAAAAAAGATGTTAATATGATAGCTTTGAGGCATTAAGTAATAATGAACCGCCCCCAAATTACGACAAGAGAGTCAACAGTATGTTGAGTGAGACCACTTAAATCTTCATGCGTATTTCTACCATAACACATGTAGCCTACTACTGTTGAAACTGTGTTAAGCAGTTTATTATATAATACCCTGGATATGCTTGGTTTAATAGTAACCAGTGCGCTGAGAATAGGCCAAGACATGTACCACTGCCTCAGACTATTGAAACCAGCATGAGCGCACATCCAACCTCCAGACCTCTGTGTGGAAAGGACTTTTTTTGCACATTTGAAATTGCATTGAACACATATATTTTGATGAATACAATGTTGTCTCTTTAAACACTCAAAGTACATGCAATTACATTTCCAAAACAGTTTAGCAGATTATATCATCCATCATCACCATTGTGGCAAAACCAATGCTACAGCCCCACTTGAATAAGCCCCACTCTCGTCTAGGTGATTGAATTTCAAACAGTAAGAAAAATAACCAGGAACTAACATTTCGACAGACGTCACTAAGAGAGGTCACAAACATCACATTAGGACGGCACAGAGAGAATCAGGAGTTGTAACAAAACACTACAGGGAGAAAACTGAATGTCAAATCATCACTATGCATTACTGCTAGACAGCATTGTGTCTCTCTAACAACTCATTGGATACTGTAACGGGAGATGCCTCTGGAAGACGCATTGAAAGTAGGTCCAACAGGCCACAAAGATGTAAGCTACACCATAAGTAACCACCAACTCCTATAAGTCATGTACAGTCTCCAACAGATGAAAAACCCTACTCTACAATCATGCACCTTCCAGCATCTTCCACATACAGACCATAATAACTATGGTAGCACAGTAGCTCTTAATTCTATGGTACTGTTTTCGCTGTTATATTGCTCACACGTTGTGATGTAGAAAACTGACAATAGACTAACCACCTGCCCTGTGCATCAGGTTGCCCACCATTGAGATGTACAGCCGTCGTTCCACTTCCCTTATTACTGTCTGCCATGTTCTCCATTGATTTACTGATTTTGTCAGCAATTAATCTGGCTTCCCTTTTCAGCAATCTAACATATGTCCATCCATGTTCTCCACTGTTTTGTTTACAGTCTTCACCGAGGTCTCGCCACGAAATACAATAGGGTGAAAGCGAGAGAGCTATATGTTTATTGTTGATTATCATTTTTTGAATTCTGGTATCTCATGGACACATTTCATTCTCATGCATAATAAAAAAATAACATTTCCTATTTAGGTTAGTATTAGGATTTTGCGTTTCGGAATTCACCTTTGTTTCCCTGAAATGATATGCTGCTCGTCTCGAGCTGCTAGGTCAAATCCACCATGATGCCCTGTTAAATAAACCAGTCTACCAGGAGTCTGCCAACTGACTGTCATCGTCCCTTAACCCTCAGCAAAGTAAATCAATCAGAATGGGATTCAATCAGCAAACACAATTCTGATCTTTTTCCCTTCCATCTTGCATAGGTCACATCTGGAGATATCATTCTGCAGCACTGGCCCGTCTAATATTGTTTTACAGACCACCAAATCTATTCACGTTGGCAAATATCCCTCCCTCCTTCCAAGATCCTGCAATAGCATTCATTTACCCTCCAGTCTCTTGAAGCTGCCTTGGTATTACTTGACTGTCAACCCACTGTGAGGTTGCAGTTGGCTGCTGTGGACCCTCCTTTCACACTGGCCCTCAAGGCACTCTCATGTTTTAACAGGGGGGCTGTGAGGCTACATCAAAGATATGGTTCCATGTCCTTGATTTCCCATAATCCATAATCTGGCAAAGCCATATGGGCCATTCAGATTGTACATAGCTGAGCTCAATGTAAGCCATACATCCATGTTCGCTCCAATATGATTTACCGAGCTGTCAAACAACCACTACTGGAACCATAAACAGATCATTGCCTGTGCCTTGCAGCTAATGTTATTGCTTTCACCAGTACTTTTGACGTTATTTACCTTGGAGGAATACTGAAAACTGAAAGCATCTACAGGTGAGAGGAGTCTGTTATTTTCACAGTAACCAAAATGCTATAGAATATTGTATGCAGGGATGAAGTGGTAAAAAATAAGGTTTGTAAACACTGAACGCCAGTCCAGATGATTGAATTGAGGCCCTACTCTGTCCAATGAGCGTCGTGACTCAAAAGCTATAGAACACAGACATTGTTTAGTGTGCCATTCAGACAAAAAAATGATATGTATAAAGGGGTTGACATTCAGAGGATGCTTTCAGTTTATGAAATGAGAGTGTTTGTTTGAGCTCAGAACAGACTGCACTCAAATGCTTCACCTTGACAATGCTAGAAAATGAAGTGTTCCGTCACATGGCTATCGACGAGTTCTGAGGCAAACATTCCAATGTCCTCCACTTGAATCCAGAATGTAAAGCTCCTTTCAGGGTAACATCAAGCCAAAAATGGAAGGATGTTGGATGTTCCACCTCAAAAAGCACAAGAAAGAGGATTTCGACACCCACCATCTCATATTATTCAGAAATCATTTATGTTATTAGAAACAAAAGATTAGCATTCATGCAACATTATTTGGTTGAAATATAATTTGATATCTGATAAATTAAGCTAATTGATTGCATCTAAATTGGCCATTTTAATATATAGGATTCATATAATATTCAATAAATATAGTACCTAACATTCTATTTGGAACACACTTTTTCAAACAATGAGTTAGACATGAGGAATCCAAAGGAAAGGTTCAAAAGCAACCCACGGACCCTCCACACCAATCCCACCCCAACAACAAGTATACAGTATCAGTCTTCTATGTCTGACAAGTAGTTTGGAGCTCAGTGAAGGCTGCTGAGGGGAGGATGGCTCATAATAATGGCTGGAATGGAGTCAATGGAATGGCATCAACCACAAGGAAACCATGTACAGCCATGGCCAAAAGTTTTGAGAATGACACAAATATTAATTTTCACAGTCTGCTGCCTCAGTTTGTATGATGGCAATTTGCATATACTCCAGAATGTTATGAAGACTGATCAGATGAATTGCAATTAATTGTAAAGTCCCTCTTTGCCATGCAAATGAACTGAATCCCCCCAAAACATTTCCACTGCATTTCAGCCCTGCCACAAAAGGACCAGCTGACATCATGTCAGTGATTCTCTCGTTAACACAGGTGTGAGTGTTGACGAGGACAAGGCTGGAGATCACTCTGTCATGCTGATTGAGTTCGAATAACAGACTGGAAGCTTCAAAAGGAGGGTGGTGCTTGGAATCATTGTTCTTCCTCTGTCAACCATGGCTACCTCCAAGGAAACACGTGCCGTCATCATTGCTTTGCACAAAAAGGGCTTCACAGGCAAGGACATTGCTGCCAGTAAGATTGCACCTAAATCAACCATTTATCGGATCATCAAGAACTTCAAGGAGAGCGGTTCAATTGTTGTGAAGAAGGCTTCAGGGCACCCAAGAAAGTCCAGCAAGCGCCAGGACCGTCTCCTAAAGTTGATTCAGCTGCGGGATCGGGGCACCACCAGTACAGAGCTTGCTCAGGAATGGCAGCAGGCAGGTGTGAGTGCATCTGCACGAAGAGTGAGGCGAAGACTTTTGGAGGATGGTCTGGTGTCAAGAAGGGCAGCAAGAAGCCACTTCTCTCCAGAAAAAAACATCAGGGACAGACTGATATTCTGCAAAAGGTACAGGGATTGGACTGCTGAGGAATGGGGTAAAGTCATTTTCTCTGATGAATACCCTTTCCGATTGTTTGGGGTATCCGGAAAAAAGCTTGTCCGGAGAAGACAAGGTGAGCGGTACCATCAGTCCTGTATCATGCCAACAGTAAAGCATCCTGAGACCATTCATGTGTGGGGTTGCTTCTCAGCCAAGGGAGTGGGCTCACTCACAATTTTTCCTAAGAACACAGCCATGAATAAAGAATGGTTCCAACACATCCTCCGAGAGCAACTTCTCCCAACCATCCAGGAACAGTTTGGTGAAGAACAATGCCTTTTCCAGCATGATGGAGCACCTTGCCATAATGCAAAAGTGATAACTAAGTGGCTCGGGGAACAAAACATCGATATTTTGGGTCCATGGCCAGGAAACTCCCCAGATCGTAATCCCATTGAGAACTTGTGGTCAATCCTCAAGAGGCAGTGGACAAACAAAAACCCACAAATTCTGACAAACTCCAAGCATTGATTATGCAAGAATTGGCTTCCATCAGTCAAGATGTGGGCCAGAAGTTAATTGACAGCATGCCAGGGCGGATTGCAGAGGTCTTGAAAAAGAATGGTCAACACTGCAAATATTTACTCTTTGCATCAACTTCATGTAATTGTCAATAAAAGCCTTTGACACTTATGAAAGACTTGTAATTATACTTCAGTATTCCATAGTAACATCTGACAAAAATATCTAGACACTGAAGCAGCAAACTTTGTGTCATTCTCAAAACTTTTGGCCAGGACTGTATTTGATACCATTCCATTATGAGCTGTCCGCCCCTCAGCAGCCTCCACTGATGGAGCTGCGGCTCTGAGTATTCTTTCTTCATCCTATGTAATGCATTCCCAGTGAATTTGGTGATGTTTTTTTCCCCTTTCAGATACATTTGTCATTGAAGTTGTTAGGTTAATGTACCATCCTACATCCTGATATAACCAGGTTCTAACCACTAGAACCTGTTCCTGCTATTAGGTGAAATAAGTTTGAAGAATTCCACCCCTTCAACATTAAAGGGATAGTTCACCCAAATTACAAAATGTTATTTGTTTCCTTACCCTGTAAGCAGTCTATTGATACGGTATGACAACAAACCATACTTTGGTTTTGTTGGCAACTTTTTCAAATGATAACAGTTTAGCATTTGTGTCACAAATCCAATACAAGTCAATGGCACCTATATTAGCATTTTCACGCTTCAAGTTCAAATCATCCTAAAGTGCCCCCAAAAAATGTGTGTAACTCAATGATGTTAATTGGATATAAAGTGTGAAAATGCTAATATATGTACCTTCACTTGCATTGGATTTGTGCGACAAATGCTAAAATGTTTGCATTTAAAACAGTGGCCAGGTAAACAAAACCAAAGTATGGACATACCTTGTCCAGAGACTGCTTACGGGTGTAAAGAAAACAATATGGAATTTTGGAATTTTGGTGAACTACCCAAGGGGTTATCAACTGTTCAACTACATTATTTATTTGTTCATACAATTCAACAGAGCTCTAAGAGTTGTCATTACCTCATGCATGTTTGACATTTAGCTAGATATATGTGAAGGAAAGCATCAGAAAATCTTTATTGGGGATTTACGTGATAAAGAGACATTTTTAGTGTGCTCCTGAGAAGCACTGTTTCAGTATTTTAGCAGTTTCTAGAAAATCATAAAATGAAGATTAGGCTTAGTCAAAACAAAGAGTGTTTTTGAATGTGCTCATTTATCTGTGGAGATTGATGGCAAAATAATATGCCTTTTTTTTTCACTGAAGGTTGCTTGGATAGAAAATAATATTTTCTTCAGAGATCAACAGGGTCATCTTGCAGTTCTCTTCTAATCAATGTCAAATACTAACGTCTGGTAATCACAATTATTTTGCGTCTTTTCTGGGGTCATTGAACGCTTTGGACTCAATGTTCCCACATTGTTAGTCTGAGATAATGGGGTTGAAGACTAAAGCAGCAGCAGACTAAGATAGTCACTGAAGACTATCTTAGCCTTTTCCAATATCGATTTTCATAATCCTCCACTGGTAATGATGACAATCAATTGTGGAGAGCGCCTTTTGAACATTGATGTGACATTCTTCATGCACTAAGCACTGGAATTGTTTTTGAGACATTAAATTGTGACTTGACCAGTTCTGACTCGACCTATGACATTTAAGCTATGTGACTTCTGAGTCATTTTGTTTTCACTTACGAAGTGAAGTCTACCTTTGGGAGCCATCCAAAAGCAGAATGTCATTACTCTACGTTCAGACATTAATGGCTTGCTGCCTGGCAACAAAATGTATGTGCATGTGGGGGCATGACACATGAACTGATTTTTAGCACCACCTCTCTCTATGGGAATTGATGGTCAGAAAGCACTGACACAGGAGAGGGTGATATGCCTTTATTTTTAGCTTTCCTTAGCTTTCCTTAGATTTGGAATGTCTTCAAGCATAAAGTATCTTTATTACATCCTCTGAATTCATTAAGGAGTGTTTGAACTTTATTGCAAGATATCAATCCAACTGAGTCCAACTTTCTGAGATAAATGGGGCTAGTGTAATAAACACACAGCTGAGACACTGGGGAATGACTTTTTATTTAACTAGGCAAGTCAGTTAAGAACAAATTCTTATTTACAATGACAGCCTCGGAACAGTGGGTTAACTGCCTTGTTCAGGGGCAGAACAACAGATTTTTACCTTGTCAGCTCTGGGATTTGATCAACCAACCTTTCAGTTACTGGCCCAACGCTCTACCCACTCAGCTACCTGCCGCCCAATGTACTGGCTTTCTGGGCAAAACAAAGCCAAATGTCCACTACCAAGCCCATTTCATACAAGCTAGTGTGTGCAAAGACTGCATGATCTTTCACATGTATCATTTAGCCGGGATGCGCCACACTGTCTTATTGCTTGCACGAGCAAGTTGGATAGAATAACAATGGTTGCTAAAAGGTCCAGTCTGAAAGTAACAATAATAACAATATAGAATCACATTTAAAGATACTCTATGGAACCTTTTCCTCTGGGGTTGATCTTGACCCCAAATAGGTCCCCTAAATGAGGGGTGTTGTTTTTCCTTTCAATGTGTCCAATTAAGAGCTAAACAACTAGGTGAGGGGAGGTCCTAAATAATCAACGACAATTGATCAATCAAGTACAAGGGGGAAGCTAATACCTGCAGATACTTGGCTCTCGAGGACTGTTGTCTGACACCCCAGTGTGCCCTAAATGGACAAAATAGGAGTGCTGATCTAGGATCAGGTTTCCCTTTTAGATTATAATGAATGGACAGGGGGCCTTAGATCTCTGAAACTCTTTGCAAATACGGGTCCAGAAATGATTTTATTGGACAGAAAGAGGTCTGCTTTTTGACATACCTTTTTAGCCTTGGCGCACATTGACACACTCAGCAGTACATTCACAGCTTCTGATAAGGAACATAAACTACATAGCTGAAGTAGTACTACAGATGTAGGATCTTAATTTGAGCCAGAGTCCTACAGCAGGAAAATATAATCCTTCAACAACAGGAAATGTGAATTATTATGTGGATTATAAGTACTGGCCATTTTTGTAGTGGTTGATACATTCTCCGTAAGGGAAAAATCTAAGTGAAAACTAAAAACTTTAGAAGCCTTTTTAAACTTCTCCTGCAAAGGGTGATCAAAATCCACCACCTGTACAGGCTCAATCTCCTCTGCATGCATGCTTGAACAGATTGAATCATACACTACAGTTTGACCCTTCCTTTAACAAAAAGTCTGCCTTACTTTCTCTAAAGAAAGTGTGTACACTTGTTTTCCTGTAAAATATATCAGTGATGTGAGGCTTTGTATTTCCCTCTCTGAAACCAACAACATCTCAAAATTGACAAAGTAGAACCGGAGATACTCAAAATTAAGTGGAACTGGGCAAATATCTTCATAGTTTTTTAAATTGAGTTACCTATTGTGCATCACATATAACACATCTAGCAACATACTTAAAAAGCAGAAAGCGAGAGACTGACATTTTACTTTAAGATGTGACTTAATTTAGGAACCCACCAACAGTAATGCGATCTGAGAACAACAAACACCTGTGTCAAAGACCTTTAGAAAGAGTCTGGCATAGAGTGCGACTGTACACGACAAGTGCTTTTTGCCAAGCACTTACCTGGACAGTCTGCCTCTGGCTGCTCATCCAGTGAGGAGATCCTCTCAGACAGTTACTCCTAGCAGAATAGCATGACTGATACTGCAAAGCATAGCAGGGTCACTCACTGATAGAAATGGCTAAAAAGTTCCATGTTTCTGGAGAGGTGGGAGCACATGGATTTCTTTAATCTTTTCGTTTTATGGCACGCTGTGTGAGCATCAACATGGGAATGGATTTCTAGAAATCTGTGTATTTGTTTTGCAATTCAGTAGAAAGCAGTAGGCCTACTGTACAAACAAGTAGTGAAATGATCAACATGGACTGAAGTCACTAAATCCAAATGACTAGTGGTTATATGTTTTTAAGCAGCAACAGATTTCTATCTGTTTATCATCACATCATGTTTTAGCAATGATACAGAATTATACCCATGGGCTGCTTAAATTGGCTTATTAACTATAATATATAGTGTGCACTATTCTCTCCCTAAAAACATCATATCCTAGGAATAGCAACACGTTTCTCTGTTATTTGGCAGAAAATGTACTCTCTTTAAATTCCACTCCTTGATTGGGAGACTTTGTAGATTCTATTGTTTTCTAATGAGCCATTCAGACTTCTGCAGATGCTAGCCCCCTCCAATCCATCACCACAAACCCTCTGTGCATGAAGATCAGCTTCCTGGCGCTGGATCTGAACACTGTTAACAGGGGTTGACACCACTGTAAGAGACTCATTATATACACAATGAACCATGGTGCACATTCCCTCCCCAAACTCTGCAGCAAACTTAGCAACTGTCCAATTAATCTCACTCACGGCACTGTGATGCAGATGCTGAATCTCTCATTTAATCTACCGCCTCGGCTGTGTACTGTCACAAGGGGGCAAGATGATATGACTCAGTTGTCCCCCTAGATCGATGCATGGTAAATTGATAGTGTGACTCCAACCATGATGATACTGTGCTTTATTATCTTAAATAACATTTAAAAATAGCAAAAGTGCATGGCTTATCTTGCTATAAAAGAAACCAAAAGTACTATTTTCGAGAGCAGCTATTGTTATGATATGAGGGGGTAGTTTAGTGTTAGTGTCGGGCCAGGTGCTGTGCCAAGCCTTGATAAGCACACAGGTGTGAACAATCACCGATCGGCATTCCGGAGTGGACAGCAGCCTCTTGGCCTGCCAGTGTTTGTTCTGTGTTACCTCTTCAGGCATACATTTTTGTAATTTTCTTTTTTGTATATATTTATTTTCTTCGGCAGAAACTGAACACACAATGATCTGCTTGGGCTGACCATCCAAGGAGTCAAGACTGAGCTGGCCCTGGCCCAAAGTAGGTTTGCTGTCTCATGGGGCACATCCATACAACATGGTCTGCATACTCTGACTTGTCACGTAAATGCACACATAAAATCAGGTTACGGACACTTCAGCTCAACCTAGTACCCCTAGACTTAGCGAGTGTAGCAAAAAAAGTTGGCTACCTAGGTGGTTTTGTAACACTAGCTCTTTCTTTTCTAGTTTATGTAATGATCAAAGAGAGGCTGCTTGAACTTATACTAGCAATGACATAGTAGTGCTAGTTGGACTGCTCACTTCAATAGAACTCAAAGTCACTGTGAACTGTCTTGGTCTGTGAACACGCACATGAACATCCTCCTTCATGATACACATTCAATATGTAACCTCTGTGTTTTGAGTGTGGAAATGTGTCTGAATGCTGTATTTCACTTTGATCTGGCAATCATGTTTGTGATTCTGTAAATGTATAGGAGATGTGATGTATCCCTTCCCTAAATAATCCCCTTGCCCTTTCAAGATACAGGTACTTATGGGAATGCAGGAGTGCATACAAAATAGTGTACTGTATACAAGGACCAACATGAAAGCACCTCAGATGCAAATGAGCTTACTAGTAGTGCAACGGACATGTTATGCATGGTTCCTGACAAATGGATAAACAGAATCAATAATGGATTACTTTAATTCAGTGTGACAAATAGTGTTCGGATGAGGAAATGGCATTCCCACGCCACTTCCCGGCAAGACAATTGGCCCAGTGTATCTCAAATTGTCGTTCCAGTAACACTTTGACAAGAGATACTGAAGTTGGCTCACGATGGTAGTACTGCAGGCCATCATGGTGTCAACAAGATGTATGACCATATCTTGCGTAACTTGTTATGGCCTAATCTTAAAGATGATTTTGTGGTCTATGGTAAATAGTGTCGCGTTAGACATCTGACGGGTAAACTGAACCAAACCATGACGGTTCCACCTTTGCAGCCTATTCCTGATTTTGACAAACCTTTAAGCAGTGTTCTGGTGGACTGTGTTGGTCCTTTGCCCAAAGCAGGTATAGGCTGATTGTCTTTCGAGGGGGTGCAGTCGATACATTTGTTTTGTTTAGCCAGCACATTTTGTTTTGACTTCACATTTTGCCATATTGGGGATGTAAGTTTGGTTTTGGTTGGGCTTGTCCTGATGGAATGGGAATACTGTAAGGGTATAAAGATGAAGATTTTCCATCTGTTTTCAAAACTTATGAATTTTAGGTGGCTACTTTATTTTATAAATATATATTTTTTAAACTATTATAAAAAAAGATCGAAAAATAAGAGGCTATTTTACAGTTTCTTTCTTGGAGAAAGGTGATGCGTTTAAGTAGTGACACTTAAGTTGATCATGCTGTGAATTGGGAGTTGTTTTCTGTGGTTGTGAGCAAACTACATGGTATATATTTGTTGTCATGACTTCGTTGTCTTGACATGCTCCGGAACTTTGCCGACTAGTAAGTATTTTTATTCAACCGCTTTGGGCTGGATGTTTCAATGTCTAGTTCATTCATGCATAATCTATGAGCAGAACTACGGTCTTACATCAGTTAGAAATCCCTAGTTTGGAAGCTGTGCAGCGCCATTTTCCCTACAGCCATCTCGCAATTTGAGTTCCAGTCAAATTAGGTTGAGCCCCTCGCCATTTGAGCTAGCAAGATGCTCACACAGCAGAGTGAGACCAATCGTGGTGCACATATCTACACATGTGACATTGTACGCTATTTTCGGGGACCACTTTTGGCTCAAGAGAGCTGAACGACTGGCTAAAAAGTATACAAAACTCCTGGAGAATCACTTTAAGGGGGAAGGTGTTAAGCTTTTGGATTTCGAGGGTTGGTTCTAAATACTGAACACAAATATAAACGCAACATGCACCAATTTCAAAGATTTTACTGAGTTAGTTAAAAATCAGTCAATTGAAATGAATGAATTAGGCCCTAATCTATGGATTTCATATGACTGGGCAAGGGTGCAGCCATGGGTGGGCCTGGGAGGGCATAGGCCAGGCCCAGACAATCAGAATTTATTACAATTGACTGATACATCAGCAGCCCCTTCTTGATATGCCACACCTGTCAGGCGGTTGGATTATCTTGGCAAAGGAGAAATGCTCACCAACAGGGATGTAAACATATTTGTGCACAGAATTTGAGATAAGCTTTTTGTGCATACTGTATGGATATTTTCATCTTTTATTTAGCTCCTGAAACATGGGACCAACACTTTACAAGTTGCTTTCATATTTTTATTCAGAATGTTTAGGATTTGAATCATCCTTCTTGGTCAGGATGTGTTGCATCTGTTAGTCAGTCATTAGTGCTGGCACAGGTGATATTTAAGAGCTGCAGAGCCAATGCTCCAGGTGGCATGAAAGATGTTGGAAGAGCTACACAGCTGTTTAGCTCTTCGTTAAGTTGCTAAACAACGCCTTTTATCTTGTCTCCATGTTTTTCACTCCCTATCCTAAGGTGTGGGTTTTTGTTTGGGGGGGAAGACAATCCAGTGGGTGTCCATGGTGGGGACCTTTTTAAGACCCAACTGGAGTTGCTTGGCCAGCATTCAGTAACCCCCCCACCTTCTCATGGATGCCTTTCAGAACCCATGTTAAAACCCTGCCAGTGTAATTTCGGTTGTCGGTGGCTGGTTTGTTAGTTCCCTTTTCCTGTTGATCGACAATTTTTGCTTTCTTATTTGGGAATGTAACATCACTAAAATAAATTGGACTTCCTTTCATGGATGTTGATTTTTGCCTCCATCATTTCCTTACTACTACCCAGCTGCAGCCTGGCTGAGTTTATTATTCTAACAATAGCCTATTAGACATTCTTTTTCCTGCCTGGCTTGATTCAGTCCTGTGTGAGGTGAAATTGTTTTTAAAATGTTTTTATTTAGATTCCATAACTCCCCTTTTAGAGCCCACTCTTGGTACAGTACTATAGAGAGAAATACTTTTTTGAATCACATTTTGTCAATGTGTGTCAAATGTCTTCAATGTGTGTCACATGTAGACTGCCTTAATATACATTGTGATAGGCGAAACCATGATCATTTGCATTGCCTAATGAAGTGTTGATTGTACAGTGCCATCTTAAGATTTGTATTGTGAACTACAGTAGTTGGCAATGAAGAGGGTGTCTACTGAAACTTCACACATTTATATTTAGCTAAAAATGTGGTGTGCCAAAGTGTTTCTCTCCTGTTGTGTATATTGCCTGAGCAAGCTTGTTAGTGAAACCATGCCAGCCCTTGTCATCAACCTCATTTCGATTCCAGTCAGATGCGGTCTACCAATCTAATCACACTGACAATGACTTATTCATCTGTATGCTCTGAGTTGAGTAAAACTACCATCTTAATTTAAAGAACATGCAGTAAATTGTCAAACCAGGGAAGTCCTATCTGCGCCAGTCATCCTGATTTTTAAAGGCTCCTCGGGCTCAGACAGATGGATCTGACGTAGTAAGGTAAAGTCCATAGGGGAAGTCTAACTCTTACCAACCTGCACAAACTTCCATAGCACGTCAGCAAACATTAAATGTCAGGGGACTATGATTCAATTAATCAGAAGCGATGGCCTATATTCAGAGAGAGCAGTGTAGCCTACTAAAGCAAAGTAAGTAGAGCCTAGCTTTTTCTAAAGATCAGAGGGCAAGTTTGAAGATTATTCCCACAGGGTAGTTTTTCACCCAAATTAGTTCTTTCAATCATTCAAGAGTCTGAGTTCCCAAGGCTTATGTATTTAAATACCTGCCTTTTGTGCTGCGTCGGTACACCTTCCTCGGAAAATAGCTTTAGACAATACACTGACGCATGAAACCGTGAACAAAACTGTGACATTTTCATTAAGCTGTTGACCGTTAATAAAGAGCCATGGCTGTTTAATCCCCCCCCACCCACCCCACTTCTCTTTTCAATACGTCTGAACCAGGTGGTCTTGCAACAGATGATTCGGAGTCAGCATTAATTATAAACCTGGCGCAGGTCCTAGAAGCTGCACATTGAGGAGCCACACACCCCCGCAAAACAAATCTCAAGAGACCGACAACTACTGAACACTAAACCTCAATATGCTCTGGGGGAGAAATTATACAATCATTTGAAATCTGAAAATTGCTGCACTTAGACCTCTTGCTGGTCTTGCTGAACCCAGGGTTGTCTGAATACAAACAATGTTTATGACAGGAATGGGGGCTAAACTCAAGTAGCTTAAATTATGAAAGTGGGAAAGCAATTCTAGTGCAGATTAGGTAATATTCTAAATCCATTTTCAGCTCCTATTGTAACAACCATTCTCTAAGCAAATCACCCGGGACAATGACACAAGGGGGAGGCAAGGAAAAGTACAGAACAAATGGAAACTCAATTAGGTCAACCTTAAAGATAATTAAATCAAGATGAAAATGAATTCTTAATTAAGAGCACTCTACAGCTGGCGCTTGAAAAATCAACCAACAGAACTCAATCTATACTAAACAAAAATATAAACGCAACATGTAAAGTGTTGGTCCCATGTTTCATGAGCTGAAATGATGGCAGAAATGTTCCATACAAAAAAAAGTGTTTCTCTCAAATGTGCAAAAATGTGTTCACATCCATGTAAATGAGCATTTCTCCTTTTCCAAGATAATCCATCCACCTGACAGGTGTGACATATCAGGAAGCTGGGGAAAAAGGGCCCCTCTAAAAGGTGCGGTTTTGTCATTTGGGCAGTACATTCAACCGGCCTCACAACAGCAGACCATGTGTAACCACACCAGCCAAGGACCTCCACATCTAGCTTCTTCACCTGCGGGATCATCTGAGACCAGCCACCCGGACAGCTGATGAAACTGTGGGTTTGCACAAGTGAAGAATTTCTGCACAAACTCTCAGAAACGTTCTCAGGGAAGCTCATCTGCGTGCTCGTCATCCTCACCAGGGTCTTGACCTGACTACAGTTTGGCATCATTAACGACTTCAGTGGGCTAATTCTCACCTTCGGTGGCCACTGAAAATGCTGGAGAAGTGTGCTCTTCAAGGCTAAATCTCGGTTCCAACTGTACCAGGCAGATGGCAGACAGTGTATGGTATCGTGTGAGCGATCGGTTTGCTTATGTCAACGTTGTGAACAGAGTGCCCAATTGTGGGGTTATGGTATGGGCAGGTATGAACAAACACAATTTCATTTTTCGATGGCAATTTGAATGCACTAAGATCCTTTGACGAGATACTGAGGCCTGCCGCCATCACCTCATGTTTCAGTATGATAATGCACAGCCCCATGTTGCAAGGATCTGTACACAATTTTTGGAAGCTGAAAATGTCCCAGTTCTTCCATGGCCTGCATACTCACCAGACATGTCACCCATTGAGCTCATTTGGGATGCTCTGGATTGACATGTACGATAGCATGTTCCAGTTCCCACCAATATCCAGCAACTTCGCACAGCCATTGAAGAGTGGGACAACCTTCCACAATCAACAGCCTGATCAACTCTATCAAATCAAATTTTTATTAGTCACATATGCCGAATACAACAGGTGTAGAACTTAGTGAATTGCTTACTTGCGAGCCCCTAACCGACAGTGCAGTTTCAAAAAATACAGATAAGAGATAAAAGTAACAAGTAATTAGAGTAGCAAGTAATTAAAGAGAAGCAGTAAAAAAATGACAATATACGGGGGGTGCCGGTACAGAGTCAATGTGCAGGGGCATCAGTTAGTTGAGGTAGTATGTACATGTAGGTAGAGTTAATTAAAGTGACTATGCATAGATAACTGAGAGTGGCGAGGGGAGGGGGGGGCAATGCAAATAGCCTGGGTAGCCATTTGACTAGATGTTCAGGAGTCTTATGGCTTGGGGGTAGAAGCTGTTTAGAAGTCTCTTGGACCTAGACTTGGTGCTCCGGTACCGCTTGCCGTGTGGTAGCAGAGAGAACAGTCTAGGACTAGGATGGCTGGAGTCTTTGACAATTTTTAGGGCCTTCCTCTGACACCGCCTGGTATAGAGTTCCTGGATGGCGGGAAGTGAGAGAGGGCAGTGTGGAGTGCCTTAGAAACTGCATCATCTGTGGATCTGTTGGGGCGGTATGCAAATTGGAGTGGGTCTAGTGTTTGTGGTATAATAGTGTTGATGTGAGCCATGACCAGCCTTTCAAAGCACTTAATGTATACAGATGTGAGTGCTATGGGTCGGTAGTCATTTAGGCAGGTTACCTTAGTGTTCTTGGGCACAGGCACTATGGTGGTCTACTTAAAACATGTTGGTATTACAGACTCGGACAGGGAGAGGTTGAAAATGTCAGTGAAGACAATGGCTAGTTGGTCAAAGCATGCTCGCAGTACATGTCCTGGTAATCCGTCTGGCCCTGCGGCCTTGTGAATGTTGACCTGTCTAAAGGTCTTACTCACATCGGCTGCGGAGAGTGTGATCGCACAGTCTTCCAGTACAGCTGGTGCTCTCATGCATGTTTCAGTGTTATTTGTCTCAAAGAGAGCATAGAAGTAGTTTAGCTTGTCTGGTAGGCTTGTGTCACTAGGCAGCTCTCGGCTGTGCTTCCCTTTGTAGTCTGTAATGGTTTGTGGGCCCTGCCACATCCGACGAGCGTCAGCGCTGGTGTAGAACGATTCAGTCTTAGTCCTGTATTGACGCTTCGCCTGTTTGATGGTTCGTCGGAGGGCATAGCAGGATTTCTTATAAGCTTCCGGGTTAGAGTCCCACTCCTTGAAAGCGGCAGCTCTACCCTTTAGCTCAGTGCGGTTGCTGCCTGTAATCCATGGTTTCTGGTTGGGGTATGTACGTATGGTCACTGTGGGGACAACGTCATCGATGCACTTATTGATGAAGCCAATGACTGATGTGTTGTACTCCTCAATGCCATTGGAGGAATCCCGGAACATATTCCAGTCTGTGCTAGCAAAACAGTCCTGTAGCTTAGCATCTGCTTCATCTGACCACTTTTATTGATCTAGTCACTGGTGCTTCCTGATTTAATTTAACTTGTAAGCAGGAATCGGGAGGATGGAATTATGGTCAGATTTGCCAAATGGAGGGCGAGGGAGAGCTTTGTATGCATCTGTGTGTGGAGTATAGGTGGTCCAGAGTTATTTTCTCTCTGGTTGCACATTTAACATTCTGATAGAAATTTTATGAAACTGATTTAAGTTTCCCTGCATTAAAGTCCCCGGCTACTAGAAGCGCCGCCTCTGGGTGAGCGTTTTCTTGTTTGCTTATGGCGGAATACAGCTTATTCAATACTGTCTTAGTGCCAGCCTCTGACTGTAGTGGTATGTTAACGGCTATGAAAAATACAGACAAACTCTCTAGGTAGATAGTGTGGTCTACAGCTTATCATGAGTTACTCTACCTCAGGCGAGCAATAGCTCGAGACTTCCTTATATATCGTGCACCAGCTGTTGTTTACAAAAATACATAGACTGCCGCCACTTGTCTTACCAGACGCCGCTGTTCTATCCTGCTGATACAACGTATAACCAGCCAGCTGTATGTTGATATTGTCTTCGTTCAGCCACGACTCTGTGAAGCATAGGATGTTAGTTTTTAATGTCCCGTTGGTAGTTTAATCTTCCCCGTAACTCGTCCATTTTATTTTCTAAAGATTGCATGTTTGCTAGCAGAATTGAGGGAAGTGGGGGTTTATTCGATCGCCTCCGACTTCTCAGAAGGCAGCCCGCTCTCCAGCCTCTCTTTCTCCGCCTCCTCTTCACGCAGATCACTGGGGTAGGGGCCTGTTCCGCCTCGGGCTCGTCAGAGTCGTGAAAGAAGAGAAAGGATTCTGCTAGTCCGTGGTAAGTAATTGCAGTCATGATGCCTAGAAGTTATTTTTGGTCATAAGAGACGGTAGTGGCAACATAGTGTACAAAATGAGTTAAACAATAAGTTACAAACAATGCAGATAAACAAACAATCGGTTGGGGGCACGTAAAACGTCTGCCTTCTGCTCCGGCGCCATCTTACATAGAAACTCTCGTTTTGTATTTATGCGAAGGAGATGTCGCGCTGCATGAGGCAAATGGTCACATCACATACAGACTGGGTGTGGATCAGAAAAGCATACAAAAAAAATGTATCTGTGATCAACAGATTCATATCTGTATTCCCAGTCCATGTGGAATCCATAGATTAAGGCCTAATGAATTTATTTAAATTGACTGATTTCCTTAAATGAACTGTAACTCAGTAAAATCAATTGTTGCATGGTGCGTAATTTTTTTTCAGTGTAGATAGAAGTACGTAACTCTCGATTTTAAAATGCTGATGAACCATCAATATACCGTACAGTGTGTGTGTGTATATATAGTAGACAGGACTTAAATACACCTTAGATATTTAAAGGCATCTCCTAACACTACAACCTCGAATGCCAACCATTTGACGCCATACACTACAATCGCCTACAGACTTTCATATTAAATTATCAATGCAGGCTGCGACACTACACTCATTTAACTACAAACCCACACAGATAAATAAAGTGGGGTAAACCACCTTGGCCTATGCATTGTCATTGAGGTAAAATTATCTAAGAAGTGGTCGTCTGAAAGTTAATGCGCTGTTATTAACAACTTGACCTCATTTCTCTGGCACTGGGGTCACAAGTGATTCCAAGAAAATGCTTGATAAACAGCCTGAGGGCCTGTTATATGCTTTCACTTTGACGCCAAGATTCACTTCAAAACTATTTGATAGTATTTTACTGCTGTGGACAGGTATGTCTTAGGCGTCCAATGGATATTTTAGGCCATCATGATAATTATTGCCTCCATCTGTTGTAAGAAATATCAAATTTTATAGGTTGCATACACATATTTAGCAGATGTTATTGCAGATGTAGCGAAATGCTTATGTTCCAAGCTCCAACAGTGCAGTAATATCTAACAATACACACATCAAAGAAGTTAAAGAATGGAATTAAGAAATATAGAAATATTAGGACGAGCAATGTTGGAGTCCGGAGTATAAATATTTGTGATGGGATGTATATACAATATGGATATAATATGTAGTATATCTGAAGAATAGTATATGTACCACAATGGTTAAATGGGATTGACTATTGAATACAGTATTTTATTTATTTTTTATTTCACCTTTATTTAACCAGGTTAAATAAAGTTGAGAACAAGTTCTCATTTACAATTGTGACCTGGCCAAGATAAAGCAAAGCAGTTTGACACATACAACAACACAGTTACACATGGAGTAAAACAAACATACAGTCAATAATATAGTATAAAAATAAGTCTTTATAAAACGTGAGCAAATGAGGTGAGATAGGGGAGGTAAAGGCAAAAAAGGCCATGGTGGCGAAGTAAATAAAATATAGCAAGTAAAACACTGGAATGGTAGATTTGCAGCGGAAGAAAGTGCAAAGTAGAAATATAAATAATGGGGTGCAAAATAAATAAATAAATACAGTAGGGGAAGAGGTAGTTGTTTGGGCTAAATTATAGATGGGCTATGTACAGGTGCAGTAAACTGTGAGCTGCTCTGACAGCTGGTGCTTAACCTCTTGACGGTCGCCTAGGATAGGGGGCGCCACAGCGCATTTTGAAAAAAATGTGTGCCCATTTTAAACGGCCTACTACTCAAACTCAGAAGCTAGGATATGCATATAATTAATACTTGTGGATAGAAAACACCCTAAAGTTTCTAAAACTGTTTGAATGGTGTCTGTGAGTATAACAGAACTCATATGGCAGTCAAAACCCCGAGACAGATCGAAACAGGAAGTGGAATTCTGAATTGCGGACTCAACTTCATCCCGTTGCCTATTAATCACACCGTGAGCTATGGTTCATTGAGCAATTCCTATTGCTTCCACTAGATGTCCCCAGTATTTACAAAGTGATTTGAGTCTCCTACTGTGAAAAGTGACAGAATGACACGCTGTGGAACGTGGTCACACGGAGAGGGCCGTCACCATTATGACGCCGGTACCCCTGGCTACCCTCCCCTTTCGAAACGTTTATAAAGACAATACAATCGTCCCCCTTGAATCTTATTGGAGCTCTGGTTGAAAAAGGCCCTAAAGATTTATGTTATACAACGTTTGACATGTTTGAACGAACCTAAATAAGAAAAAAATGCATTTTGTTGAAAGAGTAGCCCCGCGCACATCGAAACTTTTGGTGCAGCCTTCAGAACGCGCTAACAACAACAAGCTAATGGAACATAAAGGATGAACTTTTTCGAACGAAAATACATTTGTTGTGGACCTGGGATTCCTGGAAGTGCCTAAGGATGAAGATAATCAAAGGTAAGGGATTATTGACAATAGTATACAAGACTAGATTTGATATGCGATTGTTCCAAGATGGCGCTGACCTGTATTGCTAGCCTATTGTTCTGAGTATCGCATCCCCTTTTATCGCAAAGTGTGATTACCCAGTAAAGTTAATTTTAAATCTGTCATTACAGGTGCTTTCAAGAGATATTCATCTATAAATCTTAGAATGACAATATTACATTTTAAAAATGTTTTCGAATAGTAATTTAGTAAATTGTAGCGCTGTTTCATCGGATGCATTTGAGGGAAAATAGTTAGTCAACGTTACGCACCGATGTAAAATGCTGTTTTTATATATAAATATGAACTTTATCGAACAAAAGAATGCATGTATTGTGTAACATGATGTCCTAGGTGTGTCATCTGATGAAGATTGTCAAAGGTTAGTGCTGCATTTAGCTGTTTTTTGGTTATTTGTGATGCATGTGGTTGGTCGGAAAATGGCTATGTGGCTACTTTTACGATATACTCCTCTAACATAATCTAATGTTTTGCTTTTGCTGTAAAGCCTTTTTGAAATCGGACAACGTGGTTCGATTCAGGAGAGGTGTATCTATAAAACGATATAATTTGAAAAAAATAATTGAACTTTAAAAAAATAGGATTTTTCGCTGGATGTCCGTCCTGTACTGGGGTTAAAGCTAGTGAGGGAGAAGTGTTTCCAGATTTTTGTAGTTCATTCCAGTCATTGGCAGCAGAGAACTGGAAGGAGAGGCGGCCGAAGGAGGAATTGGCTTTGGGGGTGACCAGAGAGATATACCTGCTGGAGCGCGTGCTACAGGTGGGTGCTGCTATGGTGACCAGCGAGCTGAGATAAGGGGGAACTTTACATAGCAGGGTCTTGTAGATGACCTGGAGCCAGTGGGTGTTGGCGACGAGTAGGAAGCGAGGGCCAGCCAACGAGAGCGTACAGGTCGCAGTGGTGGGTAGTATATGGGGCTGGTGACAAAACGGATTGGCACTGTGATAGACTGCATCCAATTTATTGAGTAGCGTATTGGAGGCTATTTTGTAAAAGACATCGCCGAAGTCGAGGATCGGTAGGATGGTCAGTTTTACAAGGGTATGTTTGGCAGCATGAGTGAAGGATGCTTTGTTGCGAAATAGGAAGCCAATTCTAGATTTAACTTTGGATTGGAGATGTTTGATGTGAGTCTGGAAGGAGAGTTTAAAGTCCAACCAGACACCTAGGTATTTGTAGTTGTCCACATATTCTAAGTCAGAACCGTCCAGAGTAGTGATGCTGGACGGGCGGGCAGGTGCACGCAGCGATCGGTTGAAGAGCATGCATTTAGTTTTACTTGTATTTAAGAGCAGTTGGAGGCCACGGAAGGAGAGTTGTATGGCATTGAAGCTCGTCTGGAGGGTAGTTAACCTCTCTTCAGTAGGGGGCGGTATTTTCACGGCCGGACGAAAAACGTACCCAAATTAAATGGTCTACTACTCGGGCCCAGGAACTAGAATATGCATATTATTAGTAGATTTGGATATAAAACACTCTGAAGTTTTTAAAACTATTTGAATGATGTCTGTGAGTATAACAGAACTCATATGGCAGGCAAAAACCTGAGAAAAATCTAACCAGGAAGTGGGAAATCTGGTGCTTGTAGTACTTTCAAGTCATTGCCTATCCAACACACAGTGACTTAGGGTTCATTTTGCACGTCCTAAGGCTTCCACTAGATGTCAACAGTCTTTAGAAAGTTGTTTGAGGCGTCTATGGTGAACAGAGAGTGAACAGAGGAAGTTGGAAGTTGTTGACTCAGGAAAGCACATGAGTTCATTGGCGCGCGTTCACATGAGGGGTAGCTGTGTTCCAAAACGTTTTTGAAGACATTGGAATCGTCCGGTTGGAATATTATTGAAGTTCTAAGTTAAAAAGGCCCTAAAGATTTATGCTATACAACGTTTGACATGTTTGAACGAACGTAAATATAACTTTTTTTTACTTTTCATCGTGACATTTTGGCCACGCTTCCTACACTTGGAGTAGCTTACTGAATGCGCAAACAACAAGGAGCTATTTGGACATAAATTATGGACTTTATCGAACAAAACAACATTTATTGTGGGCCTGGGATTCCTGGAAGAGCCTTCTGATGAAGATCATCAAAGGTAAGTGAATATTTCTAATGCTATTTATGATTTTAGATGACTCCAAAATGGCGGGTATCTGTATTGCTTGATGTCTTTTTCTGAGCGCAGTACTCAGATTATTGCAAAGTGTGCTTTCCCCGCAAAGCTTTTTTGAAATCTGTCACAGCGGTTGCATAAAGGAGATGTTCATCTATAATTCTTTGAATAACAGTTTAATATTTTATCAACGTTTATGATGAGTATTTTTGTAAATTGTTGTGCTGATTCACCGGCAGTATTGGAGGCAAAATATTTTCTGAACATCACGCGGCAATGTAAAATGCTGTTTTTGGATATAAATATGAACTTGATCGAACAAAAAATGCATGTATTGTGTAACATGATGTCCTAGGAGTGTCATCTGATGAAGATCGTCAAAGGTTAGTGCAGAATTTTAGCTGGTTTTCTGGTTTTTGTGACGCCTGTCCTTGCTAGGAAAATGGCTGTGTGGTTTTTCTTGTGTTGGAACTGTCCTAACATAATCTAACTTTATGCTTTCGCCGTAAAGCCTTTTTGAAATCGGACAATGTGGTTACATTAACCTCTTATGGCTAGGGGGCAGTATTTTCACGGCTGGATAAAAAACGTACCCGATTTAATCTGGTTACCACTCCTACCCAGTAACTAGAATATGCATATACTTATTACATATGGATAGAAAACACCCTAAAGTTTCTAAAACTGTTTGAATGGTGTCTGTGAGTATAACAGAACTCAAATGGCAGGTCAAAACCTGAGAGATTCCTTTACAGGAAGTGGCCTGTCTGACCATTTCTGGAACTTCTTTGCCATCTCTATCTTTTACTAAGGATCTCTGCTCTAACGTGACACTTCCTACGTCGTCCATAGGCGCTCAGAGCCCGGGAAAAACCTGAATGTCGTCATCCCAGCCCCAGGCTGAAACACATTATCGCCTTTCTCAAGTGGCCGATCAAGGGACTGTGGGCTTAGACGCGTGACCTGGCCGCCCCCGTCTTTGTGATTTTTTTCCTCTGTTTGCCGAAAAGGAGATTCCCGGTCGGAATATTATCGCTTTTCTACGAGAAAATGGCATAAAAATTGATTTTAAACAGCGGTTGACATGCTTCGAAGTACGGTAATGGAATATTTAGAATTTTTTTGTCACGAATTGCGCCATGCGCACGACCCTTCTTTACCATTTCGGATAAAGTCTGGAACGCACGAACAAAACGCCGCTATTCGGATATAACGATGGATTATTTTGGACCAAACCAACATTTGTTATTGAAGTAGCAGTCCTGGGAGTGCATTCTGACGAAGACAACAAAGGTAATGAAACTTTTGTAATAGTAAATCGGAGTTTGATCAGGGCTAAACTTGGTCGGTGTCTAAATGGCTAGCCGTGATGGCTGGGCTATCTACTGAGAATATTGCAAAATGTGCTTTCACCGAAAAGCTATTTTAAAATCGGACATATCGAGTGCTTAGAGGAGTTCTGTATCTATAATTCTTAAAATAATTGTTATGTTTTTTGTGAACGTTTATCGTGAGTAATTTAGTAAATTCACCGGATGTTTGCGGGGGGTATGCTAGTTCTGAACGTCACATGCTAATGTAAAAAGCTGGTTTTTGATATAAATATGAACTTGATTGAACAAAACATGCATGCATTGTATAACATAATGTCCTAGGGTTGTCATCTGATGAAGATCATCAAAGGTTAGTGCTGCATTTAGCTGTGGTTTTGTTTTTTGTGACATTATATGCTAGCTTGAAAAATGGGTGTCTGATTATTTCTGGCTTGGTACTCTGCTGACATAATCTAATGTTTTGCTTTCGCTGTAAAGCCTTTTTGAAATCGGACAGTGTGGTTAGATAAAGGAGAGTCTTGTCTTTAAAATGCTGTGAAATAGTCATATGTTTGAAAAATTGAAGTTTTTGTATTTTTTAGGAATTCGCGCCACGCCTATCATTGGATATTGGAGCAGGTGTTCCGCTAGCGGAACGTCTAGATGTAAGAGGTTAAGGAGACGTGTATCTTTAAAATGGTGTAAAATAGTCGTATGTTTGAGAACTTTGAATTATGACATTTTGTTGTTTTGAATTTGGCGCTCTGATTTTCACTGGCTGTTGAATAGTGTGAACCGTGGGTGGCTAGCGTCCCACCTCCCCAAGAGAGGTTAAGTGTTCAAAGAAGGGCCAGAAGTATACAGAATGGTGTCGTCTGCGTAGAGGTGGATCAGAGACTCACCAGCAGCAAGAGTGACATCATTGATGTATACAGAGAAAAGAGTCGGCCCAAAAATTTAACCCTGTGGCACCCCCATAGAGACTGCCAGAGGCCAGGACAATAGGCCCTCCGATTTGACACACTGAACTCTATCAGAGAAGTAGTTGGTGAACCAGGCGAAGCAATCATTTGAGAAACCAAGGCTATTGAGTCTGCCGACGAGGATATGGTGATTGACAGAGGCGAAAGCCTTGGCCAGGTCAATGAATACGGCTGCACAGTATTGTTTCTAATCAATGACGGTTAAGATATCGTTTCAGACCATAAGCGTGGCTAAGGTGCACCCATGACCAGCTCTGAAACCAGATTGCATAGCGGAGAAGGTGCGGTGGGATTCGAAATAGTCGGTAATCTGTTTGTTGACTTGGCTTTCGAAGACTTTAGAAAGGCAGGGTGGGATAGATATAGGTCTGTAGCAGTTTGGGTCAAGAGTGTTCCCCCCTTTGAAGAGGGGGATGACCGCAGCTGCTTTCCAATCTTTTGGAATCTCAGACAACACGAGAGGTTGAACAGGCTAGTAATAGGGGTTGCAACAATTTCGGCAGATCATTTTAGAAAGAAAGGGTCCAGATTGTCTAGCCCGGCTGATTTGTAGGGGTCTAGATTTTGCCGCTCTTTCAGACCATCAGCTGACTGGATTTGGAGAAGGAGAAATGGGGAAGGCTTGGGCGAGTTGCTGTGGGGGGTGCAGTGCTGTTGACCGGGGTAGGGGTAGCCAGGTGGAAAGCATGGCCAGCCATAGAAAAATGCTTATTGAAATTCTCAATTATAGTGGATTTATCGGTGGTGAGAGTTTCCTATCCTCAGTGCAGTGTGCAGCTGGGAGGAGGTGCTCTTATTCTTCAAGGACTTTAGTGTCCCAGAACTCTTTTGGGTTTGTGTTGCAGGAAGCAAATTACTGCTTGAAAAAGCTAGCCTTGGCTTTTCTAACTGCCTGTGTTTATTGGTTTCTAACTTCCCTGAAAAGTTGCATATCACGGGGGCTGTTCGATGCTAATGCAGAACGCCACAGGATGTTTTTGTGTTGGTTAAGGGCAGTATATACATATGAAGTGGGTAAAACGGTATGTAAACATTACTTAGTGACCAGTGTACCTTGACTATGTACAAAGGGCAGCAGCCTCTAAGGTGCATGGTGGAGTAACCACGTGGTAGCCATCTAGAGAGATTGACTAAGTTCAGGGCAGTTTACCAGGGGCTAGCTAATGGTGACTATTTAAATCTTATGGCCTTGAGATCGAAGCTGTTTTTCAGTCTCTCTGTCCCAGTTTTGATGGACATGACCTCGCTTTCTGGACGGTAGCGCGGTGAACAGGCCGTGTCTCAGGTGGCTGAGGTCCTTGATGATCTTCTTGGCCTTCCTGTGACACCAGGTTCTGTAGATGTCCTGGAGGACAGGCAATGTGCCTCCGGTGATGCATAGGGCATACCGCACCATCCTCTGGAGAGCCCTGATACAACCCGTCTAAATGGTTTGAAGGTCTTATGGGCCAAGCCGGTTAGAGGCATTGTTGCGCCTTCTTCACCACACTGTCTATGTGGGTGAACCATTTCAGATTTGTCAATGATGTGTATGCCGAGGAAATTGAAGCTTTTCATCAATGGGGACGTGCTCCCTTTGCTGTCTCCTGAAGTCCATGATCAGCGCCTTCATTTTGTTGACGTTGAGGGAGAAGTTATTTTCGTGGCACCACTCTACCAGGGCCCTCACCTCCTTCCTGTAGGCTGTCTCGTTGTTGTTGGTTATCAGGCCTACCACTGTTGTTGTCTGCAAACTTGATGATTGAGTTGGAGACGTACGTGGCCATGCAGTCATTGGGGGAACAGGGAGTACAGGAGGCGGCTGAGCACGCACCCTTGTGGTGCCCCTGTGTTGAGGATCAGCGTAGTGGAGGTGTTGTTGCCTACCTTCACTACCTGGGGGCGGCCTGTCAGGAAGTCCAGGACCCAGTTGCACAGGGTGGGGTTCAGACCCAGGACCCCAAGCTTAATGATGAGCATGGAGGGTACTATGGTGTTGAAGGCTGAGCTGTAGTTAATGAACAGCATTCTAACTTAGGTATTCCTCTTGTAAAGATGGGATAGGGCAGTGCGATGGCAATTGCATCATCCATGGATCTATTGGGGTGGTATGCAAATTGAAGTTTGTCTAGGGTGTTGGGTAAGGTGGCGGTGCCATGATCCTTAGTCTCTCAAAGCACTTCATGATAACAAAAGTGAGTGCTACGGTGCAATAGTAATTTAGTTACCTTCTCTTTCTTGGGTACATGAACAATGGTGGACATCTTGAAGCAAGTGGGGACAAAAGACTGGGATAGGGAGAGATTGAATATGTCCGTAAACACTGCAGCCAGCTGTTTTGCGCATGCTCTGAGGACGCGGCTAGGGATGCCATCTGGGTCGGCAGCCTTGCGAGGGTTAACACACTTAAATGTCTTACTCACGCCGTCCATGGAGAACAAGAGCTCACAGTCCATGTGGTGGCCCACGTCAGCGGCACTGTTTCCCTCGAAGCGGGGAAAGGTGTTTAGCTTGTCCGGGAGCAAGACGTCGGTGTCCGTGACGTGGCTGGTTTTCCCTTTATATTCCGGGATTGTCTGGAGTTCCTGCCACAAGTCTTGGGTCTGATCCGTTGAATTGCGACTCCACTGACATTTTACCTGTTTGATTGCCTTACGGAGGGCGTAATTGGACTGTTTGTACTCGACCATATTCCCAGTCACCTTGCCGCAGACAAATGCAGTGGTTTGTGTTTTCAATTTTGTGTGAACACTGCCATCTATCCACGGTTTTTGGTTTGGATAGGTTTTAATATTGAGTTGAACCAGGATATTGTGTTCTGCCAAAAGAGCCATTTCATCTATTTTAGGCAACATTCATATCCAAATTCTTTACAACACATTTAGCTACTTTGGCCTCACACTCACAGTACAGTGGAAGGGCCTGTCTGTGTCCTCCCAAGGGCCTGTCGGTGTCCTCCCCCCATAGTCCCACACTCCTAAATACAAATAGGGTGGGGTTTTCTTTCCTGTTTGAGTGGCGCAGTTACTTGATGTGAGTCTTCCGGTGATTGTGTGCACCCCTCATTTTGCAAGATTACACAGTACGAGGTAGGGAGGAAAAAGGATGGAAAACATTGACCTTACAATAGAATGAACAAAACCAAAAAGGTATGGGATGTACTACTTTAACCAACTAACAAAATAGAATAGATGTGAAACCAAAAGGGTGGAATATAGGGTTAAAATTGTATGCTAATGTGCAAGAGCATTGTCTCCATGGAAACTAATAGCATTTCTTTCAGGGGACTGAAGGAGAACGGCAGCCTTGCAGAGCCTTTTTCTGTGCCACTTGCATGTACTCTAGGAAATTGTATTCCCTTCTAAAATATCACTTTTCAGCTGAGATAGAGGAAAAAGTCCTCAGCCTTAACTGATTATGGATATGAGAGAACACGTGTACATCTGCTGTGGACGTTGCTACCATGCTATTAGCTACTGTCTCACAGCCACAAACGGCATGTCTGCTACATGTTTGCTTTTAATAGTGTCTTGCTGTGTACGTTTCTCCCCTCGGAGACAGGGAGGATCATTCTGATTGATGGTTATTAATTGCCTAATTGGTAACCCTGTGATGTCTGGGTTGGTAGGATTTGCAGGATTTGTTCACTGCAAGGTCGAAAGGATGGGCCTGTGTAATCCTGACCTGAGGTTGTTTTAAGATAATACGGCTGTAAATACTTTGTTCTGGTATAATAAACTCAGCAAAAAAAGAAACGTACTCACTGTCAACTGTGTTTATTTTCAGCAAACTTAACATGTGTAAATATTTGTATGAACATAATAAGATTCAACAACTGAGACGTGATCTGAACAAGTTCCGCAGAAATGGAATAATGTGTCCCTGAACAAAGGGGGGGGGGGCGCATCAAAATCAAAAGTAAATCAGTATCTGGTGTGGCCACCAGCTGCGTTAAGTACTGCAGTGCATCTCCTCCTCATGGACTGCACCAGATTTGAGATCCTGTCTTGCAGGAAATCATGCACAGAACAATCAGTATGGCTGGTGGCATTGTCATGCTGGAGGGTCATGTCAGGATGAGCCTGCAGGAAGGGTACCACATGAGGGAGGAGGATGTCTTCCCTGTAACCCACAGTGTTGAGATAGCCTACAATTACAACAAGCTCAGTCCGATGATGCTGTGACTCAACCTCCAAATCGATCCCGCACCAGAGTACAAGCCTCGTTGTAACGCTCATTCCTTCGACGATAAACGCAAATCCGACCATCACCCCTGGTGAGACATAACCGCCACTCCTCAGTGATTAGCACTTTTTGCCAGTCCTGTCTGGTCCAGCAATGGTGGTTTTGTGCCCATAGCCGACATTGTTGCCGGTCATGTCTGGTGAGGACCTGCCTTACAACAGGCCTACAAGCCCTCAGTCCAGCCTCTGTCTGCAATAGGCTAGGAATCTTAGCACTGATGGAGGGATTGTGCGTTCCTGGTGTAACTCAGGCAGTTGTTGCCTTCCTGTACCTGTCCCGCAGGTGTGATGTTCGGATGTACCAATCCTGTGCAGGTGTTGTTACACGTGGTCTGCCATTGCGAGGATGATCAGCTGTCCGTCCTGTAGCGCTGTCTTAGGCGTCTCACAGTACAGACATTGCAATTTTTTGCCTTGGCCACATCTGCAGTCCTCATGCGTCTTTGCAGCGTGCCTAAGGCACTTTCACGCAGATGAGCAGGGACCCTGGGTGTCTTTCTTTTGGTGTTGTTCAGAGTCAGTAGAAAGGTCTCTTTAGTGTCCTAAGTTTTCATAACTCTGACCTTAATTGCCTACCGTCTGTAAGCTGTTACTATCTTAACGACCGTTCCACAGGTGCATGTTCATTAAATGTTTATGGTTCATTGAACAAGCATGGGAAACAGTGTTTAAACCCTTTACAATGAATATCTGCGAAGTTAATTCGTAAAAATCAAAATATCTTTGAAAGACAGGATCCTGAAAAAGGGGCGTTTCTTTTTTTGCTGAGTATATGTGCTGGCTTTCTGCCTATCAGTTCAAAAGTACATAATGAAACCTTGATGAACCTAGTACATTAGATCTCATAAAGCCATTAGATTAATTGACTATAGCACTATAGTATAATACATTAACTGAAAGCACTTTTACACCAGGTCAAATATTAGGTAAATATTATTAGGAAACTACATGGTAAAATGTTAGTTACACAATAATAACCTATGTTTATTTGTTTATTTCATTGGTATTCACTAAATCAAAAACCACTGGGCACTGGTTGGTGCCAGGTAGTTAACTATTGTGTAGAATAATTAAGTAAGTACCAGATTGTTTCCAAATATATTAATATAGCAAATATCAGACTTAGCATGCCAGCATTTTGAGGCATTTAATTCTATGTAAAAAAAAAATGCTAAAGAGCCATGAGATGATAAATCAAGGTATTATGTAAGAAACTTAAATCAAGGCCTCATTAATTTTCATCTTGCAATGTAAATTACATCAGAGAAACATGACGCACAACTCTGCAGTCAAGAGTTGGTTAGATTTGCCTTGGTGATTCTACGGTGTGGGCAAATCTGACAGGTAATTACTGTACATCAAGAGAGACAGACTGTGCACATAAATCCCCGTTGAAAAGGCCCTAGGATAGACAGTGAGGAATTCTAATGCACCTTGAGCCCCTTATAATGATACCCGGATCTGTTGGCTGTGACAGACCATGATTGTTTGTGATGGTAGAGTAGAAAAGTACCAAAGGTGACCAACACCGCAGACCTTATTACACACTGAAGCAATTACTCACAATGGTATGGTTTTTCCCTTCTAATCCTAAAGTCAGGTGATCAGGGGGTATGACCTATGCACAGATGGGCTTGATTAATATGCTAAAGCTGGTGTATCAAACAGATATTCCGAGAGGGAAAGTGACACTTTCAGTAAAACTAACTGTGACCTCGGAGGTCTGAACTTCTCTCCTATGGTGAAAATTCATGAGGACCGAGACGGTTAAGTAACAAATGAGACTAAGGCCCGAATTAAATGGAAATCCTAGCACTACCATCTAAAAAAAAAAATTGCCTTGACAGCTTAATTAATTTTGATGTAATTGCTGCCGGTGTGATGCACTGGGTTACAATATTTCCCTTTAACATCTGGAGGTGTGATTTGAATAAGGGCAGGTGTCTGAGGAAGGTTGGATTAGAATTAGATGGACTTAGCCATGCTGAAATATTCATCTTCTCTTTCTCCATGTCCTGGATTGGCAGAATGAAAATGCTGTTCGGAGCTCTCCCAGTATTGTTTTTCCAAAATGGAACTAGGTCAGCTCTGGCAAGTGTTTTGAGCCCATTGAGGAGACGAGCGTCTTTAGTATGCATCATGCACTAGGATAAAAAAATAATAAAGGCAAGCCCGTCAGGTCGGCCCTCCACTACACATCTCAGTGGGCAATGCAATGCCGCTCCTGAGTTACCTTTCATGCCAGGCCCACCTGTCACCAAAGACTGATACTGTAACCTGCCAGAGTGCATGGCCCTATAAGTCAACCATCAGACCTCCAAGGAATTTTGGGTTGAGTTCTCTCTGGCTTAACTTCCAGGACAGATGATAAATCAAATGTTATTAGTCACATGTGCCGAATACATTTCACCTTACAGTGAAATGCTTACTTACGAGCCCCTAACCAACAATGCAGTTTAAAAAAAACACGAATAAGAGAGGTAAAAAGAGGAGAATAAGAGTGGAATCTCACAGTTCTCCCCAAGCTAACAATTCATAGTGTCTCTCCATAAGGACTCCTACTTTTCACTGCATCTACAGGAGAGAAATGGAGGGTCAGAAGGTTTAGAAAATATAGAAGCAGTCAGTGACTGTCGGTGGATCTGCTGCTATGCTGAGATCTGCCTCCATGTACAGAAAGTATCTTTTTGAGTCATGAATAGGCTACTTGTTTGCCACCTGGCAACTACTGATATGCGGTATCTCAGTGCTCTTGTCATAATCTGTGTATGTAGATGGCAGGGAAGTCAGGCGCAGGAGAAACCAGAGTGGTTAAAAAATTGAGTATTTATTCACAAAACTCCAAAACCAACGTAGAAAAAATATCCGGGTAAACAATAACCCGTCGCACACCGATACATAAACACGTCCATAACAAACAATCACCGACAAGGATGTGAGGGGAAACAGAGAGTTAAATACACAACATGTAATTACTGGGATAAGAAACAGGTGTGTAAGGAGACCAGACAAAACCAATGGAAAATGAAAAACGAATCAATGGTGGCTAGAAGACCGGTGACGTCGATCGCCGAGCACCACCCGAACAAGGAGGGGCATCAACTTCGGTAGAAGTCGTGACAGCTCTCATCGTCTTAAATGTTCACTGTTAATGCATATATTCATATACCAATAATTAAGATGAGCTAAGGCCAGTCACCACCTTCAAAAAAAAATATATATATATATATGTGTACACTTAGTATTATTCCTTCATTATGGATATAGTATTAAAGTGTGTTTGTGTGCCACCATGGCCTTGTTCCCATGTAAGTGATCAGATGAAGTATATCGTTTGCTTACAGAAAAGGCCAGTGACACAGGGCCTTTCCAAGCTCCAGTAGATTTAGTGAATCCTTGCCCCAGCATTGAATGACTATGGCAGAGGACTGCCAACTAACTTCTAGACACAGATCATCAAAACGTACCTTATAAACACTATTTACATAGGTGGAATATTTACACACTTCTAGACTCAAAGCAGATATGAGACCAAAGCAAAGCTGCGGTTTTATTTTTAGACCAAGTGACAGACAGCAGTGTCATAGGTATGCAACATACTGAAACGAATTTGTAAGCATACATACAACAAATTCACAAGATGTGGATGTGTAAGTAATTTTATCATAACATTCCATTCATATTGTTAGATTAAAGTAGTTTGATACAATAACCTTAAAAATGTATGGGCCTCACAATGAGCCTCAGGATCTCATGCCGGTATTTTTGTACATTCAAATTGCTAATCGATTAAAAATGCAATTATGTTCATTGTTCGTAGCTTATGCCTGCCCATACCATAACCCCACAGTCACCATGGGGCTCTCTGTTCACAACATTGATCTCAGCAAAGTGCTCGCCCACACAACGCCATACAGATGTTGGAGGTGGCTTGTGGTGGAGAAATGAATATTAAATTATTTGGCAACAGCTCTGGTGGACATTCCTGCAGTCAGCATGCCAATTGCACGCTCCCTCAACTTGAGACATCTGTGGCATTGTGTTATGATGACAACTGCACATTTTAGTGTCCTTTTTGCATCTGTGTAATGATCATGCTGATTTAATCACCTTATTCATATGCCACACCTTTCAGGTGGATGGATTATCTTGGCAAAGGAGATATGCTCACTAATAGGGATATAAACTATTTTGTGATAACATTAGACATAAGCTTTTTGTGCATATGGAAAAGTTCTGGGATCCTTTATTTCAACTCATGAAACCAACAGAATATCCTTTCAATGAGAAAAATGAACACAAATGTAGCCTAAGCCAATGTCTAACAATCGACTAGGTTATTTCCTGCACATTTTTGCAGTTTGTGAAAATGGAGGATATTATTGGCACTGTACAGGTCATACATTCCTTTCTCTTCTTTTGACATCTCATGGAAAAATCATAACAAGAAAATGGCAACAAGAGACATGACATTTTCAAGGCTCGTAGATGTTTACTTGCAAAACAAGGTGAGTGGGCCTCCATGCTCTTTAGAAACAGATTTCTAGGGAAATGTAAGACATTATTGGAAACACTTCAGTGAATCATGTTTTAAGAGGAAGACATCTAGCCCTACCATTTTTTAATTTACCTTTTAACCAGGCAAGTCAGTTAAGAACAAATTCTTATTTTCAATGAGAGACTAGGAACAGTGGGTTAACTGCCTTGTTCAGGGGCAGAACGACAGATTATTACCTTGTCAGCTCGGAGATTCGATCTTGCAACCTTTCAGTTACTAGTCCAACGCTCTAACCACAAGGCTACCTGCTGCCCATTTCGGAAGGTCCGACTCAGATGCCCAATCTAACTAACAGAAGAAACACATCTACAAGAACCAGTCCTGAGGTAAGAGCTGAAAGCTTGCTGAGACATACACCGCTCCTGGATTTAATAGGGTAAATATAAAATACAAGTATACCTCAGAGAAATGAAAACAGCAATACATATGATTTAGCTGTACCCTCATCTTGGCCACCAATGATATGAAGTGTCCAAAGGCACAGGTAGAGAATTACATTTAGAAAAAATGCATCTCACGGGAGAGCCCAAAAGGAGGTATTTTGGCAAAGATCTTATGGAACAACTCCCCTTATGTTTTGTGGTCTCTAGACTCAACTTTATCACTGGCAAAAACGAAATCATCAAGAAGAGTCAATGGGAACAAAAGTGCTATTCAGTGGCCTGAGAGAAGATTACCTCTCTGGTGATATATTTGACTATATTAGGTATACAAGAGGGAAATTAAGTGCAGATGATGCCAAGCCTGGGAATGAATCCCCTAGAGCAGGTATTCCCAAACTGGGGAACACGTACTACCGTCGGGGGTACTCCAAATAAAAATGATTCACGTTAAAAAAATATATAATTGCATCACATTTTCAAACGGTTCTTTTATATTTTCCAACGGGGCTATACATTTGGGTGAGGTTTTTTCTCTCGCCTGAGTAGCCTCGTTTCACTGCCAAAAATAAAATTAAACCATCTAGTGTGCAGCAAAATAACACTGTCAAATAATTAACATTCAATCACATTAACCATTCCACTAACGGTCCGTATGTAGCTGCTGCTCATTCCGTTGGCTCAAAAATGGATAAATGGTTTAAAAAAGTAAGAAGCGTCCATAGACACACATACCAGCAGTACTGCACCTGTCGACGACACGAGTTGTTCTGCTTCCACGAGCTCATCCAATGCTAGCATTAATTCTACATTTGTTAGCCCAGCTAGTATGGACACTGACAGTTGTGAAAGCAACTTTCCCTTAACCGGGAAAGCACCAAACAACAGACAGGAACGTTGGACCATCGAAGAGGCGCAAATATGATGAACTACATTGATTTGGGGTTCACTTATATTGGGAGTAGTGCCTTTCCTCAGCCACAGTGTATTAAATGTGCAAAAGTACTCTCTCACAAGTCGATGATCCCTTCACTCTTGCGCAGACATTTAGAAACAAAACATGCCAATTAGAAAAATAAGCCACAGAGTTTTTGGAGCGAGAATTAAAATGACTTTCGAATAGTAAGACATGTAAACTCAGCAAAGAAAGAAACGTCCCTTTTTCAGGACTGTCTTTTTCAAAGATGATTCGTAAAAATACAAATAACTTCACAGATCTTCATTGTAAAGGGTTTAAACACTGTTTCCCATGCTTGTTCAATAAACAATTAATGAAAATACACCTGTGGAACAGTCATTAAGACACTAACAGCTTACAGACAGTAGGTAATTAAGGTCATAGTTATGAAAACTTAGGACACTAAAGAGGCCTTTCTACTGACTCTGAACATCACCAAAAGAAAGATGCCCAGGGTCCCTGCTCATCTGTGTGAACGTGCCTTAGGCATGCTACAAGGAGACATGAGGACTGCAGATGTGGCCAGGGCAATAAATTGCAACGTCCGTACTGTGAGGCGCCTAAGACAGCGCTACAGGGAGACCGGGCGGACAGCTGATCATCCTCACAGTGGGCAGACCACGTGTAACAACACCTTCACAGGATCGGTACATCCAAACATCACACCTGCGGGACAGGTACAGGATGGCAACAACTGCCCGAATTACACCAGGAACACACAAGCCCGCAATAGGCTGAGAGGCTGGACTGAGGGCTTGTAGGCCTGTCACCGGGGGTGATGGTCAGATTTGCATTTATCGTCGAAGGAATGAGCGTTACACCGAGGCCTGTACTCTAAAGTGGGATCGATTTGGAGGTGGAGGGTCTGTCATGGTCTGGGCGGTGTGTCACAGCATCATTGAACTGAGCTTGTTGTCATTGCAGGCAATCTCAACGATGTGCGTTACAGGGAAACATCCTCCTCCCTCATGTGGTACCCTTCCTGCAGGCTCATCCTGACATGACCCTCCAGCATGACAATGCCACCAGCCATACTGATCATTCTGTGCATGATTTCCTGCAAGACAGGAATGTCAGTGTTCTGCCATGGCCAGCAACGAGCCCGGATCTCAATCCCATTGAGCACGTCTGGGACCTGTTGGATCGGAGGGTGAGGGCTAGGGCCACCCCCCAGAAATGTCTGGGAACTTGCAGGTGCCTTAGTGGAAGGGTGGGGTAACATCTCACAGCAAGAACTGGCAAATTTGATGCAGTCCATGAGGAGGAGATGCACTGCAGTACTTAATGCAGCTGGTGGCCACACCAGATACTGTTACTTTGGATTTTGACCCCCGCCCCCCCTTTGTTCAGGGACACATTATTCCATTTCTGTTAGTCACATGTCTGTGGAACGTGTTCAGTTTGTCTCAGTTGTTGAATCTTATGTTCATACAAATATTTACACGTTAAGTTTGCTGAAAATAAACACAGTTGACCATGAGAGGACGTTTCTTTTTTTGCTGAGTTTATAAAAGAAACAGATACCATTAATAAGAAGGGGCTAGAAGCGTCTTATATGGTGAGCTACCGAGTGGCTAGGACAGGCAAGCCCAATACTATTGTGGAGGACTTAATTCTTCCTGCTGCCGCGGGTATGGCTGGGACAATGCTGGCGGGAAAAAGCCCCAAAAAACTATACAGACAATGACTTCATCAAATAACACTGTTTCACGATGCATCGGTGACATGCTTTGAAACAATTACTGCTTCGCATACAAGGCCAGTGAAATCTATGTGTTACAGCTGGATGAGTCAACAGAAGTGGCGGGCCTGGCACAGTTCCTGGTATATGTCTTTTACATTTATGGGGGGTCAATTAAGTAAGATATCCTCTTCTGGAAACCAGGACAACTGGAGATGGTATTTTTAAAGTACTGGACAGCTTTGTGACATCAACTGGACTTTGGTGGTCAAGATGTGTTGGTATCTGTACTGATGGCGCAAAAGCCATGACAGGGGGACACTGGTGTGGTAACGCGCGTGCAAGCAGTTTCTCCCGACGGCACTTGGGTACACTGCAGTATCCATCGAGAGGCTTTTGCTGCCAAGGGAATGCCTGACAGCTTGAAAGATTGGACACTTCAGTGAAAATGGTTAACTTTGTTAAAGCAAGGCCCCTGAACTCATGTCTTTTCTGCACTATGCAATGATATGGGCAGCAACCATGTAACGCTTTTACAACATACAGAAGTGCGCTGGTTATCAAGGGGCAAAGTATTGACACATTTTTTTGAATTGAGACGAGCTTAAAGTTTTCTTTACTGACCACAATTTTCACTTGTTTCTCACACGACTGGCCTATCTGGGTGATGTTTTTTCTCGCCTGAATGATATGAATCTAGGATTACAGGGACTCTCCGCAACTATATTCAATGTGTGGGACAAAATTGAGGCTATGATTTAAGTTGGAGCTCTCCTGTGTCTGCATTAACAAGGACAACACACAGGTCTTTCCATCAAATGAACTCAAGCTCACAGACAATGTCAAATGTGATATAGCGAAGCACCCGAGTTGGGTGTGCAATTACGCAGATACTTTCCCGAAACGGATGACACAAACTGAATTTGTTATCCCTTTCATGCCCTGCCTCCAGTCCACTTACCGATATCTGAACAAGAGAGCCTCATCGAAATTGCAACAAGCGGTTCTGTGAAATTTGTATTTAAAATCAGAAGCCACTGACAGATTTCTGGATTGGGCTGCGCTCAGAATATCCTGCATTGGCAAATCGCTCTGTTAAGACACTGATGCGCTTTGCAACCACATACCTATGTGAGAGTGGATTCTCGGCCCTCACTAGCATGAAAACTAAATACAGGCACAGACTGTGTGTTGTAAATGATTTAAGACACTCTCTCCAATACAACCCAACATTGCAGAGTTATGAGCATGCTTTCAAGCACACCCTTCTCATTAACCTGTGGTGAGTTATTCACAATTATCGAAAAACAAATAAGGTTTTATATGTAAGATGGTTAAATAAAGAGCAAAATTCTTTATTATTTGTGCCCTGGTCCTATAAGAGCTCTTTGTCATAACTCAGCTCATGGGAAGTGACAAACTCATTCTTATGTTTTAATAAATGTGTATGTTTGGCAGGCTTACAATGATGGCAACAAACATTTGAGAGTGTGCTGACCCTGGTGCTAGAGGGGGTATGCAGCTGGAGGTTGAATATTTGAAGGAGTACGGGACTATAAAAAGTTTGGGAACCACTGCCTTAGAGGTTCTTCCTTGAAATTGTCACGTGGCATGGAGATCTTTACTTGGATCCATCATGGACCAGATGGTGCCTGGACACCAGGCTTTTGTCATTGCTTTGACCATTTAATATCTGTTTGGGTGAGAGAGTGGGCGTGGAGTCAGTTCATGTCCAGCCCATTGGCAGTGACATCTGGACAAATGCATCCCATCGACAAAAGACCTAAACAAAAGGAATCTACCCATATCATCTCCATGGGATTCCTCCACGGTAGTTACTGCATGATTATTAGTTGCTGTGTCAAAATAACAAGAGAAACAATGGAGTGGTTTGGCACATCCTTTTAAACTGTTCTTATTTTTTCAACAACAACATTGTCCATGGCAATGGTTTTAAAACCTTTGTCTTGCCCCTGTTCGCCAACTACGTTTCTCCTCAGGGATGTATAAGCATATTCTAGAATTAGCAACTATTCCTTTTTTATTACTGGTTTAATTAAACAATTGTCACGTCCTGACCAGTATAAGGGGTTATTGTTTATTGTAGTTTGGTCAGGACGTGGCAGGGGGTATTTGTTTTATGTGGTTCAGGGTTTAATGGTATATGTATTTATGTATTTATGTAAGAGGGGTGTTTGATTTATGTGTTCCGGGGTTTTTGGGTAATGTTCTTGTTTTGTATTTCTATGGTTTTCTATGTTGTGTATTTCTTTGTGTTGGCCTGGTATGGCTCTCAATCAGGAACAGCTGTACATCGTTGTTGCTGATTGAGAGTCATACTTAGGTAGCCCTGTTTCACCTGTCCCTTTGTGGGAAGTTGTTGTTGCACTGCTGTGTTAGCCTGCAATACTGGTCGTTTAGTACGTTTTCTTGTTTTGTTTTTGTTACGTGTCTCAAAATAAAGATAAAATGAGCACTCAACCCGTTGCGCCTTGGTCCAGTATATACGACGATCGTTACAACAATATACATGGATATTTCACATTTTAATACCCATTGGTGGTTTGAACTCTGGCAGCTACTGTACCCTCATAAAATTGCATGGGGAAACAGATGTGAGATGCACAACTACAAGTTCTTACATGAGATGTTCAACGAAGATTTACTGAGTAACACTTCAACCTGCTCATCCTTTATGCTGTGTGACTTGTATGGGCCCTCTTAGTGTTAGAGTAATTTGTAGTGGCATAATGAATTGCGAGTGGAGTACTGAGGTCTACATTCCTGAATTAAACTATTTCAAATTTGTACATCTGTTTACCACCCCTGTGCATTTCAAAGCACATTCAAAGCTTAGCGAAGCCAGGGATCCTCTCGCTGGTCAATGAATAATAAGGCCATGTGTATTTCTTAAAGCACTTTGCTCCCC
Source organism: Salmo salar (assembly GCF_965601325.2). Taxonomy (NCBI): domain Eukaryota; kingdom Metazoa; phylum Chordata; class Actinopteri; order Salmoniformes; family Salmonidae; genus Salmo; species Salmo salar. The sequence goes on along the minus strand of NC_138291.1, from coordinate 81,015,598 downwards.
TGGTTGAGTCTTAATCACTTTTGGAAAGGGTACATGATTTGATTGCACTGTTAGCTTTCCCTGTTGACAGAAGATTTAAATAGTGACTCCGTGCATATCTATCAGATTATTCCATGCTTCATTTGTTTAGCTGTGAGGAGAAACTGGTACAACTTGACCAGTAGGATACTTGTCAAGACCTCCTTACTTCCTGTGATGACTGACACCATATTGTCTAATTAGCATACCCGGCAGGATGGATTCTCATTAACTGTAAAGGCATCAGAGCTGAATAGACACTAGTGACATTTTGTGACAAAGTAATCACCTCTACATCTCAAATAAAAAAGGCCTAACACTTTCAGAGATTTTCCAGACAATTGTATTATTTGGACAAATCAGATGGCGAATTGAGGGAAATCTATCAAGAAATTTGAAAATACTATTGCTTCACAAAACAACTTTAAAATACTGCTAAAATCACAACTGGATACACTATCCGATTTTTCATCCCAGTGGAAATTATCTATACTAAAACGATCTCTAGTCTAGACATGTCCTTAACTACGAGCCGTCTAATTTGAAAGTACAGCACCAAGCAGTGGAAAAGTACCCATTTGGTATACTTGAGTAAAGTATCTAAAGTAAATGTAATTGAAAAAAATATACTTAAGTATCAAAAGTATAAGCCATTTCAAATTCCTTATATTAAGCAAACCAGACGGCACCATTTTCTTGTTTTTTATTTATTTACGGATAGCCAGGGGCACACTCCAACATTCAGACATAATTTACAAACGAAGCATGTGTGTTTAGTGAGTCCGCCAGATCAGAGGCAGTAGGGATGCCCAGGGATGTTCTCTTGTGTGTGAATTGGACCATTTTCCTGTCCTGCTAAGCATTCAAAATGTAAGAAGTACTTTTGGGTGTCAAGGAAAATGTATGGAGTAAAAAGTACAATATTTTCTTCAGGAATGTAGTGAAGTAAAAGTAGTCAAAAATATGAATAGTAAAGTACAGATACCCCCATTTTACTTAAATACTTTACACCACTGGCACAGAGTGTAGAGCCAAATGGACTCCTGCCAAAGGGAGTTCTAGTTGTTCCTTGTCCTTTCCCTGCTGGTGTTCCTCTCCTCTAATCATCTATACACTACCACCATTACTGCCCAATGTTATTTACTTTGCCAAACGATCACAGTAAGTGTGTCTGAGACATGTTTCAATTAAACCAAGGCCTACAATTGACTTGCAACAAAGGCAGGCCAGTCCTTTGATATGAATGTGAAAATAAATGTAATAGAAAATGTTAGCAAAAAACTGCCACACAAAAGGATCATTGAAAGCGTCCATCTGTGTGGGTAAGAGAATGACAGAGAAAAGGTTTATGAAGCAATGTGTTCCATTAAATCTTAGTCCACCTCTCTATAGCGCTAGGTATATGAATAAAGTGAACCAATTAGTCAAGGCATTATGCCCTGGGTCAAATGGCAACAGCTCCCAGTGGGACTTTAAAAAAATGATTCACTATTAGTAGTTTGAAGTTAACTCATGTCAGTTCGACTGAGATGACTTGTCTTTGAGCCCTGTCTGCCAACACCCTGTCTCTCTGCGCCCTGACAAGAGAACCTTTGGGAATATAGTGTGGAAAAGTAATTGAAAAGTAAAGAAAATAAAATGAGGTCGATGTTAGGACACTTGTGAGATTTGGGAACCACTGATTAGAGATTCTCCGGTACTTTGTGTACTTTTTGAAAGTAGTGGTCACGAGCCAAAAGAGGTCCCGTAAAATCGTGTACTAGGTCACATATGTGCAGATACTGTATGTGCACTGCGTCATTGCTCTCGCTTGGTCTGCTGTGCGTGCATAATGTGCATTCATATGGCGAGGGGCTGAAGCTCATTGGTTGAACTCGATTTTCTAGGGGGCTGGCCCACGTGGGGGAAATGGAGGGGAAATGGCGCAGGACAGCTTCCAGAACATTCATTTCAAACTAGGGATTTTGTGGCTAATTGAGGTAAAACCGTAATTCTGCTCATAGATTGTCACGGTTGTCGTAAGGAGAAGCAGACCAAAGTGCAGCGTGTGTGTCGTTCCACATTTTATTTACACTGTGAAACTATGCGATACATAAACTAAAGAACAAAACAAACTGTGACGCAGAGTTGAAACATACACTACTCAAAAAAAAATCTCCCACAAACCCAGGTGGAAAAAAACCCTACCCGACAAGCTGCCTCTAATTGGAGATCATCCCAAACAAATCCCCAACATAGAAATACAAAACTAGAACCTGACAACAGGTTTTTTTTCTATTTCTGTCACGCCCTGACCTACTCTACCATAGAAAATAACATCTTTCTATGGTCAGGACGTGACAGTACCCCCCAGCCCCCAAAGGTGCGGACTCCGAACGCACCGACAACAAAATAATAAAAAAAAAAAGGGAGGGTTAGGGAGGGAGGGTGCAAATGTCTATGGCGGCTCTGGTGCAGTAAGCAGAACCTTCTCATCTCACAGATCCTCCAACAGAGGAGGCGACTCCGGTTCAGGGCGTAACCCCCGCTCCGCCCGCTGATCCCTCCGTTTTTGTGTCACCGGACTGCGGGCCGCCACAGGAGGGTCCGGACTGTAAAGCGTCGCCGGAAGCTCTGGACTGGGAACTGTCGCCGGAAGCTCTAGACTGGGAATGCGCACTGGGGGCCTGATGCGTGGGGCTGGCACAGGTGGCGCCAGACTGGTAACACGCACCTCAGGGCAAGTGCGAGGAGCAGACACAGGGCGTACCAAGCTGAATAGACTCACTGGAGGCCGGGTACGTGGGGCAGGCACAGGATATACTGGGCCGTGGAGGCGTACTGGAGATCTCGAGCGTAGAGCTGGCACAACCCGCCCTGGCTGGATGCTCAACCTAGCTCGACAAATGCGGGGCGCGGGCACAGATCGCACCGGCCTGTGAATGCGCCCTGGCGACACAGTGCGCATCACTGCATAACACGGTGCTTGCTTCATCACTCGCTCCCCACGGTAAGCACGGGGAGTTGGGTCTGGTCTCCAACAAGACTCTGCCAATCTCCCCGTGTGCCCCCCCAAAAAAATATTTGGGGGCTGCCTCTCGCACTTGCCTCGTGGCTGGTATAGTGCCTCGTAATATCGCCGCTCCGCTTTAGCTGCCTCAATTTCCTCCTTCGGACGGCGATACTCCCCAGCCTGACTCCAGGGTCCTTTCCCGTCCAGAATTTCCTCCCAAGTCCATTCCTGTTTCTCCTGGGCACGCTGCTTGGTCCTTTGGTGGTGGGAGATTCTGTCACGGTTGTCGTAAGGAGAAGCGGACCAAAGTGCAGCGTGTGTGTCATTCCACATTTTATTCACACTGTGAAACTATGCGATACATGAACAAAACAACAAACCGTGATGCAGATGTCGTGTCTTTGGCTATGCTAGATTAAGTGATAGGATTTTATAGAATAGCATGTCATTTCTCTGTAATTAATATTACCTGATTAAGCTAATCATGTAAATGTAATTAACTAGAAAGTCGGGGCACCACGGAAGAACGTTTTATAGAGCCGTTATCTTCCGAATAAACCCTTAAAATACTTAGTAATATTTTACATCGATAGCCGTCATCTTAATCATCTTATTTTCAGTCTCATAATGAAAGTTATAAATTCTTGGTTATCTTCATGAACCCTGGCTAACAAGTTGAATCAGCAATACAAAATTGGGTTTAATTATTTATTTACTAAATACCTAAACTAATCACACAGAATTACATATACACAGAATACAAATGATGTCATACAGAAAACGTCCCTGGTGGGCGGAGCCGACATTTGTTACACGAAGGAAGGGGGTTGGCTTAAATGAAAGAGCGGGAAGACTTAGGAACAAAGAAACAGCAGCTATGCTATCGTAAATACATTATCTTATGCATTCTAAATTTACCGCCCATTTGGAAAAGGAAAATGCAATAAATATTTACTCTGAGCTGCGCTTCGGTAGATTGGTCGTAGATGCTGGCCGGGTTGGCCAACAGATCTTCCTGTCCTCGGAAGAATGTCAATGGTGGTAAAGTGGATACGTGGTGGTATCTTCGTCTGTGGTTGTTAGACTGGATCCGTCGTCCGTCCTTTCCTAGCCCACGTCTACAGCAGCCACTGCTAACTCAACGGCTAGGAAGTATCACTTCTGTAGTGAATAAGCTCAAAGTTCATACCATTCGCCACCAAAGCTCACGCCGAGGTTGGCTTAGTTCTGTACTTTACATGTGTGTCCTTCTAACGTAGAGGCTGCATACCTCACGTACTGGAACATGTGGTTATCTTTTCGTCAAAGGCTTACATAGTGGAGAGGGGGAAGGATGTGTTTCATCGTTTATAACCCCTGTCTCTTCACAGGAGCGGGCCACTGATCAAGCAGGGCACTTTCCTTATGAAAACCCAATTCTCTCTTTTGGAAGCTAAAATTACATTTAATCTCCTAACAAACAATTTCAATATCAAACATTTCAATTGCATAACAATTCCATGTGACTCTGATAACTAGAGGGTGTATACTTTCCCAGGTACAGTTTATGTCGTCCTGTCATCAGTCATAATGTCTCAGATGACAACCGAACTGACATCCATACTCATTACGTTCCAAAGCATATTTCCAACTGGTTTTATTACCAAAATATGGTTCCTTTCCCCATTTGTTTGATGTTCCCAGACTCTCTATATTTAACAAAGGCTTTTCAACAGTCCTTCAGTAGGGTCAGAAAGAGAGGGGAAGGGAGAAAGGTATTTATGGGGGGGGGGGTCATAAACCTTACCCACAGGCCAACGTCATGACACAGAGTTGAAGCATGCACTACTCAAAAAACGATCTCCCACAAACCCAGGTGGAAAAAAAACCCTACTTAAGTATGATCTCCAATTAGAGACAACGAGGACCAGCTGCCTCTAATTGGAGATGATCCCAAACAAAACCCCAACATAGAAATACAAAACTAGAACCTGACAACATAGAAATAGAAAACATAGAGAGAGAAAAAACCCTGTCACTCCCTGACCTACTCTACCATAGAAAATAACATCTTTCTATGGTCAGGACGTGACAATTATGCATGTATGAACTAAACATTGATAAATCCAGCCCAAAGCGGGAGGTTTAAAAAATACATAGGAGTTGCCAAAGTTTTGGAGCATTACTCAACACACCATCTAACAATTTAGCTATTTAATTTCGAATTAGGCTTTATCAATATTTTGCGTCATCAGGATATCTAAAGATCAGGGAACTGAAAGCATAGCCCATAAAAGGTTAGGTTAACAAAACCAAACAGATTGGCCTAGATTTCTGTATGCACCATTACACTAGCAGCCTCCCCGAGCCTCCTGTGCATTGTGATTTAGAGGAGCTCCCTCCCTCTCGAACTGTGTCAATGGTATTTTATCCTCAATCCAGCTACTTCTTCGCTCCATTAATTACAACCCTGGCTGCAGCTGTCCCCCTTCTGGAAGGCCCCTCTACTCCACCCATATTGTCTAAGGGGGATCAGAAATGTGGTTTGGCTGAAGGGCTCTTTCCACGCATTAAAGAGCTAACGCCATTTACTGCCAGTCTCCACAGCTGTTGTCTGCTTTAGAGTATGGTCTTCATAAAACTGTTGGCGTTGCACCGCCAAAGGGGCACAACTGCGAGCGGTGGCTAATTGTGTTAGCATCTGTTGCATTCAAGTACCCATGTATCTAAACTGAAATCTGGTGACCCTTATGTTGGGCTTTACAGACGATCCTTTGACACAGGTACAGTATGTTTGCCAGGCTGTGGGGTAGCTAATTGCCAGATAAGAGGATTTTGCATACAGATGTAGGATCTTTTTTTATTTTTACCTTTTTTTAACTAGGCAAGTCAGTGAAGAACAAATTCTTATTTTCAATGACGACCTAGGAACAGTGGGTTAACTGCCTTGTTCAGGGGCAGAACAACAGATTTTGAACTTGTGAGCTCGGGGATTCAATCTTGCAACCCTTCGGTTACTAGTCCAACGCTCTAACCACTAGGCTACCTGCCGCCCCTGTAGGAACTTAATTTGAGCCAGTTTGCTACAACAGGGAAATAATGCTGCATCAACAGGAAATTTGATAATTCACGTTTTTGTAGGGGTTGCTAAGTGTTTTTCATAACGAAAAATCCAGTCTGAAATGTGAAAGTGGAAATTCTAAACTTCAGGAGCCTTTTTGAACCTCAAATACACTATACGTTTGAAAGTGCATGCATTACTGGAACTTTCCCCTGCAACAGGGTGATCAAATTAAGATTCTACATCTGTACCATTATGGCTAAGACAATCCCTTTCTCTCCTGGCACTATTAAAAGCTCATAATTGCAAAGGTATTGGAAAAGTATATCACATGATAGATTTTTAAATTTCCTGACAAATCATCTTGATTCCAAATCTGTAAATTGAAATAGATTCAAATGTATTTTTAAAACAAACATAATGATTTCCCAAAACAACGTTGTGTGAGAAAGAATATAGCCTACAACTATCCAACTCGTAGAATGACAGTTAAAATAGAAATCTCTGAACACTCTTGTTCCGAAGCAGAAAATAAGAGATCTCCATTTGGCAACATTTAACTTGAGTCTGGCAGTATTATCCTGGGGCATGTCCGGTGTTATACTTCTGAATGACTCTTCACCCTACGTAATCAGCTGGCTAATGGAATACTTTTAATAAGAGTGAGAACCAGACCATGTCATTATGCCAAATTCCCTCAAATTCCACTGGAACACTCCCCTAAGTAGGCAGTAGATTTAATTTAACTTAAAAACCTTGTTTCAGTCGTCAGTATCCTACATGGGGTGAGAATAGCTTGTTTCCGCCATGTCAAACCTAAGAAAATATCTAATACGCAGACATACACTTGTTTCTTTCATTCCAGCCATCTCGCAGCGGGACGGCAGTCTGCCCCACAGTCACAGGCGAATTGAATTATTTATTCTATTAGCCATTGATTCCCTAAAAACCAGCATGATCCGACCAGCATGCCGCTCTGTGTTAATTACCAGGACTGGGACATAATCAGACGCAAGATGCCTGCTAGCTTACGAGTAATAGCAATGCGGATAAGTAATGAGTATAGTTCAGGCGCTGTGTCGTGTGTGTCTACCTGTAAATGTTCAAGCGGCAAATTCACCAAGAGTGAAACTAATCAATATCCTTGGTTTTGTAGAGCCAGCCGCATCACAGTACCCTACAACTAACACCCTGGAATAAATGTTGATGAGGATATGGATTTGTAAATTGCAGCCCCATCTAAAATTAATCCTTCACATTGGCTTCTTTCATGACAATTCTTAACATTCCAGGCCAATTGAAACTTACAAATCCTGTCTGCTGTCAATGGCCGTCTTAGGCTATCACCACAGTATTTTGACCAACATTTTTGTTTTCAAAGAGCGTCCCAAGATCTTATCTGCTGCCAAAACAATGGCAGTAAACTCTTCAGTAAATGTTATGTTTGAAGTACTGCGTCATACACACTAACCTGCACAAGGTAATGATTAATCCCGGCATGCCATGCCCATCTGTCCATCTGATTTATGTATTCACTTCAGCCTCGATCTGATCTAATTAACTAGAACCCCATCGCTCAACTCCCACCAAAGACATAATTTCACAGAGCCACATCCACACAAATGCCTTGTCATTAATGTGAATAAAACTATTACACATGCTGAACCCAAGTGTAACAACTGTTAGGCTGGCTAATTGCATTAATGTCCACTGCCTCTAAACTGGGATTGATTGCTTCCGGATATAGACAGCGTTTTTTTAAATGTTGTTATTATTATTACAAATGGACACTTTCCCATTTGTTCCAAACTATTGTTGCTTCCCATACAGGCCTTTCCACTGCACATATTACATTTTTCACACAGAAAATGGTGGGTAGTGATTACAATGGTGCAGCTGGATAGATCTCACTAGTACCTGCAACTGTGCTGCTATGAAAAGAGCACTGAAACCTAAAAGTACATGGTTTTCAGTCAAGCCTGAAGTCAATAGGATTGTGTGAACAGGATCAGCTTTAGCTGTCATGTCTGAACGCTTGCTGGGTCTTTTGAAATGTGACTTACTGTATATCTAGAAATCTGTCAAATGCTACATGCAAGACAGTTGTGTTTTACTGATCACCACGGGCAGTTCCACTGGCAATATTTAATCAATTTTGAATCTTGCCAGTATGAGTTGAGATCATCTGCACATGACAGTCACGAAACAGCATTGTTTCTACATTAAAGAAATCACAGCCTGTGTGTCACCTCACAAAATGTGTCTAAACAGTTTGCCTGCATTATCGGATACAAAGACTGGATTTCTCAACCTTACCAAAAGCGATGGAGGGAGCACAGCGTAAATGGTTTGTTGATGGGTTTCTACATCTTTGTCCATACAAACCCACAGCTCCCTTATATTTGAGTCCCTTCATTATTAAGGGAAAACATACAGCATTTATCAGTTATGCTAATCTGTACAGTGCACATTTGTCACAATGAGAGTTGAAATGCATGGCTTTGTTGGGCAAAACCATGCATATGAAAGGGACTGTTGTTTTCTACCCTATGCTGGATGCTATGTTGGCTGTTTATTTGTAATATGTGGGTTTTTGCCAGCTATTAAATGTCACAGCTTGTCACCCCTTGAGACACGCTACACAGCTAACAAGAAAGAAAATGCTCCAGAGAAGGCTAGTAATTGAAAACATATTTAAACACTTGAGTTTAATTCCAAAACACTATACACTGAGTATACCAAACATTAGGAACACCTTCCAAATATTGAGTGTATATCCATTTTAAGAAATGTTAGTAAATTAGCTTTTGTTTAAAGAAATTATGAAAGAGATTGGTGTGCTTTTTCCACTATCTAATCATGGCATGGGGTTGTTCAATGACCGGCATGTATTTGTTTAAAATCTATCTGCCTCACTCTAAGATAAGTAGTACTGCTGTAAGTTTTACACAGTCAAATGGAACAAATAACTTTTTTTATAAACTGTACAAATTATTTAAAGTTTTAATAATTCTGAATTGAATTATTATATCTGTATGCAATACATTTACATTTGACATCTTAGTCATTTAGCAGATGCTCTTATCAAAAGCAACTTACAGTAAGTACATTCGTCTTAAGATGGCTAGGTGAGACAACCACATCACAGTCCAATATTAAACAATGGATATATAGCATTTTGCACACAAATATATTACATATGAGAACAGGAATATTTTTGCACACACATGAAGGTACCCATAAGCAATCATTTCTGAAAAAACACAAACTGACAAACTAGTGGATATAGCATTTAGAAAATTACGTCTTCATTTGAGGAACAGTGAGGGTGGAAAACGTTCCTACAGGGACAAGAGTGAGAAGGGATTATGTAGATATAGGCTACACATGTTTACTATAACAACCCATACAAATCCCATATTAAAGCTGGAATACTTAGTTACTACATCCATTTTTGGACTTATAAATTAATGATATACCCACTTTACTCTTGAAGAATATAACTTAGACTAAGCTCATAGGCATTTCTAACTATCAGAACCCAAAATACAAGCTTGTTTTACTCCAATGTTTGTAAACAATGTAAATGTAAACAAACACTGGTAAAAACTATAATTTTGATCTCATGGATGGTCAGGCCTCGCATCTCCAGGCCCATCCCTCAGCTTCTTATCAAAACACCCCTCAGCTTCTTATCAAAACAGAGGTGGGATGGCCGCTTTATAAATGTTTCAATTAAGGATTCTAGCTTTGAAGGAAGTCCTGGGTAAAATAGCCAAGTAAACATTTAGCAAAAAAATATCTAAGGAAAAAGTTAAGAGCCTTTTCAACATGTGTGTAAAAGAGACACAAACATATGGCCAGTGAGGAACATGAGAAATTAAAGTCTTGTACATTAGAGTAGGCATGATTCAGCACATTTCTGTGTGTGCCTATAAACTCTACACCTTGCCAACATTAGACGAGGTCATTATACCCATAGGGCTAAAACATTGCTTGCCTGTGCAAATTGTTATTTATCTAATTTGTCTACATTGGCAAAGTGTTTTGTTGTTTGCATAGGCTTTTGAATAGTCCTATAAATCACGACTGTATTTGTTTCTGCTTTAGAACGGAATGGATGGTATAGGCCAACCATTCATTGGTGTAATTATCATTGTGTGTCAGTCAAAGGAGTGACACAACATGCCTTCCACTTTCATAAATGTGTATATTCAAATGATCCATTCTAAGTTTTAATTTAATATATTCATTGAGTCCTTTGTGGCCAGAGCAGTTTGGGTCCAGAAGTTGCCAGCCAATAAATATCCAAACCCTTAAATTGAATTGGAACCTGATGGTGTCGCCCACAGAATGGGCCAGTAAACTTTAAACAGATAATCTCTTTTAGTTGTTTTTATTACAGTTTTATAAATTTTACTACGGTTTTGGTTTCTCAACACCTTAGCATTCTTAATCTGTTATTTATTTAGATATGAACACACAGACGGGGTACGCCTATAGCATGTTGGCTGAGCCATTAAGCGTGAGGACTGGATATTCAATGAATAGTCTCTCCATGCTCACTCTAGCCCCCAGAGCTCAGCCAGCCACAAATGGTAATTTGGCTCTACAGACTAGACAGACATTGCTGGTAATTTCAAAGTTAATGTTGCATTTCATGGCCTCAGTCCCTCTATTCCTTCAATTCAGGGGACTTTGCGCTCATCATTCCAATATGCCTGTGTGGCTCAGCAGAGGGCTGTAGCAACATGGACAGCATCCACCATTCTCCCCCTCCCTATTCAACAACCACAAACAGAGCTGATGACTCAATGGTGGCAGCTGCAGCCCATTGCTAATCACATACAGTACCTGGAGGGTGATAAGGCTCATGAAAGAAAGCAGGGGAAGCACACAACACAATACATCACAGCACAAAAAAAGAAAGAGAACCGTAGTGTGGAGAGATACTGACAGTCCTATGGCTACAGCTTGTTGTGCTCGAGTCCATGATTGATCACTTCATATGCACACAAGTATGTACGCAGATGCACACACACATGCACAAACTCACACACACACACCTCTACTTGGTTCATTACATTTCTTTTGCACTTTACTGTCTTTCAAATTTTCCGTGTTCCACATCTAACCTCTAGCAGAGTCTGCGACAGCAAGTTGAAGGCTTTTTCCCCACTTCTCTGTCCTCCCCCTGATCGAGAGTGACATTTTTACAGCTGTAGCTTTACGACTAAATGGGGAAGTATACAGTACAAGTGCTTACCCACTGCACATAGAGGGTTTAATTCCAGTTTGTTATGTTTGTCTACTATCTTTTTAGGCACTAGGCTACACCACCATGCAGTTGTCTACACCTTAAACAATATGACAGTTTACCGCTGTGTTCTCTTAAAGGCGGATAAATATGATTTTGTTAGTCCTCTCCAGTTAAGCATAAAATTGCACTTTTGTAACACTGTTTTGTAAAGAACTGTGCAGTGCAATGACTGGATAGCTAAGGTGAGGGGACATGCACTAAAAGTAAATGGGCATACAATGAAGTATACTTAAATCAATGGAAATGTCAGCATTTTACAGTGCCAAGTTTACTGTGACCGGACCCTTGATACATTATAATATTGAAATATGCATTGATTAAACAATTCAATGGATGCCGGAGAATTTAACATGGTCTCTGACTGCTCTGTTTGCCCACCGCATTGGCTAGTCAGTGCTCAGTGGCCCATATACAGGAGTAAACCCACTACCAGGTGAAGGTTTGTATAATTCTTGGTATGGATACAGTATGAAAAGGGTTACAGCGCGAGACTTCATTTGCATGCATATTTTCTATCAGTGTTCCTGTCCTCTGAAGGACAATTTCGATTAATATCACCATGGCTCTTTTTCAACACATGACAGTCAAGGACACTTTCCCCCCTTATATATACTGCACACATGGGAGCGTTGGCCCAAAATAAATAAGTTCCTGTGTCAATGTATGCCTCAGATAAGAGATCAAATGAAATGAACCCTTCCAAGTAATCCCTCAGTGCCTGGAAAAATAAGCCTTAAAAAGAAGTTACACAAGGGGGGTTTTTATAGACCCATCGTTTTTAGACAGTAACCTACAAAACCACAACCACAAGTGGGTAGTGGATTTGTGTTGATTAGCCTTCACTATCCTTTATTGGTGTATAGGAGTGTTGAAAAGACACTTAGCATACAGTGCATTCAGACCCCTTCCCCTTTTCCACATTTTGTTAGTCTTATTCAAAAATGGATTAAATAAAACATCTTCACACAATACCCCATAATGAAAAAGCGAAAACAGGTTTTTAGACATTTTTGCAAAAGAATAAAAAATAAACAATCACCTTATTTACGTAAGCATGTGGACCCTTTGTTATGAGACTTGAAATTGAGCTCAGGTGCATCCTGTTTCCATTGATCATCCTTGATGTTTCGACAACTTGATTGGCGTCCACATGTGGTAAATTCAGTTGATTGAACATGATTTGGAAAGGCACACACCTGTCTATCTATATAAGGTCCCACAGTTGACAGCATGTCAGAGGACAAACGAAGCCATGAAGTCGAAGGAGCTCTGAAACAGGATTGTGTCAAGGCACAGATCTGGGGAAATGTATGCAGTATTGAAGGCCCCCAAGAACACAGTGGCCTCCATAATTCTTAAATGGAAGGCGTTTTGGACCACCAAGACAAACCGAGCAATTGGGGGATAAGAGCCTTGGTCAGGGACGTGACCAAGAACCCGATGGTCACTCTGACAGAGTTTCTCTGTGGAGATGGGAGAACCTTCCAGAAGAACAACCATCTCTGTAGCACTCCACAAGTCAGGTCTTTTATGGTAGAGTGGCGAGAAGGAAGCCACTTCTCAATAAAAGGCACATGACAGCCCGCTTGGAGTTTGCCAAATGGCACCTAAAGACTCTCAGACCATGAGAAACAAGATTCTCTGTTCTGATGAAACCAAGATTGAACTCATTGGCCTGAATGCCAATCATCACGTCTGGAGGAATCCTGGCACCATCCCTACGGTGAAGCATGGTTGTGGCAGCATCATGCTGTGGGGATGTTTTTCAGCGGCAGGGACTGGGAGACTAGTCAGGATCGAGGGAAAGATGAACAGAGCAAAGTACAGATCTTTAATTAAAACCTGCTCAGGACCTCAGACTGGGGCGAAGGTTAAAGATCTCTCTGATCTCTCTTTGCTCCATTCATCTTTCCCTCAATCCTGACTAGTCTCCCAGTCCCTGATCACTCTCCACAGCCGATGCGAGTAAGACCTTTAAACAGGTAAACATTCACAAGGCCGCAGGGCCAGACGGATTACAAGGACGTGTACTCCAAGCATGCACTGACCAACTGGCAAGTGTCTTCACTGACATTTTCAACCTCTCCCAGTCTGAGTCTGTAACACCAACATGTTTCAAGTAGACCACCATAGTCCCTGTGCCCAAGAACACTAAGGTAACCTGCCTAAATGACTACCGACCCGTAGCACTCACATCTGTAGCCATGAAGTGCTTTGAAAGGCTGGTCATTGCTCATATCAACACCATTATCCCAGAAACCCTAGACCCACTCCAATTTGCATGGGGAAATTTCTGCAGCATTGAAGGTCTCCAAGGAAACAGTGGCCTCCATAATTCTTAAATGGAATAAGTTTTGAACCACCAAGACAATTCCTACAGAGCATGACAAAACCTATTCCCTTTTAGCAGGCTGAAAAGATTTCGCATGGGTCCTCAGATCCTCAATGTTCTACAGCTTCACCATCGAGAGCATTCTGACGGGTTGCATCACTGCCTGGTATGGCAACTGCTCGGCCGACCGCAAGGCACTACAGAGGGCCAGTACATCACTGTGGCCAAGCTTCCTGCCATCCAGGACCTCTATACCAGGAAGGCCCTAAAAATTGTCAGACTCCAGCCACCCTAAACATAGATTGTTCTCTCTGCTATCGCATGGCAAGCGGTACCGGAGCGCCAAGTCTAGGTCCAAGAGGCTTATAAACAGCTTCTACAAGCCATAAGACTCCTGAACATCTAATCAAATGGCTACCCAGATTATTTGCATTGTCCCCCCTATTTTATGCTGCTGCTGCTACTCTGTTATTATCTATGCATACTCACTTTAATAACTCTACCTACATCTACAAATGACCTTGACTAACCGGTGCCCCCGCACATTGACTCTGTACCGGTACCCCTTGTATATAGCCTCGCAATTGTTATTTTACTGCTGCTCTTTAATTATGTTACTGTTATTTTTTTAATTTTTTTTTATTAACTGCATTGTTGGTTAAGGGCTTGTAAGTAAGCATTTTACTGTAAGGTCTACACCTGTTGTATTTGGCGCATGTGACAAATAAAATTTGATTTGAGGTTTAAGCCAAGACAACTCAGGAGTAGCTTCGGGACAAGTCTCTGAATGTCCTTGAGTCGCCCAGCCAGAGCCCAAACTTGAACCCGATCTAACATATCTGAAAATACCTAAAAATAGCTGTTCAGCGACGCTCCCCATCTAACCTGACAGAGCTTGCAGATCTGCAGAGAAGAATGGGAGAAACTCCCCAAATACAGGTGTGCCAAGCTTGTAGCATCATACACAAAAAGAATCAAGGCTGTAATCACTGCCAAAGGTCCTTTAACCTCTTGGGGCTAGGTGGGACGCTAGCGTGCCACCTGTGGTGCACTCCATCAACAGCAGGTGCATTTCAAGAGCGGCAAATTTGAATCCAAATAAATGTCAAAATTCAAATTTTTCAAAAATACAACTATGTTACACCATTTGAAAGATAAACATCTCCTTAATCTAACCACGTTTTACGATTTCAAAAAGGTTTTACGGCGAAAGCATAAATTTAGAGTATGTTAGGACAGTACATTTACAAGAGTTGTGTGTAATGTTTTGTCAAGTCAAAGACAGGGTCACCAAAACCATAAAACCAGCTAAAATGATACACTAACCTTTTACAATCTCCATCAGATGACACTCCTAGGACATTATGTTAGACAATGCATGCATTTTTAGTTCTATCAAGTTCATATTTATATACAAAAACAGCGTTTTACTATGGCATTGATGTTGAGGAAATCGTTTCCCTCCAATAACCGGCAGTCAAGTCAGCGTCACAAATTAAATAATTAAAATTAGAAAACATTGGTAAAATATTATATTGTCATTTAAAGAATTATAGATTTACATCTTTTGAACGCAATCAACTTGCCAGATTTAAAAATAACCTTACTGGGAAATCACACTTTGCAATAATCTGAGCACTGTGCCCAGAAAAATACGCGTTGCGATACAGACTAGACGTCATGTTGGGGAGATCTAAAATCGAAAATACTATGTAAATAATCCATTACCTTTGATTCTCTTCATCAGATGTCACTTCCAGGTATCACAGGTCCATAACGAATGTAGTTTTGTTCAAAAAAGCTCATCATTTATGTCCAAAAATCTCCGTCTCGTTAGCACATGATGTAAGCCAGCCGGACTTCTCGTCATGAACGAGGGGAAAAAATATATTTCCGTTCGTTCAAACATGTCAAACGTTGTATAGCATAAATCATTAGGGCCTTTTTTAACCAGAACATGAATAATATTCAAGGTGGACGAATGCATAGCCTTTTATAACGTATTGGAACGAGGGTACCCAACATGAAGTAGCGCGCCAGGTGTCTAATGGGACATCACCGTTCCATGGCTCTTGTTCGGTCAGATCTCCCTCCAGAAGACTCAAAACACTTTGTAAAGGCTGGTGACATCTAGTGGAAGCAATAGGAAGTGCCAAAATATTCCTAAACCCCTGTGTTTTTCAATGGGATAGGTTTAAAATCAATACAACACATCAGGTATCCACTTCCTGTCAGAAAATGTCTCAGGGTTTTGCCTGCCAAATGAGTTCTGTTATACTCACAGACACCATTCAAACAGTTTTGGAAACTTTAGAGTGTTTTCTATCCATATATAATAAGTATATGCATATTCTAGTTACTGGGTAGGATTAGTAACCAGATTAAATCGGGTACATTTTTTTTATCCAGACGTGCAAATGCTGCCCCCTAGACCCAACAGGTTAACAAAGTACTGACTAAAGGTCTGAATACTTATGTAAATGTGATATTTCAGAACTTTGTAAAAAAAGTGCAAAAATTTCTAAAAACCTGTTTTTACGTTGTCATTATGGGTTATTGTGTGTAGATTGGTGAGGGGAGAAAAAAACAATTTAACCTCTTGGCGGTCGCCTAGGATAGGGGGTGCTACGGCGATTTTTGAAAAAAATTCGTGCCCATTTTAACCTGTTAGGGCTAGGGGGCAGTATTTGCACGGCTGGATAAAAAAATGTACCCGATTTAATCTGGTTACTAATCCTACCCAGTAACTAGAATATGCATATACTTATTATATATGGATAGAAAACACTCTAAAGTTTCTAAAACTGTTTGAATGGTGTCTGTGAGTATAACAGAACTCATTTGGCAGGCAAAACCCTGAGACATTTTCTGACAGGAAGTGGATACCTGATGTGTTGTATTACCTTTAAACCTATCCCATTGAAAAACACAGGGGCTGAGGAATATTTTGGCACTTCCTATTGCTTCCACTAGATGTCACCAGCCTTTACAAAGTGTTTTGAGCCTTCTGGAGGGAGATCTGACCGAACAAGAGCCATGGAACGATGATGGCCCATTAGACACCTGGCGCGCGAGTTCATGTTGGGTACCCTCGTTCCAATACGTTATAAAAGAGTATGCATTCGTCCACCTTGAATATTATTCATGTTCTGGTTAAAAAAGGCCCTAATGATTTATGCTATACAACGTTTGACATGTTTGAACGAACGTAAATATATTTTTTCCCCTCGTTCATGACGAGAAGTCCGGCTGGCTTAGATCATGTGCTAACAAGACGGAGATTTTTGGACATAAATGATGAGCTTTTTTGAACAAAACTACATTCGTTATGGACCTGTGATACCTGGAAGTGACATCTGATGAAGAGAATCAAAGGTAATGGATTATTTACATAGTATTTTCGATTTTAGATCTCCCCAACATGACGTCTAGTCTGTATCGCAACGCGTATTTTTCTGGGCGCAGTGCTCAGATTATTGCAAAGTGTGATTTCCCAGTAAGGTTATTTTTAAATCTGGCAAGTTGATTGCGTTCAAGAGATGTAAATCTATAATTCTTTAAATGACAATATAATATTTTACCAATGTTTTCTAATTTTAATTATTTAATTTGTGGTGTTGACTTGACTGCCGGTTATTGGAGGGAAACGATTTCCTCAACATCAATGCCATAGTAAAACGCTGTTTTTGGATATAAATATGAACTTGATAGAACTAAAAATGCATGCATTGTCTAACATAATGTCCTAGGAGTGTCATCTGATGGAGATTGTAAAAGGTTAGTGCATCATTTTAGCTGGTTTTATGGTTTTGGTGACCCTGTCTTTGAATTGACAAAACATTACACACAACTCTTGTAAATATACTGTCCTAACATACTCTAAATTTTTGCTTTCGCCGTAAAACGTGGTGTAGATTAAGGAGATGTTTATCTTTCAAAGGGTGTAAAATAGTTGTATGTTTGAAAAATTTGAATTTTGACATTTATTTGGATTCAAATTTGCCGCTCTTGAAATGCACCTGCTGTTGATGGAGTGCACCACGGGTGGGGACGAGTTAAACGGCCTCCTACTCAAACTCAGAAGCTAGGATATGCATATAATTAATACTTGTGGATAGAAAACACCCTAAAGTTTCTAAAACTGTTTGAATGGTGTCTGGGAGTATAACAGAACTCATATGGCAGTCAAAACCCCGAGACCAATCGTAACAGGATGTGGAATTCTGAATTGCGGACTCAACTTCATCACTTTGCCTATTAATCACACCACGAGCAATGGTTCATTGAGCACTTCCTATTGCTTCCACTAGATGTCCCCAGTCTTTACAAAGTGGTTTGAGTCTCCTACTGTGAAAACTGACTGAATTAGACTGTGGAAAGTGGTCACATGAGGAGGGCCATCACCATTATGACGCCGGCGCCCCTGGCTATCCTCCCCTTTCGAAACGTTTTGAAAGACAATGCAATCGTCCGCCTTGAATCTTATTGGAGCTCTGGTTGAAAAAGGCCCTAAAGATTTATGTTATACAATGTTTGACATGTTTGAACGAACCTACATTTAAAAAAAATGCATTTTATTGAAAGAGGAGTCCCGCGGCCGACTGAGCTTTTGGAGCAGCCTTCAGAACGCGCTAACAAGAACAAGCTATTGGGACGTAAAGGATTAACTTTTTCGAACGAAAATACATTTGTTGTGGACCTGGGATTCCTGGAAATGCTTTCTGAGGAAGATAATCAAAGGTAAGGGATTATTGACAATAGTATACAAGACTAGATTTGATATGCGATTGTTCCAAGATGGCGCTGACCTGTAACGGTAGCCTATTTTTCTGAGTATCGCATCCCCTTTTATCGCAAAGTGTGATTACCCAGTAAAGTTATTTTTAAATCTGGCATTACAGGTGCTTTCAAGAGATATTCATCTATAAATCTTAAAATGACAATATTACATTTTAAAAATGTTTTCGAATAGTAATTTAGTAAATTGTAGCGCTCTTTCACCGGATGCATTTGAGGGAAAATGGTTAGTCAACGTCACGCGCCGATGTAAAATGCTGTTTTTATATATAAATATGAACTTTATTGAACAAAAGAATGCATGTATTGTGTAACATGATGTCCTAGGAGTGTCATCTGATGAAGATTGTCAAAGGTTAGTGGTGCATTTAGCTGTTTTTTGGTTATTTGTGATGCATGTGGTTGGTCGGAAAATGGCTATGTGGCTACTTTTACGATATACTCCTCTAACATAATCTAATGTTTTGCTTTTGCTGTAAAGCCTTTTTGAAATCGGACAACGTGGTTCGATTCAGGAGAGGTGTATCTATAAAATGATATAACATAGTCCTATATTTGAAAAAATATATATATTACATTTCGTTATGCTAATGGTGATAGGATTTTTCGCTGGATGTCCGTCCCGAGCCCGACCAGGGGTTAAGCCGCCACCATGTATATCTAACTAGGTCAGGGCATTTAAGCCTCCATATGTCCACTAATTCCAATATATCCATGACATTCATGATTTCCTGAATTGCCCGAGGATGATAGTTTAGTGTGATTTCCTTTACAGTCCATAGAGGTGTTTAAAACCATATTTAAAATCTCCCACTATAATAATAGTCTAGTGTTGCTTGTAGAGTTGATAAAATCTTATATTTTCAAAGAAGTTTGGGTCATCGTTATTTGGAGTCTATAGGTTAATTAGCCATATCTGTTTATGGTCCAAAAACATATTTATAATAATCAATCTACCTTGATGATCTGTTTGGACAATTTGCACATTGGATCGAAATTACTGTTAATTAATATCACCCCTTTTGAATCCTAGTCCTTTTTCCACAAAAATTCATCTAAAATTGTTGAATGAGTTTCCTGTAAACAATAGATAATATATTCCTTCTCTTTTAGCCAGGTAAATACTGATTGTCTTTTCTTATAATTGTAATGGCTTAACAGATAATAACTGGCTATACTTATTTCACCAATTACCATAATGAGAGACAAGTGTCAATTTATTTACCATAATGTTTGTAAACGTACCATTAAAAAAGTTGCATGATGATTGAGTGTCTATATAACATACCATGATATTTGCATTGCTACTAAGTCCCCACTATTCCACCTGCTAAAACCCCTCATCCCGAGTTGGGTTGTCATCCCAATGCCTGGCAATGCCCACAACAACCATAGACTCAACAGTTGCATCATCCCAGAGCCCAACTCGGGAAAGGTCTTGATTTACAAATGCATATACAGTTGCAGCTGTATGAGACCTGCACAACTGAGCAAAAAATGGTCAGAAATCGTTTTTTTGTGGATGGTTATAAATTGTATGTATAAAATGTATAATAGTAATTTTAATGACTAAATCGGGTAATTTTGTATTCATTAATTTAAATTTGCATTGGGCCACTTCTGGGGGGATTCTGGTAAGATGCCGGCAAAGTCGGCTGAATTCTGGTAGACGGAAACGGTCCGATGTCCTTAGGCTGATTCCTCATTGCTAGCTGGGATGCCCTTTAATGCTGGCCTATGTTACCTTTCTACTGGTGAAGGCTGAACCGAGGAGGAGAGCAGTCTGTGAAAGAAAACTCTGTATAAACACACACCAAAGATAACAAGGTGCTTCTAATCAAGTCTTCCCAAGATCTGTGCGAGAGCCTGAATTAATATGTATACTAATACATGCTACGTCATTTATAAGCTTGCTTCTAATGTGCACAGCGTGCTGTCCTGGAAACACAGAATCTGGGATTCAGAACAGCCTGTTTGATATTGAAACGCAATCAAGCTTAAGACGGCCTGGATTTTAACCACTTCCTCCACGGAGGTGCAGTTTGGAATAAGAAGTAGGACTCATACCGGCTAGGCCCATAAACTTATACCAGCTAGGCCTTTGGCCTGGAGCAGACTTTGGCATGTCACATCCAGAGAGTTTGATTAAAGTGTTAGGACAGATCGTTGGAGGAGGCTTTATGTGAGGTTAGCCACACTCACACTGCTGCTCAGTACTCACTCTCCCTCATACACAAAGCCAGAGATTTTAGTGTCGTTTGGTTTTAAGATAAATGTGAGTCATGCATCTCTGACACTGCTCGTCAAGACGATGTTAGCAAAGCAAGTGTGAGTGAGAGGCACCAGAGGAGTGAGTCAGTGTGGATGACAAGGACATCTTCTCTCTGAGGCTCTAAGATGCCTCATGTTCTAATATATATGGCTAAGTGGCAACCACTAGTTGACAAAAAGGGCCATAGGCCATGGTACTGGGGGGATAGCGCACAGTACTCCTGACATGGAAAAGGTAAAAAATAACTAGGGCTGTGGCGGTTATGACATTTCTAAAGCTGGTGATTGTCAAGCAAATAACTGTTGGTCTCACGGTAATTGACGGTTAATTAACATAAACATGTTTAGCATCTCCTGGCTTCCACGCATAGTCTCCAAGCCACTGACGAAAACCTTTGGAACATCTACAGTTGAAGTCGGAAGTTTAAATACATCTTAGCCAAATACATTTAAACTCAGTTTTCACAATTCCTGACATTTAATCCTAGTAAAAATTCCATGTCTTAGGTCAGTTAGATCATCACTTTATTTTCAGCATGTGAAATGTCAGAGTAATAGTAGAGAATTATTTATTTCAGCTTTTATTTCTTTCATCACATTCCCAGTCGGTCAGAAGTTTATATACACTCAATTAGTATTTGGTAGCATTGTCTTTAAATTGATTAACTTGGGTCAAACGTTTTGGGTAGCCTTCCACAAGCTTCCCACAATAAGTTGGGTGAATTTTGGCCCATTCCTCCTGACAGAGCTGGTGTAACTGAGTCAGGTTTGTAGGCCTCCTTGCTCGCACACGCTTTTTCAGTTCTGCCCACATATGTTCTCCCATATTGGCATTACTAGAGAATTTTTGTAATAACATAAGAAATGTGGCTTAATTGTGTTTCTATTCCGAGAAAAACAAAACCCTCTGGGTTTCCATTAGGATGGCATGGAAAATATTGCACTGTACAACGTGACGGTCGGGAGAAGGCTACAGCATAGGAGGATTGGAGGATTCTAAATTCATATTTAAAGGGAATAACATTTCCACACCCTAATTGTAGTGTAACCAATACTCATTTTGCCTATGGCAGGTCTACAGTATATCATCAACAAAAAAATTCAAAGATGTGACTCACTGCCAATAATTACATTTAGAGGATTGGAGGATTCTAAATTAATATCTAAGGGGCATTTTCTGTTAGGATCTGTGAGAATATTTAAGGGTCTTTTATATCATTCTAAATTAAATAATAATAATAGCTTCGTAATATTCACCAGCCACTGTTCACCTCCTATTGATTGCGATGTGGTTGCCACCAGTTGTTTTTTAAATTTAACCTCTCTTTAACTAGGCAATTCGGGTAAGAACAAATTCTTATTTATAATGACGGCCTACCCTGGCTAAATCCGGATGATGCTGGGCCAATTGTGCACCGGCCTATGGCACTCCCAATCACGGTCGGATGTGATACAGCCTGTATTCGAACCAGGGACTGCGATGCAGTGCCTTAAAGGTCGAAACAAATTATTTGTTGCAAGTTGAGGAGGGGGGGTTTTCACACCTAGCTTGGCTATTAGACAATTCTTTATTAAAGGTTGAATAGTCTTTTGTTCAGCTAATAGCCCATCCTAGAAACGTTGTTTGCCGAATTCACAGCCTGCTACAGTGCGCTTGTGAAAAACAAAATGTCTCCAGCTGTTGAAACACAGAATATCTAAGGGGCATTTATATAATTATAATGCGGGGTTAATAATAATACTTTTTCCCCTTTCCACCTGTTAAATAGCCTGGATTGTTACTCCCATCTCGTTCCTCTTCCACGCGTCATTCTCCGCCTGAGTGGCTCGCTTGTAGGCGTGCTGGCAGGATATGGCAGCACCTTCGGTTGTGCGTCAAGAATTCAGCATAGCAAGTTTGTATGAAGGTCTGGTTATTCACAGGCAAATAGTAATATGCTCTAAACCGCTCTGGTGACACCTTGATTCCCTGCTTTCAATCGTCAACATGGCTGGGAGAACCTATTCAAGTAAGTAAATACATTTCGAAAATTAAAAAAAACAATGTATTATTAGCTACAGTAACTAGCTAAAGGGCATTTCAACTCAAATGAGCTGCTAACAAAGCTAGCTAACATACTTTATAGATAGCTACCTAAGTTAATTACATTTGACCAGCTACCTAACTTCATATTAGCTAGCTATCTTGATATAGTTAACACTGTAAAATACATGTGTAGGTAGCTAGCTAACAGCCATGGAGGAGGGTGAAAGGATAGCAGGCCCAGCTGTCAAAGTGAGAGAGTAGGCTATTCTGGAAAGAGCAGGTACTTTTGTGTAGTTCCAGTCCTTAGAAGTGAGGACAGAGAACATCATATTCAGTGCTGTCTAATGAGTATACTGAAGTCTATTTCTTGTGAGGTTTTCTGTCCTCAGATACAGAGAGCTGTGAAAGCCTGTCTGCAGATTAAGAGGTCCCAATAAAGAGCAGCGGTTCTCAGTCCTGGTCCTGGGGACTCAAAGGGGTGCACATTTTTGTTTTGCCTTAGCACTACACAGCTGATTAAAATGATCCTTTATAAGATCCTGCTATTGTAACATGCTACACATGCACATCTATCTATCCAATGTTATCATGATTTGTTATAAGGGATATTATACTTTACTAATTCACAATGATCTGGTAATGTAAAAGTCTAATAATGATATCTTCTATTGTTTGTCCTCATGTGTCTGTTTTTCAGCATAAAGTACTCTGTAGCCACTTAGTGTGGACACCAGGTGAGACTACACACACACAGATTCCTGTCTCTTTAACTACCTTATTTTATCAATAACAGTCTCTCTCCCTCACTTCATCCCTCTCCCCCTTCTTCCTAAATCCTCTAGGTTATATCAGCTGTGTTGATGAACCCCTCCAGCATCTGAACTGGCTGACAGAGGGCACAGCATGATCATAGGTGAGAGGTCACTTGGTCGGGTCAACAGGAAGTATTATTAAAGAGATGCTTTACATTGAAATACAGATAGAGATGTAGTAGTCCCAGAGTTAATGATCCAAGGTCAGTTTTGCATTTCACCTCCTGATTATTATGATGACTGACCGTGTTTGAATAAAAAAAAACAAAGCTTAATCATGCTCTCTCTATCCATCTGTCTCTCGTCTGCAGGTATGTTTTGATGTGAGAGAAGACGCCAGTCCCTTCATCGCCATCTCACCCACTCTTAAGATGACTTTCTGGCCAACTGGGGGCCCAAGGCTGGTTAGGAGACACCGCTAGAGACCCTATGTAATTGTGATGAACTGAGCATATTAGGGTAGCACTGTAATTCATTAATCATAAGCTGTCTTCCCTGCTCCTCTGCTCTTACCTCTTTCCCTTTGTCTTTTACACCTCTTTTTTATAATGCCATATGTGCATTGAAGTACAGATTCAACTTGTATTTATAATATTACAATTATCATATTTATAATGCATGTATTATGTATTTATAACACCTGGATAATGAACTTTAATTCAGATGAAGGGAGTTAGATATGTATAGGAAGCGTAGTGTACTGTTTTTCTATATATATGAATTACAAATCAGCCTTTACTTAAATCATGTTTCTAGTCTATTGCATAGTTACAATGTGTAATAATTGATGTCCCAGGAGCAGGAGTGGTAAACACTGTTGAAGTGTATAATTGTAATGCATACATGCAGACACAGCATCATTCAAAGAATGGAGTTTGATACACCTGGTATTGGATATGACTGAAAAAGAACATCTCACAGAGATTCATACCTAAACTGCACCTTTAATAGCCAAGGAAGAGAACATGATCAGTGAATATATTCAATGTACAAGCTACAATGTGGGGATCTCATGCGTGGTAATAACTACATGTATATAGGACTTTCATCCTTGGCACAATAAAGTTATTATATTCTACTCAATCCATAGGCTTCATTAATGCCATTCAGACTTGAAGTCGAAACAGCAACTATGATATCTGAGGTTCATAGGTTCTGAACTAATATTCATACCAGATGTTTTAGGGTCCATACACAGATCGGCTACATACTGTAGCTAGCTACACATCCATAGGCATACAGTTATTTTTATCCTCCTCTACACAATAAGCAAGTAAATAGTTAACTAGCTAAATTACTTCTAGCTATGTTACTTCAGCTGCATTGCATGGCAAATATATGATGACTCTATGCAACATGTCTCTTTGTGTCACACCCTGACCATAGAGAGCCTTTTTATTTCTCTATTTGGTTAGGTCAGGGTGTGATTTGGGTGGGCATTCTAGATGATTTATTTCTATGTTGGCCTGATATGATTCCCTATCAGAGGCAGCTGTCTTTCGTTGTCTCTGATTGGGGATCATATTTAGGCAGCCTTTTCCCACTGGGTGTTTGTGGGATCTTGTTTCTGTTAGGTACTGTTTAGCCTGCAGAACTTTACGTTCGTTTTTTTTGTATTTTGTTGTTTTGACGGTGTTCATTTTTAATAAAGAGAAAATATTCGCCTACCATGCTGCACCTTGGTCTCATCCTTCAGACGAATGTAACAGAAGATCCCACCAAAACCGGACCAAGCAGCATGGCCAAGATGAGTGGACTTGGGAGGAAATTATGAATGGAGAAGGGCCCTGGACGCGGATTGGGGAGTATCGCCGTTCAAGGGAGGAGATGGAGGCAGCAAGAGAAAAACAGCGACGATACGAGGAATTAGCACAACAACGTAAGCCCGAGAGGCAGCTCCAAAAACAATTTTTTGGGGGGGGGCACACGGTGAGATTGGCAGAGTCAGGGTTTAGACCTGAGCCAACTCCCCGTGGGGAGCGTGTGACCAGTCAGGCACCGTATCATAGCTCGATGCGCTCTGTGCCTGCGCCCCGCATTTGCTGTGCTAGAGTGGGCATTCAGCCAGGACGGATTGTGCCGGCTCAGCGCTCCTGGTCTCCGGTGAGTCTCTTCGGCCCAGGATATCCGGCGCCGGCTCTGCGCACAATGTCTCCTGTGCGGCTTCACAGCCCAGTGCGTCCTGTGCCAGCACCCGCATTTGCTGGGCGAAAATAAGCATCCAGCCAGGACGCGTTGTGCCAGCTCTTCATTCCAGACGTCCAGTTTGCCTCCTTGGTCCAGGATATCCTGCACCGGCTCTGTAAACTGTGTCTCCGGTGCGCCTTCACAGCCCAGTGCGTCCTGTGCCAGCGCCCGCAGTTGCCGGGCTAGGGTGAGCATCCAGCCAGGACGGGTTGTGCCAGCTCTGCGCTCCAGACCTCCGGTGCGTCTCCACGGTCCAGTATATGCTGTACCGGCTCCACGCATAAAGCCTCCAGTGATGATCCATGGCACGAAGCCTGCAGTGATGATCCATGGCACGAAGCCTCCAGCGGTGATCCATGGCACGAAGCCTCCAGCGGTGATCCATGGCCCGAAGCCTCCAGCGACGATCCATGGCACGGGCCCCGGCAACGGTCTGCAGCCCGGAGCCCCCGGCGACGATCCATGGTCTGGAGCTTTCGGCGACGACCCCCGAAACAGTCGCCACCGAGGATGGCGGATCCGCGAGCAGAGCGGGGTCTACGTCCCGCACCGGAGCCGGCACCGAGGCTAGATGCCCACCCAGACCCTCTCCGATTGAGTCAGATTTTGCGGCCCGGAGTCCGCACCTTTGGGGGGGGGTACTGTCACGCCCTGACCGTAGAGAGCCTTTTTATTTCTCTATTTGGTTAGGTCAGTGTGTGATTTGGGTGGGCATTCTAGATTATGTATTTCTATGTTGGCCTGATATGGTTCCTTGTCAGAGGCAGCTGTCTTTCATTGTCTCTGATTGGGGATCATATTTAGGCAGCCTTTTCCCATTGGGTTTTTGTGGGATCTTGTTTCTGTTAGGTACTGTTTAGCCTGCAGAACTTTAAGTTCATTTTTTGGTATTTTGTTGTTTTGACGGTGTTCGATGCTGTACCTTGGTCTCATCCTTCAGACGAACGTAACACTTTGCTGGTTTTGCTACTGATTTAAATCTTGTAAATGTGCTAAATTGTGTATACGTGAAGCTTGTTCTACTTATTATAAAAATGGTTATTCAGTATGTTGCCTACACAAGCACCATGAAATACTTCAGGTGACAAGACCAGATAGAAAAACATGGGTACTGCAGTTAGTCTGTTGCCAGCTACAGTAGGAGATGCACACAGACATGCTTTGTACACTCCAGTGAGTTGATATGGTCCCAAAAGACAATGCCTGGGTGTTGTCTGATCAGTCAAAGCAAGAACGCTTTGGGGATGAGGAAAAATGATGGCTGCACGAAAAGAGCATATATAGAGTACCAGTCAAAAGTTTGGACACCTACTCATGATGTAAATGTAAATATGTTTATATATATCTATATATCTATGTATGTGTATATATATATACACTGCTCAAAAAAGTAAAGGGAACTCTAAAATAACACATCCTAGATCTTAATATCTTATTAAATACTTTTTTCTTTACATAGTTGAATGTGCTGACAACAAAATCACACAAAAATAATCAATGGAAATCCAATTTATCAACCCATGGAGGTCTGGATTTGGAGTCACACTCAAAATTAAAGTGGAAAACCACACTACAGGCTGATCCAACTTTGATGTAATGTCCTTAAAACAAGTCAAAATGAGGCTCAGTAGTGTGTGTGGCCTCCACGTACCTGTATGACCTCCTGATGAAGTGGAGGATGGTCTCCTGAGGGATATCCTCCCAGACCTGGACTAAAGCATCCGCCAACTCCTGGACAGTCTGTGGTGCAACGTGGCATTGGTGGATGGAGCGAGACATGATGTCCCAGATGTGCTCAATTGGATTCAGGTCTGGGGAATGGGCGGGCCAGTCCATAGCATCAATGCCTTCCTCTTGCAGGAACTGCTGACACACTCCAGCCACATGAGGTCTAGCATTGTCTTGCATTAGGAGGAACCCAGGGCCAACCGCACCAGCATATGGTCTCACAAGGGGTCTGAGGATCTCATCTCGGTACCTAATGGCAGTCAGGCTACCTCTGGCGAGCACATGGAGAACTGTGCGGCCCCCCAAAGAAATGCCACCCCACACCATGACTGACCCACCGCCAAACCGGTCATGCTGGAGGATGTTGCAGGCAGCAGAACGTTCTCCACGGCGTCTCCAGACTCTGTCACGTCTGTCACATGTGCTCAGTGTGAACCTGCTTTCATCTGTGAAGAGCACAGTGGCGAATTTGCCAATCTTGGTGTTCTCTGGCAAATGCCAAACGTCCTGCACGGTGTTGGGCTGTAAGCACAACCCCCACCTGTGGACGTCGGGCCCTCATACCACCCTCATGGAGTCTGTTTCAGACCGTTTGAGCAGACACATGCACATTTGTGGCCTGCTGGAGGTCATTTTGCAGGGCTCTGGCAGTGCTCCTCCTGCTCCTCCTTGCACAAAGGCGGAGGTAGCGGTCCTGCTGCTGGGTTGTTGCCCTCCTACGGCCTCCTTCACGTCTCCTGATGTACTAGCCTGTCTCCTGGTAGCGCCTCCATGCTCTGGACACTACGTTGACAGACACAGCAAACCTTCTTGCCACAGCTCGCATTGATGTGCCATCCTGGATGAGCTGCACTACCTGAGCCACTTGTGTGGGTTGTAGACTCCGTCTCATGCTACCAATAGAGTGAAAGCACCGCCAGCATTCAAAAGTGACCAAAACATCAGCCAGGAAGCATAGGAACTGAGAAGTGGTCTGTGGTCACCACCTGCAGAACCACTCCTTTATTGGGGGTGTCTTGCTAATTGCCTATAATTTACACCTGTTGTCTATTCCATTTGCGCAACAGCATCTGAAATGTATTGTCAATCAGTGTTGCTTCCTAAGTGGACAGTTTGATTTCACAGAAGTGGGATTGACTTGGAGTTACATTGTGTTGTTTAAGTGTTCCCTTTATTTTTTTGAGCAGTGTATATAATGTATGTGTATATATACAGTGGGGCAAAAAAGTATTTAGTCAGCCACCAATTGTGCAAGTTCTCCCACTTAAAAAGATGAGAGAGGCCTGTAATTTTCATCATATGTACACTTCAACTATGACAGACAAAATGAGGGAAAAAAATCCAGAAAATCACATTGTAGGATTTTTTATGAATTTATTTGCAAATTATGGTGGAAAATAAGTATTTGCTCAATAACAAAAGTTTATCTCAATACTTTGTTATATACCCTTTGTTGGCAATGACACAGGTCAAAAGTTTTCTGTAAGTCTTCACAAGGTTTTCACACACTGTTGCTGGTATTTTGGCCCATTCCTCCATGCAGATCTCCTCTAGAGCAGTGATGTTTTGGGGCTGTCACTGGGCAACACGGACTTTCAACTCCCTCCAAAGATTTTCTATGGGGTTGAGATCTGGAGACTGGCTAGGCCACTCCAGGACCTTGAAATGCTTCTTACGAAGCCACTCCTTCGTTGCCCGGGCGGTGTGTTTGGGATCATTGTCATGCTGAAAGACCCAGCCACGTTTCATCTTCAATGCCCTTGCTGATGGAAGGAGGTTTTCACTCAAAATCTCACAATACATGGCCCCATTCATTCTTTCCTTTACACGGATCAGTCGTCCTGGCCCCTTTGCAGAAAAACAGCCCCAAAGCATGATGTTTCCACCCCCATGCTTCACAGTAGGTATGGTGTTCTTTGGATGCAACTCAGCATTCTTTGTCCTCCAAACACGACGAGTTGAGTTTTTACCAAAAAGTTATATTTTGGTTTCATCTGACCATATGACATTCTCCCAATCCTCTTCTGGATCATCCAAATGCTCTCTAGCAAACTTCAGACGGGCCTGGACATGTACTGGCTTAAGCAGGGGCACACGTCTGGCACTGCAGGATTTGAGTCCCTGGCGGCGTAGTGTGTTACTGATGGTAGGCTTTGTTACTTTGGTCCCAGCTCTCTGCAGGTCATTCACTAGGTCCCCCCGTGTGGTTCTGGGATTTTTGCTCACCGTTCTTGTGATCATTTTGACCCCACGGGGTGAGATCTTGCGTGGCGCTCCAGATCGAGGGAGATTATCAGTGGTCTTGTTTGTCTTCCATTTCCTAATAATTGCTCCCACAGTTGATTTCTTCAAACCAAGCTGCTTACCTATTGCAGATTCAGTCTTCCCAGCCTGGTGCAGGTCTACAATTTTGTTTCTGGTGTCCTTTGACAGCTCTTTGGTCTTGGCCATAGTGGAGTTTGGAGTGTGACTGTTTTGAGGTTGTGGACAGGTATCTTTTATATTGATAACAAGTTCAAACAGGTGCCATTAATACAGGTAACGAGTGGAGGCCAGAGGAGCCTCTTAAAGAATAAGTTACAGGTCTGTGAGAGCCAGAAATCTTGCTTGTTTGTAGGTGACCAAATACTTATTTTCCAGCATAATTTGCAAATAAATTCATAAAAAATCCTACAATGTGATTTTCTGGATTTTTCTTTCTCATTTTGTCTGTCATAGTTGACGTGTACCTATGACGAAAATTACAGGCCTCTCTCATCTTTTTAAGTGGGAGAACTTGCACAATTGGTGGCTGACTAAATACTTTTTTGCCCCACTGTATATAGCTATGCATGTGTGTAGCTATGTATGTGTGTATATATATATATATATATATATATATATATATATATATATATATATATATATATATATTGTAACGGCCGTCGTCAAAATGAGACCAAGGTGCAGCGGAGGATGTGTTCATCTTGAAAGACTTTAATGGACTAAATGAACACATACAAAATAAACCAAAAACGACCAGCGACAGTTCTGTCAGGTTGTAAAACTAAACAGAAAACATTCACCCACAAACCACAAAGGAAAAACAGGCTGCCTATGTATGACTCTCAATCAGCAACAACGATCTACAGCTGTTCCTGATTGAGAGCCATACACTGCCGAAACAAAGTAATACACCAACATAGAAAACGGAACATAGAACGCCCACCCATGTCACACCCTGGCCTAACCAAAAATAGAGAACAAAAAACCCTCTCTATGGCCAGGGCGTTACATATATAGCTATGTATGGGTGTATATATGTAATGTATGTATGATTGTGTTTATTTATCTTTGTGTATATGTATCTATGTGTGTGTATATCTATGTGTGTGTATATGTATCTATGTGTATATATGTATCTGTATCTATGTATATGTATCTATGTAAATCTGTGTGTATCTATGTATATCTATGTGTATATGTATATCTATGTGTATATGTAAATCAATGTGTATATGTAAATCTGTATATGTATATATGTAATGTATGTATATGTAATGTAATGTAATTGTATGTATGTATGTATGTATGTATGTATGTATGTATGTATGTATGTACAGTGGGGGGAAAAAGTATTTGATCCCCTGCTGATTTTGTACGTTTGCCCACTGACAAAGAAAGGATCAGTCTATAATTTTAATGGTAGGTTTATTTGAACAGTGAGAGACAGAATAACAACAACATAAATCCAGAAAAACGCATGTCGGAAATGTTATAAATTGATTTGCATTTTATTGAGGGAAATAAGTATTTGACCCCCTCTCAATCAGAAAGATATCTGGCTCCCAGGTGTCTTTTTATACAGGTAACGAGCTGAGATTAGGAGCACACTCTTAAAGGGAGTGCTCCTAACCGCAGCTTGTTACCTTTAAAAAAGACACCTGTCCACAGAAGCAATCAATCAATCAGATTCCAAACTCTCCACCATGGCCAAGACCAAAGAGCTCTCCAAGGATGTCAAGGACAAGATTGGAGACCTACACAAGGCTGGAATGGGCTACAAGACCATCGCCAAGTAGCTTGGTGAGAAGATGACAACATTTGGTGCGATTATTCGCAAATGGAAGAAACACAAAAGAACTGTCAATCTCCCTCGCCTGGGGCTCCAAGCAAGATCTCACCTCGTGGAGTTGCAATGATCATGAGAACGGTGAGGAATCAGCCCAGAACTACACGGGAGGATCTTGTCAATGATCTCAAGGCAGCTGGGACCATAGTCACCAAGAAAACAATTGGTAACACACTACGCCGTGAAGGACTGAAATCATGCAGCGCCCGCAAGGTCCCCCTGCTCAAGAATACATATACATGCCCGTCTGAAGTTTGCCAATGAACATCTGAATGACTCAGTGGACAACTGGTGATAGTGCTGTGGTCAGATGAGACCAAAATGGAGCTCTTTGACATCAACTCAACTCGCCGTGTTTGGAGGAGGAGGAATGCTGCCTATGACCCCAAGAGCACCATCTCCACCGTCAAACATGGAGGTGGAAACATTATGCTTTGGGGGTGTTTTTCTGCTAAGGGGACAGGACAACTTCACCGCATCAAAGGGACGATGGACGGGGCCATGTACCGTCAAATCTTGGGTGAGAACCTCCTTCCCTCAGCCAGGGCATTGAAAATGGGTCGTGGATGGGTATTCCAGCATGACAATGACCCAAAACACACGGCCAAGGCAACAAAGGAGTGGCTAAAGAAGAAGCACATTAAGGTCCTGGAGTGGCCTAGTCAGTCTCCAGACCTTAATCCCATAGAAAATCTGTGGAGGGAGCTGAAGGTTCGAGTTGCCAAACGTCAGCCTCGAAACCTTAATGACTTGGAGAAGATCTGCAAAGAGGAGTGGGACAAAATCCTTCCTGAGATGTGTGCAAACCTGGTGGCCAACTACAAGAAACGTCTGACCTCTGTGATTGCCAATAAGGGTTTTGCCACCAAGTACTAAGTCATGTTTTGCAGAGGGGTCAAAAACCTATTTCCCTCATTAAAATGCAAATCATTTTATAACATTTTTGACATGCGTTTTTCTGGATTTTTTTTGTTATTCTGTCTCTCACTGTTCAAATAAACCTACTATTAAAATTAGAGAATGATCATTTCTTTGTAAGTGGGCAGACGTACAAAATCAGCAGGGGATCAAATACTTTTTTCCCCCACTGTAGGTATGTCTATGTATGTCTATGTGTGTATGTCTATGTGTGTGTGTGTGTGTGTGTGTGTGTGTGTGTATGGGGGATTGGAAATGATGCAGACAATTACATTGATGGAAGCCACAATCCATCTGCAATATTAAAGCTGATCTACTCCCTTAAAAAAAATTATACAAAAAAAATATTTCTTATTTTGCACCATTTTAATTGAAACCAATCACAGTAAAGAACTTAAGTTACCCAGAAATTATTTGATATTGAGATAAAAACGGCTGCATTTGGATCTAAAAAAGTATAATACAAAATAAGCTTCTCTAGTGAATAGTGCAGTAAGAGGAGAGATGGAAGAAAAAAACAGGAACACAGTCCTCCTTTATCTGGAAACATACATAAATGCGGATTTATCTCTAGTGCCTTTATTTCTGTCTCCTCCTCTGCAGCAGAAAACCATCTACACCCACACAGTGAGTGGAAAAATATGTCTGTAATCTGCAGCAGATGCAGAGGCAGTTAACACCAGCAGCTCCTAAGAATAGCCTTTTTCCAGCCATCAAGACGTTATCTTTTTCAAAAATCAAATCAAACTTTATTTATACAGGACATTTCATACATGGAAAGCAACACAATGTCCTTCACAGGAAAAAAAAAAACAAATAAAACATTGAAAATAAAAACTGAAATATTTACTACACAACAAACATGAGGCAAAAAATAATAATAATAACATTAAAAACTGAATGACTAAAAAGCAACCAAAGGAAAAATCAAAGATAAAAAGGTGTGTTTTAAGATCTCTCCTAATGTCAACAGTTTCGGCCCTCCTTAGGTTCTCTAGCAGGGTATTCCGGAGGATGGGTGCATAGTAATTGAAGGACCATTTAGCTATTTGATTTTGAATTTTAGGACCCCTTTAGGTAAAAAATGTATATATATTTAAAGATGATATACAC
The DNA here is from genome assembly GCF_965601325.2 of Salmo salar. Classification (NCBI taxonomy): domain Eukaryota; kingdom Metazoa; phylum Chordata; class Actinopteri; order Salmoniformes; family Salmonidae; genus Salmo; species Salmo salar. The sequence goes on along the minus strand of NC_138291.1, from coordinate 80,981,933 downwards.
TACCGTTCAAAAGTTAGGTGTCACTTAGAAATGTCCTTTTTTAAAGAAAAACAAAACATATTGTCCATTAAAATAACATCAAATTGATCAGAAATGCAGTGTAGACATTGTTAATGTTGTAAATGATTATTGTAGCTGGAAACGGCATATTTTTTTAATGGAATATCTACACAGGCGTACAGAGTAGAGGTCGACCGATTAACCTGTTAGGGCTAGGGGGCAGTATTGACACGGCTGGATAAAAAACATACCCGATTTAATCTGGTTACCACTCCTACCCAGTAACTAGAATATGCATATACTTATTACATATGGATAGAAAACACCCTAAATTTTCTAAAACTGTTTGAATGGTGTCTGTGAGTATAACAGAACTCAAATGGCAGGTCAAAACCTGAGAGATTCCTTTACAGGAAGTGGCCTGTCTGACCATTTCTTGAACTTCTTTTCCATCTCTATCATTTACTAAGGATCTCTGCTCTAACGTGACACTTCCCACGTCGTCCATAGGCGCTCAGAGCCCGGGAAAAAACAGAATGTCGTCATTCCAGCCCCAGGCTGAAACACATTATCGCCTTTCTCAAGTGGCCGATCAAGGGACACTGGGCTTATGCGCGTGACCCGACCGCCCCCGCCTTTGGGATTTTTTCCTCTGTTTGCCGAAAAGGAGATTTCCTGTCGGAATATTAACGCTTTTCTACGAGAAAAATGTCGTAAAAATTGATTTTAAACAGCGGTTGACATGCTTCGAAGTACGGTAATGGAATATTTAGAATTTTATTGTCACGAATTGCGCCATGCGCGCGACACTTCTTTACTATTTCGGATAGTGTCTGGAACGCACGAACAAAACGCCGCTATTCGGATATAACGATGGATTATTTTGGACCAAACCAACATTTGTTATTGAAGTAGCAGTCCTGGGTGTGCATTCTGACGAAGACAACAAAAGGTAATCAAACTTTTATAATAGTAAATATGATTATGGTGAGTGCTAAACTTGCCGGGTGTCTAAATAGCGAGCCCGTGATGCCTGGGCTATGTACTTAGAATATTGCAAAATGTGCTTTCACCAAAAAGCTATTTTAAAATCGGACATATCGAGTGCATAGAGGAGGTCTGTATCTATAATTCTTAAAATAATTGTTATGCTTTTTGTGAACGTTTATCGTGAGTAATTTAGTAAAATGTTAGCGAATTCCCCGGAAGTTTGTGGGGGGTATGCTAGTTCTGAACGTCACATGCTAATGTAAAAAGCTGGTTTTTGATATAAATATGAACTTGATTGAACAAAACATGCATGTATTGTATAACATAATGTCCTAGGGTTGTCATCTGATGAAGATCATCAAAGGTGAGTGCTGCATTTAGCTGTCTTCTGGGTTTTGGTGACATTATATGCTGGCTTGAAAAATGGGTGTCTGATTATTTCTGGCTTGGTACTCTGCTGACATAATCTAATGTTTTGCTTTCGTTGTAAAGCCTTTTTGAAATCGGACAGTGTGGTTAGATTAACGAGAGTCTTGTCTTTAAATAGCTGTAAAATAGTCATATGTTTGAGAAATTGAAGTAATAGGATTTTTAAGGTTTTGAAAATCGCGCCACAGGCTGGCAGTGGCTGTTACGTAGCCCATAGAGGTTAATCGGCATGGCCAATTAATTAGGGCCGATTTCAAGTTTTCATAACAACCGGTAATCGGCATTTTTGGACGCCGATTATGGCCAATTTACATTGCACTCCACGAGGAGACTGCGTGGCAGGCTGAACACTTGTTACGCGAGTGCAACAAGGAGCCAACATACGTTTCTAGCTAGCATTAAACTTATAAAAAGCAATCAATCTTAACAATCACTAGTTAACTACACATGGTTGATGATATTACTAGTTTAACTAGCTTGTCCTGCGTTGTATATAATCAACGCGGTGCATGTAAATCTTTCATTGAATCAAGCGCATTTGCGAAAAAAGCACTGTTGTTGCACCAATGTGTACCTAACCATAAACATCAATGCCTTTCTTAAAATCAATACACAAGTATATTTTTTAAACCTGCATATTTAGTTAATATTGCCTGCTAACATTAATTTAATTTAACTAGGGAAATTGTGTCACTTCTCTTGCATTCTGTGCATGCTGAGTCAGGGTATATGCAGCAGTTTGGGCCACCTGGCTCGTTGCGAACTGTGTGAAGACCATTTCCTACTAACAAAGACCATAATTAATTTGCCAGAATTTTACATAATTATGACATAACATTGAAGGTTGTGCAATGTAATAGCAATACTGAGACTTAGGGATGCCACCCGTTCGATAAAATACGGAACGGTTCCGTATTTCACTGAAAGAATAAACGTTTTGTTTTCGAAATGATAGTTTCCGGATTTGACCATATTAATGACCTAAGGCTCGTATTTCTGTGTGTTTATTATATTATAATTAAGTCTATGATTTGATATTTTGCCAATTGGATTGGTCCCCTCTACTACACAGAACCCCACTAATCTACCGACGGAAACGCACGAGGTGGCTAAAAACAGTCCATCTTCTGCCAGCTTGCTACCCATGGCCCGGCTAGCTGTCTGAATCGCCGTGACCCCAACCAACCTCACTACTCACTGGACCCTTATGATCACTCGGCTAAGCATGCCTCTCCTTAATGTCAATATGCCTTGTCCATTGCTGTTCTGGTTAGTATTTTTTGGCTTATTTCACTGTAGCGCCTCTAGCCCAACCTTTCAGTTCCACCACCCACACATGCGATGACATCACCTGGTTTCAATGATGTTTCTAGAAACAATATCTCTCTCAACATCACTCAATGTCTAGGTTTACCTCCACTGTATTCACATCCTACCATACCTTTGTCTGTACATTATACCTTGAAGCTATTTTATCGCCCCCAGAAACCTGCTCCTTTTACTCTCTGTTCCGGATGTCCTAGACGACCAATTCTCATAGCTTTTAGCCGTACCTTTATCCTACTCCTCCTCTGTTCCTCTGGCGATGTAGAGGTGTATCAAGGCCCTGCAGTGCCTAGCTCCACTCCTATTTCCCAGGCGCTCTCTTTTGATGACTTCTGTAACCGTAATAGCCTTGGTTTCATGCATGTTAAAATTAGAAGCCTCCTCCCTAAGTCTGTTTTGTTCACTACTTTAGCATACTCTGCCAACCCGGATGTCCTAGCCGTGTCTGAATCCTTGCTTAGGAAGACCATCAAAAACTCTGAAATCTCCATCCCTAACTACAACATTTTCAGACAAGATAGAACGGCCAAATAGGGGCGGTGTTGCAATCTACTGCAGAGATAGCCTGCAGAGTTCTGTCCTACTATCCAGGTCTGTACCCAAACAATTTCAACTTCTACTTTTAAAAATCCACCTCTCTAAAAACAAGTCTCTCACTGTTGCCGCCTGCTATAGACCACCCTCTGCCCCCAGCTGTGCTCTGGACACCATATGTGAACTAATTGCCCAACATCTATCTTCAGAGGTCGTGCTGCTAGGTGACCTAAACTGGGACATGCTTAACACCCCAGCCATCCTACAATCTAAGCTTGATGCTCTCAATCTCACACAAATGATCAATGAACCTACCAGGTACCATCCCAAAGCCTTAAACACGGGCACCCTCATAGATATCATCCTAACCAACTTGCCCCCTTAAATACACCTCTGCTATTTTCAACCAAGATCTCAATGACCACTGCCTCATTGCCTGCATCCGTAATGGGTCAGCGGTCAAACGACCTCCACTCATCACTGTCAAACGCTCCCTGAAACACTTCAGCGAGTAGGCCTTTCTAAACAACCTGGCCCGGGTATCCTGGAAGGATATTGACCTCATCCCGTCAGTAGAGGATGCCTGGTTATTTTTTTTAAATGCCTTCCTCACCATCTTAAATAAGCATGCCCCATTCAAGAAATGTAGAACCAGGAACAGATATAGCCCTTGGTTCTCTCCAGACCTGACTGCCATTAACCAACACAAAAATATCCTGTGGCGTTCCGCATTAGCATCGAACAGCCCCTGTGATATGCAACTTTTCAGGGAAGTTAGAAACCAATATAAACAGGCAGTTAGAAAAGCCAAGGCTAGCGTTTTCAAGCAGAAATTTGCTTCCTGCCACACAAACTCAAAAAAGTTCGGGGACACTATAAAGTCCATGGAGAATAAGAGCACCTCCTCCCAGCTGCCCACTGCACTGAGGATAGGAAACTCTGTCACCACCGATAAATCCACTATAATTGAGAATTTCAATAAGCATTTTTCTACGGCTGGCCATGCTTTCCACCTGGCTACCCCTACCCCGGTCAACAGAACTGCACCCCCCACAGCAACTCGCCCAAGCCCCCACCATTTCTCCTTCTCCCAAATCCAGTCAGATGATGTTCTGAAAGAGCTGCAAAATCTGGACCCCTACAAATCAGCCGGGCTAGACAATCTGGAGCCTTTCTTTCTAAAATTATCTGCCGAAATTGTTGCAACCCCTATTACTAGCCTGTTCAACCTCTCTTTCGTGTCGTCTGAGATTCCCAAAGATTGGAAAGCAGCTGCGGGGGGGACACTCTTGACCCAAACTGCTACAGACCTATATCTATCCTACCCTGCCTTTCTAAGGTCTTCAAAAGCGAAGTCAACAAACAGATTACCGAGCATTTCGAATCCCACCGCACCTTCTCCACTATGCAATCTGGTTTCAGAGCTGGTCATGGGTGCACCTCAGCCATGCTCAAGGTCCTAAACAATATCTTAACCGCCATCGATAAGAAACAATACTGTGCAGCCGTATTCATTGACCTGGCCAAGGCTTTCGACTCTTTCAATCACCACATCCTCATCGGCAGACTCAATAGCCTTGGTTTCTCAAATGATTGCCACGGCTGGTTCACCAACTACTTCTCTGATAGAGTTCAGTGTGTCAAATCGGAGGGCCTGTTGTCCGGGCCTCTGGCAGTCTCTATGGGGGTGCCACAGGGTTCAATTCTTGGGCCGACTTTCTTCTCTGTATACATCAATGATGTCGCTCATGCTGCTGGTGAGTCTCTGATCCACCTCTACGCAGACTACACAATTCTGTATACTTCTGGCCCTTCTTTGGACACTGTGTTAACAACCCTCCAGACGAGCTTCAATGCCATACCACTCTCCTTCAGTGGCCTCCAACTGCTCTTAAATACAAGTAAAACTAAATCCATGCTCTTCAACCAATCGCTGCCTGCACCTGCCCGCCCGTCCAGCATCACTACTCTGGTTAGACTGTGAACTCTCTTTCCAGACTCACATCAAATATCTCCAATCCAAAGCTAAATCTAGAATTGGCTTCCTATTTCGCAACAAAGCATCCTTCACTCATGCTGCCAAACATACCCTTGTAAAACTGACCATCCTACCGATCCTCGACTTCGGCGATGTCATTTACAAAATAGCCTCCAATACCCTACTCAATAAATTGGATGCAGTCTATTACAGTGCCATCCGTTTTGTCACCAAAAGCCCCATATACTACCCACCACTGCGACCTGTACGCTCTCGTTGGCTGGCCCTCACTTCATACTCGTCGCCAAACCCACTGGCTCCAGGTCATCTACAAGACCCTGCTAGGTAAAGTCCCCCCTTATCTCAGCTCGCTGGTCACCATAGCAGCACCCACCTGTAGCACGCGCTCCAGCAGGTATATCTCTCTGGTTACCCCCAAAGCCAATTCCTCCTTCGGCCGCCTCTCCTTCCAGTTCTCTGCTGCCAATGACTGGAACAAACTACAAAAATCTCTGAAACTGGAAACACTTATCTCCCTCACTAGCTTTAAGCACCAGCTGTCAGAGCAGCTCACAGATTACTGCACCTGTACATAGCCCATCTATAATTTATCCCAAACAACTACCGCTTCCCCTACTGTATTCATTTATTTATTTTGCTCCTTTGCACCCCATTATTGCTATTTCTACTTTGCACTTTCTTCCACTGCAAATCTACCATTCCAGTGTTTTACTTGCTATATTGTATTTACTTTGCCACCATGGCCTTTTTTGCCTTTACCTCCCTTATCTCACCTCATTTGCTCACATTGTATATAGACTTATTTTTCTACTGTATGTTTGTTTTACTCCATGTGTAACTCTGTGTTGTATGTTTCGACCTGCTTTGCTTTATCTTGGCCAGGTCGAAGTTGTAAATGAGAACTTGTTCTCAACTTGCCTACCTGGTTAAATAAAGGTGAATGAAAAAAATTATAATTTGATCGAGCAGTCTGACTGAGCGGTAGTACGCTGCAGTACGTAAGCATTCATTCAAACAGCACTTTCCTGCATTTGCCAGCAGCTCTTCGCTGTGCTTCAAGCATTGCGCTGTTTGACTTCAAGCCTTTCAATTCCCGAGATTAGGCTGGCAATACTATAGTGCCTATAAGAACATTCAATAGTCAAAGGTATATGAAATACACATGGTATAGAGAGAAATAGTCCTATAATTCCTATAATAACTACAACCTAAAACTTCTTAACTGGGAATATTGAAGACTCATGTTAAAAGGAACCACCAGCTTTCATATGTTCTCATGTTCTGAGCAAGGAACTTAAACGTTAGCTTTTTTACATGGCACATATTACACTTATACTTTCTTCTCCAATACTGTTTTGCATTATTTAAACCAAATTGAACATGTTTCATTATTTATTTGAGACTAAATAGATTTTATTTATGTATTATATAAGTTAAATTAAAAGTGTTTATTCAGTATTGTTGTAATTGTCATTATGATAAATATATATAAAAATCCTCCAATTAATCGGTATCGGCTTTTTTTGGTCCTCCAATAATCGGTATCAGCGTTGAAAAATCATAATTGGTCGACCTCCAGTACAGAGGCCCATTATCAGCAACCATCACTCCTGTGTTCCAATGGCATGTTGTGTTAGCTAATCGAAGTTTATAATTTTAAAAGGCTAATTGATCATTAGAAAACCCTTTTGAAATCATGTTAGCACAGCTGAAAGATTGTGCTGAGTTAAAGAAGCAATAAAACTGGCCTTTAGACTAGTTGAGTATCTGCATTTGTCAGCATTTGTGGGTTCGATTACAGGCTCAAAATAGCCAGAAACAAAGAACATTCTTCTGAAACTCATCAGTCTATTCTAGTTCTGAGAAATGAAGGCTATTCCATGCGAGAAATTGCCAAGAAACGGAAGATCTCGTACAACGCTGTGTACTACTCCCTTCACAGAACAGCGCAAACTGGCTCTAACCAGAATAGAAAGATGAGTGGGAGGCCACGGTGCAAAACTGAGCAAGAGGACAAGTACATTAGTGTCTAGTTTTAGAAACTAGCAGCTTCATTAAATAGTACTCGCAAAAAAAACAGTCTCAACGTCAACAGTGAAGAGGCGACTCTTTGATGCTGGCCTTCTAGGCAGAGTTGCAAAGAAAAAGCCATATCTGACTGGCCAGTAAAAATAAAAGATTAAGATGGGCAAAAGAACACAGACACTGGACAGAGGAACTCTGCCTAGAAGCCAAGCATCCCGGAGTCGCCTATTCACTATTGACGTTGAGACTGGTGTTTTCCGGGTACTATTTAATGAAGGTGCCAGCTGAGGACTTGTGAAGTGTCTGTTTCTCAAACTAGAGACACTAATGGCATTGTCCTCTTGCTCAGTTGTGCTCTGGGGCCTCCCACTCTTTCTATTCTAGTTGGAGACAGTTTGCGCTGTTCTGTGAAGGGAGTAGTACAAAGCGTTGTATGAGATCTTCAGTTTCATGGCAATTTCTCACATGCAATAGCCTTCATTTCTCAGAACAAGAATAGACTGATGAGTTTCAGAAGTAAGGTCATTGTTTCTGGCCATTTTTAGCCTGTAATCAAACCCACAAATTGCTTTCAAAAGAGAAACTACATATCCTGTTAGAAAGTAGAATATAAACTAGATACAGGTTACTGTGGGTGGGGTAGGCTAAATAATTACAACTTAAGACCTAATTAAAAGAAAAGTGATAATGGAAACAAAATATTCCAGGCAGAGCATGCCCAAAACTTGTGGCTGAGCAGTACCAGAGCAAAATAAAGGCAGACATTTTTTTAAATCTGCTCAATTGCGCTCTGCTCCTCGCTAAACACTCGCCCACTCAAATGCTCTGGCATTCAAACACAGCCATGCTTTAGGCTATCAAAGAACTGTCAATCATATCAACGGATGGAATCAGTGAATTAATGGTTGCAGCAACCATTGCAAATGAGGCCTATTTAGACAAAATAACAATTATCTTGTTTGAACGACTTAGTATCTTGTTCTAACAACTTAGTACGGTATCTGGTTTGAACGACTTAGTAAAAACATTATAATAAAATCAAAAAGTTGTAAAAATGCAATACTAAGTAGTTCAAATTAGAATTCCAAGAGTCTTTTTATTTTGTTTTTATTTCCTTGCACTTCAGGGCTTCTATAATTAAGTAATGAATCACATATTATATTATACAAACTTTATAATGAAACTACGTAAAGGATTTTTCCATAGCAAAGGTATCCTATAAGTGTAAATCACACATCCCATTTCAAACCAATGATGTTTGAAAAATCACATTATCCCCAGATCACTGTGGGAGGTGTGAACTGCTTTAACGCCACCTATCTGTCTGAATTACATTTGACTGCCATCTACTGTACCTGTGCCAGAACATCCATCAACACCATGTCCCTCTTCCCCAGCCTTTCATCTCACAACCTCATCCTATTAATCATCTCTGCATTGCTATGCTGCACTATCATGTGGAACATAGACCACAGTTACCATGTGGAACATAGACCACTCATCCAAAATCCTCTTCTGTGTGTGAAGTAGTTGGTGGGTGAACTAGCTCTCACAAGAGACTGGGAGCCAGTACATGGCTATAGCCCCTTTCTGTGCTGCTTCACTGACCCCTTGGCTTGTTGATCAGATGGATAGACATCAATAGGTCGGGTCACCTACAGTGTTCTAAAGAGCCACTCAACACAGCATGGGGTTGTAGAGTGAGTCACACCTGAATCACACACACACACAGCCTGCATAAGTGTGTCTGTACCACACATTCTCCAGCGCCACCGGGTAAGCTTGGTCATGATTTTACATTTCTGTTTTTAGGCAATAAACCACCACCACAAGCATTGTACATATCACCTTTTTCTGTGAAACAGTGACATTTTATAAATAAAGAGAGTGCAGTTCTGCTCATTTGTCTGCTGGTTTAAACACATTTTGATTCAATACAGTGCACCAGACTTTATTATGAGGAAGAAGAGAACTTAATCAAGTACCCTCCAATCGAAAATAAATATCCCACCTCTCAGATTAGCTTTAAACGCATTTGACAATCTGGTGTGTTTCGAAATCCTTGGTCTTTCTCTCAGAAAAAGTAGTATTTTACCGTCGTACTTCAAGATTAAAATTATTTCTAAACCGTCTAACACAGCTACCCCCACCCCGTTGGTATAACTGCTTGCTTATCGTTCCTTTAAAATTCCCTTTCATTCTGTGTCTCTTTTCATGTGACTATCCTCATCAGTTTCTGATTCCAAGCCATGTTTTCATTTACTTTTCCCTCTTTATGTGCTGCAATTCCTTCTGTTCCAATAAAACAATTTTGCACTTCAAAAAAGCAATGGCATCTTGTGTCATCTGTAGTCAACAATCCAATCCTTCTTCTGTGAGGTTGGCAAAGCAACCATCCCATTTCATATGTAGCATCTGTTCTCACCAGGTAGAATTTGATGCAGGGAAAAAGGCTTTATGTGTACATGCTTTTAGTGCTGACATTTCATTGTCTGTCATTAGTCTTACTGACATGAATGTAATACAAGTTGTGCCTAACTTCTGAAAGCATTTTTCATTTTCAATCAAGTTCTGCTAAACAGTGGGGTTATTTATTTGGTAAATCAAATATCGATCACTTTCTTTGAAAGAGCACATACACTGTTTTACTAATATCCACAAGGTATTGACAATGGTCTATAATGAATGGCATTGTATATAGGTTTTATAAAAGCAAAGTCTTGTAGATACAGTATATATAATTTAGATATTCATCTGAAGGACATCTGGGGTTTCACAACAGCAGGGGGAAGTTGAAAATCATTTATCATTGGACTATTCCCAGATTTCCTTCTGACATGTATACCTTGCTTACTGAGCTGATCAGTGCAACTCAATTCAATTTGCGCATTCTCTGTTAATATTGCCACACTTATTTCCTCATGAACACATTTTACAGAGGATTTCTTTAATATTTTCCCCTAACCCTACCACCCCTCCCCTAATTGGTGTAAACTAATCGACAACAAAACTTAGGCTTCTACTTAGGCTTCTACTTCCAGCTTATACAGTGCCTTGCGAAAGTATTCGGCCCCCTTGAACTTTGACCTTTTGCCACATTTCAGGCTTCAAACATAAAGATATAAAACTGTAATTTTTTGTGAAGAATCAACAACAAGTGGGACACAATCATGAAGTGGAACGAAATTTATTGGATATTTCAAACTTTTTTAACAAATAAAAAACGGAATAATTTTGCACGCCCAATTTTTCAGCCCCCTTAAGTTAATACTTTGTAGCGCCACCTTTTGCTGCGATTACAGCTGTAAGTCGCTTGGGGTATGTCTCTATCAGTTTTGCACATCGAGAGACTGAAATTTTTGCCCATTCCTCCTTTCAAAACAGCTTGAGCTCAGTGAGGTTGGATGGAGAGCGTTTGTGAACAGCAGTTTTCAGTTCTTTCCACAGATTCTCGATTGGATTCAGGTCTGGACTTTGACTTGGCCATTCTAACACCTGGATATGTTTATTTGTGAACCATTCCATTGTAGTTTTTGCTTTATGTTTTGGATCATTGTCTTGTTGGAAGACCAGTCTCAGGTCTTTTGCTGACTCCATCAGGTTTTCTTCCAGAATGGTCCTGTATTTGGCTCCATCCATCTTCCAATCAATTTCAACCATCTTCCCTGCCCCTGCTGAAGAAAAACAGGCCCAAACCATGATGCTGCCACCACCATGTTTGACAGTGGAGATGGTGTGCTCAGGGTGATGAGCTGTGTTGCTTTTATGCCAAACATAACGTTTTGCATTGTTGCCAAAAAGTTCGATTTTGGTTTCATCTGACCAGAGCACCTTCTTCCACATGTTTGGTGTGTCCCCCAGGTGGCTAGTGGCAAACTTTAAACGACACTTTTTATGGATATCTTTAAGAAATGGCTTTCTTCTTGCCACTATTCCATAAAGGCCAGATTTGTGCAGTATACGACTGATTGTTGTCCTATGGACAGAGTCTCCCACCTCAGCTGTAGATCTCTGCAGTTCATCCAGAGTGATCATGGGCCTCTTGGCTGCATCTCTGATCAGTCTTCTCCTTGTATGAGCTGAAAGTTTAGAGGGACGGCTGGATCTTCGTAGATTTGTAGTGGTCTGATACTCCTTCCATTTCAATATTATCGCTTGCACAGTGCTCCTTGGGATGTTTAAAGCTTGGGAAATCTTTTTGTATCCAAATCCGGCTTTAAACTTCTCCACAACAGTACCTCGGACCTGCCTGGTGTGTTCCTTGTTCTTCATGATGCTCTCTGCGCTTTAAACGGACCTCTGAGACTATCACAGAGCAGGTGCATTTATACGGAGACTTGATTACACACAGGTGGATTCTATTTATCATCATTAGTCATTTAGGTTAACATTGGATCATTCAGAGATCCTCACTGAACTTCTGGAGAGAGTTTGCTGCACTGAAAGTAAAGGGGCTGAATAATTTTGCACGGCCAATTTTTCAGTTTTTTATTTGTTAAAAAAGTTTGAAATATCCAATAAATTTCGTTCCACTTCATAATTGTGTCCCACATGTTGTTGATTCTTCACAAAAAATTACAGTTTTATATATTTATGTTTGAAGCCTGAAATGTGGCAAAAGGTCGAAAAGTTCAAGGGGGCCGAATACTTTCGCAAGGCACTGTACATACCATATATACAGTTGAAGTCGGAAGTTTGCATACACCTTAGCCAAATACATTTAAACTCAGTTTTCACAATTCCTGACATTTAATCCTAGTAAATATTCCCTGTCTTAGGTCAGTTAGGATCACCACTTTATTTTAAGAATGTGAAATGCCAGAATAATAGTGGAGTGATTTATTTCAGCTTTTATTTCTTTCATCGCATTCCCAGTGGGTCAGAAGTTTACATACACTCAATAAGTATTTGGTTGCATTGCCTTTAAATCGTTTAACTTGGGTCAAACGTTTCGGGTAGCCTTCCACAATCTTCCCACAATAAGTTGGGTGAATTTTGGCCCAAATGCTTTTTCAGTTCTGCCCACAAATTTTCTCTAGGATTGAGGTGAAGGCCTTGTGATGGCCACTCCAATACCTTGACTTTGTTGTCCTTAAGCCATTTTGCCACAACTTTGGAAGTATGCTTGGGGTCATTGTCCATTTGGAAGACCCATTTGCGACCAAGCTTTAATTTCCTGACTGATGTCTTGAGATGTTGCTTCAATATATACACAATTTTCCTACCTCATGATGCCATCTATTTTGTGAAGTGCGCCAGTCCCTCCTGCAGCAAAGCACCCCACAACATAATGCTGCCACCCCGTGCTTCACGGTTGGGATGGTGTTCTTCGGCTTGCAAGTCTCCCCCTTTTTCCTCCAAACATAATGATGGTCATTATGGCCAAACAGTTCTATTTTTGTTTCATCAGACCAGAGGACATTTCTCCAAAAAGTACAATCTTTGTCCCCATGTGCAGTTGCAAACCGTAGTCTGGCTTTTTATGGCGGTTTTGGAGCAGTGGCTTCTTTCTTGCTGAGCGGCCTTTCAGGTTATGTCGATATAGGACTCGTTTTACTGTGGATATAGATACTTTTGTACCTGTTTCCTCCAGCATCTTCAAGGTCCTTTGCTATTGTTCTGGGATTGATTTGCACTTTTCGCACCAAAGTAAGTTCATCTCTAGGAGACAGAACGCGTCTCGTTCCTGAGCGGTATGACGGCTGCGTGGTCCCATGGTGTTTATACTTGCGTACTATTGTTTGTACAGATGAACCTGGTACCTTCTGTCATTTGGAAAATGCTCCCAAGGATGAACCAGACTTGTGGAGGTCTACCATTTTTTTTCTGAGGTCTTGGCTGATTTCATTTGATTTTCCCATGATGTCAAGCAAAGAGGCACTGAATTTGAAGGTAGGCATTGAAATACATCCACAGGTATACCTCCAATTGACTCAAATTATGACAATTAGCCTATCAGAAGCTTCTAAAGCCATGACATCATTTTCTGGAATTTTCCAAGCTGTTTAAAGGCACAGTCAACTTAGTGTATGTAAACCTCTGACCCACTGGAAATGTGATTAAGTGAAATAATCTGTAAACAATTGTTGGAAAAATTATTTGTCATGCAGAAAGTAGATGTCCTAACCGACTTGCCAAAACTATAATTTGCTAACAAGAAATTTGTGGAGTGGTTGAAAAACAAGTTTTAATGACTCCAGTCTAAGTCTATGTAAACTTCCGACTTCAACTGTATTTTCAGTGTCTCTCTTTATGAAACTGAGGTTACAAAGCAACAATTAATTTTTGTTTTCAGTGTAAAACGCTCTGTATCAATTTGTCTGTCACTTCATTGCTCAACATTTCACATATCATACTCACTTCCCTGAGCTAGTGTGTTTAAATTGAGTTAACAAAGTTCAATATCGGATTTTATCAGGGTGGAGAAAAAGTTATCAGACCAAATAATATTTGTTTTCAAATACTTTGATTAAACCTACCTGGAGTGCTAAATGACAAGAGTTTGAACATTCGTTCCACTGTACCAGGCAAGCTCACTCAAGTGCAGCTAAAGTATTTGAGAGAAAACAACTTATATACCGGGACCCAGGTCTGGTGGTTATGTAGTGAATTGCTTTAGACATTATCTCCCTGAATAATCCCACAAAAACACTGAGCTGGGGCTTCAGCAAACAGTCCCTGAAACTCAATAGGAGCAGATTAGTGTTCGGGAGAAGTAAAGGAGCAGTAGAAAGTGAGCTTATGTGGGGTGACGGGTGCAAGGGAATGAGCGGGCCCTCCAACACATTTCATCTAGCAGGAGTCTCGTCAAGCAGCATTATTTGAAAACAACTGTCTGAGAGGAGCCAAAGCAGGTCAGTTTACTCTAGGATTGTATCAGCAGGGGCTCACACACATTACAAATCGAAGGAAAAGGGGGAGCAGTACACTGCAGCAGAGGACGTGAGAGAGGTGGCAGTCCGGCCAATTACTCTGGCATTCAGCAAAAAAATTGCGGAAGCCCCAGCGTGTTCTCCCACTGAATATGAGATTGGTGGCGGAGTGACACTGATCCCTCGCCGTGACAGGGGAGAGGATGTATTCAGTGGTGAGCTATGGTTCTGTGGAACAACCTGTCAACCAGTGGAGCTGACTGAGAACCAGGTTACACAAGTGACAAGCATTGAAAATGGTATTTGTTTGTAGGCTGACTTGGTTTATATACTGTAGTTCAATAATTGCTCATGGTATGGAACAAACGTGAAATGTGACTCCTGGGTAGGGTGGAGGGTTATGTGTGTTCTGAGCTGCAGCATTGTTGATCATTTCAATTCAAAACATGCTTCAAATGACATTCCACAGCAGTGCCACAAATGGCATGTTAAAAATATACTGCTCAAAAAAATAAAGGGAACACTTAAACAACACATCCTAGATCTGAATGAAAGAAATAATCTTATTAAAACCTTTTTTCTTTACATAGTTGAATGTGCTGACAACAAAATCACACAAAAATAATCAATGGAGATCCAATTTATCAACCCATGGAAGTCTGGATTTGGAGTCACACTCAAAATTAAAGTGGAAAACCACACTACAGGCTGATCCAACTTTGATGTAATGTCCTTAAAACAAGTCAAAATGAGGCTCAGTAGTGTGTGTGGCCTCCACGTGCCTGTATGACCTCCCTACAACACCTGGGCATGCTCCTGATGAGGTGGCAGATGGTCTCCTGAGGGATCTCCTCCCAGACCTGGACTAAAGCATCCGCCAACTCCTGGACAGTCTGTGGTGCAACGTGGTGTTGGTGAATGGAGCGAGACATGATGTCCCAGATGTGCTCAATTGGATTCAGGTCTGGGGAACGGGCGGGCCAGTCCATAGCATCAATGCCTTCCTCTTGCAGGAACTGCTGACACACTCCAGCCACATGAGGTCTAGCATTGTCTTGCATTAGGAGGAACCCAGGGCCAACCGCACCAGCATATGGTCTCACAAGGGGTCTGAGGATCTCATCTCGGTACCTAATGGCAGTCAGGCTACCACTGGCGAGCACATGGAGGGCTGTGCGGCCCCCCAAAGAAATGCCACCCCACACCATGACTGACCCACCACCAAACCGGTCATGCTGGAGGATGTTGCAGGCAGCAGAACGTTCTCCACGTCGTCTCCAGACTCTGTCACGTCTGTCACGTGCTCAGTGTGAACCTGCTTTCATCTGTGAAGAGCACAGGGCGCTAGTGACAAATTTGCCAATCTTGGTGTTCTCTGGCAAATGCCAAACGTCCTGCACGGTGTTGGGCTGTAAGCACAACCCCCACCTGTGGACGTCGGGCCCTCATACCACCCTCATGGAGTCTGTTTCTGACCGTTTGAGCAGACACATGCACATTTGTGGCCTGCTGGAGGTCATTTTGCAGGGCTCTGACAGTGCTTCTCCTGCTCCTCCTTGCACAAAGGCGGAGGTAGCGGTCCTGCTGCTGGGTTGTTGCCCTCCTCCACGTCTCCTGATGTACTGGCCTGTCTCCTGGTAGCGCCTCCATGCTCTGGACACTATGCTGACAGACACAGCAAACCTTCTTGCCACAGCTCGCATTGATGTGCCATCCGTGATGAGCTGCACTACCTGAGCCACTTGTGTGGGTTGTAGACTCCGTCTCATGCTACCACTAGAGTGAAAGCACCGCCAGCATTCAAAAGTGACCAAAACATCAGCCAGGAAGCATAGGAACTGAGAAGTGGTCTGTGGTCCCCACCTGCAGAAACACTCCTTTATTGGGGGTGTCTTGCTAATTGCCTATAATTTCCAATTGTTGTCTATTCCATTTGCACAACAGCATGTGAAATTTATTGTCAATCAGTGTTGCTTCCTAAGTGGACAGTTTGATTTCACAGAAGTGTGATTGACTTGGAGTTACATTGTGTTGTTTAAATGTTCCCTTTATTTTTTTGAGCAGTGTATATTACTGCAACATTCAGGGTGGAGATATGAAGTGTCCATGATGTTGTGAAAAGTCTACTATAGACGTCCTACAACAAATATACATACTTCCTCAAAAGTAGTCTACTAATATTACTCTATTCCAACAGGAGTGTGAAACTTAGTTGGAAAGTCCTGTATTATGCCCTTTTGTCTTCTACAAAAGGGCAGATAGCAGTGTAAAAACAGGACTCATTATTGTGAATGCTCATGGCTATATGTTTTCTAAACAGTACAGCATCTCTTTTTGATCTATAAAGAGGAGCCAAATCTGTAATTAACACTGTGTACCTCCACTCTTGCCACAACACCTGATTTGTAAAATGTGGATTAAGCCCCAATTAACTTAATACCACAGACAATTCACCTGAGAAGTCAGTTGGAACAAATCTGAATGTCATTGTACCTTTTATTTCTAAAGGGTGTAGTATTAGTGAGACTACACAATATGACAATGTTCCCTAAAAAATGTTCCTACACTCAGCAAATTTCAGGTCTGCTGAGCGCAAACTTCCACGTTGTGAAAATTCTGTGCAACTTCCAGTGTGCGTTTACTGTGGCCGAGGCTGTACCCACTTAGTTTTAAGAGCGATCATAATGTAGGCTTACCAGAGTGGCCTACCCTCAAAAACTATGGAGAAAATGCATCCCATAACATTTTAACATGGACATAGCTGTTCTATCATTCAGCCTACAGTAGCAACCAATGTGTGGTGTTCAATGTAGACCTACATACCATGATACCTTTGAGAAAAAATGCATGGCTTGACATTAACCTGGATATCCACTTGTCCTTCAGACAAGGAGGTGACTAAAAATGGTATTTGATGCAAGAAACCACTTTACAAAATAAAAAGCATTATTATTCCCTTACCATTGTTACAGATAATCAGACAAATGATGCTACCCTCTGCCTATTGGCTACTTGGCTTATTCAAGCCTGTTTCAAAATACAATACTGCGCGTTTAAGACAAAAAAGCTCTTCACCTGACTCCTTTTTCAAAGACGTCTAGAAATAAACAATTTTGTGCTGTTGTAGGAAGCAATTATTCCCCCATTGCTGACTAGAAATGATCTATAACTGGGCTAATAACTCACTAACTAGCAAAGGATATGAACAAAATGTGCGCAAGTGGCTACATGCAGCTCTCGCTTTGATCTCAAAACAAGCATCTACTCACGACCGCTCATGCTGTAAATACAGTCCAATTCAAAGGGAATGGCACAGATCCATATATGGCAATGGTCTATTTGCATATAGGCCTACTGCAGCTCTGATTGGTTATGCCGGTCATTGGTCATTGTAGAGTACTGACTGAGTCATGGGTGTCATTGCAATAGAATCCTATTCCGCTGCATTCTGCCTACAACAAAATCTCTTGCATAGTTTGTTTTGTTTCAGTATGTTGCTTTGTAACTGGCTAATATTGCGTTAATTTGATCACAATTGCCACAGTAAAGGGAAACATTGATAGTGTTAACAGGGAAACTCTAGAAAGTTGAGTGAAGTTCAATCTCGTGCTTCTCTCTGTGGGCTGATATTTCTTCTGCGCGGTAGTCTGGGGGTGGGGGCTGCGCGGCAGTCTTGGGGCTACTGCGCACCAGTTCGCAGCTTAAAGGGAACATTAAATATGACTCCATATTAAACTTGAAGTGGTCCTTTATGTTGAGTAAATCATTCTCGAATTTTCCAGCACTCACAGTTCGCATTTGTCACCAACCCACCATTGTATTGAACAGAGTCCATGTAAATATCAACTATTTAACATGACTTTTCCATGTGACACAAAGAACCAAGTGACTCTCTTAAAAAAAAAGAAATACTATAAAAGAACATGGCACTGCTTGGTACTGTCAGGTTGGTCTTTTGGTTGCCGTTACCAAGGGAATTAAATCATTTGTTTCTACTAACCATTGACTTAACAGCAGGACTAGTGAATTTAGATTTTGTTCAGTAGACTTTTCTTTTTGGGCTTTCAATCTTCATGCAAGTCTAGAGGCAATGACTGCACTGCAAATAGTCACAAACCCATTTGGAATATCTGAGTAAATCTACTCCATAGGAATTGAGACAAACTTATTTTACAGCTTGTGTTTTATGATAGTCAATACAAATGCCCTGGCTGACACTTCTCATCTAGACTACAGAAAATGAATTCAATAAAGGGGACCATTTCTTTGCAATTGAAGAGTAAGCCAAGCAATTATGAAATTGCAATAAGCCTGGGAGGCAGTGGGCAGTCCAGAATAATTAATTTAGTTCGGCCAAAAGGCCAAGGGGTGGACAGAAATCCTAGTCTGCGATGAAAGTCTGTGCAATGCTATCAATCACACAGGACAATTAAGATACTCTACAGTAAGTCTCCTCTCCAACATTCAGACATAATTTACAAACAAAGCGTTTGTGTTTAGTGAGTCAGCCAGATCAGATGCAGTAGGGATGACCAGGGATTTTCTCTTTAAGTGCATGAATTGGACAATTTTCATGTCCTGCTAAGCATTCAAAATGTAACGAGTACTTTTGGGTGTCAGGGAAAACATATGGAATAAAACTCAAAAATATAAATGGTAAAGTACAGACACCCCAAAAAACTACTTAAGTAGTACTTTACATTATTTGTATTTTTCCTTAACTACTTTACACCACTGATCTTAAGCAGGTTTGGGTTCAAGATGGTTGCTAGAAAGACTAATTTTACTATCGCCAATTTCAGTTAGAGGTAAGCAAGATCGTGAAGTTATTCACCTCAAATCTATTCTTATAAATATTGAATGAATCACACTGAGGTCATGGCGAAATTAATAATGAAATGCTCTACTCTACAGTATGATAACAAATTAATAATGTTCACCTATTTTCTATCAGTAGTAAAAACTTTTTTTATGTGATCCTGTATGGCTCAGTTGAGCATGGCGCTTGCAATGCCAGTATTGTGGGTTTGATTCCCGACACCCATACAATGCAATACACACTAAGTCTACAAAACAGCTCTTTCCATCACATAGACTGACCAGGTGAATTAAAGTGAAAGCTATCATCCCTTAATTAATGATGTCAGACTTCAATCAGCATAGGTAAAGGGAAGGACATAGGTTAACCTGTTGTGGTATAGGGGGCAGTATTTTCCGGATAAAAAAACGTACCTGATTTAATCTGGTTACTACTCCTGCCCAGAAACTACAATATGCATATAATTAGTAGATTTGGATAGAACACACTCTAAAGTTTCTAAAACTGTTTGAATGGTGTCTGTGAGTATAACAGAACTCATATGGCAGGCCAAAACCTGAGAAGATTCCATACAGGAAGTGCCCTGTCTGACAATTTGTTGTCCTTCTGTTGCATCTCTATCGAAAATACAGCATCTGTGCTGTAACGTGACACTTTCTAAGGCTTCCATTGGCTCTCTAAAGCCACCAGAAAGTGGAATGGGGTGTCTGCTGTCTCTGGGCAAAGTACAGCAGCTCTGTTTGTGAGTGGTCAGCCTGGGGACAGTGAGACTGAGATGCGCGTTCACGAGACTTCTCCATTTTTTTCTTTCAGCCTTTGAATGAATACAACGTTGCCCGGTTGGAATATTATCGCTATTTTACGAGAAAAGTAGCATAAAAACTGATTTTAAACAGCGTTTGACATGCTTCTAAGTACGGTAATGGAATATTTAGACATTTTTTGTCACGAAATACGCTCACGCGTCACCGTTTGGATAGTTACCTGAACGCATGAACAAAATGGCGGTATTTGGATATAACTATGGATTATTTGGAACCAAAACAACATTTGTTGTTGAAGTAGAAGTCCTGGGAGTGGAATCATGACGAAGAACAGCAAAGGTAATCCAATTTTTCTAATAGTAATTCTGAGTTTAGTGAGCCCCAAACTTGGTGGGTGTCAAATTAGCTAGCCTGTGATGGCCGAGCTATGTACTCAGAATATTGCAAAATGTGCTTTCGCCGAAAAGCTATTTTAAAATCGGACATAGCGATTGCATAAAGGAGTTCCGTATCTATAACTCTTAAAATAATTGTTATGTATTTTGTCAACGTTTATCGTGAGTAATTTAGTAAATTCACCGGATGTTTTCGGTGGGTATGCTAGTTCTGAACATCACATCACACAGGAGGCTGAAGAAATTTGACTTGTAACCTAAAACTCTCAAACTTTTATAGTTGCACAATTGAGAGCATTCTGTCAACCTGGTACAGCAACTGCACCGCCCCCAAGCACAAGGCTCTCCAGAGGGTGGTGCGGTCTGCACAATGCATCACCGGGGGCAAACTACCTGCCCTCCAGGACATCTACAACACCCGATGTCAAAGGAAGGCCAAAAAGATCATCAAGAACACAGGCGCGAATTACAAATTCCTCGAAAATCCGAAAACTTCCATTTTTCAAACATATGACTATTTTACACCATTTTAAAGACTCTCCTGTATCTAACCACACTGTCCGATTTCAAAAAGGCTTTACAACGAAAGCAAAACATTAGATTATGTCAGGAGAGTACCCAGCCAGAAATAATCAGACACCCATTTTTCAAGCTAGCATATAATGTCACAAAAACCAAAACCACAGCTAAATGCAGCACTAACCTTTGATGGTCTTCATCAGATGACACTCCTAGGACATTATGTTATACAATACATGCATGTTTTGTTCAATCAAGTTCATATTTATATCAAAAACCAGCTTTTTACATTAGCATGTGACGTTCAGAACTAGCATTCCCACCGAACACTTCCGGTGAATTTACTAAATTACTCACGATAAATGTTCACAAAAAACATAACAATTATTTTAAGAATTATAGATACAGAACTCCTTTATGCAATCGCGGTGTCCGATTTTAAAATAGCTTTTCGGTGAAAGCACATTTTGCAATATTCTGAGTAGATAGCCCGGCCATCACAGGCTGGACTGCAGAGTCATCATTCAACGTTCTGGCGCCTTCTGAGAGCCTATGGGAGCCTTAGAAAGTGTCACGTTACAGCAGAGATCCTCTGTTTTCAATAAAGAGGCTAAAGAAGGCCAAGAAATGGTCAGAGAGGGCACTTCCTGTTTGGAATCTTCTGAGGTTTTGGCCTGCCATATGAGTTCTGTTATACTCACAGACACCATTCAAACAGTTTTAGAAACTTTAGGGTGTTTTCTATCCAAATCAAACAATTACATGCATATTCTAGTTTCTGGGCAGGAGTAATAAAGAGATTAAATTGGGTACGTTTTTTATTTGGCCGTGAAAATACTGCCCCCTATCCATAACAGATTAATTGGGGCTAGGGGGCAGTATTGAGAATTTTGAAAAAAATATGTGCCCATTTTTAACTGCCTCCTACACCAACTCTAGGAGCTAGAATATGCATATTATTGTTCAGGTTTGGATAGAAAACACATTTTCTAAAACTGTTTGAATGGTGTCTGTAAGTATAACAGAACTCATATGGCAGTCAAAACCCTGAGACAAATTCTGACAGGAAGTGGATACCTGATGTGTTGAATTACCTTTAAGCCTATGCCATTGAAACACACAGGGGCTTATTAATCTTTGAGCACTTCCTATGGCTTCCACTAGATGTCACCAGTCTTTAGAAAGTGTTTTTAGTCTTATACTGTGAGAACTGAACGAACAAGAGCCTTGGAACGGTGGTGGCCGATTAGGCTCTGGCGCGCAAGTTCATGTTTGGTACTCTCGTTCCAAAACGTTTTAAAAGAGAATGCAAACGTCCGCCTTGAATATTATTCATGTTCTGTTTAAAAAAGGCACTAATGATTTATGCTATACAACGTTTGACATGTTTGAACGAACGTAAATATTTTTTTCCCCCTCGTTCATCACGAGAAGTCCGGCTGGCATAGATCATGGGCTAACAACACGGAGCTTTTTGGACATAATTTATGAGCTTTTTCGAACAAAACTACATTTGTTATGGACCTGGGATTCCTGGAAGTGACATCTGATGAAGAGAATCAAAGGTAATGGATTATTTACATAGTATTTTCGATTTTAGATCTCTCCAACATGGCGGTTAGTCTGTATCGCAAAGCGTATTTTTCTGGGCGCAGTGCTCAGATTATTGCAAAGTGTGATTTCCCAGTAAGGTTATTTTTAAATCTGGCAATCCGGTTGCGTTCAAGAGATGTAAATGTATAATTCTTTGAATGACAATATAATATTTTACCAATGTTTTCGAATAGTAATTATTTAATTTGTTGTGCTGCTTGACTGGCGGTTATTGGAGGGAAATGATTTCCTCAACATCAACGCCATAGTAAAACGCTGTTTTTGGATATAAATATGAACTTGATAGAACAAAAAATGCATGCATTGTCTAACATAATGTCCTAGGAGTGTCATCTGATGGAGATTGTCAAAGGTTAGTGCATCATTTTAGCTGGTTTTCTGCTTCTGGTGACGCCTGTCTTTGAATTGACAAAACATTACACACAGCTATTGTCAATGTAGTCTCCTAACATAATCTAACTTTATGCTTTTGCCGTAAAGCCTTTTTGAAATCGGACAACGTGGTTAGATTAACCTCTATGGGCTAGGTGGGACGCTTGCCCACTCGGCAGCCTGTGGCGCGATTTTCAAAACGTTAAAAATCCTATTACTTCAATTTCTCAAACATATGACTATTTTACAGCTATTTAAAGACAAGACTCTCGTTAATCTAACCACACTGTCCGATTTCAAAAAGGCTTTACAACGAAAGCAAAACATTAGATTATGTCAGCAGAGTACCAAGCCAGAAATAATCAGACACCCATTTTTCAAGCCAGCATATAATGTCACCAAAACCCAGAAGACAGCTAAATGCAGCACTCACCTTTGATGATCTTCATCAGATGACAACCCTAGGACATTATGTTATACAATACATGCATGTTTTGTTCAATCAAGTTCATATTTATATCAAAAACCAGCTTTTTACATTAGCATGTGACGTTCAGAACTAGCATACCCCCCGCAAACTTCCGGGGAATTCGCTAACATTTTACTAAATTACTCACGATAAACGTTCACAAAAAGCATAACAATTATTTTAAGAATTATAGATACAGACCTCCTCTATGCACTCGATATGTCCGATTTTAAAATAGCTTTTTGGTGAAAGCACATTTTGCAATATTCTAAGTACATAGCCCAGGCATCACGGGCTCGCTATTTAGACACCCGGCAAGTTTAGCACTCACCATAATCATATTTACTATTATAAAAGTTTGATTACCTTTTGTTGTCTTCGTCAGAATGCACACCCAGGACTGCTACTTCAATAACAAATGTTGGTTTGGTCCAAAATAATCCATCGTTATATCCGAATAGCGGCGTTTTGTTCGTGCGTTCCAGACACTATCCGAAATAGTAAAGAAGTGTCGCGCGCATGGTGCAATTCGTGACAATAAAATTCTAAATATTCCATTACCGTACTTCGAAGCATGTCAACCGCTGTTTAAAATCAATTTTTACGACATTTTTCTCGTAGAAAAGCGATAATATTCCGACAGGGAATCTCCTTTTCGGCAAACAGAGGAAAAAATCCCAAAGGCGGGGGCGGTCGGGTCACGCGCATAAGCCCAGTGTCCCTTGATCGGCCACTTGAGAAAGGCGATAATGTGTTTCAGCCTGGGGCTGGAATGACGACATTCTGTTTTTTCCCGGGCTCTGAGCGCCTATGGACGACGTGGGAAGTGTCACGTTAGAGCAGAGATCCTTAGTAAATGATAGAGATGGAAAAGAAGTTCAAGAAATGGTCAGACAGGCCACTTCCTGTAAAGGAATCTCTCAGGTTTTGACCTGCCATTTGAGTTCTGTTATACTCACAGACACCATTCAAACAGTTTTAGAAAATTTAGGGTGTTTTCTATCCATATGTAATAAGTATATGCATATTCTAGTTACTGGGTAGGAGTGGTAACCAGATTAAATCGGGTATGTTTTTTATCCAGCCGTGTCAATACTGCCCCCTAGCCCTAACAGGTTAAGGAGATGTTTATCTTTCAAAGGGTGTAAAATAGTTGTATGTTTGAGAAATTTGAATTATGACATTTAATTGTTTTCAAATTTGGCGGTCTTGATATTTCACCTGTTGTTGATTGGGTGTACCAGGGGTGCGTCCCACATAGCCCATAGAGGTTAATATAAACAGTGTAGTAATTCCATCTGCAAGGCAATCAAATAAGCAAAATGTCGGTATAAGCACAAAGTGGAGTCGCAATTTAACGGCTCAGACACGAGACGTCTGTGGCAGGGTCTACAGGCAATTAGACTACCAAAAGAAAACCAGCCACGTCATGGACACTGATGTCTTGCTTCCAGACAAACTAAACCCCTGCTTCGCCCGCTTTGAGGATAATACAGTGCCACCAATGCGCCCCCCCCCCCCCTCTCCTTCTACATGGCCACGGTGAGTAAGACATTTAAATGTCTTACTCACCGTGGCCATGTAGAAGGAGAGGCACACCTAGCCGCGTCCTCAGAGCATGTGCAGACCAGCTGGCTGATGTGTTTACGGACATATTTAATCTCTCCCTATCCCAGTCTGCTGTCCCCACATGCTTCAAGATGGCCACCATTGTTCCTGTACCCAAGAAGGCAAAGAAGTGAACTAAATGACAATCGCCCCCGTAGCACTGACTTCTGTCATCATGAAGTGATTTCAGAGACTACTCAAGGATCACATCACCTCCACCTTACCTGCCACCCTAGACCCATTTCAATTTGCATACTGCCCCAATTGGTCCACAGACGATGCAATCGCCATTACACTGCACACTGCCCTATCACATCTGAATGAGAGGAATACCTATGTAAGAACGCTGTTCATTGACTACAGCTCAACATTCAACACCATAGTACCCTCCAAGCTCATCATTAAGCTTGAGGCCCTGGGACTCAACCCCCTCCCTGTGCAATTGGGTCCTGGACTTTCTGACGGGCTGCACCCAAGTGGGGAAGGTAGGAAACATCTCCACTTCGCTGATCCTCAACACTGGGGCCCCACAAGGGTGTGTGCTCAGCCCCCTCCTGTACTCCCTGTTCACCCGTGACTGCGTGACCATGCACGCCTCCAACTCAATCATCAAGTTTGCAGACGACACAAGAGTAGTTGATCTTGATTACCAACAACGACGAGATAGCCCTACAGGGAGGAGGTGAGGGCACTCGGAGTGTGGTGTCAGGAAAACAACCTCTCATTCAACGTCAACAAAACAAATGGGATGATCGTGGACTTCAGGAAACAGCAGAGGGAGCACCCCCCTATCTACATCGACGGGACAGCAGTGGAGAAGGTGGAAAGTTTTAAGTTCCTTGGCGTACACATCACGGACAAACTGAAATGGTCAACCCACACAGTGTGGGGAAGAAGGCGCAATAGCGCCTTTTCAACCACAGGAGGCTGAAGAAATTTGACTTGTAACCTAAAACTCTCAAACTTTTATAGTTGCACAATTGAGAGCATTCTGTCAACCTGGTACAGCAACTGCACCGCCCCCAAGCACAAGGCTCTCCAGAGGGTGGTGCGGTCTGCACAATGCATCACCGGGGGCAAACTACCTGCCCTCCAGGACATCTACAACACCCGATGTCAAAGGAAGGCCAAAAAGATCATCAAGAACAACCACCCGAGCCACTGCCTGTTCACCCCGCTACCATCCAGAAGGCGAGGTCAGTACAGGTGCATCAAAGCTGGGACCGAGAGATAGAAGCTGTTTTTCAATCTCAAGGCCATCAGACTGTTAAACAGCCATCACTAACACAGAGAGGCTGCTGCCTACTCGAAATCATTGGCCACTTTAATAAATGGATCACTAGTCACTTTAATAATGTTTACATATCGTACCTTACTCATCTCATATGTATATACTGTGTTTTATACCATCTATTGCATCTTGCCTATGACGCTTGGTCATCGCTCATCCATATATTTACATGTACATATTCTTATTCCATCCCTTTAGATTTGTGTGTATTAGGTAGTTGTTGTGGAATTGTTAGATTACTTGTTGGATATTACTGTACTGTCGGAACTAGAAGCACAAGCATTTCACTACACTCGCATTAGCATCTGCTAACCATGTGCATGTGACCAATAAAAAGTGATTTGATTTGCTCGTGTTTTTGGCCCAAGCAAGTCTCCTATTATTGGTGTCTTTAGTAGGGGTTTCTTTGCAGCAATTCGACCATGAAGGCCTCAACATCAACTGTTCAGAGGCCTGTCCCCTCTGAACAGTTAATGTTGAGATGTGTCTGAAGCATTTATATGGGCTGCAATTTCTGAGGCTGGCAACTCTAATGAACTTATCCTCTGCAGCCGAGGTAACTCTTGGTCTTCCTTTCCTGTGGCGGTCCTCATGAGAGCCAGTTTCATCATAGCGCTTGATGGTTTTTGCGACTGCACTTGAAGAAACTTTAAAAGTTCATAATTTTCCAGATTGACTGACATTCATGTCTTAAAATAATGAACTGTCCTTTCTCTTTGCTTATTTGAGCTGTTCTTGCCCTAATATGGACTTGGTCTTAGCCCTATTTGGTAAATCCTGTGTATACCCCTACCTTGTCACAACACAACTGATTGGCTCAAACGCATTAAGAAGGAAAGAAATTCCACAAATTAACTTTTAACAAGGCACACCTGTTAATTGAAATGCATTCCAGGGGACTCCTCATGAGGCTGATTGAGAGAATGCCAAGTGTGCAAATCAAATTGTATGTGTCACATGCGCTGAATACAACAGGTGTAGACCTTACAGTGAAATGCTTACTTACAAGCCCTTAACTTACAAGCCCTTAACCAACAATGTAGTTTTAAGAAAAATAAGTGTTATCTATTTTTTTACTTAAGTAAAAAAAGACAAAAATTAAAGAGCAGCAGTAAAATAACAGTAGCGAGGCTGGTACAGACTCAATGTGAGGGTTAGTCGAGGTAATTGAGGTAATATGTACATGTATGTAGAGTTAAAGTGACTATGCATAGATAACAAACAGAGAGTAGCAGCAGCGTAAAAGAGGGGGAGGGGAAATGCAAATAATCTGGGTAACCATTTGTTTTGCTGTTTAGGAGTCTTATGGCTTGGGGGTATAAGCTGTCATCAAGGCAAAGGATGGCTACTTTGAAGAATCTCAAATATAAAATGTATTTTGATTTGTTGATTACATGATTCCATATGTGTTATTTCATGTCTTCACCTTTATTCTACAATGTAGAAAATAGTAAAAATAAAGAAACCCTGGAATGAGTAGGTGTGTCCAAACTTTTGACTGGTACTGTATATGTAGTATGTATTGTTAACATAGTGATTTACCCACTTCATATGTACATTATAATATAGTTTAGTTAAGGATCATCCTATATAACTACTGCTGTATACATATTTTCTGTCCATAATGTCTATACACACCATTAATCTTCCCTGCAAACTGCCCTGTTTGGAACTGAGACGAATAACAGCGTAACCTACCTTTCTACCATGACAAAGACCAAAGCCGGCGGGAGTACCGTTGAGGACAGTGGTGTGTCTCTATCACAGGGGAAGGATCTTTTTAAATTAACAAAAATAAACTCAGCAAAAAAAGAAACGTCCCCTTTTCAGGACCCTGTCTTTCAAAGATAATTCATAAAATCCAAATTACTTTACAGATCTTCATTGTAAAGGGTTTAAACACTGTTTCCCATGCTTGTTCAATTAACCATAAACAATTAATGAACATGCACCTGTGGAACGGTCGTTAAGACACTAACAGCGTACAGACAGTAGGCAATTATGGTCACAGTTATGAAAACTTAGGACACTAAAGAGGTGTTTCTACTGACTGAAAAACACCAAAATAAAGATGCCCAGGGTCCCTGCTCATCTGCGTGAACGTGCCTTAGGCATGCTGCAAGGAGGCATGAGGACTGCAGATGTGGCCAGGGCAATAAATTGCTATGTCCGTACACGTCCGAGACGCCTAAGACAGCGCTACAGGGAGACAGGACGGACAACTGATCATCCTCGCAGTGGCAGACCACGTGTAACAACACCTGCACAGGATCGGTACATCCAAACATCACATCTGCCGGACAGGTACAGGACGGCAACAACAACTGCCCGAGTTACACCAGGAATGCACAATCCCTCCATCAGTGCTCAGACTGTCCGCAATAGGCTGAGAGAGGCTGGACTGAGGGCTTGTAGGCCTGTTGTAAGGAAGGTCCTCACCAGACATCACCTGCAACAACGTCGCCTATGCTCTTCACTGACAAGTCGCGGTTTTGTCTCACCAGGGGTGATGGTCGGATTCACGTTTATCGTCGAAGGAATGAGCGTTACACCGAGGCCTGTACTCTGGAGTGGGATCGATTTGGAGGTGGAGGGTCCATCATGGTCTGGGGCGGTGTGTCACAGCATCATCGGACTGAGCTTGTTGTCATTGCAGGAAATCTCAACGCTGTGTGGTACCCTTCCTGCAGGCTCATCTTGACATGACCCTCCAGCATGACAATGCCACCAGCCATACTGCTCGTTCTGTGCATGATTTCCTGCAAGACAGGAATGTCAGTGTTCTACTAGGGCCAGCGAAGAGCCCGGATCTCAATCCCATTGAGCACGTCTGGGACCTGATGGATCGGAGGGTGAGGGCTAGGGCCATTCCCCCCAGAAATGTCCGGGAATTTGCAGGTGTTTTGGTGGAAGAGTGGGGTAACATATAACAGCTAGAACTGGCAAAGCTGGTGCAGTCCATGAGGAGGAAATGCACTGCAGTATTTAATGCAGCTGGTGGCCACACCAGATACTGACTGGTACTTTTGATTTTGACCCCCCCCCCCCCCCCCCTTGTTCAGGAACACATTATTCCATTTCTGTTAGTCACATGTCTGTGACTAACAAATATTTACACATGTTAAGTTTGCTGAAAATAAACGCAGTTGACAGTGAGGACGTTTCTGTTTTTTTGCTGAGTTTAGTTCTACAAGTAGTTGTTACAACACGAAAATAGCTAACTAATAAAATAATGGATGACCTGACCAGAGGTCCCGGACCTGAAGAATAGTTTGCAGTTCTCCCAGGGTCAGCTTGAGTTTAAACAGGAGAACGGCAAGATGACAGTAATCTGTTAGTCACTGAGAGATGACATAAGTTCTGTATTAGAATCCATAATAACAATGACGGAGAAATCAGATTATCTCAAGGGACAATCAAGGCAGAATAACACGGTTGTGGATGGAATTGCAGAATCTCCACATGAGATCTGGACAGAGTCTGAGGACAAAGTGAGGGAAATGATCTCAGAGAAACTGAAAACCGACCACAGGAAGATTGTGGAGCGCGCCCATAGGACTGGCCCAGGCCATAGGTGGTCAAGTTCCTAAGGTTCAAGGACAAGGTAGCTGTTCTGGAAATAGCCAAGAACTTGAGAGGAACGTAATTTATATTTTCCCCAACGAGGACTATGCTGAAGCTGTGCACCATAAGAAGAAAAAAATTATCCCAGTCATGAAAGCCATCAGCGCGTGTGGGGGCATTGCTTACATGCGCTATGACAGGCTCATTGTCCACCCTCTATCCCAAAAGCTTGGAAGGGATGAGAGAGCCAAGCCTTATGATTCGTACCTTCAACCCTGCAGCACACACATGCTTACACACACCAACTGATTAATGGACTGCTGAATGTATATTTTTTTCTCTTTATTTGTTTGCTCTTTCCCATATGTCTCTAATAAGCTACCCGGGAAAGGGCTGAAAATAGCCCATATTAATGTGTAGACTTAGATATAAGGCTAATGAAATCAATAACTTGCTAACATCAGATAACATTAATTTATTATCCATTTCTGAGACTCACTTAGATAACTAACTTGATTATACAGCAGTAGCAATACATGGATATAACATCTATAGAAGAGACAGGACTACTTATGGGGGAGGTGTTGCTGTATACTGTATATTCGGAACCATATCCCTGTAATGCTTAGAGAAGATCTTATGTCAAGGGTTATTGAAGTGTTGTGGTTGCAGGTTCGCCGGGCACATCTAAAGCCTTTTTATTTTGGGGTGTTGCTATAGGCCCCAAGTGCTAACAATCAGTATCTAGATAATGTGTGAAATGTTTGATAGTGTATGTGATGTAAACAGAGAGGTCTACTTTCTTGGGGATCTGAATATTGACTGGTTTTCATCAAGCTGTCTGTTCAAGAGGAAGCTTCTCACTGTAACCAGTGCCTGTAATCTGATTCAGGTTATTAATCAACCTAACAGGGTGTTTACAAACAGTACAGGAACAAGATCATCCACATGTATTGATCACGTTTTTTCAAATACTGTAGAACTTAGTTCTAAAGCTGTATCCGTACCCACTGGATGCAGTGATCACAATATTGTGGCTCTATCCAGGAAAGCCAAAGTTCCAAAAGCTGGGCCTAAAATAGTGTAAGACTTTGCTGTGACTCTTAGGTGGATGTTAAAAATATTTGTTGGTCTGATGTGATTAATAAGGAGCATCCAGACACTGCACTTAATGAATTGATGAAATTCCTCCCTCCAATTATTGATAAACATGCACCTGTTAAGAAACTGACTGTTAGAACTGTTACGGCTCCATGGGTTGAGGAATTGGAAAAACTGTATGGTTGAAAGAGATGGGACAAAAGGAGTGGCTAATAAGTCTGGCGGAACATCTGACTGGCTGACTAACCTCATCAAAAAGAAGAAACTGTATTATGAAGCCAAGGTCAGTGATATAAATGATG
This sequence comes from Salmo salar, assembly GCF_965601325.2. Lineage (NCBI taxonomy): Eukaryota > Metazoa > Chordata > Actinopteri > Salmoniformes > Salmonidae > Salmo > Salmo salar. The sequence continues at coordinate 80,950,940 of NC_138291.1, read as the reverse complement.
GAAAATCATGGTCAGAAAGACAAATTCAACTCCATCTTTCATCGAATCAGATGGCTTATTCATCACACATCCATTTCATTATTTTAATAATGACTTCATTGGCAAAGTGGGCAAACTAGGCAGGAAATGCCAACAGCAAACAGTGCACCATCGTATTCATGCATTTAAAAAAAATATGAAAGAAAAGCATTGCAAGTTTGAATTTTAAGTTAGTGTGGGAGAGGTGGAGAAATTATTATTGATCAATAATGACAAACCTGGTATTAACAACTTGAGGAAGGTAACCACTAGAGCCACTCCTGTTATATCTTTAATCTGAGCCGAGAGGAAAGTCTTTGTCCTCAGGCCTGGAGCGACGCCAAAGTCATTCCACTACCCAAGAGTGCTAAAACAACTCTGTGTCGCACTGCTTTGCTTTATCTTGACCAGGTCGCAGTTGTAAATGAGAACTTGTTCTCAACTAGCTTACCTGGTTAAATAAAGGTCAAATAATTTTTTTTTTTTAAAGCGGCTTTTACTGGTTTTAACAGCAGAACAATCAGCTTGCTGCCAGCTCTTAGCAAACTGTTGGAAAAATTGTGTTTGCCCAAATAAGATGCTATTAACAAATGAACAACAGACTTTCATCATGCGTATAGAGAAGGGGACTCAACATGTACTGCACTGACACATATGACTGATGATTGGTTGAAATAATTTGATAAGACTGTGTGAGCTGTACTGTTAGATTTCAGTGCAACCTTTGATATTATTGACCATAACCTGTTGAGAACTTGTGTTATGGCTTTTCAACCTCTGCCATATTGTGGATTGAGCTATCTATCTAATATAACTGAGGGTTGTCTTTAATGGAATCTTCTCTAATGTCAAACATGTAAAGTGTGGTGTCCTGCAAAGCAGTTCTCTAGGTCCTCTGTTCTATTTTTACCAATGACCTGCCACTAGCATTAAACAGAATGTGTGTCCATGTATGCTGATGATTTAATCGTATACGCATCAGCAACCAAAGCTAATGAAGTCACTGAAACCCTTAACAAAGAGTTGCAGTCTATTTTGGAATGGGTGGCCAGTAATAAACTGGTCCTGAACACCTCTATAACTAAGAGCATTGTATTTGGTACAAATCCTTCCCTAAGTTCTAAACCTCAGCTGAATCTGGTAATGAATGGTGTGGCTTTTGAACAAGTTGAGGAGAGTAAATTACTTGGTATTACCTTAGATTGTAAACCGTCATGGTCGAAACATATAGATTCAATGGTTGTAAAGATGGGGAGAGGTCTGTTCTTAACAAAGAGATGCTCTGCTTTTTTGACACCACACTCCACAAAGCAAGTCCTGCAGGCTAGTTTTATCTTGATTATTGTCCAGTCATCTGGTCAAGTGCAGCAAAGAAGGACCTAGTTAAGATGCAGCTGGCCCAGAACAGAGCTGCACGTCTTGCTCTTCTTTGTAATCAGAGGGCTAATATAAATACTATGCATGCCAGTCTCTCTTGGCTAAGAGTTGAGGAAAGACTGACTGTGTCACTTCTTGTTTTTATAAGAAACATGAATGTTGTAAATTACAAATTATTTGCATAGTCAACTTACACACAGCACTGACACACACACCCCAACATACATGTCACCAGGGGTCTTTTCACAGACCCCAGGTCCAGAACAAATCCAAGGAAATGTACAGTTGTCACAGAGGTCGTGGAATGGAGACCAAGACGCAGCGTGGATAGTGCTCATTCTTAATTCTTTAATGAAAGCGCTTCAACAGCAAAACAAGAAAAACGACCAACAACAGTCCCGTCAGGTACTTACGACTAAAACGGAAAACAACTACCCACAAACCCCAAAGGAAAACAGGCTGCCTAAGTATGGCTTCCAATCAGAGACAACGAAAGACACATGCCTGTGATTGGAAACCACACCCGGCCCAACATGGAAAAACAACACATAGAAATAGAAAACTAGAACACTCCCACATAGAAACAAAAAACCCAAAACCCACACAAAACAACCCCCTGCCACGCCCTGACCATTTTACTATGGCAAATGACCTCTTTACCAGGTCAGGACGTGACAACAGTATTATACAGAGCTATGAGTGCATGGAACTCCCTCCCATCTTGTATAGCGCTAGTGAACAGCAAACCTAGTTTAAAACAACTAATGCAACACCTCACGGCACAACGCCTCTCCCGCATGTGACCTACTTGTGTGTATGTACTGACATGTATGTGTAACTGATAGATGCGCACACTATATGGAAATATTTTTAAACGTATGTAAATTGTATATTGTCGCCATTGTCATCAGCTAATGGGGATCCTAATAAATCTAATCAAATCTACTTATACATAGATATTTATATTCCGGACTGACATTGCTTGTTCTGAAATTTCTTAATTTTTATATTTTTTGTATATATATATATATATATATATATATATATATATATACGCACTGCTCAAAAAAATAAAGGGAACACTTAAACAACACAATGTAACTCCAAGTCAATCACACTTCTGTGAAATCAAACTGTCCACTTAGGAAGCAACACTGATTGACAATCAATTTCACATGCTGTTGTGCAAATGGAATAGACAACAGGTGGAAATTATAGGCAATTAGCAAGACACCCCCAATAAAGGAGTGGTTCGGCAGGTGGTGACCACAGACCACTTCTCAGTTCTTATGCTTCCTGGCTGATGTTTTGGTCACTTTTGAATCCTGGCGGTGCGTTCACTCTAGTGGTAGCATGAGACGGAGTCTACAACGCACACAAGTGGCTCAGGTAGTGCAGCTCATCCAGGATGGCACATCAAATCGAGCTGTGGCAAGAAGGTTTGCTGTGTCTGTCAGCGTAGTGTCCAGAGCATAGAGGCGCTACCAGGAGACAGGCCAGTACATCAGGAGACGTGGAGGAGGCCGTAGGAGGGCAACAAACCAGCAGCAGGACCGCTACCTCCGCCTTTGTGCAAGGAGGAGCAGGAGGAGCACTGCCAGAGCCCTGCAAAATGACCTCCAGAAGGCCACAAATGTGCATGTGTCTGCTCAAACGGTCAGAAACAGACTCCATGAGGGTGGTATGAGGGCCCGACGTCCACAGGTGGGGGTTGTGCTTACAGCCCAACACCGTGCAGGACGTTTGGCATTTGCCAGAGAACACCAAGATTGGCAAATTCGCCACTGGCGCCCTGTGCGCTTCACAGATGAAGCAGGTTCACACTGAGGACATGTGACAGACGTGACAGAGTCTGGAGACGCCGTGGAGAACGTTCTACTGCCTGCAACATCCTCCAGCATGACCGGTTTGGCGGTGGGTCAGTCATGGTGTGGGGTGGCATTTCTTTGGGGGGCCGCACAGCCCTCCATGTGCTCACCAGAGGTAGCCTGACTGCCATTAGGTACCAAGATGAGATCCTCAGACCCCTTGTGAGACCATATGCTGGTGCAGTTGGCCCTGGGTTCCTGCTAGACCTCATGTGGCTGGAGTGTGTCAGCAGTTCCTGCAAGAGGAAGGCATTGATGCTATGGACTGGCCCGCCCGTTCCCCAGACCTGAATCCAATTGAGCACATCTGGGACATCATGTCTCGCTCCATCCACCAACGCCACGTTGCACCACAGACTGTCCAGGAGTTGGCGGATGCTTTAGTCCAGGTCTGGGAGGAGATCCTTCAGGAGATCATCCGCCACCTCATCAGGAGCATGCCCAGGCATTGTAGGGAGGTCATACAGGCACGTGGAGGCCACACACACTACTGAGCCTAATTTTGACTTGTTTTAAGGACATTACATCAAAGTTGGATCAGCCTGTAGTGTGGTTTTCCACTTTAATTTTGAGTGTGACTCCAAATCCAGACCTCCATGGGTTGATAAATTGGATTTCCATTGATTATTTTGGTGTGATTTTGTTGTCAGCACATTCAACTATGTAAAGAAAAATGTCTTTAATAAGATTATTTCATTCATTCAGATCTAGGATGTGTTATGTTAGTGTTCCCTTTATTTTTTTTAGCAGTATATATATATATTGTATATTGTGTGTATTGTTAAGTATTACTGCACTGTTAGAGCTAGAAACATGAGCATTTCGATGCACCTGCGATAAAATCTGTAATGCGATCAATAGCATTTGATTTGGTTATGCACGCTTGACCGTAAATCGCTTTGGATTAGAGTCTGCTAAATGGCTATTATTATTATTATTATTATTATTATTATTATATATTAAAATGTGTTGTTGTGGGACAGTGGATCTTTAGTTTTACAAGTACTACAAAGAAATACTGACCAAAGCTGAATATTTCCTTCAAAACCAAAATAAATAGAAATGTCAAAAGAAACACAGCTGTCTGCACAACATCTATCTTGAATCTTGTTTATTTTTTTCCAAATACTCTCTCAGCTTGGAACCATTCTATAAAGAACGGTTTCGGCAAAGACAATAAAGCAACACAATCATTCTGTCCCTTTTTTTCCTCTCAAGCTCACATCCTTTCATAGAGAGCTCTATATTGATTAAAATATCCAAGACAGCCATATTAAGCTCCAGGGCTTTTGCCACTTGTCCATTTTAGTTTTCTCTGTGTTAATGTTTAAGATCCCCTTCCCTGTTGAAGATAACATCCATTACCCCTTTGAGAGGGGGGGATGCGTTTCCCTCTCCTTCATGCTTTCTTGAACCTGATTGTTTTTAGATCAATTTCTTTACAATATGAAAGCAGTTAACCGAACCATACATTCATGCCTTACACTAAGTGCTGGTGTTCAAAATGATAAATATACATGTATCCTCTAAGACACTTATTACACGGAGACACCATAAGGAACAACGTGCTAGTAATTGCAATGTTGCAGGCACGAGAAGGATGGTGATCATTTACCTTCATCAGTATTATTCATGATAGTCAGTTGAAAAACAATTTAACATTCCTGTTAGTATGTGTCCTCAAGCAGCATGATTAGTATACTTGCCCTTCCCTACACACTCCTCATTCTGTTGATGTGGCCTTTAATCAACAGTTAATAGAAAAAATCTCCCTTTGTTTAGAGGCATATACTGTAGAATATCAAATGTGAAGCATACAGATATGCTTCTTGGGTTTATGGCATAATACGCGTCCTTTCAATTTGCCTCTTTCAACCTCATTCAGGTCAGGTTATTAAAATGATTGTGGTCGCCCCTGGGGAATTGAATTAGGTGCACCTCCACCACCTATGTGCCTTGAGTCTACCACTACTGTATTCACACGACCTCACTACACTACACACAGACGTGTACACACACACACACCCACACACACACACTCACATACACACAATCCCGACCCCATAGATGTCAGCCTTCTCACGCGACATAACGGTATTAATCATTTCATGGAGATTAGCTGAACAGCAAACATGTAGCAAACTGTAGCTTACTGAATCTATCCCTATATAATATGCAAGCGGGGAAGGCCTCCTGAGTGGCGCAGCGGTCTAAGGCACTGCATCGCAGTGTTACAGCGTCACTACAGGTGTCACAACCGTCTGTGACCGGGAGTCCCATAGGGCGGCGCACAATTGGCCCAAAGTCGTCTGGGTTAGGGGAGGGTTTGGCAGGGGGGCTTTATTTGGCTCATCACGCTCTAGCGACTCCTTGTGGTGGGCCAGGCGCCTGCAGGCTGGCTTCGGTCGTCAGTTGAATGATGTTTCCTCTGTGCGGCTGGCTTCCGAGATATGAGAGCAAGTGTTAAGAAGCACGGCTTGGTGGGTCATGTTTCGGAGGACGCATGACTCGACTTTCGTCTCTCCCGAGCTCGTTGGGGAGTACAGCAATGAGACAAAATTGCAATTGGATATCCTGAAATTGGGGAGAAAAAGGGGGTAAAATTACAATTTAAAAAAATTAAAAAAATATGCAAGCAGGACCCTTCCCCCTCCATCTCCATTCTGGAAAAGTCATGCAGAAATGTCATAATTTGCCTTTTGAGGTCCATTCACCTACCCACACACTCTAAAAACACAAAAAGCACAACTGAAAGGCTAAAGAAAACACTCACCAAGCGGGGTTATTTCTCAATTTTGTGTGGCATCCAGACAGAAAGGAAACAGTTCATCTCCTGTAATCTGCGGTGATAGGAGTCCAATTAAGTATGAAACAAGGCTGTCAGAAGCTGCTTAATGTACAACAGCCCAGGAGTGAATGCAGCATTGCCTGAGTCTACACAAGTTGATGTGCGTATCTGGAAACTGACTACTGCCATTAATAAAAGGCATGGTGCTTGCATACCCAACTAGCTCTCCAATGTGAGAATAATGAACAACCTTTTGGAAGTAAGATCACTGCAAGGGTAGCAAATCAAGCGCTATGGTTATCTTCCATTTGCCTTAAGGCCATGACACAGTTGTTAGCCCTTTGTCATACACTGTTTTAAGGCTCTAATTCAATAATTTCCCATTGCAAAATTCATTACAAAACTTAAACAATCCTGGTCTGAATTCAAAATGGTTGAGATTCAAACTATTTTATGGATAGGTATGGTTTTGCATGTATCAGTGAGATGTCAATCTTTGTGTGTCCTAAGCCTTAGCGCCCGTAACACCTCAATGAGATGTGTGCGTAACTAGACTTTATAGGTAAATCTCCTATTTACATCACTAAATTATTTACACATTCAAACATTAGGATTCATCTCAGCGATTTATATACTTGGTGTTATTTGTATTGATTCATATACAGTAACAACACACATTTCCCTTCAGGGTCTGTCAGCATTATGTAAATAGTCTTGATTCATGAAGGGATGTGTTTCATAACACTACTCCAAAGTTTAGCAGAGAAAATACAGGGAACCCTCAGTTTGGCATGTCTGTGTGCGCTGCAGTTCCCACAATGGAATGATTCTGCGTGGCTGTATAATACTGGTATGTCTATTTACTATATAGACAAACTCTGCATGTACAAATAGCCCTGGGGGCTGGCACTGGCTACTCTGAGTAAAGTGGTGCCAAGGTACTTCCATACTATTCCACATCTTAACTTAACTAATCTTAAATCCACATCTTAACACATCTTAACTTAACATAATATTCCACATCTTAACTGCTGCTGATAATGTGACTTTTGCACTCACCTTCTGATCACAACCATTTTTCCACACCAAGTAATGAGGTATTGAACTTTAGAGGCTCGTTGCACTACTTTTGAAATTATTTTAAATATAATACCTTGCTCCGGTCTGCATTTAGTCGAACAAAACCATATACCTGCGGCCTCAAGTGTTGTAAAAGCATTATAATGTATTCAACAAGCTGTAGGTGTAAAAAAAGTCTTAATATGACAGGCCTTCAGACCTATCAATCACTCACCAACAAACCAAGCGTGTTTTACCGTCTTGAGAAATACAGTTTGATGCTGACGGGCTTTTCACATGCTGCCTTTCTATGAAGTGTTGTGCGTCCATTGTAATAACCACACTGATATAAAAAATATTCCAATGGAAGCAGCTGTGTCCGCGTGTGTGTGTGGTGGTGACCAAGTTACTGTAATGGGCCTCGACATCACGTTCTAACCGAACAGCACTATAGTGGGCAGAACCAAAACCAATCAGTATTAAGTATATAGCGTGTGATGGCATATCCGGCCAACTGCTCAGACGAGCTCCAGCTAGCTATTTTTTCATGGTCCCAGTTTTCACCGGATTTAGCGACCAACAGTTTTTTTCAGTAGGGATAGTTGACAACAGTTTTACACAAAAACGTTTATCGGCGTGACTCCTGGCATCCAATGGCATTGTTACAATTGACATTCAATCTTTTGGCCAACCCTTTCTCTAGCCATTTATAATAAACCAGCTCACGCTTTGTATTTTATGCTGTGACGATTTACATTGAGCTGTGTATTGAGAAATTGCCAGTGTTAAACCATCAATTCCGCCCTGACAGCTCATTAGATTGTGGTGAACACAGTCCCTGGCTGGGCCGGCCTCCGGGGCTCTGATACTCTCATACTGCTCCACAGTAGAGTGCTGTGTACTGTGAAACGAGAGGGCCAAAGGTTCACAGGCTCCATACTACACATTCTCTCCCTTCTGACAATGTTGTCATTATGATCTCTACCTCCAGTCATGGAGTAGAGAACCATAGCAGAAATCTGTCAAGAATAAACTTTATATGAAGGGAATTTCTTGAACTTCTTGCCCAATTTACTATGGAGTAGCATGCACTGGGATGTTGTCAGGGACAGACAATCTCAGTCATACAGACTTCAGTCAAACAGACTTAGTGTCAAAGTCCATCAGACATCAATCAAAAATACGTCTAGACAAGATCCCATAATTCCATGGCAGCCTTATTGGTGCCTCCTTTGCAAGGGGCCTATACTGTGCAACTAACAATCCACTTCATTTTATTAATTTTAAACCACGTTAGTTTACAAAGTAGGTACAATAATTATTAAAGGCCTAGTGAACTGAAAATGTAATTTGTTTTGTGTTTTATACAGTGGGATCTGAAATGATTGACACCCTTGAAAAATTTTTGCAAAAATGACTATAAAATAAATAATTCAAATACTGAGCTTTATTGTATGCAAAAAATTGGGAAATTGTATTATTTTAGACTAATACAATTGCTCAGAGAAAGATTTTATTTAAAACCTTGGGGATAGAATCCCAGTGACGGGATTGCTAGCATGGTGGGAAATTCAAAACAGCAAAAATCTAATCATTTCAATTTCTCAAAAAATCTACTATTTTACACCATTTGAAAGATAAACATCTCCTTAATCGAACCACATTGTCCGATTTCAAAGAGGCTTTACGGCGAAAGCATACATTTAGATTATGTTAGGAGAGTACATAGCCAAAAAAGTACACACATCCATTTTCAATTCAAGGACAGGCGTCACCAAAAGCAGAAAACCAGCTAAAATTATGCACTAACCTTTGACAATCTTCATCAGATGACACTCCTAGGACATTATGTTAGACAATACATGCATTTTTGTTCTATCAAGTTCATATTTATATCCAAAAACAGCATTTTACATCGGCGCGTGTCGTTGAGAAAATGTGTCTCCCCCAAAACTGCCAGTGAAATACTCATTATAAAACGTGGTTAAAGTATTAAACTGTTATTCAAAGAATTATAGATTAACATCTCCTGAATGGAACCGCATTGACAGATTTCAAAACAACTTTACTGGGAAAGCACACTTTGCAATAATCTGAGTAGTCTGGTCAGAAAAATACACTACGCAATACAGATAGCCGCCATGTTGGAATCATCTAAAATCATAAATAACATTAGAAATATTCCCTTACCTTTAATAATCTTCATCAGAAGGCACTTCCAGGAATCCCAGGTCCACAACAAATGTTGTTTTTTTCGATGAAGTTCATAATTTATGTCCAAATAACTCCATGTTGTTCCGTGTTGTTAGCGCGTTCGGTAGGCTACTCAAAATGTAGGGCACGGGAGGGAAAAGTCATGACGAAAAAATACGTTCGTTCAAACATGTCAAACGTTGTTTAGCATCAATCTTTAGGGCCATTTTTAACGTGAAACATCAGTAATATTTCAACCGGACCTTTCCTGTGTCTTGAAAAACGTTTTGAAAAAGGTCTCATCTCACATGAACGCGCATGAGTGCGCAATAATGAAGTGACGACATCCCAGGGACATCAACTTCCCTTCCTTCTCATCCGGTCTCTGTTCATCATAGACGCTTAAAACAACTTTATAAAGACTGTTGACATCTAGTGGAAGCCATAGGAAGTGCAAAATTAATCCTTTGTCACTGTGTTTTTATTGGCAATGACTTGAAAATAGTACAGCCACAAGATTTTCATTTCCTGCTTGTATTCTTTCTCAGGTTTTTGCCTGCCATATGAGTTCTGTTATACTTAGAGACACCATTCAAACAGTTTTAGAAACTTCAGAGTGTTTTCTATCCAAATCTACTAATATTATGCATATTCTATTTTCTGGGCCGGAGTAGTAACCTGTTTAAATTGGGTACGTTTTTCATCCGGCCGTGAAAATACTGTCCCCTAGCCCCCAAGTAATATATTTTTTTTCTCAACGGTAGGGGTAAAAATTGACACCACTGTTTTCAATACCTTTCAATACCTCACCTTGCAAGGAGAACATGTTGGGAGGGATCTTAGACCAGTGTTTCCCAACCCTGGTCCTCGAGTACCCCCAATAGTACACATTTGCATTGTATCCCTGGACAAACCCACCTCATTCAAGTCATTGAGGGCTTGATTATTAGTTGACGAGTTGAAACAGGTGTGATGTCCAGGGCTACAATGACAATGTGTACTGTTGGGGGTATTTGAGGACCAGGGTTGGAAAACACTGTCTTAGACCATTCCTCCATACAGAATCCCTTCAGATCCTTGATATCCTTAGTGTGTTATGGACTGTGTTATGGACTGCCCTCTTCAATTCAAACATTTTCAATGGGTTTCATGTCCAGAGACTGAGATGTCCATTGCAACATTTTTACAGTAGTTATGGGGTTCTTTTCTGTTCATACATTCTTATTTCTATGCCAAACCCACCACTGGTGTGCTTGGCCAAAGTGCTCTATTTTCATGTCATCCAACAAATGTCGATGACTGGAGTTTGCTAAAAGGCATTGCCACTTCGATTGGAACCGGTGCTTTGGTCAGATGACATGAAAATAGAGCTCTTTGGCCATGCACACCAGTGGTGGGTTTGGCATCGAAATGCGAATGTATAAGCAGAAAATAACCTCATACCTGCTGTAAAATGGTGATGGCTCTTTGATGTTATGGGGCTTATTTGCTCCCATTGGTCCTGGGGCCCTTGTTAACGTCAAAGGCATCATGAACTTTACTAGTACCAGGAAATGTTTTCCAAAAACCTGTTTGCCTCTGCAACTTGGTCGCAAGTGGATCTTCCAGCAAGACAATAACTCCAAGCACACATCAAAATCCACCAAGGAATTGTTAATTGACCACAAAACCAACATTTTGCAATGGCCATTTCAGTCTCCAGAATTGAAACCTATGAAAATAGAGTGGTGGTTTGACTTAGTGGTTTGACTTAGTTTGGGGTGAAAGTAAGTTGGTATGGTCTGGTACGGCGTCCCGGCAAAATAAATAGTGGGGGTACGCTGTACCGGTAAAACATGAGCCGATTCAAATAATTAAAACAAAATGTCAAAACTGTAGGCTATTACACCACTATTTATCACATCCACATGTCAGAGGCATTAAAAATGTGCGAATGGACTTGAAAACGGGTGGAATAGCCTCCGGTCCAAAATGCGATGTGGTTCGACGAGAACACAGACATTTTGCTAAGGTAGATATGAGAGGCCGAGATGCCCGTGGACAGCAGAGGACGCAAAAATTCTGTCCTAATGACAATTGCCAAATGTCATTACCCTTTTTGGTGTTTTGTGTAACAGATGTCTTTCCATTAACCACTGTTTAGAGGCTGGAAATGTGTTGCGAGTGGATGAACGTGTGCGGGTGGACTAGTAAAGGAGCCCTTTGAAGTGATTGTTTGACAAGCGCATGCACTTATAGGAGGTCCCATACTGGGAATAAATTAATTCTACTTTCACCCCTGGTATTGGTATAAAATAATATAATTTCCCAATTTTTTGGGAGCATACAAAATCTCTCTATTTGAATAACCTCCTTTTTTCAATTATGGTAATTGTATTTTAAGAGCCGTTTGAAAAGGCCGCTTGAAATTTCAGGCTGTTTTGGTGGGATCGAGTTTTGGCCTGTCTGGTGACATCAACAGGCGGTAAACTAGTTAATAGACCAATAAGAAAGAGTTCCAAACCTCTCTGCCAATAACAGCTAGTTTTCAGTTTTCCCTACCCCACTCAGACCACTCCTAGATAGTCCTAGAACAATTCTTGCTTGAGAATGTGCTCTTTGCTAAGATGCTATTTTAATTATTTTTGATAATAGTTTTTATTTAAAACAATCACAGTAAGATACTTGTTAGCCAGAAATGTTTTGAGATAAAAATACTTCTGCATTGGACCTTTAACAAAAAGTACTGCCTGCAGTCAAATTGGATCCATTGCAACCTTCAATGGCAACCAAATTATTGCCAGCTGATCTCTCGTTAAACCATCAATACGCACTAAATTCACCTGCACAGCTGATCTCAATTGCAACCATTATTGGTCACCTCATTATTGTTCCCTAAAAGCTGATGTTTTTTAAAAGAGTAAGGGCGATTTATCGATTTGACAATCATTCCGTACAACTGAAATAAATGATTTCCTTGTTTACCATGGCAAATCTGCTGTGGCAACTTACCTAACACATTGTATGAATGGAAAAATATAGTTGTAGCCTACTCTTATTTTATTTGTTTTCAATTTATGTAGTAATCCATTATATAAAACTGTTTTTAAATCATATCAAGTTGAGGGTAAAATATCCCTGGACTGTCCATATTTGAAATGTGTAAGTAAATCAAGTCAATCATGATTGAGTTGTATAATCTATATTTTTTTTATCAGATGACAATGTAGGCTAATAAAGTTATTTCAAATGGCATATATTATTTAGCCATTTAAGGTGATTTAAAAAAAATGAAATATAGGCCTTCTACTTCAATATTCTTCTACTTTATTAAGAAGTATTTTTTAAATTCATCAGCCTTACGGTTTCCGATGATCCGGATAGGTTGATATTTCATTGGCGGCGGGAGTAGAGAACCTAGACACAGCTGTCTGGTATCATTATCACAGATAAATTGATCGGGTGGTTTATTCTTGTGGGTTTTTGGATGCAAGCAAGTTTGCTTTAGCACGCAGGTGCATGTAATCTCCCATTAGTCTACATCTGTGGTTACAAAAGCATCCAACAGGTAGCTCATGACCATCTCTCTCTTCAAAGTATGTTCTCCATTAAATCTCACTGTGTAACTGTCCTAGACTAGTGCTTGAGACTGACTGTATATAGCTACATTCAACATTAGACAATTTCACAGGCATACCGTACCTACACAAATATAAATAATACGACCCTGAAAGCAATGCAAGTTGTGACAATTCAAAACGTATTGATTCAGAAGAAATGGTGCTGTGCAAATCACCCTAAGTTTCCAACATATGCATCTAGAATTTTCCTCAACAAATGTCAATGACGTTTCATTACAAAATCCATCTGTTACTTAAACTGTAAAATCACAGGAGGAATGCAACTTTATGGTAACCCAATTCATATTAGTTGCACGTTTTACCTACAGCTGAGTTGAAACAAGACACACTTGGAATAATGATGCTCAAACAGAAGGAAAACATTCATTTAAACATTTAAAGTGAATACGCTGGAGAAAAGCACTAAAGCGCTTTCTTACAGTTGATATATCTAGGTACATCACAGTGGGGGGTCTTCAAATCTGCCGATATCTGTCATACCCTTTATGCTCAATGACTTCTTAGCAACAGTGATTGTAAATTGTTGCTTTTGTGAGACAAATGACAACAAAATGATACAATTAGTTATCAGATAAAGTGTTTGGTTCTTTTATGCATGAAATAAAGTCACAAAAATGTGGAATATGCCTGGTCAAAAAGTACTGTGATCTTCCATGGAATGACAAAAAAATGGGTGTAGGGTCTATTTTGGAGAACATTAGCACAGGAAACTGAAGTGTGGATCTATAGTACAGTTTTAAATTTATCAAATATATCCTACCAATATCAGACAGAAATATTGAGATCTACAGTATCCAACAGACTGATAGCTCAAACCAAGCTCATGTTCTTAAAACCTGTTGGGGCTACAGGTTAGCAATGAACCCCGAGTCGGGATTGCTAACAAGGCTGGAAATTCAAAACATCAAAAATCTAATAATTTCAATTTCTCAAACAATCAACTATTTTACACAATTTAAATGATAAACATCTCCTTAATCTAACCACATTGTTCGATTTTCAAAGAGGCTTTACGGCAAAAGCATAAAGTTAGATTATGTTAGGACAGTACATAGCCACAAAAGTACAAACATCCATTTTCAATTCAAGGTCAGGCGTCACCAAAAGCAGAAACCAGCTAGAATTATGCACTAACTTTTGTCAATCTCCATCAGATGACACTCCTAGGACATTATGTTATACAATACATGCATTTTTTGTTCCATCAAGTTCATATTTATATCCAAAAAACAGCATTTTACAGTAGCGTGAAATTCAGATTTTTTTCTTCTCTGAAATGCTTCCGGTGAACATAACAAAATTACTATTCGAAAACATGGGTAAATTATAATATTCTCATTCAAAGAATAATATATTATCATCTCGTAATTGCTACCGAATGGCCAGATCTCAAAATAACTTTACTGGGAAATCACATTTTGCAATAAACGGGGTGCTATGCTAAGAACAACAGGCTATGCTATACAGTTAGCATCATCTAATATCGATAATAACATTGTAAATATCCCCTTACCTTTGATTATCTCCATCAGAAGGCAGGCATCCCAGGTCCGGAAGGCATCCCAGGTCCGGAACAAATGTGGTTTCTTTTGACAAAGTTCATAATTTATGTCCAAATAACACCAAGTACTTAGCGTTCATTATGCTCCCACAAAACGTGGTGGGGGGAGTGTAAAATCACACCGAAAAGCTAAAAAAACCTAGTAAATAATCTATTTACGTCCGTTCAAACATGTCAAATGTTGTTTAGCATTAATCTTTTGGTCCATTTTTAACGTTAAACATCAGTAATATTTTCACACAACCTATCCTATGTCTAGATAAACAATGATGACAAACTCACGTTTCTCAGATTTATGCGCAGGCGCAAAAAAATTAAGTGATGACATGTTAACTTCCTTGGATTCTAATTTGCTCTCTGTTTATCATAGACGCTTCAAACAACTTTATAAAGATCGTTGACATCTAGTGGAAGCCGTAGGTGTTGCGAAATGAATCCTTTCTCACTATGGTATCTATAAAACAATGACACTAAATAGTACAGTCACAAAATTCACATTTTTTTGGGGATCTATTTTTCACAGGTTTTTGCCTGCAATATGAGTTTTGTTATACTTACAGACACCATTCAAACTGTTTTAGAAAATTCAGAGTGTTTTCTATCCGAATGTGTTAATAATATGCATATCCTAGCTTCTGAGTTGGTGTAGGAGGCAGTTAAAAATGGGCACATATTTTTTTCAAAATGTCTCAATACTGCCCCCGAGCCCCAACAGGAATCATGGAAGCGTGGCCATAGTTGGATTGTTACAAAAATGGATGTGGGCCAAGTTTAATTTCTAACTGCAAACATGCCAATAGGTGGGTGTCACTATCGCTGTTTTTTACTGTGAGAAATCAAATTAAATCTGGGCATTCATCTCACATCAGTGCTACCTACCAGTAGGTTTGTATTTTCCTATTATTTTTCAGGAGGTAAAATAGTCAGTCAGGCGTTTGGGAAGGAGAACTGAATAATGTAGGCCTAGTGAGGGTATGTCTGGAGAAGTCAATCAGAACACCTTAAAGTATAACTACTATAAGCATTGTTTCTCTGAGTCCCTGTGATGTAAACCCCAGCACACTGAAAGGAACTTCAGTCGACCAAACGATTGTGGGTCTATAGTGCCTCGTGGTATTTCTAAAATACTTTCACAAAAAAGTTTCACATTTTAAATTAACTGCAGTGTTTCCAGAGTTCTATAAAATATAACCTATAATTACTTACAATATGAGCTTTCAAGCAGCTTTTATGTGTTGAAATGTTGTGGGCATAACCCAACAACAATGGTGTGGGCTTATACAGGTCATAAAAAATATTCATACAAGTAGACAGCTGATTGGCCAGCTCATCCTCCTCAGGGAGATGACATCATGTTCGATGAGGAAATAGCAAGCATTTCTAAATGGTCTGTTTGAGGTGTTTAAAATATATATATATATATATATATATATATATATATATATATATATATATATATTCTTCTCCATGCTTTGGCCACATACGAGTAGA
This sequence comes from Salmo salar, assembly GCF_965601325.2. Lineage (NCBI taxonomy): Eukaryota > Metazoa > Chordata > Actinopteri > Salmoniformes > Salmonidae > Salmo > Salmo salar. Next base: position 80,934,965 of record NC_138291.1, on the reverse strand, counting down.
GGACGAGTCGACAACCTTTTTTGTATATGAGTTAACAGAATGTGCGATTTTCAGTGGGTAATTACTTTAAGATATTTCAAATATTGTACTATGCCCACATAGTTCTGAGGAGAAAGTTGCAATAGTCCAGTAAAATCCACCTTCAAATGGTAAATGTCAAATACCAAGCAGCTGGAAACTCCTATTTTTGGCAATATTTTGCCCTTTAGAGAATTTTGATTAGGTTGTTGGCATTTTGTTGAAGTGTTACTTCATGTAAGACTCTACTGAAGCTTTTCTTTGTGAGATACTCTACTCTCAGATCTTTGGCTCCAATTACTGTCAATGCATCTGTGCTGCATGTACAACATAACACAATGCCTGTTATTTTCTATTGTCAAACACTGCAGTTGTCCTCAGTTCTCTACTGAAGGTGTCAAAGAATTATCCAGAACACCACAGTTTTTTATCACGTGATGATTCTTACCTGTTGATACGTAGCAGACTATGTGTAGAGAGAGAGTCTCCGCAGTTTCTATTTTGTATGACTACTGTTAGACTTACCAAATTCAAAATGCTGGGTGAAGCCTTTAAAGATAATTATACATCCTTGTTAGGTCTATGGTCTTTTCTATACAGCCAATGATCTAACATTTTTAGTCTCTAATTGTCACATGCATGACGCTGGAGAGACGAAGCAGGTACGGGGAGTCAAACATTTCATATAGAACGGACATGGAACGAGACAGGAACAGCGTCAGCAAACGAGTAATACAGACAACAAATAATTAATGCAGCAGCAGGGAACAGAGCAAGGGAACTGACAAATATAGGGGAGGTAATAAACAGGTGATGAGTGAGTCCAGGTGAGTCCAATATCGCTGATGCGCGTGATGAGGGAAGGTAGGTGTGCGCCCTCAAGCGCCGGGGGGGAGAGCGGGAGCAGACGTGACACTCTAATACTCCATTGCTATTTGCGCATTCAGGTAAGATAAACACAAAGTATAATGTCCAATACTGATGGTTGTAATTGCAGCAGGAGTAAACACATTGATGTAAATGTACATTAGGCCAAGCATCATTAATGAGAACTTTTTGATGAGACTGATCGATTTAGGGTAAATCACCAGAATTTTGTGTGGGTGTGATGTCTGATTATGATTATCTCACTGACTACGTATTGCAGAACAGCTAAAGCTGTTAAGTGCATGGGTTAATGGACTATCTACATTTTGCTAAATTATTTCCTTCATTCAAATCAGATGTCTACAGTATTCTCGTCCCATTTTAGCAAATAAATCATTTATTTACACTGAGCCACTTTCTGCAGTGCAATCAGAATGGGTGAGATAATCACATTTTCAGATAAAAATTACAATTTACTGTATGTGTTCTGTTATGCTGTATTTTTGGAAAGACGTAGGCCTACGACTTGTGAGGAAGAGGGATTTGATCTCTAAATATACTGCTCAAAAAAATAAAGGGAACACTTAAACAACACAATGTAACTCCAAGTAAATCACACTTCTGTGAAATCAAACTGTCCACTTAGGAAGCAACACTGATTAACAATAAATGTCACATGCTGTTGTGCAAATGAAATAGACAACAGGTGGAAATTATAGGCAATAAGCAAGACACCCCCAATAAAGGAGTGGTTCTGCAGGTGGAGACCACAGACCACTTCTCAGTTCCTATGCTTCCTGGCTGATGTTTTGGTCACTTTTGAATGCTGGCGGTGCTTTCACTCTAGTGGTAGCATGAGACGGAGTCTACAACCCACACAAGTGGCTCAGGTAGTGCAGCTCATCCAGGATGGCACATCAATGCGAGCTGTGGCAAGAAGGTTTGCTGTGTCTGTCAGCGTAGTGTCCAGAGCATGGAGGCGCTACCAGGAGACAGGCCAGTACATCAGGAGACGTGGAGGAGGCAGTAGGAGGGCAACAACCCAGCAGCAGGACCGCTACCTCCGCCTTTGTGCAAGGAGGAGCAGGAGGAGCACTGCCAGAGCCCTGCAAAATGACCTCCAGCAGGCCACAAATGTGCATGTGTCTGCTCAAACGGTCAGAAACAGACTCCATGAGGGTGGTATGAGGGCCCGACGTCCACAGGTGGGGGTTGTGCTTACAGCCCAACACCGTGCAGGACGTCTGACATTTGCCAGAGAACACCAAGATTGGCAAATTCGCCACTGGCGCCCTGTGCTCTTCACAGATGAAAGCAGGTTCACACTGAGCACATGTGACAGACGTGACAGAGTCTGGAGACGCCGTGGAGAACGTTCTTCTGCCTGCAACATCCTCCAGCATGACCGGTTTGGCGGTGGGTCAGTCATGGTGTGGGGTGGCATTTCTTTGGGGGGCCGCACAGCCCTCCATGTGCTCGCCAGAGGTAGCCTGACTGCCATTAGGTACCGAGATGAGATCCTCAGACCCCTTGTGAGACCATATGCTGGTGCAGTTGGCCCTGGATTCCTCCTAATGCAAGACAATGCTAGACCTCATGTGGCTGGAGTGTGTCAGCAGTTCCTGCAAGAGGAAGGCATTGATGCTATGGACTGGCCTGCCCGTTCCCCAGACCTGAATCCAATTGAGCACATCTGGGACATCATGTCGCGCTCCATCCACCAACGCCACGTTGCACCACAGACTGTCCAGGAGTTGGCGGATGCTTTAGTCCAGGTCTGGGAGGAGATCCCTCGGGAGACCATCCGCCACCTCATCAGGAGCATGCCCAGGCATTGTAGGGAGGTCATACTGGCACGTGGAGGCCACACACACTACTGAGCCTCATTTTGACTTGTTTTAAGGACATTACATCAAAGTTGGATCAGCCTGTAGTGTGGTTTTCCACTTTAATTTTGAGTGTGACTCCAAATCCAGACCTCCATGGGTTGATAAATTGGATTTCCATTGATTATTTTTGTGTGATTTTGTTGTCAGCACATTCAACTATGTAAAGAAAAAAGTATTTAATAAGATTATTTCATTCATTCAGATCTGGGATGTGTTGTTTAAGTGTTCCCTTTATTTTTTTGAGGAGTGTATGTTGCTTATTAAACTTAATCTAATGCTTATATATTTGTATGTTTTTTTTCTTCATTTTTTTTTAAGTGCTGATTTTAGCCAATATGCTACTGAACATGATCAACTTTGATTTAGCTAGATAGTCACTGATGCAGTTGCTTATATCCGTGACATTACTGACAAAACCGCTTTTACGCAAAAAATACTTTGATGTGTCTAATATGATTCTAACATTGTTCCACGCAGGTTGTAAAATTGAATCAGCTGTTCACAAAGCACAATATATTAGCTAGTACTGTCTAATAGCTATAGATAGCTATCAGAAATTAGTTTGGATTCATCACACTTGATTCTCAACCTCATTTTCTTTCTCACGTTCTGATGTCACTCAAGAAGTGCTAGCACACTGCCTTATTAGGAAACACAGCCACCTGTTGGTAACGTTTAGACAATTATAGGAGAGGTCATGAGAATTTCTTCATATCTGACTAGTTAAGAGGATTCTAAAGGAGAGGTTAAGAGAACCTCTTTATATCTGACTAGTTAGGAGGACTCTAAAGGCTAAACAATTGTAATACAGTTTGTCTTACTCCTAAATATACTGTAGGCCTGCATCTATATTTCATACATTTCTACTCTTTTGGAGTAGGCCTACTTTGAACATATTTATAGATGAACAGCTTTGTGGACATGCCCAGTTGTAGCTCATAGAAGAGTTTACGCCCAAACAGGTATAATTTGTAGGTCCGGCGTAGAGTACATTTTGCGTTGGACATAGAGTTACGACCCACTTACAACCAACTGGAGCAACCGGCCCCAGCATAGTCACATGAGAATTCAGGTAAACATTGTTCTTCATTGTTCTTGTGTTTAATATGCACCCTGGGCTTCACCCCCCTGGGTTTACCATACACTGAATCTCAAAATAGACCAAAGGAGAAATAATGCATATGAAATAGAATTACAATATTCTTACAGAACTATAGCATCTACCTCTACCAATGAGACTTCCCATCAGGGCCTCATAACCCTTTGAACATGTCCATAGTTATCCATAGTTATCCATAAATAGCCTGAGTGACAGCCATAACATGTATTAAGTAGACCTAGCCTATATATATATCTCCCTGTCAGGAATGGTTTTGCATCTATTAACAGTAAACCTAGTGCCGATAAGTTTTTCCTGGTCTTTTGTTATGTTTTTCCATGTGGCAATGTTGATTCTTCTGAATGCTGACCATTCTTAGAATGCATGATGACTGCATCATCATGCATATTATCTGTATGCCTTAAGTGTGTTACTGAAGCCTCAAAACAACTGTCTAACCTGGTGCAAGGAAGGTCCATCTCTTATCTGGTTTAGGAGCTATAATATTGCTCACCACTGGAGCCTTGTTGCCAAAGCACCTCCATTCCAACCACTGAGATGACATTGACTGTGGGACATTTCACAATTCCCAGTGATTATTTCAGAAATCACAGTCCATTTAAAGCCAATTAAATATGATCGCAACAGTAGAGTATTCTTCCACCACACAGCCACCACAAAGAACTGCACTCACATGGCAATGTAAAGAACCGCCCCAGGTGGTAAGGGTAGGCAACAACACGTCTGCCACGCTGATCCTACTGAGTCCCCTCCTGTACTCCCTGTTCACCCACGACTGCGTGGCCAAACACGACTCCAACACCATCAAGTTTGCTGACGACACAACAGTGCTACCACATCACCAATGAACTACCGACAACGATGAGACAGCCTATAGGGAGGAGATCAGAGAACTGGTCGTGTGGTGCCAGGACAACAACCTCTCCCTCAATGTAAGACAAAGAAGCTGATCGTGGATTACAGGAAAAGGAGGGCCAAACAGGCCCCCATTAACATCAACGGGGCTGTAGTGGAGCGGGTCGAGAGTTTGAAGTTCCTTGGTGTCCACATCACCACCGAACTATCATGGTCCAAACACCAAGACAGTCGTGAAGGAGGCACGACAAAACCTTTTCCCCCTCTGGAGACTGAAAAGATTTGGCATGGGTCCCCAGATCCTCAAAAAGTTCTACAGCTGCACCATCGAGAGCATCCTGACTGGTTGCATCACCGCCTGGTATGGCAACTGCTCGGCATCTGACCATAATGCGCTATCGAGTGTAGTGCATACTAGAGGTCGACCGATTATGATTTTTCAACGCCGATACCGATACTGATTATTGGAGGACCAAAAAAAATCGATGCCAATTAATCGGCCGATTTTTTTACATTTTTTTTATTTGTAATAATGACAATTACAACAATACTGAATGAACACTTATTTTAACTTAATATAATACATCAATAAAATCAATTTGCCTCAACTAAATAATGAAACATGTTCAATTTGGTTTAAATAATGCAAAAACAAAGTGTTGGAGAAGAAAGTAAAAGTGCAATATGTGCCATGTAAAAAAAGCTAATGTTTAAGTTCCTTACTCAGAACATGAGAACATATGAAAGCTGGTGGTTCCTTTTAACATGAGTCTTCAATATTCCCAGGTAAGAAGTTTTAGGTTGTAGTTGTTATAGCAATTATAGGACTATTTCTCTCTATAGTCGTGCTATAGTCGTGCTGTACTTCGCTCCGCTGTACTTCGCTCCGCGGGTAATATTACATTTCATTACATTACATTACAACGGAACGATTTGATTAGTGTAATGTTAGCTAGCTAGCTACATAGTTGTCTTTGCATCAAGGATAAAGGTGTAGCTGAAGGTGTAGCTTTGAGAAACTAACTTTGAGAAACTAACAAGGTTAGCTAGCCAGCTGTATTCGTTAATTCGTTCACGCCATTTTGCAAACGACGTCAACACCACAACACTACAGCCACTGCTAGCTAGCCAAATTTACCAGCTAGCAGTACTGTAGCAGTACTGTAGAAACTAAATACATTACAACGGAACGTTTTGATTAGTGTAATGTTAGCTAGCTACATAGCTACATAGTTGTCTCTGTATCAAAGATAAAAGGTAAAGGTTAACGCAGCCACTGCTAACTAGCCAACTCTACAGCTAGCAGTACTGTATCATTTTTAGTCAATAAGATTTTTGCAAAGTAAGCTTAACTTTCTGAACTTTCGAGTTGTGTAGTCCACTTGTGTAGCTAGCAGGACTGACTTTGTGTTAGCTAGCCAACGTTTAATTACTTCTGCGTTATGAAAGGAACTAGACACGGACACGAATGATCCATTGTTAGTTTGTTGTAACCAAGTATTGGTGCTAACCGTGTGTTATTGGATGCTAGCATGCTAGTTAGCTACGGCGTCATAGGACACGGTGCACTGGGTGGGTTTCACGGAAGAATACTGTACCAAGTTACCTAGCTGAATAAACTAAGTTTGAGCCTATTCCTGGAAACATTGAACCATTGTAGTTTACATCAATTATAATTTCTAAAGTGGAAGTTGGAAAAGTTATATTTGAGTGTTTCAGTGAATGGTTAGTGAGGAGGCCCTGCTCTCTCGCTTCCCCAGTTGTTTAGTTAATTTTCATTCCAATCTCCTTTGCATTAGCGTAGCCTCTCCTGTAGCCTGTCAACTATGTGTCTGTCTATCCCTGTTCTCTCCTCTCTGCACAGGCCACACAAACGCTTCACACCGCATGGCCGCTGCCACTCTAATCTGGTGGTCCCAGCGCGCACGACCCACGTGGAGTTCCAGGACTCCGGCAGCCTCTGGAACTGCCAGTCTGCGGCCAACAAGGCAGAGTTCATCTCAGGCTATGCTACCCTCCAGGCCCTCGACTTCTTGGCGCTGACGGAAACATGGATTACCACAGAAGACACTGCTACTCCTACTGCTCTCTCCTCGTCTGACCACATGTTCTCGCATACCCCGAGAGCATCTGGTCAGCGGGGTGGTGGCACTGGAATCCTCATCTCTCCCAAGTGGACATTCTCTCTTTCTCCCCTGACCCATCTGTCTATCTCCTCCTTTGAATTCCATGCTGTCACAGTCACTAGCCAATTCAAGCTTAACATCCTTATCATTTATCGCCCTCCAGTTTCCCTTCGAGAGTTCATCAATGAGCTTGACGCCTTGATAAGTTCCTTTCCTGAGGATGGCTCACCCCTCACAATTCTGGGTGACTTTAACCTCCCTACGTCTAACTTTGACTCATTTCTCTCTGCCTCCTTCTTTCCACTCCTCTCCTCTTTTGACCTCACCCTCTCACCATCCCCCCCTACTCACAAGGCAGGCAATACGCTTGACCTCATCTTTACTAGATGCTGTTCTTCTACTAATATCACTGCAACTCCCCTCCAAGTCTCCGACCACTAACTTGAATCCTTTTCCCTCTCGCTCTCCTCCAACACTACTCACTCTGCCCCTACTCAGATGGTATTGCGCCGTCGCAACCTTCGCTCTCTCTCTCTCCTGCTACTCTCTCCTCTTCCATCCTATCATCTCTTCCCTCTGCTCAATCCTTCTCCAACCAATCTCCTGATTCTGCCTCCTCAACCCTCCTCTCTCCCTTTCTGCATCCTTTGACTCTCTATGTCCCCTATCCTCCTGGCCGGCTCAGTCCTTCCCTCCTGCTCCGTGGCTTGACGACTCATTGCGAGCTCACAGAACAGGGCTCCGGGCAGCCGAGCGGAAATGGAGGAAAACTAGCCTCCCTGCAGACCTGGCATCTTTTCACTCTCTCATCTCCACATTTTCTTCGCCTAATTCTGCTGCTAAAGCCACTTTCTACCACTCTAAATTCCAAGCATCTGCCTCTAACCCTAGGAAGCTCTTTGCCACCTTCTCCTCCCTTCTGAATCATCCTCCTCCCCCCCCCCACCCCCTCCTCCCTCTCTGCGGATGACTTTGTCAACCATTTTGAAAAGAAGGTTGACGACATCCGATCCTCGTTTGTTAAGTCAAACGACACCGCTGGTCCTGCTCACATTGCCCTAACCTATGCTTTGACCTCTTTCTCCCCACTCTCTCCAGATGAAATCTTGCGACTTGTGATGGCCGGCCGCCCAACAACCTGCCCGCTTGACCCTATCCCCTCCTCTCTTCTCCAGACCATTTCCGGAGACCTTCTCCCTTACCTCACCTCGCTCATCAACTCATCCTTGACCGCTGGCTACATCCCTTCTGTCTTCAAGAGAGCGAGAGTTGCACCCCTTCTCAAAAAACCTACACTCGATCCCTCCGATGTCAACAACTACAGACCAGTATCCCTTCTTTTCTCTCCAAAACTCTTGAGCGTGCCGTCCTTGGCCAGCTCTCTTGCTATCTCTCTCAGAATGACCTTCTTGATCCAAATCAGTCAGGTTTCAAGACTGGTCATTCAACTGAGACTGCTCTTCTCTGTGTCACGGAGGCTCTCCGCACTGCTAAAGCTAACTCTCTCTCCTCTGCTCTCATCCTTCTAGACCTATCTGCTGCCTTTGATACTGTGAACCATCAGATCCTCCTCTCCACCCTCTCCGAGTTGGGCATCTCCGGCACGGCTCACTCTTGGATTGCGTCCTACCTGACAGGTCGCTCCTACCAGGTAGCGTGGCGAGAATCCGTCTCCGCACCACGTGCTCTCACCACTGGTGTCCCCCAGGGCTCAGTTCTAGGCCCTCTCCTATTCTCGCTATACACCAAGTCACTTGGCTCTGTCATATCCTCACATGGTCTCTCCTATCATTGCTACGCAGACGACACACAATTAATCTTCTCCTTTCCCCCTTCTGATAACCAGGTGGCGAATCGCATCTCTGCATGTCTGGCAGACATATCAGTGTGGATGACGGATCACCACCTCAAGCTGAACCTCGGCAAGACGGGGCTGCTCTTCCTCCTGGGGAAGGACTGCCCGTTCCATGATCTCGCCATCACGGTTGACAACTCCATTGTGTCCTCCTCCCAGAGTGCTAAGAGCCTTGGCGTGACCCTGTACAACACCCTGTCGTTCTCCGCTAACATCAAGGCGGTTAACCTCTTACATCTAGACGTTCCGCTAGCGGAACACCTGCTCCAATATCCAATGATAGGCGTGGCGCGAATTACAAATTCCTCTAAAATACAAAAACTTCAATTTTTCAAACATATGACTATTTCACAGCATTTTAAAGACAAGACTCTCCTTTATCTAACCACACTGTCCGATTTCAAAAAGGCTTTACAGCGAAAGCAAAACATTAGATTATGTCAGCAGAGTACCCAGCCAGAAATAATCAGACACCCATTTTTCAAGCTAGCATATAATGTCACAAAAACCCAGAAGACAGCTAAATGCAGCACTAACCTTTGATGATCTTCATCAGATGACACACCTAGGACATTATGTTATACAATACATGCATGTTTTGTTCAATCAAGTTCATATTTATATCAAAAAACAGCTTTTTACATTAGCATGTGACGTTCAGAACTAGCATACCCCCCGCAAACTTCCGGGGAATTTACTAACAATTTACTAAATTACTCACGATAAACGTTCACAAAAAGCATAACAATTATTTTAAGAATTATAGATACAGAACTCCTCTATGCACTCGATATGTCCGATATTAAAATAGCTTTTTGGTGAAAGCACATTTTGCAATATTCTAAGTACATAGCCCAGCCATCACGGGCTAGCTATTTAGACACCCGGCAAATTTAGCCTTCACCAAAATCAGATTTACTATAACAAAAATGTTCTTACCTTTGTTGTCTTTGTCAGAATGCACTCCCAGGACTGCTACTTCAATAACAAATGTTGGTTTGGTCCAAAATAATCCATCGTTATATCCGAATAGCGGCGTTTTGTTCGTGCGTTCCAGAAACTATCCGAAATGGTAAATCAGGGTCGTGCGCATAGCGCAATTCGTGACAAAAAATGTCTAAATATTCCATTACCGTACTTCGAAGCATGTCAACTGCTAGCTTGAAAAATGGGTGTCTGATTATTTCTGGCTTGGTACTCTGCTGACATAATCTAATGTTTTGCTTTCGTTGTAAAGCCTTTTTGAAATCGGACAGTGTGGTTAGATTAACGAGAGTCTTGTCTTTAAATTGCTGTAAAATAGTAATATGTTTGAGAAATTGAAGTAATAGGATTTTTAAGGTTTTGAAAATCGCGCCACAGGCTTCAAGTGGCTGTTACGTAGGTGGGACGAATTCGTCCCGCCTAGCCCAGAGAGGTTAAAATCAATTTTTATGCAATTTATCTCGTAAAAAAGCGATAATATTCCGACCGGGGGGGGAAAAATCACAAAGACGGGGGCGGCCAGGGCACGCGCCTAAGCCCACAGTCCCTTGATCGGCCACTTGAGAAAGGCGATAATGTGTTTCAGCCTGGGGCTGGGATGACGACATTCAGGTTTTTCCCGGGCTCTGAGCGCCCATGGAAGACGTAGGAAGTGTCACGTTAGAGCAGAGATCCTTTGTAAAAGATAGAGATGGCAAAGAAGTTCAGGCCACTTCCTGTAAAGGAATCTCTCAGGTTTTGACCTGCCATTTGAGTTCTGTTATACTCACAGACACCATTCAAACAGTTTTAGAAACTTTGGAGTGTTTTCTATCCAAAGCCAATAATTATATGCATATTCTAGTTACTGGGCAGGAGTAGTAACCAGATTAAATCGGGTACGTTTTTTATCCAGCCGTGAAAATACTGCCCCCTAGCCATAACAGGTTAAACCCCTACAACTCATCCAGAACGCCGCAGCCCGTCTGGTGTTCAACCTTCCCAAGTTCTCTCACGTCACCCGCTCCTCCGCAAACTCCACTGGCTTCCAGTTGAAGCTCGCATCTGCTACAAGACCATGGTGCTTGCCTACGGAGCTGTGAGGGGAACGGCACCTCCGTACCTTCAGGCTCTGATCAGTCCCTACACCCAAAGAAGGGCACTGCGTTCATCCACCTCTGGCCTGCTCGCCTCCCTACCTCTGCGGAAGCACAGTGCCCGCTCAGCCCAGTCAAAACTGTTCGCTGCTCTGGCACCCCAATGGTGGAACAAGCTCCCTCACGACGCCAGGACAGCGGAGTCAATCACCACCTTCCAGAGACACCTGAAACCCCACCTCTTTAAGGAATACCTGGGATAGGATTAAGTAATCCTTCTAACCCTCCCCCCCTACCCTCCCCCCCAAAAAATATATAGATGTACTTTTGTAAAGTGGTTGTTCCACTGGATATCATAAGGTGAATGCACCAATTTGTAAGTCGCTCTGGATAAGAGAGCGTCTGCTAAATGACGTAAATGTAAATGTAAATGTCTATACGATTTGTATTTCATATACCTTTGACTATTGGATGTTCTTATAGGCACATTAGTATTGCCAGTGTAACAGTATAGCTTCCGTCCCTCTCCTCGCTCCTACCTGGGCTCGAACCAGGAACACATCGACAACAGCCACCCTCAAAGCAGCGTTACCCATGTAGAGCAAGGGGGAAAACTACTCCAAGTCTCAGAGCAAGTGACGTTTGAAACGCTATTAGCACGCACCGGGCTAACTAGCTAGCCGTTTCACATCGGTTACACCAGACTAATATTGGGAATTAACAGGCTTGAAGTCATAAACAGCGCAATGCACTGCGAAGGGCTGCTGGCAAACGCACGAAAGTGCTGTTTGAATGAATGCTTACGAGCCTGCTGCTGCCTACCATCGCTCAGTCAGACTGCTCTATCAAATCATAGACTTAATTATAACATAATAACACACAGAAATACGCGCCTTAGTTTCCGGATTCAACCATATTAATGACCTATCATCTCAAAAACAAAACGTTTTTCCTGTCAGTGAAATACGGAACCGTTCCATATTTTATCTAACGGGTAGCATCCCTAAGTCTAAATATTCCTGTTACATTGCACAACCTTCAATGTTATGTCATAATTACGTAAAATTCTGGTAAATTAGTTTGCAACGAGCCAGGCGGCCCAAACTGTTGCATATACCCTGACTCTGCATGCAATGAACGCAAAATGACACAATTTCACCTGGTTAATATTGCCTGCTAACCTGGATTTCTTTTAGCTAAATATGCAGGTTTAAAAATATATACTTCTGTGTATTGATTTTAAGAAAGGCATTGATGTTTATGGTTAGGTACAGTCGTGCAACGATTATGCTTTTTTTGCAAATGCGCTTTTGTTAAATCATCCCCCGTTTGGCGAAGTTGGCTGTCTTTGTTAGGAAGAAATAGTCTTCACAGTTCGCAACGAGCCAGGCGGCCCAAACTGCTGCATATACCCTGACTCTGTTTGCAAGAGAAGTGACACATTTTCCCTAGTTAAAAGAAATTAATGTTAGCAGGCAATATTAACTAGATATGCAGGTTTAAAAATATATACTCGTGTATTGATTTTAAGAAAGGCATTGATGTTTATGGTTAGGTACACGTTGGAAGAAACAAAATTAAAGAAATTGGCCAAATCGGCGTCCAAAAATACCGATTTCCGATTGTTATGAAAACTTGAAATCGGCCCTAATTAATCGGCCATTCCGGTTAATCGGTCGACCTCAAGTGCGTACGGCCCAGTACATCACTGGGGCCAAGCTTCCTGCCATCCAGGACCTATATAATAGGCGGTGTCAGAGTAAAGCCCATAAAATTGTCAGACTCCAGGTACCCAAGTCATAGACTGTTTTCTTGCCTACCGCACGGCAAGCAGTACCGGCGCGCCAAGTCTAGGACCAAAAGTCTCCTTAACAGCTTCTACCCCCAAGCCATAAGACTGCTGAACAATTAATCAAATGACTCGGTACCGGTACCCCCGTATATAGCCGCGTTATTGTTATTTTATTGTTACTTTTTATTTTTTACTTTAGTTTATTTGGTAAATATTTTCTTAGCTCTTCTTGAACTGCACTGTTGGTTAAGGGCTTGTAAGTAAGCATTTCACGGTAAGGTTTACACTTCTTGTATTCGGCGCATGTGACAAATAACATTTGATTTGATTTGAACAGTACACAGAGTCTGTAGAAATGATTGACATATCCATTTTAAATACCCTACATTTCTCCTCTGAAAATCAGAGTAGCCTACATACCCATTTTAAGTGTCATATACCATACATCGCGATAATCACCAAACGGGAGAGAACAACTTCAACATTTCAATGTCATCCATAAACTGTGCCAACCAGCCACTAAATTTAAATGCATATTCTTGGAGTTCCAAGCCATCCAGCATTTATTTTATTCTGCCTCTGATTTCAATAACCTTAAAATCACATTAAATGATGAAAAATGCAACACAATTTCTGCTGACTCTGTCTGCTTTGAAATGCAAATGGACTTATTGGTTATATATAGCTAGGTTTCCATCCAAATGGCGACAGATTTTCATGGAAGTATTCTACAATCCGCATAAAGAAAACGTGAATTTTCCCTCCAGGGATGTGTTTCCACCAAACTGACTTGTTGCGTAAAGAAAATCAGTGCGTGATGACGTAGTGCACACAATGTACTTTTTCGCTTATGTTTTCATGCACTGAATAGAAATCTAAAATTCTATGTTTTCCATTGCATTTTCAACTCTACTGATAGTTTTGTCACAACTGTTGCGTTAAATAGCAAATGTGCCTACTCTGGTCTTGGCACGTGCTCTATCCAACAGCTCACAGATACAATGCGGGTAGGCTGTGCGAGTAGGCTCATCTACATGATGAGATGATTATGGATAAGAGTGAGAATATTTTTATTTGTGAAACGGCAGTCATGCAATGATCATCATGTCACCAGAATAAGACCCTTTATTACAAAGGCGCATCAAGCTCATCACCATGCACTTTCACCACCCTGTGAAGTTCATCATAATTTATTTAATCTGCAGACTAATAAACTGCATGGTTTCCTGAGTTATAGTTGGAGGACCACACACCACATCATCGCGTGACTCCAAGTTTAATTTGATATGATATTATTATATCAATATTTGCGCATAAAGGTGTTTCCACCGCCATTCTCGCATAATTAATTTTATCGACACCAAAAGATCCCACCATGTTGAACAAACAAATGATCTGCCAGCATTTATAAAATTGTACCAAAACGTCCCTGTTTCCATCACAGGTGTCGTGATTTTAGATTTTTTTTAGTTATTACTTGACTTGCACAACTGTCAATGGAAATGTGGTTTATAAGAGGGGTCTTTTAAATGCATAAGTGGGCCTCGAACCTAGTGCCCAAAGAAGTGAAATAACTGGACAGGGAACAATTTTAGAAGTCACAAAACTCTCCATTTACCTTGTGAGGGAGATGAGGTGGCTGTCACAAACTCCAAATAAAAGATTCTGCTGCCACATAGCGCCAATTCCAAAATATCAAATTTACATAAGTAATCGCACCCCTGAGTCAATACATGTTAGAAACACCTTTGGCAGCGATTACAGCTGCGAGTCTTTCTGGGTAAGTCTCTGGGAGCTTACTTTGCACACTTGGATTGTAAAATATTTGCACATTTATTATTTACATAATTCTTCAAACTCTGTAAAATTGGTTGTTAATCATTGCTAGACAACCATTTTCAAGTCTTGCCATAGATTTTAAAGCAGATTTAAGTCAAAACTGTAACTCGCCCACTCAGGAACATTCACTGTGTTCTTGATAAGCAACTCGTGTCGATTTGGCCTTGTTTAAGGTTATTGTCCTGCTGAAAGGTGAATACATCTCCCAGTGTCTGGTGGAAAGCAGACTAAAACAGGTTTCCAGGTTATGCCTGTACTTAGCTCCATTCAGTTTCATTTTTTAACCTGAAAAACTCTCCAGTCCTTGACGATTACAAGCATACCCATAACATGATGCAGCCACCACTATGCTTGAAAATATTGATACTCAGTAATGTGTTGTATTGGATTTGTATTTCTCAAAAAGTGCATATTACTTTAGTGCCTTGTTGCAAACAGGATACATGTTTTGGAATATTTTTTATTGTGTACAAGATTCCCCTTTTTCACTCTGTCAATTAAGTTAATATTGTGGAGTAACTACAATGACGTTGATCCTCAGTTTCTCCTATCACAGTCATTAAACTCTGTAACTGTTTTAAAGTCACCATTGGCCTCATGGTGAAATACCTGAGCGGTTTTCTTCCTCTCCGGCAACTGAGTTAGGAAGGATGCCTGTATCTTTGTAGTGACTGGGTGAATTGATACATACCATCCAAAGTATAATTAATAACTTCACCATGCTAAAAGGGATATTCAATGTCTACATTTTTTGTTTGACCTAAACTCAGCAAAAAAAGAAATGTCCCTTTATCAGGACCCTGTCTTTCAAAGATAATTCGTAAAAATCCAAATAACTTCACAGATCTTCATTGTAAACGGTTTAACCTGTTATGGCTAGGGGGCAGTATTTTCACGGCCGGATAAAAAACGTACCCGATTTAATCTGATTATTACTCCTGCCCAGAAACTAGAATATGCATATAATTATTAGCTTTGGATAGAAAACACTCCAAAGTTTCTAAAACTGTTTGAATGGTGTCTGTGAGTATAACAGAACTCATTTGGCAGGCCAAAACCTGAGAAGATTCCATGCAGGAAGTGCCCTGTCTGACAATTTCTTGGCCTTCTTGATTATCTCTATCCATTACAGGGGATCTCTGCTGTTACGTGACACTTCCTACGGCTCCCATGGGCTCTCAGAAGGCGTCAAAAAGCTGAATCGTGGCTTTGCAGGCTCTGGCTGAAAAAAAGTAGCGCGTTTGGATAGTGGCTGCTCACAGTACTGTGAGACTCAGGCTCGTGCACGAGTGGACTCCATGTTTTATCATTGAACATTGAACATTCCGGTCGGAATATTATCGCTTTTTTACGAGAAAAATGGCATAAAAATTGATTTTAAACAGCGGTTGACATGCTTCGAAGTACGGTAATGGAATATTTAGACATTTTTTGTCACGAAATGTGTCATGCGCGTGACCCTTATTTACACTTCGGATAGTGTCTTGAACGCACGAACAAAACGCCGCTATTTGGATATAACAATGGATTATTTTGAACCAAACCAACATTTGTTATTGAAGTAGCAGTCCTGGGAGTGCATTCTGACGAAGAACACCAAAGGTAATCAAACTTTTCAAATAGTAAATCGGAGTTTGGTCAGGGCTAAACTTGGTGGGTGTCTAAATAGCTAGCCGTGATGGCTGGGCTATCTACTCAGAATATTGCAAAATGTGCTTTCACCGAAAAGCTATTTTAAAATCGGACACCTCGATTGCACAAAGGAGTTCTGTATCTATAATTCTTAAAATAATTGTTATGTTTTTTGTGAACGTTTATCGTGAGTAATTTAGTAAATTCACCGGAAGTGTTCGGTGGGAATGCTAGTTCAGAACGTCACATGCTAATGTAAAAAGCTGTTTTTTGATATAAATATGAACTTGATTGAACAAAACATGCATGTATTGTATAACATAATGTCCTAGGGTTGTCATCTGATGAAGATCATCAAAGGTTAGTGCTGCATTTAGCTGTGGTTTTGTTTTTTGTGACATTATATGCTAGCTTGAAAAATGGGTGTCTGATTATTTCTGGCTGGGTACTCTGCTGACATAATCTAATGTTTTGCTTTCGTTGTAAAGCCTTTTTGAAATCGGACAGTGTGGTTAGATAAAGGAGAGTCTTGTCTTTAAAATGCTGTAAAATAGTCATATGTTTGAAAAATGGAAGTTTTTGTATTTTTGCGGAATTTGTAATTCGCGCCACGCCTATCATTGGATATTGGAGCAGGTGTTCCGCTAGCGGAACGTCTAGATGTAAGAGGTTAAACTCTGTTTCCCATGCTTGTTCAATGAACCATAAACAATTAATGAACATGCACCTGTGGAACGGTCGTTAAGACACTAACAGCTTACAGACGGTAGGCAACTAAGGTCACAGTTATGAAAACTGAGGACACTAAAGAGGCCTTTCTACTGACTCTGAAAAACACATCTGCGTGAATGTGCCTTAGGCATGCTGCAAGGAGGCATGAGGACTGCAGATGTGGTCATGGCAATAAATTACTATGTCCGTACTGTGAAACGCCTAAGACAGCGCTACAGGGAGACAGGACGGACAGCTGATCATCCTCGCAGTGGCAGACCACGTGTAACAACACTTGCACTGGATCGGTACATCCGAACATCACACCTGCGGGGCAGGTACAGGATGGCAACAACAACTGCCCGAGTCACACCAGGAATGCACAATCCCTAATCCCTCCATCAGTGCTCAGACTGTCCGCAATAGGCTGAGAGAGGCTGGACTGAGGGCTTGTAGGCCTGTTGTAAGGAAGGTCCTCACCAGACATCACCGGCAACAATGGCAACAACTATGGGCACAAAATCCACCGTTGCTGGACCAGACAGGACTGGCAAAAAGTGCTCTTCACTGACGAGTCGCAGTTTTGTCTCACCAGGGGTGATGGTCGGATTTGCGCTTATTGTCGAAGGAATGAGCGTTATGCCAAGGCCTGTACTCTGGAGTGGGATCGATTTGGAGGTGGAGGGTCCGTCATGGTCTGGGGCGGTGTGTCACAGCATCATCGGACTGAGCTTGTTGTCATTGCAGGCAATCCCAATGCTGTGCGTTACAGGGAAGACATCCTCCTCCCTCATGTGGTACCCTTCCTGCAGGCTCATCCTGACATGACCCTCCAGCATGACAATACCACCAGCCATACTGCTCGTTCTGTGTGTGACTTCCTGCAAGACAGGAATGTCAGAGCCCAGATCTCAATCCCATTGAGCACGTCGAGTCCTGTTGGATCAGAAGGTGAGGGCTAGGGCCATTCCCCCCAGAAATGTCTGGGAACTTTCAGGTGCCTTGGTGGAAGAGTGGGGTAACATCTCATAGCAAGAACTGGCAAATCTGATGCAGTCCATGAGGAGGAGATGCACTGCAGTACTTAATGCAGCTGGTGGCCACATATTACTTTTGGAACACATTATTCCATTTCTGTTAGTCACATGTCTGTGGAACTTGTTCAGTTTATCAGTTGTTGAATCTTGTTATGTTGATACAAATATTTACACATGTTAAGTTTGCTGAAAATAAATGCAGTTGACAGTGAGAAGATGTTTCTTTTTTTGCTGAGTTTATATACCTATAGGTGCCCGTCTTTGCGAGACATTGGAAAACCTCTGTGGTCTTTGTGGTTGAATCTGTGTTTGAAATTCACTGCTCGACTGAGGGACCTTACAGATAATTCATTATATGTGTGGGGTACAGAGATGATGTAGACATTCAAAAATAATTTATTACTGCACACAGTGAGTCCATGCAACTTATTATGTGACTTGTTAAGCAAATGTTTACTCCTGAACATATTTAGGCTTGCCATAACAAAGGGATTGAATACTTATTGACTCAAGACACTTCAGCTTATTATTTGAATACATTTGTAAACATTTCGAAAAACTTAATACCACTTTGACATTATGGGATGTTGTGTGTCTGTAGGCCAGTGACAAAATATATAAATGTAATCTTAAATTCAGGCCGTAACACAACAACATTTGGAAAAAGTCAATGGGTGTGAATACTTTCTGAAGGCACTGTATCTGTCACGCTCGTTGTAAAGATGGGACCAAGGCGCAGCGGGAATGTGTGAACTCATCTTCTTTTATTGAAGGAACGTGAACACAAAACAAAATAACAAACAATGACGACGAAGACAGTCCTGTCAGGCTAAACGCTAAACATGGAACAACTACCCACAAAAACCCATGAAAAAACACCCCTACTAAATAGGACCTTCAATTAGAGGCAATGAGAAACAGCTGCCTCCAATTGAAGGTCAAACCAATAAACTAAGCATAGAAATAGATAAACTAGACACAGACATAGAATAGACTAACATAGAACATTGCCCAACAAACCCCTGCCACATTAAACCAACACCCCTGCCACATCCTGACCAAACTACAATAACAAATAACCTCTTTACTGGTCAGGACGTGACAGTATCTCTACCATCATCATAGGGTCTCAATCTGTGCATTGTAGTCTACAGAATAAGGCAAACAGTTGAGACTATACTTTTTGTGAATCAGGGAACTCACTTTCTATCCTATAGATAAATTAATAAACACATGTATTTGTTAACCATAAACTTATTATTGGCATTACAATGACATAGGTCTGAAATGTGTATGGTGCATTCTATTAGAATAATCTATAACATCCTGCATGATAAAAAAATAATAATAATTAGGCCATGTCCGCCCAAAGTTCCCACATGACTTTGAGATGCAGCATTGTCATTAACTCTGATGGCACAGCTGTGACAAAACAAATGTTTCTTTCACAAGCCTGGGAACCACTGAAAATGCCTGCAGCACTGTTAATTCCTCTGGAAATCGTATCACTCAAAACTAAATATTATGGGAGTTGAAAAACTAGTGTTTGACATATGATTCATGCACATTAGGCCCCTCTCTGCAGAAAGTAGAGGCTTCATATGAATATATCAGGCTAGCTAAATGAGTACCAGGTATCTTATATCCTGATGCCTAGTCACCTTACCCCTATACATATCTACCTTTATCACACCCGTATCCCTGCACATTGTAAATATGGTACTGGAACTGACTGACCCCGTATATATTATGCTTGCTTACTTTCTCGTGTTCTTATTATTATCTCTTGTGTGTTTTTGTTCTACCTTATGATATTTTTAATAGTACATTGTTATTGATTACTGCATTGTTGGGTTTAGAGCTTGCAAGAAAGGCATTTCACTGTACAGTACTTGTGCATATGGCATTGAAACTTGAAGAACTTGAAAACCACTGCTGTAATGAAGGTGAGAGACTGAATAATCTAATGGCAACTGCCTTGCTGGCACAATGACACTTTGTCCAAGCGACTCCTAAACTCGTTCTTTAACAGTATCCCATGACGAAGGATGCTAGTCTAATGTAAGAGGAGGTCATCACCAGTGGTGGAAAAAGTACTCAATTTTCATACTTGAGTAAAAGATATGTTAACAGAAAATCCTCAAGTAAAAGTGAGTCACCCAGTAAGATACTACTTGAGTAAAAGTCTAAAAGTATTTGGTTTTAAATATACATAAGTATCAAAAGTAAATGGAATTGCTAAAATATACTTAAGTATTAAATGTTAAAGTATAAATAATTTCAAATTCCTTATATTAAGCAAACCAGATGGGACAGTTTTTATTATTTTTTATTATTGATGGATAGCCAGGGGCACACTCCACCACTCAGACATAATTTACAAACAAAGCATTTGTGTTTAGTGAGTCTGCCAGATCAGAGGCAGTAGGTATGACCGGGGATGTTCTCTTGATGAGTGCATGAATTGAACCATTTTCCTGTCAAAATGTAACGATTACTTTTGAGTGTCAGGGAAAATGTATGGAGTAAAAAGTATATTATTTTCTTTAGGAATGTAGTGAAGTAAAAGTTGGCAAAAATATAAAAAGTAAAGTACAGATACCCCAAAAAACTACTTATATGGGTACTTTAACCTGTTAGGGCTAGGGGGCAGTATTGACACGGCCGGATAAAAAACGTACCCAATTTAATCTGGTTACTACTCCTGCCCAGTAACTAGAATATGCATATAATTATTGGCTTTGGATAGAAAACACCCTAAAGTTTCTAAAACTGTTTGAATGGTGTCTGTGAGTATAACAGAACTCATATGGCAGGCCAAAACCTGAGAAGATTCCATGCAGGAAGTGGCCTGTCTGACAAGTTGTGTTTCATCTTGGCTCTTTTTATTGAAGACTGAGGATCTTTGCAATAACGTGACACTTCCTACGGCTCCCATAGGCTCTCAGAGCCCCTTCCATCATCCCTTTGATGCGGTGAAGTTGTCCTGTTCCCTTAGCAGAAAAACACCCCCAAAGCATAATGTTTCCACCTCCATGTTTGACGGTGGGGATGGTGTTCTTGGGGTCATAGGCAGCATTCCTCCTCCTCCAAACACGGCGAGTTGAGTTGATGCCAAAGAGCTTCATTTTGGTCTCATCTGACCATAACACTTTCACCCAGTTGTCCTCTGAATCATTCAGATGATCATTGGCAAACTTCAGACGGGCATGTATATGTGCTTTCTTGAGCAGGGGGACCTTGCGGGCGCTGCAGGATTTCAGTCCTTCACGGCATAATGTGTTACCAATTGTTTTCTTGGTGACTATGGTCCCAGCTGCCTTGAGATCATTGACAAGATCCTCCCGTGTAGTTCTGGGCTGATTCCTCACCGTTCTCATGATCATTGTAACTCCACGAGGTGAGATCTTGCATGGAGCCCCAGGCAGAGGGAGATTGACAGTTCTTTTGTGTTTCTTCCATCTGCGAATAATCGCACCAACTGTTGTCACCTTCTCACCAAGCTGCTTGGCGATGGTCTGTAGCCCATTCCAGCCTTGTGTAGGTCTACAATCTTGTCCCTGACATCCTTGGAGAGCTCTTTGGTCTTGGCCATGGTGGAGAGTTTGGAATCTGATTGATTGATTGCTTCTGTGGACAGGTGTCTTTTATACAGGTAACAAGCTGAGATTAGGAGCACTCCCTTTAAGAGTGTGCGTTTTTCAGGATTTTTGTTGTTGTTATTCTGTCTCTCACTGTTCAAATAAACCTACCATTAAAATTATAGACTGATAATTTCTTTGTCAGTGGGCAAACGTACAAAATCAGCAGGGGATCAAATACTTTTTTCCCTCACTGAATGACTGTGTTGCAAATGGGGATGTGAAACTTACACCTCAGACTGAAGTGTCCCCACTTGTGTCTTCGAATGACTAGCTTTCTGTGTGGCGCGACTGGTAAAACACTTTGGGAAGGCAGTCACATGTGCTAGCAAGGCAGAGGTCCTTGGTTCGAGCCTCACTGTGAGACGAATCCATAAAAGTGGTATTCGCTAGGCAAGCGGTGTGATGTCCTTTACGCCCGCATGTGCAATTCCATGGCCTTACTACTTAAGACAAACATTGAGTGAATATATAGGCTGCTACAGAATAACTGTCATACGCAATAGTCATATGCTGCCAAGCCTGCCTGTTGTCATAACGGCCTAGTTTTAATGACATAAGTGATACAATGTTGAATCACTTGTGTCAATAATTAAATATTCAGATGTTATAACAAACTATGCAGTGAGCCTCCCTTGTCAACACGTGCTCCATAAGGTTTTCCCGGGATTAACGTTGGACATTAGGGTAGACTGTAACAATTTAAATAGCCTATGAACCTGAATTTGAGGCATGTCATCATTACTGCCTATTGTCAGAACAACATTGGAATGCACATCTGGTTCAGAAATGCGTAGCAGCAAGCTAGCTGCGACCACAGATGCTACTGATATATATTCAATATTCAACACTGGCCACTGTAGTCGACTATAGACATAGTCTTGAACTTATGATCAATATTGTATCTGACTCTACCCCCAACCCCCTCCCCTCTTCAGTACTGGTTCCCCCCTTCAATTACAGTACATCTACGTGATTGAAACTGAAATTGTAAGAGGCATTACAAAGAAAACGACACTGATGATAGCCTATTTGCCAAGTTACCAACGTGTTTTCATTACTAGCAATATTCATGAACCATTACAAATATTCACAAATTGCCCATCATTGTACTTCTGTGGTTTACCATTAAAAGATAGACATTATTTAAACTAAATTACATGAAAGTACAGATGTGATCTATAAAAACTAATCTTTAGGATCCAAAACAGTTTCAAATAAGAAGTACACACATTTCCAAACATGATTAATCCAATAATGGCAATGAAATGTACGTGAGAATAAGAACCACTGGTATAATCATGAAGGGATTGTCTTACAATCCATGGTGAAAGAACAATAAATAACAGTCTGATTACAAATCACTAATTTGGCTAGTGGAGGAATATTAATGGCAATGATGGCCTCCACAGATATTTCATGATTAGGCTAAAGTGACACAAGCCTATGCCATTGTTTCTTTCACACGAATGTGTCTTTTTAAAACACTTAAAACCATTGGAGGGCACAGTCACTTGTCAGAGGAGAAATAAAATGCTCATGAAGGCGCTATTGATGAGGCACTTGTGCAACGGCATGCCAGTCTCTCTCGGAAATGCAAGAATGAGACCGACCGTCAGGTTTCAGTCAAAAGCATATATAAAAACTAAAATTATGCACAAATTATAATTTATCAATAGACTACCATGAAAAGACAATAAATTGTCACCGTCATTCATCAGGCATTTAATCACTGTAGGCTAATTGAGAAACGTTTTGGCTCTGGATATATTGCATACATGCAAGTTTTTCTCAAACTATTAAACGTCAGATTAGACGTATGACACAGTCACATCTCTATAGAGCAAACCCCACATATGGAAAGGATTTTAACTTACCGTTAGCTGCGGTAATCAGACATGCAAAAATAAGCAGGGTATGCTTAAATTTCCCCATCGCAGTCATGTTCGTTGTTATTCCACGCAGCCCCCGGTTTCTTGGGTTTTGTTCAACGATCACAAAAATGCATAGAGATCCAGCTTTGGCAAGAAGATGTGACGCCTATGGTGCAGGGATTCGCCTATATTGGCTCTCATATCATCAATAAATGCTACTGCAAACATACGAGATTGTCGAGCAGAGACCCAAATAGGTTTCCTTGATCCGAGGATAGACAGAATGTGTACTGTGGACTACTACGAGATTGCAAGTGAGGGAAGAGTAGAGGGAGCCTGTATCCAACAAAAAGAGTTGGACTCAACCATCATATACAGCCCGGTCTCATAGAGTAGACGTAATACAGTAATTGTAAATCCGAGACACTCAAATTAGTATTATGTTACATTTGGTATGATTACATAAGACAACAAAAAGAGTTGGACTCAACCATCATATACAGCCCGGTCTCATAGAGTAGACGTAATACAGTAATTGTAAATCCGAGACACTCAAATTAGTATTATGCCACTTAAGGCAAAAACTAAAGTAGGGTGGTATGTCCGGGTGGACATGTAGACATGTGACGTGAATGTCTAGCAACCTAAAGGTTGTATGTTAAATATCATCACGGACAACTTTTGCATTTTAGCTAATTAGCTACTTTACAACTACTTTTAAAAAAGTACAACTACTTAGCATGTTATCTAACCCTCCCCCTAACCCTTTAACTTAACACCTAACCTTAAGCCTAACCTTAACCCCTAACCTCTAGCAAATGTTATTGTTAGCCACCTAGCTAACATTTGCCCGACAAATTGGAGTTCGTAACATATCATACATTTTGCAAATTCGTAACATACTGTATAGATTGCAATTGATAACATATTTTACAAAAAGGATGATGGACATACACAAATGAATACATACCACACGAAATGTAACATATCATACTCATTGGAGTGTCTCAGAATTATATTTACTATGTTACATCTACTCCTGAGTCCAGGTTGCCATATAAAATACATGAGAATTTAGAATCAATCTGAGTGCCTGTACTGCAACTTTGAGACTGGTAGAATACCACCACTCTGAAGAAGCACCTACACAGGTGCAAATGCATCAAATTCAGTGAAACGCATGTTAGCACTGTAATATCACCTACTAGACCAAGAGATTAATGATTGACAGACAATGTGACCAAGAGAAGGAAAATGTGAACATGTTTTAAATTTATATTTTCTATGTTTCTGCTTTACACGAACCCTAGGAATTAAACCAATTTCACATGATCACACCTGTAGGCTGCTTCAGCCATTATAAAATCGAATCAAATTAATATGCAAGCGATTGTTGCGTGTAGCCTTTGTTGATTGGTGTAGCCCAGTATGTAAGCATAGTGGGAACACCACTGCTTTATAATCGGAAATGTAACACTGCATTCTTATCATCACTCTTCAACTAGCACCAATGCTCTGTTCCCTCCATTTTGGTACAAAATACATACATAGACATTATGATGTGGTTAACGAAATATGTTTCACAATTGCACTTTGTTTTTAGAAGGTGTGGATGACTCCTGCATAAAGCTGAAATTCCCTTAAGGTGGATGTCTACTTGCATCTATTTGATTATAAAGTAACCTAAATTATCTGGTTTGCTGTATTGGGAGAAAAAAATTGTAATTTGTATGGACAGGTAACTAATGGAAGAAAGCTTATCATCAAACCTTTCAAAACATCAAATTCCAATTCACCTTACAAAACATGTTCAAATAGGATAGAACACAATGTGTTTAGTTGTGCACATGTTCATTAAGCCTACATGCAACTAAAAATATTCAGTCATTTCCAAAATAGAAAGTCTAAAATGGTAAGTCCAGCTGTTTTCTGTTAACTGCGTCATGTGCATTGGACAGCAACACACTAAAGTAAAACGTGTGACTCTGCTGCCATCTAGTGAAAATGAATACCTGGCCAGTATACTGAATGTTCCGAAGTCCACAATAGTTTAAAGACAAATAATATAGTTTTCACTCCAATAAAGATGTACAATTACAAATGATCAAGGGCCTACACAAACAAGAGTTTTGGTGAGATTTAGAAATACATTTTTAGAGGAGAGAATGAAAATGTCATTAAACAAACACGAACAAACAGGTAGATAGATCTATTGTCTATTCTGAATGTGGCATTCCTCTCTCCCTCTTGATAGTAATTGGCTGAAAGGACTGAATTAGAGATCAATGTGGGTGGGGAGATTTTCTGTGGCTCTACACTAATTTGAATGACAAAATTCACTGAGCTGAAAATTAGAACTGATTAACAGTGAAATTGATATTTCTGTATAATCTGCAAGGTCTAAGTATGCCATCGTGCATATTTAATTGAGGAATTAATGAATTGGCCATTCAGTGAACCACGATTGAGTGATGAGTAAATCATGCCAGAGATCTGAACACTTGCTAAAGCCTATGCTTTAGTTCAGTGGGTTAACAAAGTACACTGAACAAAAATATCAAACAAAGTGTTAGTCCCATGTTTCATGAGCTGAAATAAAAAATCCCAGAAATGTTCGATACGCACAAAAAAGCTTATTTCGCTCAAATGTTGTGCACAAATTTGTTTACATCTGCGTTGGTAAGCATTTCTCCTTTGCCAAGATATTTGATCCACCTGGCAGGTGTGGCATATCAAGAAGCTGATTAAACAGCATGATCACTACACAGGTGCACCTTGTGCTGGGGGCACTAAAAGGCCACTCTAAAATGTGCATTTTTGTCACACAACACAATGCCACAGGTTTTGAGGGAACGTGCAATTGATATGCTGACTGCAGGAATGTCCACCAGAGGTGTTGTCAGAGAATTGAATGTTCATTTCTCTACCATAAGCCGTCTCCTACTTTGTTTAAGAGAATTTGGCAGTACCTCCAACTGGCCTCACAACTGCAGACCACGTGTATGGCGTTGTGTGGGCGAGCGGTTTGCTGATGTCAATGCATTTTTTTAAGGTATCTGTGACCAACCGATGCATATCTGTATTACCAGTCATGTCAAATCCATAGATTAGGGCCTAATGAATGTATTTAAATTGACTGATTTCCTCATATGAAATGTAACTCGGTAAAATCAATGAAATTGTTGCATGTTGCGTTTTAATATTTTTGTTCAGTATATAATGGCAGGTGAAAGGGATTCAGCCCCAGTTGGTCACATTAGCAATCGTGTTTTCTTGCCAACAGTGTTTGCAACGTCATTCTGTAAACTACCTTTAAATATTGCAAGCCAAAATTCTACCTATTGCACCCTACTAATGACAAGCACTTTTGGCAATGAAAGTAGGCCTACTCTGCAAAGAAATACCACCACCGTTAATCACTCACTCCACCCACAGCTTACAGGTAAGCAGTTCAGTGAGGGGTTATTTTCAATACTGCATCCACGCAAAACTCTTCTGATAACTACCACATATCCTGAAGAAAACTAATATGGATTTTAATGGAATAAACAATCAACCAAATCCTTGCAAACCCTATATCCTCCACCCTGATATCCTGTATGTTTATCTTATAACTGTAGTAACACTGTAATTAATACAGTAATATCATTGTTACATACAGTACCAGTCAAATGTTTGGACACACCTACTAATTCAAGGATTTTTCTTTATTTTTACTATTTTCTTTCCTTCTTAATGTGTTTGAGCCAATCAGTTGTGTTGTGATAAGGTAGGGGTGGTATACAGAAGATAGCCCTATTTGGCAAAAAAACAAGTTCATTAAAGTTAACTGCACCTCAGATTGCAGCCCAAATAAATGCTTCTACGAGTTCAAGTTACAGACATATCTCAACGTCAACTGTTCAGAGGAGACTGTGTGAATCAGTCCTTCATGATCGAATTGCTGCCAAGAAACCACTACTAAAGGACATTATTCCTTGCTACCCATTCCGAAACAAACTGCAGCTCTTTGTTAAGTGTTGCAGTAAAAAAAGTCTACTTTTATTTAATTGGCAAGTCAATTAAGGACAAATTCTTATTTTCAATGACAGCCTAGGAACAGTGTGTTACCTGTCTTGTTCAGGGGCAGAATGACAGAATTTTACCTTGTCAGCTCAGGGATTTGATCTTGCAACCTTTCGGGTACTAGTCCAATGCTCTAACCACTAGGCTACCCCATTTCAGTCACTGTAGTAGCTGATGTGTATAGTTTTGAGTCATCCACATGCATAGACACACATGCATGGCCTTACTCAAAGCCAGTGGCATGTCGTTAGTAAAGATTGAAAAAAGCAAGGGGCCTAAACAGCTACCCTGGGGAATTCCTGCTTCTACCTGGAATATGTTTGAGAGGCTTCCATGAAAGAACACCCTCTGTGTTCTGTAAGACAAGCAACTCTTTATTCACATTATAAAGGGGGTGTAAAGCCATAACACACAAGTTTCTCCAGCAGCAGACTATAATCGATAACGTCAAAAGCTGCGCTGAAGTCTTACAAGACAGCCCCCACAATAATTTGATCATCAATTTCTCTCAGCCAATCATCAGTCATTTGTGTAAGTGCTGTGCTTGTTGAATGTCCTTCTCTATAAGCGTGCTGAAAGTCTGTTGTCAATTTGATTACTGTGAAATAGCATTGTATATGGTCAAACATCATTTTTTCCAGAAGTTTACTAAGGGTTGGTCGGCTATTTGAGCCAGTAAAGGGGGCTTTACTATTCTTGGGTTGCGGAATTACTTTAGCTTCCCTCCAGGCCTGAGGGCACACACTTTCTAGTAGGCTTAAATTGAAGATGTGGCAAATAGGAGTGGGGGTGCTTTGCTAGTGACACTGTCTGTGATTTATTTAGAATTCAAGTCACACTTAACCAGCATGGCTACCGCAGAAATCTGCAGCGATACACCATCCCATCTGGTTTGCGCATAGTCCCACTATCATTTGTTTTTCAGCAGGACAATGACCCAACACACCTCCAGGCTGTG
This sequence comes from Salmo salar, assembly GCF_965601325.2. Classification (NCBI taxonomy): domain Eukaryota; kingdom Metazoa; phylum Chordata; class Actinopteri; order Salmoniformes; family Salmonidae; genus Salmo; species Salmo salar. The sequence continues at coordinate 80,906,626 of NC_138291.1, read as the reverse complement.
GAAGGGCTATTTGACCAAGAAGGAGAGTGATTGAGTGCTGCATCAGATGACTTTGCCTCCACAATCACCCGATCTCAACCCAATTAAGATGGTTTGGGATTTGGGAAAAACCCTTGAATGAGTAGGTGTGTCCTACCGGTACCCCCTGTACATAGCCTTGCTACTGTTAAATTCTTAATTTACAATGACGCTGGGCCAATTGTGCGGCACCCTATGGGACTCTCGATCACGGCCGGTTGTAATACAGCCCGGGATCAAACCAAGGTCTGTAATGACACCTTTAGCACTGAGATGCAGTGCCTTAGATTGCTGCGCCACTCGTGCTACGGGTCACTATTACTATTGTTCACATGTGTACACATTACCACTAGTATATAACCATAAGTATTTACAGTGCATTCGGAAAGTATTGATCCTTGAATTTTTCCACATTTTGTTACGTTACAGCCTTATTTTAAAATTGATAAAATACATTCTCCTCATCAATCACACAATACTATAATGACAAAGCAAAAACAAGTTTAGACATTTTTGCACATTTATTAAAATTAAAAAACATATACCTTATCTACGTAAGTATTCAGACCCTTTGCTATGAGACTCAAAATCGAGCTCAGGTGCATCCTGTTTGCATTGATCATCCTTGAAGTTTCTACAACTTCATTGGATTCCACCTGTGGTAAATTCATTTGATTGGACATGATTTGGAAAGGCACACATCTGTCTATATAAGGTTCCACAGTTGACAGTGCATGTCAGAGCATAAACCAAGCCATGAGGTTGAAGGAATTGTCCGTAGAGCTCCGAGACAGGATTGTGTCTAGGCACAGATCTGGGGAAGGGCACCAAAAAATGTCTGCATCATTGAAGATCCCCCCCCCCCCCCCCCCCCCAAGAACACAGTGGCCTCCATCATTCTTAAATGGAAGAAGTTTGGAACCACCGAGCAATCGGGAGAGATGGGTCTTGGTCCGGGAGGTGACCAAGAACCCGATGGTCACTGACAGAGCTCCAGAGGTCCTCTGTGTAGATGGGAGAACCTCCCAGAAGGACAACCATCTCTGCAGCACTCCACTAATGAGGAATTTATTGTTGAGTCGCCAGACGGAAGGCACTCCTCAGTAAAAGGCACATGACAGCCCGCTTGGAGTTTGCCAAAAGGCACCTAAAGGACTCAGACCATGAGAAACAAGATTCTCTGGTCTGATGAAACCAAGATTGAACTCTTTGGCCTGAATGCCAAGTGTCACGTCTGGAGGAAACCCGGCACCATCCCTATGGTGAAGCATGGTGGTAGCAGCATCGTGTTGTGGGGATGTTTTTCAGCGACTGGGAGGCTAGTCAGGATCGAGGGATAGATGAACGGAGCAAATTACAGAGATCCTTGGTGAAAACCTGCTCCAGAACGCTCAGGACCTCAGACTGGGGCAAAGGTTCACCTTCCAACAGGACAACAACCCTAAGCACACAGCTAAGACAACGCAGGTGTGGCTTGGGGACACGTCTCAATGTCCTTGAGTGGCCCAGCCAGAACCCGAACTTGAACCCGATAGAACATCTCTGGAGAAACCTGAAAATAGCTGTGCAGCGACACTCCCCATCCAACCGGTCAGAGCTTGAGAGGATCTGCAAAGGAGAATGGGAGAAACTCCCCAAATACAGGTTTGCCAAGCATGTAGCGTCATACCCAAGACGACTCTTGGCTGTAATCGCTGCCAAAGGGTCTTCAACAAAGTACTGAGTAAAAGGTCTGAATACTTATGCAAATGTGACATTTTATTTTCTATTTTTAATACATTTGCAAAAATTTCTAAAAACCTGTTTCTATTTAGTCATTATGGGGTATTGTGTGTAGATTGATGAGGATAATTTGTATTTTATCCATTTTAGAATAAGGCTGTAACGTAACAAAATGTGGAGGAAGTCAAGGCGTCTGAATATTTTCTGAATGCACTGTATATATTCATGCTACCAGTCACTTTCTAACACTGTTTACATGTATATCCACCTATCAGGCCTATACTGTCACTCTAACACACACTCACTTACACACTCACTCACTCACACACACACACACACACACACACACTTACATGTATATACAAACACTCAACAACATGCATACACCCAGGGCCAGCTCTAGACTTTTGGGGGTAAAACATGTTAGTGGCCCCTCTCTTGACTTTGGAGGGAAACATATATGTTTTAAATTCATTTCCTGCAATTCTACACATTTTGTCATGGGGCGTAAAGAAAATGTTGCAGTTTTAGTGCAAGTTTTGTGTGTAATTCTGCACATTTTGCGATGGGGAGGAGGGAACTTTTCAATTTTATAATACTTTTCATGCAATTCCAGTCATTTACCATAGGGCAGAGATTTTTTGTTGTTGCAGTTTTACAGCTAATTTCCTGCAATTTTACCCAATTTTGTAATGACATATGCCATGTTAATGATATCTGAGTGAGAATGACAAACAAAGTTTAAAACGCTAAGAAAACAAATGTCATGTTTTTTTCTAGGTCTAAACTCTGTTAGAAACACTTTTGTAATCACTAGCTTGGATGGTACTCAAATCATACAGGTCTCTGCATATAAATACTTAAGGGTATGGTTAGATGATAGGCTTTCTTTTAAAAAACATGTTACTGAATTGGGAAAAAAGCTCAAATTCAAGATAGGGTTCCTTTACAGAGACAGGGCTTGTCTGTCCTCCGTAAATAGAAAACAAATTGTGCAGGCTACTTTTATGTCCATTTTAGATTATGGTGATATTATCTATATGCATGCATCGGCAAACACATTAAAACCACTGGATGCTATTTACCATTGTGCACTCAGGTTTATCACGGGTGATAGTTACAAAACTCATCACTGTATCCTTTATCAACATGTGGGTTGGGCATCCCTATCTGTGAGGCAAGAGCAACATGCTCTCTTCTTTACTTATAAAGCACTTCTTTTAAAACTACCTCCATATATATCATCATTAATTTCCACTAGATATACTAATTTTAAAACCAGATCACAGATGTGGATTACATTAGAGACTCCTGCGGTCTCCACAGAGTTGGGTAGGACTGCCTTTAGTTCCTTTGCACCTTATTTATGGAACAAACTGCAGATCCAACTTAAGTTAGACACTCTGGTGTCCCTTGCCCATTTCAAAAATGTTATGGAGGATCAATATGATGTTGTCTGTGATTGTTTCTGTTGAATTGTATGTTTGAAATGTTCTTGTCTGTATGCCTAAAACTGTACATGTCAACATGTTTACACAGGGCACAGCCGTAAAAGAGATCCAGGTCTCAGTCTGTATTCCCTGTTAAAATAAAGAATTTTTTTTTAAAGAAAAATTTAAAAAAAATGAGTGGGGGACCCCTGGAGGTCAGGGCCCCTCGGCGGGTACCCGTTCAGTATTAGGCCATGATTACTACTGTACAAGTTTAGATAGCTGGCTAGACTAACTACTGTCAGTGACTGACATAAGATAAAAATAAATCAACATTTCGAAATTACACCGAGGCCGGGAGCCCTAAGTGACCTCTTATTTCTGGAACCGGCCCTGCACGCAACCACCTACCAGTTATGCTGCTGCTATACTGTTTATTATTATTATTTATCCTGCTACAAGTAGCTTTATCCTAATCCCCACCTATATGTACATAGTGTACATCTACCTCCAATAGTCCAGTATCCCTGAACATTGTACATTTGGCACTGACCCTGTATATAGCTTCTGAACTTATTTCACGTTTTCTCTTTATTTTTTTTATACCATTTTGATATTGATTACTGCACTGTCGGGTAGAGCATACAAGTTAAACATTTCACTGTATATGTGACAATAAAACTTGAACTTGTAAATTGTGTATATGCAGGGCTCTCCTGTGAAAGAGACCTGGTCTCAATGGGACTCGCTGCTAAAATAAAGGTAAAATAAATAATAAACCCATAGACATTATGAAAGGATTTGTGTTTTGATATATAATTGAAATTTGTTCAAGAAGTAAACTTGAGAAACATTTGAAACGTATTTCTATTGGAAAACATGTTATCTTTGACCTTACTCAATGAACAAAGCCATTTCATTACAGGGATGTGAGAAGGTTCCTGTTCTTTTGACCCGAGGACAGCAAGGGAAACATCTGTGAACAATTTTTAAGCCGTTTCAGTGATGTCTACTTTTGGAGATTTCTCTGACTCACATTTCCTCAATAGTGTCGGCCAAAACCTACTTAAAATCTGAGTGCGCAACAAAAATTGTAATGCAAATTTCCCAACCGGCAAGAATCACATTTACAGATGCGCTATATTAATTTGACCAAATGTTTTACAGCAGAAAAATAATTCTGCAGCAACAGGAAATGTGAATTATTATATGGATTATAATGAATGGACAATTTTGTAGGGGTTGATGCATTTTTGATTAAGGCAAATAAAAATGTATTCATAAATTAAAGTGGAAATTACAAACTTTATAAGCCTTTAACACTACAATTGTCATTTCTCGTTAAAAGGATACTTCGGGATTTTGGCAATTTATCAACTTGCCCAGAGTCAGATTAACTTGTGGATACCAATTTTATGTCTATGTGTCCAGTTTGAAGGAATCTCGAGGTAGTTCCGCAAGTTTTAGCAATACACAAGGCTGAAGAAATCATGTCATAAAACGAAGACTCTAACAGAACCTACAGTGAAAGCAAATAAAACATTCAATTATTGTGCAAAAGTTCTGTCAAGATCCAACAACTTTTAACCTGCATAGGTATGGCTTGTGTTGAAATGATGGTGCTGGAGTGGATAGTAGCTGTCTTACGGGCTCTTAACCAATTCTGATATTTTATGTGTTTTTTTACACTGATCTTTAACATAATGTCTCCGCCATCATTTCCTATGACCGAAAGAGCTTCTGGACATTAGAACAGCGATCATTATACTCGATTTGGATGAAAATGTCTACTTCAACGAGTCGGAAGCTCTGACATTCTGCTCATTCTGGACCAGTCTCTAATCCCCGGGACTCGAAAGTGGCGGCAAAAGAGAGGCAGGCGAGGCTGCATCCTGACGAGAGTACATTGGAGGGCAAAAAGAGACCACCATTGCGCTCTGTTCTATTGGCGAATGTGCAGTCAGTGGAGAACAAACTGGATGAGCTCCATTTGAGACTATCCTATCAACGGGACCTGAAAAACTGTAATATTCTATGTTTCTCGGGGTTGTGGCTGAACGAGGACAAGGTTAATATACCGTACATCCAGCTGGTTTTTCTATGCATCGTCAAGACCGGACGGCAGACTCGGGTAAGACAAAGGGAGGAGGGGTGTGTCTCTTAACAGCAGCCGGTGCATGATTTCTAATGTTAAGGACGTCTCAAGTTTTTGCTCTCCTGAGTTAGAAAACTTCATGATAAGCTGTAGACCATACTATTTATATAGTTTTATATATAGTTTTCATCTATATTCTTCATAGCTGTCTATTTACAACCTCAAACCTGAACACCTAATTAAATGGCTACCCAGACTATTTGCATTGTCCCCCCCCCCCCCCCCCCCCTTTTACACCGCTACTACTCTCTGTTGTTGTCATCTATGCATAGTCACTTTAATAACTCTACCTACATGTACATATTACCTCAACTAACCGGTGCTCCCGCACATTGACTCTTTACCGGTACCCCCCTGCATATAGTCTCGCTATTGTTATTTTACTGCTGCTCTTTAATTACTCGTTAATCTTATTTCTTATTCTTATACGTATTTTTTCAATGGCGTGGTTGGTTAGGGGCTCGTAAGTAAGCATTTCACTGTAAGGTCTACACTTGGTGTATTCAGCGCATGTGACTAATACACATTTTATTTTATTTTTAAACCGATGCTGGCACTGTACTCAACAAGTGGTGTAGGGCCATAAGCAAACAGGAAAATGTACATCCAGAGGCGGTGTTCCTCATGGCCGGTGATTTTAATGCAGGGAAACTGTTTTACCTAATTTTAAACAGCATGTCACCTGTGCAACTAGAGGCAACAAAACCATAGATCACTTTTACCCCACACATAGAAATGCATACAAGGCCCTCCCTTGCCATCCCTTTGGCAAATCAGATCATACTCTAACTTTATCCTCCTGCTTCCTGCTTAAAATAAAAAAACTCTGAAGTGATCGGATGGAGCGGATGCTAAGCTACGGTACTGTTTCGCTAGCAGACTGGAATATGTTCCGGGATTCATCCAATAACATTGAGGAGTTTACCATATCAGTCACCGGCTTCATTAATAAGTATGAGGACAGACGCTGGGAGACGAGAAGCAAGGAGTGAAGATTTAATGGATAAACGGACATATAACAAAACAAGAACAGCGTCTGGACATAGGGAACAAAACAACATTAATGCAGACATGGGTAAGAAACTGAAGAAGTGACAGATATAGGGGAGGCAATCAATAAAGTAATAGAGTCCAGGTGAGTCCCATGAAGCGCTGATGTGCGTAACGACGGTGTCTGGTGTGCGTAATGATGGGCCGCCTGGCGCCCTTTAGTGCCAGAGAGGGGGAGCGGTAGCAGGCGTGACAAATAAGTGCATCAACTACGTCGTCCCGACAGTGACCGTGTACGTACAGTATATACCCCAACCAGAAGCCATGGATTACAGTCAACATCTGCACTAATCTGGATGCTTATAAGAAATCCAGCTATGACCTCCGAGACATCAAACACGCAAAGTGTCAATACAGAACTAAGATCGAATCCTATTAAGCCAGCTCTGACGCACGGTAGATGTGGCAGGGCTTGCAAACTATCATCGATTACAAAGGGAAAACCAGCCGTGGGCTGCCCAGTGGCACGAGCCTACTAGATGAGCATAAATACCTTCTATGCTCGCTTCGAGGGAAGCAACACTGAGCCATGCATGAGAGCACCAGCTTTTCTGAATGACTGTGATCTCACTCTCCGTAGCCAATGTAAGACTTTTAGGTTAAACAGGTTTACATTCTCAGGGCCGCAGGGCCAGACGAAATACCAGGAAGCTTACTCAGAGCATGCGCTGACGAGCTGGACAGTGTCTTCACTGACATTTTCAACCTGTCCCTGACCCGGTCTGTAATACCAACTTGTTTCAAGCAGACCACTGTGGTCCTGTGCCCAAGAACACCAAGGTAACCTGCCTAAATGACTATCACCCCATAGTGTTACAGAGTCTAGTTGATAGGTAATCGACTAGCTGGGCTGTTCCCTGGAGTCCGTGTGTAGGGACTTGTACAATGCTTGAACAAGGCTATTGAACTTCTCATTGGTGTCTGTCTGTATTCCTTTATCCAACATATAATACTGAGACATGGTGTTAGAAGTGAGGCTTCTACCCCACCAAGCTCTCCAGCTTGTGGCCCTAATTCTACCCGTCAGAGCCCATACTTACTCACGGGTGGATCGGCTGTGTAAGCCACCATACAGGCTTACTCTGTAAGCAAGGGACTATGTTAACTTGTCCTATGTTAATATAAAAAAAAATAAAAAAAGAGGAAGGTGATAACAGAAGTAAAAAGAAAATGTAATGCTTTTTCAATTGTTATGACTTGACTGTTAAGAACTTAATGTTGTGTCATTATGTTTGCACTTTCTATTGAAAAGGATGATGTTACAGAGTCTAGTTGATTGGTAATCGACTAGCTGGGCTGTTCCCCGTGTGTAAGGACTTGTACAAAGCTTGAACAAGGCTATTGAACTTAACATTGGTGTCTGTCTTTATTATTTTATCCCAAAACATCATACTGAAACAAATAGCACTCACATTTATAGCCATGAAATTTGAAAAGGCTGGTCAAGGTTTACAGCAACACCATCATCCCAGACACGCTGGACCCACTCCAATAAAGCATACCGCCCCAACAGATCCACAGATGGTGTCACAGCAGTCGTGAAATGGAGACCAAGAAGCAGCGTGGATAGTTCTCATTTTAAAACTTTTAATGAAGACACTTGACAAAAAATAACAAAATGACCAACACAGTCCCGTCAGGTACTTAGACTAGAACAGAAAACAACTACCCACAACCCCAAAGGAAAAACAGGTGTCATAAGCTTCGTCTTCTGAGGAGTAAGAAATATCGGACCAATACACAGCGTGGTAAGTATCCATACTTATACTTTTATTTTTATAAACGTGAACACTAAACAAAACAAGAAACCGAACGACAGTCCTGTAAGGCTACACAGCTATACAAAGAAACAACCACCCACAAACACAAGAGAAAATAAACCCACTTAAATATGGCCTCCAATTAGAAGCAATGACAACCAGCTGCTTCCAATTGGAGGTCGTTCCCAAAACTAACTTAGAAATAGACAAACTAGAAAACCCACATAGAAATAGAAAACATAAACCAAAAACCCCGAAACACACACACCCCTGCCACGTCCTGACCAACTACAATAACAAAATGACCCCTTTACTGGTCAGGACATGACAGTACCCCCCCAAAGGTGCAGACCCCGAATGCACCTGAAACAAACATTTACCAAAACAATAAACCCAAACTAAAGGGAGGGAAGGGAGGTGTCACGTCCTGACCAGCAGAGGGAGTAGTTGTGTAGTATTTTGGTCAGGACATGGCAGAAGAAGTCTGTATGAGTTTTCAAGTATGTCTGTTTCTGTTTTAGTCTTGTGACTCCTGATCAGGAACAGCTGGATATCGTTGTTCCTGATTGGGAGTCATATATTAGGAGGGTGTTTTTCACCTGGGGTTTGTGGGTTGTTGTTTTAGCACTACTTTATGTTAGCCTGCTATACTGTTCCTGTCGGTCTATTGTTTCTTGTTTTTTCGTGTTTGCTTTATTCTTTACATTAAAAAGATGAGTATCCAGATCCCGTCTGCGTTTTGGTCCATTCACCATGACAGCCGTTACAGAACAACCCACCAAACAAAGACCAAGCAGCGGAGAAAGGAGTAGCAGAGGGAATACATAGACTATAGTGAGAGATGGACTTGGGAGGAGATTCTGGACGGGGCAGGACCTTGGCACCAGGCTGGGGAATACCGTCGCCCAAGGGAAGAGATAGAGGAGGCCAAGGCGGAGAGGCGTCGATATGAGGCTATGTACGCGCTGGCGAGGAAGCCGGAGAGGCACCCCCAATATTTTTTTTTGGGGGGGGCACATGGGTAGTTTGGCTAGGCAAAGGAAGAGCCATAAGCCAGCTACCCGTGATTATATGGAGGAGCGTATGGAGTGGAGGGCGCCGTGTTTTGCTGAGGTGCGCACAATCTCGCCCATACGCACGCACAGTTCGGTGCGAGCTATTCCAGCCCCTCGCAGATGCCGTGCTAGAGTGGGCATCCAGCCTGGTAGGAGGATACCTGCGCAGCGCATCTGGTCGCTGGTACGCCTCCTAGGACCAGGCTACCCTACGCCCGCTCTACGCACGGTAACCATCAAGCCCCTGCACAGCCCAGTTCACCCTGTACTAGCACCCCGCTCGTACAGGGCTGCTAGTTCCACCCAGCAAGGACGGGTTGTGCAGGAGGTGCGAGCAAGACCACCTGTGCGCCTCCATGGCCCAGTCTGTCCGGTTTCCGCCTCTCGTGCTGACCCGGAAGTGAGTACCTTCAGTCTGGCACGACCAGTACCAGCACCACGGATCAAGCTTCCCATGAGTCAGCCTAGTCCTATTCAGCCTGTTCCCGCTCCTCGCACTAGCCCTGAGGTGCGTGTCCCCAGGCTGGTACCTCCACTACCAGCCCCACGCATCAGGCTTCTAGTGCGTCAGACCAGGCCAGAGTGTCCGGCAATAGTGCCTCGTCCAGAGTGTCCGGCAATAGTGCCTCGTCCAGAGTATCCGGCAACAGTGTGCTGTCCAGAGTATCCGGCAACAGTGTGCAGTCCAGAGTATCCGGCAACAGTGTGCAGTCCAGAGTATCCGGCAACAGTGTGCAGTCCAGAGTATCCGGCAACAGTGTGCAGTCCAGAGTATCCGGCAACAGTGTGCAGTCCAGAGTATCCGGCAACAGTGTGCAGTCCAGCGTATCCGGCAACAGTGTGCAGTCCAGAGTATCCGGCAACAGTGTGCAGTCTAGAGTATCCGGCAACAGTGTCTAGTCCGGAACCGAGGGAGACTGCCTGTGACCCGGAACCGAGGGAGACTGCCTGTGACCCGGAACCGAGGGAGCCTGCCTGTAACCCGGAACCGAGGGGGTCTGCTTGTGACCCGGAACCGAAGGAGTCTGCCTGTGATCCGTAACCGAGGGAGACTGCCTGCGATCCGGAACCGAGGGAGTCTGCCTGCGACCCGGAACCGAGGGAGTCTACCTGCGACCCGGAACCGAGGGAGTCTGCCTGCGACCCGAAACCGAGGGAGTCTGCCTGTGACCTGGAACCGAAGGAGCCTGCCTGCGACCCAGAACAAAAGGGGTCTGCCTGTGACCTGGAACCGAGGGGGTTGGCCTGCGACCCGGGACTGAGGGGATCGGCCTGCGACCCGGGACCGAGGGAATCTACCTGTGACCCGGAACCGGTTGAGTCTGCCTGCGACCCGGAACCGGTTGAGTCTGCCTGCGACCAGGAACCGGTTGAGTCTGTCAGCGACCCGGAACCGGTTGAGTCTGTCAGCAATCCGGAACCAAGTGAGTCTGTCGACAATCCGGAACTGAACAAGTGTATATTTAACTGTGAACTAAATGAGTCTGCCTACAGCGTTGACCGGAAAGAGTCTGCCTACAATCTGCAACAGAGTGAGTCTATCTACGACCCGGAACCCAATGAGTCTGCCTACAGTCTGGAGGGCAGTAGGCCGGAACCAGAGTCACCTCCAGGATAGGTGGGTTGGGGAGGGGGGGTGTAGCACTAGTGCCGTCGTTGACGGCAGCCACCCTCCCTTCCCTCCCTTTTTTGCTTAGGGGGTATTATTTTTTGTTGTGGTATTGGGGATTTTTGTGTTTTCTTTTAACCTGTTAGGGCTAGGGGGCAGCATTTGCACGTCTGGATAAAAAAAATGTACCCGATTTAATCTGGTTACTAATCCTACCCAGTAACTAGAATATGCATATACTTATTATATATGGATAGAAAACACCCTACATTTTCTAAAACTGTTTGAATGGTGTCTGTGAGTATAACAGAACTCATTTGGCAGGCAAAACCCTGAGACATTTTCTGACAGGAAGTGGATACCTGATGTGTTGTATTGCCTTTAAACCTATCCCATTGAAAAACACAGGGGCTGAGGAATATTTTGGCACTTCCTATTGCTTCCACTAGATGTCACCAGCCTTTACAAAGTGTTTTGAGTCTTCTGGAGGGAGATCTGACCGAACAAGAGCCATGGAACGATGATGTCCCATTAGACACCTGGCGCGCGAGTTCATGTTGGGTACCCTCGTTCCAATACGTTATAAAAGAGTATGCATTCGTCCACCTTGAATATTATTCATGTTCTGGTTAAAAAAGGCCCTAATGATTTATGCTATACAACGTTTGACATGTTTGAACGAACGTAAATATATTTTTTCCCCTCGTTCATGACGAGAAGTCCGGCTGGCTTAGATCATGTGCTAACAAGACGGAGATTTTTGGACATAAATGATGAGCTTTTTTGAACAAAACTACATTCGTTATGGACCTGTGATACCTGGAAGTGACATCTGATGAAGAGAATCAAAGGTAATGGATTATTTACATAGTATTTTCGATTTTAGATCTCCCCAACATGACGTCTAGTCTGTATCGCAACGCGTATTTTTCTGGGCGCAGTGCTCAGATTATTACAAAGTGTGATTTCCCAGTAAGGTTATTTTTAAATCTGGCAAGTTGATTGCGTTCAAGAGATGTAAATCTATAATTCTTTAAATGACAATATAATATTTTACCAATGTTTTCTAATTTTAATTATTTAATTTGTGACGCTGACTTGACTGCCGGTTATTGGAGGGAAACGATTTCCTCAACATCAATGCCATAGTAAAACGCTGTTTTTGGATATAAATATGAACTTGATAGAACTAAAAATGCATGCATTGTCTAACATAATGTCCTAGGAGTGTCATCTGATGGAGATTGTAAAAGGTTAGTGCATCATTTTAGCTGGTTTTATGGTTTTGGTGACCCTGTCTTTGACTTGACAAAACATTACACACAACTCTTGTAAATGTACTGTCCTAACATACTCTAAATTTATGCTTTCGCCGTAAAACCTTTTTGAAATCGTAAAACGTGGTTAGATTAAGGAGATGTTTATCTTTCAAAGGGTGTAAAATAGTTGTATGTTTGAAAAATTGGAATTTTGACATTTATTTGGATTCAAATTTGCCGCTCTTGAAATGCACCTGCTGTTGATGGAGTGCACCACGGGTGGCACGCTAGCGTCCCACCTAGCCCATAGAGGTTAAGGTGCATTCTGGGGTCTGCACATTTAGGGGGGGGGGGGTACTGTCACGTCCTGACCAGCAGAGGGAGTAGTTGTGTAGTATTTTGGTCAGGACGTGGCAGAAGAAGTCTGTATGAGTTTTCTAGTATGTCTGTTTCTGTTTTAGTCTTGTGACTCCTGATCAGGAACAGCTGGATATCGTTGTTCCTGATTGGGAGTCATATATTAGGAGGGTGTTTTTCACCTGGGGTTTGTGGGTTGTTGTTTTAGCACTGCTTTATGTTAGCCTGCTATACTGTTCCTGTCGGTCTATTGTTTCTTGTTTTTTCGTGTTTGCTTTATTCTTTACATTAAAAAGATGAGTATCCACATCCCGTCTGCGTATTGGTCCATTCACCACGACAGCCGTTACAGGAGGGTGGCCACCGTCACCGACGGTTCCTGTGCTACACCCCCCTTCCCAAACCTCCCCCCACGGAGGTGGCTCTGGCTCTGGGCTTAATCCCCACTCTAACCTGTCCACCCCCGCTGAAGGCTTAGGGCTGTAGCGCGTCGCTGGAGACCTCGGGCTGAGGTGCGTCTCTGGAGACCTCAGACTGGCGGGCGACTCTGGCTGCGCCGGACTGGCAGGCGACTCTGGCTGCGCCGGACCAGCGGGCGACTCAGGCTGTGCCGGACTGGATGCCGTCTCTGCAGGTTCCGGACTGTGGGCCATCTCTGTCAGTTCCGGACTGTAGGCCGTCTCTGTCGGTTCCGGACTGTGGGCCGTCTCTGTCGGTTCCGGACTGTGGGACGTCGCCGGAAGCACTGGACGGGACACTGTCGCCGGAAGCTCTAGACGGGGAACTGTCGCCGGAAGCTCTAGATGGGGCACTGTCACCGGAAGCTCTAAACGGGGACTGCGCACTAAAGGCCTGGTGTGGGGCAGGTGAGAAAACATTAAAAAAGGGAAAAACAAAAAGGGAATCGGTGGTAGCTAATAGGCCGGTGACGACGACCGCCGAGCGCCACCCGAGCAGGAGGGGGCGCCACCGTCGGTAGGAATCGTGACAGTACCCCCCTCCTGACGCGCGGCTCCTGCAGCGCGCCGACACCGGCCTCGAGGACGAACCGGAGGACGAGGCGCAGGGCGATCCGGAGAGAGGCGGTGGAACTCCTTCAACATGGATGGGTCCAAGACGTCCTCCGCCGGCACACAGCACCTCTCCTCCGGACCGTACCCCTCCCAGTCCACGAGGTACTGCAGGCCCCCCGCCCGGCGTCTCGAGTCCAGAATGGCCCTTACGCTGTACGCCGGGGACCCCCCGATGTCCAGGGGGGGTGGAGGGACCTCCGGCACCTCATCTTCTTGTAGGGGACCAGCCACCACCGGCCTGAGGAGAGACACATGAAACGAGGGGTTAATACGGTAATAGGAAGGGAGTTGCAACCGATAACACACCTCGTTTATCCTCCTCAGGACTTTGAAGGGCCCCACACACTGCGGCCCCAGCTTCCGGCAGGGCACGCGGAGGGACAGGTTCCGGGTCGAGAGCCAGACCCTGTCACCCGGTGCGAACACCGGCGCCTCACTGCGGTGGCGGTCAGCACTCCTTTTCTGCCTAGCACTGGCCTCCTTCAGTGAGTCCTGTACTGCTTTCCAGGTCTCCTTGGAGTGCTGAACCCAGTCCTTCACCGCAGGAGCCTCGGTCTGGCTCTGGTGCCATGGGGCCAGGACCGGCTGGTACCCTAACACACACTGGAAGGGTGACATGTTAGTAGAGGAGTGGCGAAGTGAGTTTTGGGCTAACTCTGCCCAGGGAATATACCTCGCCCACTCCCCTGGCCGGTCCCGGCAATACAACCTCAGGAACCTGCCCACCTCCTGGTTCACCCTCTCCGCCTGCCCATTGCTCTCGGGGTGATAACCGGAGGTTAAACTGACCGAGACTCCCAGCCGCTCCATAAACGCCTTCCAGACCCTGGATGTGAACTGGGAACCCCGATCAGAGACAATATCCTCCGGCACCCCATAGTGCCGGAAGACGTGGGTAAATAGGGCCTCCGCAGTCTGCAGGGCCGTAGGGAGACCGGGCAAGGGGAGGAGACGGCAGGACTTAGAAAACCGATCCAGAACCACCAGAATCGCAGTGTTCCCCTGAGAGGGGGGAGATCTGTCAGGAAGTCGATAGACAGGTGCGACCATGGCCGTTGCGGAATGGGGAGGGGCTGTAACTTCCCTCTCGGTAAATGCCTAGGAGCCTTACTCTGGGCACACACCGAACAGGAAGAGACATATGACCTCACGTCCTTAGCCAAGGTGGGCCACCAATACTTCCCCCTTAGACTCTGCACTGTCCTCTCTACACCAGGATGACCCGCCGCAGGTAGCGTGTGCGCCCACCGAATCAACCGATCGCGAACATCGAGCGGCACATACATGCGCCCCACGGGCACCTGCGCAGGCGCAGGTTCCAACACCAGTGCCCGCTCGATGTCCGCGTCCACCTCCCACACCACTGGTGCCACCAGCCTAGACGCTGGAATGATGGGAGTTGGATCGATGGGTCGGTCATCCGTGTCATACAGACGGGACAGCGCGTCGGCTTTAGTATTAAGGGAACCCGGTCTATATGAGATGGTAAACCTAAACCGGGCGAAGAACATGGCCCACCTTGCCTGACGTGGATTCAGTCTCCTCGCTGCCCGGATGTACTCCAGGTTTCGGTGGTCGGTCCAGATGAGAAAGGGGTGCTTAGCCCCCTCAAGCCAGTGTCGCCACACCCTCAAGGCTTTGACTACCGCTAGCAACTCCCTGTCCCCCACATCGTAGTTACGCTCCGCCGAACTGAGCTTCCCTAAGAAGAAAGCGCAGGGGCGGAGTTTCGGTGGCGCACCCGAGCGCTGTGATAGCATGGCACCCACCCCAGCCTCGGATGCGTCCACCTCTACTACGAACGCTAAAGACGGGTCCGGGTGCGCCAACACGGGCGCGTCGGTGAACAGTGTCTTCAACTTCTTGAAGGCTCCGTCCGCCTCCGTCGACCATCTCAAACGCTCCGGCCCCCCCTTCAGCAGTGAGGTAATGGGAGCCGCTACCTGGCCAAACCCCCGGATAAACCTCCGGTAGTAGTTGGCAAAGCCCAAGAACCGCTGCACTTCCTTCACCGTGGTTGGAGTCGGCCAATTACGCACGCGGTCACACTCCATCACCACCCCCGTGGTGGAAATGCGATAACCCAGAAAGGAGACGGCTCGTTTGAAAAACTCACACTTCTCAGGCTTAACGTATAGGTCATGCTCCAGCAGTCTACCAAGCACCTTGCGCACCAGGGACACATGCGCGGAGCGGGTGGCGGAATATATCAGAATGTCATCGATATAGACAATCACGCCCTGCCCGTGCAGGTCCCTGAGAATCTCGTCAACAAAGGATTGAAAGACGACTGGAGCATTTTTCAACCCATACGGCATGACGAGGTACTCATAATGGCCTGATGTGGTACTAAAGGCGGTTTTCCACTCATCTCCCTTCTTGATACGCACCAGGTTATACGCGCTCCTGAGATCCAATTTTGTGAAGAACTGTGCTCCGTGAAATGATTCCACCGCCGTAGCGATAAGAGGTAGTGGGTAACTAAACCCCACCGTGATCGCGTTTAGACCTCTATAATCAATGCACGGACGCAGACCTCCCTCCTTTTCTTCACAAAAAAGAAACTCGAGGAAGCGGGTGAGATGGAGGGCCGAATGTACCCCTGTCCCAAGGATTCCGTGACGTATGTCTCCATAGCCGCCGTCTCCTCTTGTGACAAGGGGTACACGTGACTCCTGGGAAGCGCAGCGTTAACCTGGAGATCTATCGCACAATCCCCTTGTCGATGAGGTGGTAATTTAGTCGCTCTCTTTTTACAAAAAGCGATCGCCAAATCGGCGTATTCAGGGGGAATGCGCACGGTGGACACCTGGTCTGGACTCTCCACCGACGTGGCACCTATGGAAACTCCTAGACACCTCCCTGAACACTCCTCCGACCACCCCTGGAGAACCCCCTGTTTCCATGAAATGAGGGGATTGTGACCAGCCAGCCAGGGGACCCCCAGCACCACCGGAAACGCAGGTGAATCAATAAGAAAAAAGTTAATGCTTTCCTTATGATTCCCCAGCGTTACCATGTCCAGCGGCACCGTAGACTCCCTGACTAGCCCTGACCCTAATGGTCGGCTATCTAAGGAGTGCACGGGGAAGGGGGAATCTATCGGCACCCGTGGAATGCCCAGCTTAATGGCAAGTCCACGGTCCATAAAGTTCCCAGCTACGCTTGAATCGACTAGCGCCCTATGCTGGGAAGAGGGAAAAAATTTCGAAAATGAAACAGGCAAAAACACATGACCAACAGGGGGTTCTGGGCGAATCTGGTGCTGACTCACCTGAGGTGACCGAGAAGTGTTCTGCCTGCCTTCTCGACTCCCAGACTGGCTCCTCCAGCACCGGTCGGCCGTGTGTCCTCTCCGACCACAGCTGGTGCAGGAGGAGCCACCTCCTCTGGTGCCCCTTGGCACGGCCCCCCCTACCTCCATAGGGGTAGGGGCGGGGGTGCACGGGGGTGGAACGGGCAGGACCCTCTCCGAACGCCTGCGGGCAGCCAGCAAATTGTCCAACCGTATGGACATATCAATGAGTTCGTCCAGGGATAGATTGGTGTCCCTACAGGCCAGCTCCCTGCGGACGTCCGCCCGGAGACTACACCGGTAGTGGTCTAATGAGGGCCCTGTCATTCCACCCCGCTCCAGCAGCCAAGGTCCTAAACTCCAGCGCGAAGTCTTGAGCGCTCCTCGTCTCCTGCCTGAGGTGGAACAGCCGTTCACCCGCCGCTCTACCTTCTGGGGGGTGGTCGAAAACAGCCCGAAAGCGGCGGGTGAACTCTGGGTAGTGGTCCCTCGCCGAGTCTGGAGCGTTCCAGACCGCATTAGCCCACTCCAGAGCTCGGCCCGTCAGGCAGGAAACGAGGGCACTCACGCTCTCCTCTCCTGTAGGAGCAGGTCTGACGGTGGCCAGGTACAACTCTAACTGGAGAAGAAACCCCTTGCACCCAGCCGCCGTCCCATCGTACTCCCTCGGGAGTGCCAGGCGAAGCGAGCCAGAGCCAGACGTCGTAGGAGGAGGAGATGGTTGTATCGGGGGGGGGTGTAGGTGGAGAGAGGATACCACTCCTCTCCCATCGGTCCATCCTCTCCGTCATCTGGTCCATGGCGGATCCGATGCGATGCAGGACCGATGTATTATGCAGGACACGTTCCTCCATCGAGGGTAGTGGAGTGCCCGCTGCTCCCGCTGATTCCATGCTCTTTGTGGTGCGGGATTCTGTAACGGCTTGTCTGTAGTGTGGCGGAAAGAAGCGCAGGAAGCAGCGAACACTGTGTGGTAATTTTAATAAACCACATGTACAAAATAAACGGTTTCCCAACAACTGGGAAAATACAATCGACAAGCACAGTCGAACAAAACGCAGTCGACACACAGAAAAACAATCTCGCACAATAGGGAGCGGGCCAGCTGAACTAAATAGCCCTCTTAATTGACTAACTCAGGGCAGGTGAGAAAACATAAAAAAAGGGAAAAACAAAAAGGGAATCGGTGGTAGCTAATAGGCCGACGACGACCGCCGAGCGCCACCCGAGCAGGAGGGGGCGCCACCGTCGGTAGGAATCGTGACAAGTACTCTGATCGGCCACTTGCCAAACGCGATAAAGTGTTTCAGCCAGAGCCTGCCTCGATATCGTTCAGCTTTTTCCCGGGCTCTGAGAGCCTATGGGAGCCGTAGGAAGTGTCACGTTAGAGCAAAGATCCTCAGTCTTCAATAAAAAGAGCCAAGATGAAACACCACTTGTCAGACAGGCCACTTCCTGCATGGAATCTTCTCAGGTTTTGGCCTGCCATTTGAGTTCTGTTATACTCACAGACACCATTCAAACAGTTTTAGAAACTTTAAGGTGTTTTCAATCCAAAGCCAATAATTATATGCATATTCTAGTTACTGGGCAGGAGTAGTACCCAGATTAAATCGGGTACGTTTTTTTATCCGGCCGTGTCAATACTGCCCCCTAGCCCTAACAGGTTAACCTCCCTATAGGCCGTCCTATCTTTGTCGGTGATCAGGCCTAGCACTATTGTGTCATCGGCAAACTTAATGATGGTGTTGGAGTCGTGTCTGGCCATGCAGTCATGAGTGAAGAGGGAGATCAGGAGGGGACTGAGCACGCACCCCGTGTTGAGGATCAGCGTGGTGGATGTGTTGTTACCTACCCTAACCACCTGGGGACGGCCCGTCAGGAAGTCCAGTATCCAGTTGCAGAGGAAGGTGTTTAGTCCCAGGGTCCTTAGCTTAGTGAAGAGGTTTGACGACACTATGGTGTTGAATGCTGAGCTTTAGTCAATGAATAGCATTCTCACGAAGGTGTTCCTTTTGTCCAGGTGAGAAAGGGCAGAGTGGAGTGCAATAGTGATTGCATCATCTGTGGATCTGTTGGGGCGGTATGCAAATTGGAGTGGGTATCGGGTTTCATCATGGCCATGTTCTGTTATAAGAAGAGGTCTGGCCACCCCTCATAGCCTGGTTCCTCTCTAGGTTTCTTTCTAGGTTCTGGCCTTCTAGGGAGTTTTTCCTAGCCACCATGCTTCTACACCTGCATTGCTTGCTGTTTGGGGTTTTAGGCTGGGTTTCTGTACAGCACTTTGTGACATCAGCTCTAGTAAGAAGGGCTTTATAAATAAATTGGATTGATTGATTGATTCTGGGATAATGGTATTGATGTGACCAATGACCAGCCTTTCAAAGCACTTCACAGCTACAGACGTGAGTGCTACAGGTTGGTAGTCATTTAGGCAGGTTACCTTAGTGTTCTTGGGCACAGGCACTATGGTGGTCTGCTTAAAACATGTTGGTTTTACAGACTCGGACAGGGAGAGGTTAAAAATGTCAGTGAAGACAATTGCAAGTTGGTCAGCGCATGCTCGCAGTACACATCCTGGTAATCTGTCTGGCTCTGCGCCCTTGTGAATTTTGACCTGTTTAAAGGTCTTACTCGCATCGACTGTGGAAAGCGTGATCACACAGTCTTCAAGAACAGCTGGTGCTCTCATGCATGTTTCAGTATTATTTGCCTCGAAGCGAGCATAGAAATAGTTTAGCTCATCTGGTAGGCTCATGTCACTGGGCAGCTCTTGGCTGTGCTTCCCTTTGTAGTCTGTAATGGTATGCAAGCCCTGACTCATCTGATGAGCGTCAGAGCCGCTGTAGTACGATTCGATCTTCGTCCTGTATTGACGCTTTGCCTGTTTGATGGTTTGTCGGATGGCAGAGTGGGGTTTCTTATAAGCTTCCATGTTAGAGTCCCGCTCCCTGAAAGGGGCAACTCTAGCCTATAGCTCAGTGTGGATGTTGCCTGTGATCCATGGCTTCTGGTTGGGGTATGTACTGTGGGGACGACATCATCAATGCACTTATTGATGAAGCCAATGACTGATGTGATGTACTCCTCAATGCCATCGGAGGTATCCCAGAACATATTCCAGTCTGTGCTAGAAAAACAGTCCTGTAGCTTAGCATCTGCTTCATCTGACCACTTTTTTTTATTGATCTAGTAACTGGTGCTTCTTGCTTTAATTTTTGCTTGTAAGCAGGAATCATGAGGATAGAATTATGGTCAGATTTGTCAAATGGAGGGCGAGGGAGAGCTTTGTATGCATCTCTGTGTGTGGAGTAAAGGTAGTTCATGTATTAACTCTTAGGGAATTATCACTAACAGCTGAAGCATAAACATTAAAGATATGTTTAAACCCTACATTTTCTTTTATTTGTACATTTTTAAACATTACAAATTCATGAAGTTTCAAAAAGCCCAGCAATGCAATTACACTGAACATTACACAGGGCTGTGAATAATGTAGCTTGTCCCTGAGCTGGCGGACAAATGGTTCTTTCCTCTCTTCCTGCAGTACAGTGGTTCCTCCTTTAAAAGTTGCGTCACACTGCGGCACACCTTGCAGGCTGCCGCAGCATTCTGTAGGTACGTCATTTAATTGTCTGACCTTTTTTCTGTTAATGCAAGTTATTGCTTTTTTGACCAGCTGGGGTGCATCTTTGAGAAGCATTTGATAGTCTTCCATATTACAGGCGCGCGGGAGACCGGGGTTCAAATCCCCGACCAGGAGGAAGGAGTAGGCTGTCCTTGAAAATAATAATTTATTCTTAACTGATTGCATGTGTTATTTCATAGTTGTGATGTCTTCACTATTATTCTACAATGTAGAAAATAGTAAAAATAAAGAACATTTCTGGAATCAGTAGGTGTGTCCAAACTTTTGACTGACACTTGCTTAATTAATTTGATTAATATTATGTTTCTATTCCATGAAAATTTAAAAACCCTCTGGGCAAATTCAGACCGTTTCGCTCTTGGAGTGCACACTGGACATTCGGGCAGAGGAGTAGGGTTGGTTTGAGCGTTCTGGCCTTACAACAGCAGTCAAGCACCCAAGCTAACATTGGCTAGCTTGTTAGCTACTTCCAGACACAAATGAGACCACTCTGACCATTTTACTCGCCCTAGCAGAGCTGGTTAGGCAGTTTTTGTGTTAATCAGAGCATTGGTGACTGTAACTGTGCTGCTGGAAACAATTTAATTACGCTTTTTTGCCGACTTTTACTGACACTGGCCATATTCAATGGGTATTGATCACTAGTAATTACTTATTCTGTGCTCTGGTACACTCAGAGAGAGTGCTCTGAAATCGGACAAGCTAGCCAGAGCGAATTTACGAAAGCACCCGAATGTCTATTGAGAACGCACAAAAACTATACCATTTAGCTAAACTAAGAATTACGGGAATAATCAATTCAATAAACGTTGGGCAGTTAGATAGCCTATAGTTATTATACTTGGCCAGGTCGCAATTGTAAATGAGAACTTGTTCTCAACTTGCCTACCTGGTTAAATAAAGGTGAAATAAATAAAATAAATAAAATACTGTCAAGTTTAATGTACAGTATAACTACTAAAGTTAGGTAGATAGCTAACGTACCGGTACATACTGCTGTAATGATATGCTATGTGGTTAGTAAGGACAGCGTAGCTAACAAATTGTCAGCCAACATAACGTTATTTGAAAAGTTATTACTTTATTACATTGAGTAGCAAGCTACCATGAGGACACGCTCCATTGACTCTGCGGCTTGAGCATGCTTTTGGTGCACAGTCAATAGCGCGCTGGATTTCAGGCAAGAAGGTTGGTGGTTCGAAACCTGCTCCCCCTGCTTGTTTCATTTGAAGTTTATTTGAAATGATCAGTTTATTATTTGGTTTATAGTGCCCATTCTTTGTCAGTTAGAGACACGGTAGTGCATTGGGACCAGACACTTCCAGCGCCGACAGAGATGGCCGCCTCGCTTCGCGTTCCTAGGAAACTATGCAGTATTTCGTTTTTTTATGTGTTATTTCTTACATTGTTACCCCAGGTAATCTTAGGTTTTATTACATACAGTCGGGAGGAACTATTGGATATAAGAGCAATGTCAACTCACCAACATTACGACCAGGAATACGACTTTCCCGAAGCGGATCCTCTGTTTGGCCTACCACCCAGGACAATGGATCGGATCCCAGCCGGCGACCCAAAACAACGGCGCCATAGAAGGGGCAGACGGAGCGGTCTTCTGGTCAGTCTCCGTAAATGGGCACATCGCGCACCGCTCCCAAGCATACTACTCGCCAATGTCCAGTCTCTTGACAACAAGGTAGACGAAATCCGAGCAAGGTTAGCATTCCAGAAAGACATCCGAGACTGTATCGTTCTTTGTTTCACGGAAACATGGCTCACTCGAGACACGCTATCTGAGTCGTTACAGCCACCTGGTTTCTTAACGCATCGCGCCGACAGAAACAAGCATCTCTCTGGTAAGAAGAAGGGCGGGGGTGTCTGCCTTATGATTAACGAGACGTGGTGTGATCATAACAACATACAGGAACTCAAGTCCTTTTGTTCACCTGACTTAGATTCCTCACAATCAAATGCCGACCGCATTATCTACCAAGAGAATTCTCTTTGATCATAATCACAGTCGTGTATATTCCCCCCCAAGCAGACACATCGACGTCCCTGAAAGAACTTAATTGGACTCTATGTAAACTGGAAACCACTTATCCTGAGGCTGCATATATTGTAGCCGGGGATTTTAACAAGGCTAATCTGAAAACAAGGCTCCCCAAATTCTATCAGCATATCGATTGTGCTATCAGGGCTGGTAAAACCCTGGACCACTGTTATTCTAACTTCCGCAACACATATAAGGCCCTCCCCCGCCCTCCCTTCGGAAAAGCTGACCACGACTCCATTTTGTTGCTCCCAGCCTATAGAGAGAGACTAAAACAGGAAGCACCCGCGCTCAGGTCTGTTCAACGCTGGTCCGACCAATCGGATTGCACGCTTCAAGATTGCTTCGATCACGTGGACTGGGATATGTTCCGTATTGCGGCGAACAACAACATTGACGAATACGCTGATTCGGTGTGTGAGGTTATTAACAAGTGCATCGGTGATGTTGTACCGCGTCTATTAAAACATTCCCCAACCAGAAACCGTGGATTGATGGCAGCATTCGCGCAAAACTGAACGCGCGAACCACTGCTTTTAATCAGGGCAAGGTGACCGGAAACATGACCGAATACAAACAGTGTAGCTATTCCCTCCGCAAGGCAATCAAACAAGCTAAGCGTCAGTATAGAGACAATAATGGAGTCGCAATTCAACGGCTCAAACACGAGAGGTATGTGGCAGGGTCTACGGTCAATCACGGACTACAAAAGAAAAACCAGCCCCGTCGCAGATGCCTTGCTCCCAGACAGACTAAACAACTTTTTGGCTCGCTTTGAGGACAATACAGTGCCACTAACACGGCCCGCTACCAAAACCTGCGGGCTCTCCTTCACTGCAGCCAAGGTGAGTAAAACATTTAAACGTCGTACCCTCGCAAGGCTACAGGCCCAGATGGCATCCCCGGCCGCGTTCTCAGAGCATGCACAGACCAGCTGGCTGGTGTGTTTACAGACATATTCAATCAATCCTTATCCCAGTCTGCTGTCCCCACATGCTTCAAGAGGGCCACCATTGTTCCTGTTCCCAAGAAAGCTAAGGTAACTGAGCTAAATGACTACCGCCCTGTAGCACTCACTTCCATCATCATGAAGTGCTTTGAGAGACTAGTCAAGGACCATATCACCTCCACCCTACCTGACACCCTTGTCGTGTCTTTGGGCATCATTAAACTGAAGACATGTTTATCAAATAACTCTCTGTAATTATTAGGTATGGCCATTTCTTGGCCTTCTATAGCCTCTTTATGGAAAATAGAGGATCTCTGCTGTAACGTGACATTTTCTAAGGCTCCCATAGGCTCTCAGAAGGTGCCAGAACGGGGAATGATGACTCTGCAGTCCCTGGGCGAAAAACAGTAGGGGATTTGGAAAGTGGTCGATCTGAGAACAATGACACGGGTGCGCGCGTGCATGTGACGACTCCATTTTACTTCTTTCAGTCTTTGAACGGATACAACGTCTCCCGGTCGGAATATTATCACTATTTTACGATTTTAAATTGATTTTAAACAGCGTTTGACATGCTTCGAAGTACGGTAATGGAATATTTTGACATTTTTGTCACGATATGCGCCAGCGCGTCACCCTTCGGATAGTGTCTTGAACGCAAGAACAGAACGCAGCTATTTGGATATAACTATGGATTATTTGGAACCAAAACAACATTGGGTGTTGAAGTAGAAGTCCTGGGAGTGCATTCTGACGAAGAACAGCAAAGGTAATCCAATTTTTCTTATAGTAAATCTGAGTTTGGTGAGTGCCAAACTTGGTGGGTGTCAAAATAGCTAGCCATGATGGCCGGGCTATCTACTCAGAATTTTGCAAAATGTGCTTTCACCGAAAAGCTATTTTAAAATCGGACACAGCTATTACATAAAGGAGTTCTGTATCTATAATTCTTAAAATAATTGTTATGTTTTTTGTGAATGTTTATCGTGAGTAATTTAGTAAATTCACCGGAAGTTTCGGTGGGTATGCTAGTTCTGAACGTCACATGCTAATGTAAAGAGCTGTTTTTTTATATAAATATGAACTTGATTGAACAAAACATGCATGTATTGTATAACATAATGTCCTAGGTGTGTCATCTGATGAAGATCATCAAAGGTTGGTGCTGCATTTAGCTGTGGTTTTGGTTTTTGTGACATTATATGCTAGCTTGAAAAATGGGTGTGTGATTATTTCTGGCTGGGTACTCTCCTGACATAATCTAATGTTTTGCTTTCGTTGTAAAGCCTTTTTGAAATCGGACAATGTGGTTAGATAAAGGAGAGTCTTGTCTTTAAAATGGTGTAAAATAGTCATATGTTTGAAAAATTGAAGTTTTGGGATTTTTGAGGAGTTTGTAATTCACGCCACGCCCTATCATTGGATATTGGCGAGGCATTCCGCTAGCGGAACATCTAGATGTAAGAGTTAACAAAGCGTTTGACCTTTTTCTTCACAACTTTTAGTATCTAAGTCTGTAGACAAAGCCCGGGGGCTTGTTTCTTGATCAAGCGGGCCCTGGATAGGGTCTTGAATGAGAGCGGGAGAAATT
Organism: Salmo salar; assembly: GCF_965601325.2. Taxonomy (NCBI): domain Eukaryota; kingdom Metazoa; phylum Chordata; class Actinopteri; order Salmoniformes; family Salmonidae; genus Salmo; species Salmo salar. Next base: position 80,881,601 of record NC_138291.1, on the reverse strand, counting down.
TGAACTTTAACGTCCTTGCTATGGGTGTTAATTCCTGCGGACCTGGTGTCCGGTAATTCCCCATCTAGTCCTTGTGACTTATCATTTACCCTTTTCTCAAATTGTTCTCGCTTTAGTTCTCCTGTAGTGGGACTTCTGGAGAACATTGGTCTACGTTTTGATCATCCTTCAACCCTTTGTTACCCTTGTGCTCTGACACTTTTTGTGGGTTGGGTGCAGGAACGTAGCGAACAGGTCGATTGTAGCAGTAGTCATGTTGATGGCGACGTACTTTACAGTTATTTCGACCGCGGAGGTTATTGGAATCATGGTTTCGTGGTAGAAACTGTTGTTGTGCGTCATCTCTTAACGCTCCAAAGCTGATAATGCACCCTCTAACTGGAGTGAGTGCTCCTGGTCAAACTTCAAAACGGAGTGGTCAGGGCTCTTAGCGTTGTGAACTTTTGATGCCTCAAAAGCTGTGCTTGCAAGCTCTCTGAGTTGTAAGATAGGCAAGCCAACGTGGGTGGCAGGGCCCAAGTAGGTAATGAAGGTGGGATACATGTTCGACAGAAACATTTGTTTGAATGGTAACAGCTCTTCCATTCCTGTTTCAGTGAGTAGGCCAAAGTAAGCTGAACGAAGCCTATGATAGTAAGCTTGTGGGTGTTCGTTGCGAGCTTGTTTGACGGTGTTAGCCAGTGAGCTATCGTGTTTGCGAGTCGCAGAACCACTGAATTCTAATTTCAAAGCTGTGGCAAGTTTAGCGTAGTCGTTAAGCACATGTTGCTGTTGTAGACGAATGAACCTTGTCACGTGTCTATTCGACGTTCGCTTCAACAGGTAAACCCTGTCAGAACCTGTAGCGTTCGGGTAGCCATCCAACGCGTCCTCTATGTCAGCTAGGAACGTCTCAGTATCGTTTGGCTGACCTGGAACGGGGTCAAAGGTGGGGAAATTCTTGACGAGTTTGTCAAGGTATTCCACACCAAGCGGGCGGAGAGGGTTGACTTCATCCTGTGGAGAGATTGGGCCGAATGGCCAAGAGGAGAAGCCAAGCCTTGTTGTTGTTGGCCAAGAGGCGCCATATTACTCAGTGCCGAATGGCCAAGAGGAGAAGACTGAGGGACACATGAGGGAGGCAAGGTCTGAAACCTATCGTCTTTACTCCTGTGAGTACAGGGCTCCGGTTGCTTGGGTGGGTAGTCGCGCTGTAGAGCATGACCATTCTGGATTTCCTCCAGATGGTACTTAAGGGTGGTATTCTGCTGCATTGCAGAGTCCACTTGAGTGCTTAGAGTACCGATTTTGGACACGTGAGTGTCACACCTGCTCCTTACGGTCTCAAACTTATCTGTCATGGTTTGCAGATAGAGGTCTTGAGTACGGAGCGAGAGATTCAGTGATGAGATTTCCTCCGCTTGCTTAGAAATCAATATTTCCATCTTCATCACCTGAGTTCTCTCATCATTCATTTGGTCAGCGACTTCAATGAGTTCTGCTGATTTGTCATCCAACTTTGTCATTGTGTTCATTAACTGATCGTCTTTGGTCTGCAGCGCTTTGAGTAGAACCGTGTTACTTTGAGTAACGTTCAACAAAACTGCATGCATGTTATCAAGTTGAGTTGATTTATCTAGTTTGGCATGGACATCATCATATTTAGTTTTGGCTAAATCGAGTTGTTCCTGTAGCATATGATTTTGTTCCTGTAGAAGACGATTTTGTTGAAGAGCTTGTGCTTGTTCATTGTCATACGTTTTTGCAATTACATTTAATTTTTCAGTTTTCAAGCGCAGTTCCATAGCTAGCAGAATTTTTCACTTTTCTGCATTTGTCATTGGTTTCCCGGTTCTCTCCACCTGTTCCTTTATGTCTACCATTACCTGCTCGTGCTTCAGCTGTGCACTGCGGTATTGGACAGATGCCAATCTCGGATGGCAAGACACCAGGGCTAGACTGGAGAGAACCTTTACGAGGCCTGCGCCCGATGGTTGATTTTGGAAAGCGTTGTTGTCTGCTTTTCCACTAGTGGCATAATTAGGGTTGGTGTCGCTGCTGAGGTCAGAGATCAATCCATTTACGGGTGGAGGTTCACAAATTAGCGGGCGAGTGGGGACTACCCCCTCTGATAGCTTGCACATTATTAGAAAAATTTAGAGGAAAAATGTTTTTCCTAATTTTCCAAAGTTTGGGTTTGGAATACATTGGAGGCTGCAAAGACAAGTTTAATCTATTTATAGATGTTGACGAACCATCAGTACTGTACCAGTAATGTGGAAGTTGGACGTGAATGAATTTGCAAAAGCAAATTGAATTAATTAATCAATGCCAATAATTAGTCCTACCTGGGTAGGCTATCTGGGTATTAAGCTTGAATTACCTGAGAGGTTGCTTCATCCAGGTTGATATGCAAAGTTTAAGTTGTCTCATTTAATTGGAAGAACCTAGAAAGGTATGTTCGACAATTTAATTTATTAAATTGAATGAGACGATAATCCATACAATCTCCATTGATTGGATATCATAAGTGTAAACAGTAGATCAAATGTTGGGAACCTTCACCACTTGGGTACACTTCTCCCTTGGGCCGAAGCCACATGGGATTCACTCCCGTCAGTAATAGGTTTTACTGAATGTGCTTTGCTAAAGCAGATTTTACTGATTAATCTATTTATGATAAATCAAACCTGTATAGGCTATCTGGGAATTAACTTTCAATTACCTGAGAGCTTTGCTTCATCTAAGTTAAGTGTGGAAAAAGTTAATCATGTCTTATTGTAGAAGCCCAATCAATTTGGATATTATTTAAAAGATCCACTTGAAAAGGTAAATCTGGCAATTTCACTTGTTAGTTAAATTGAATGAGACGTCGATATCCAGTCAATTGCGATTGGCTGGATATCTTACCGTGATCCACGTTTGGATTTCCCCAAGAGATGTACTGGCGATTCTTCACCACCAGTGATGCAGAATGCTGAAATTAAACGGAAGTACAAAGGTCGGGACTTCCGTCGCGCCAGGTGGAAGGATATAAATGGGGCACAGGAAGAGGAAAATGTTCCCTCTCTGTTAGCTTGCACGTAATGCTAAGCTCATCCTACTTTGTTCAGAAATATCACTTCCAAGCACCAAAATAGGGTCCTCTCACAATGGAAAGGGTGGGTTTTCTAGTGACGTCTCACCTTAACCCATTCGGCCTACTTTGCTAGCATTTATGTTGACCGGAGCGACACGGTACATAAATACAGATACGCTCAGTAGTCTGCCCACTGTCTTTGTGCGGTCGGGGGAATAGACTAGTTCAGCTCGGTCACCGAACAGATATCTGATCATTTCTAACCTTACTCTAGAAGTTAATATTGACCGACAGCAATAGTACAGTTTGGCCTAACGGACTAAATCTGGAATTTATCCCTCATTGCTATCGACATACGACCGGAGGCTCTCAAAATAGCTTCTCCCAATGGGAACACACACAACCAATTTGTATAGATAGCAGCCTGTTTGCACAATTGATATATAGAATTCCACAGCGAAGTCCAATTGCATCTTAGATTCCTCGCACGGGGGCTCCAAATATTTATATTATCAAAATGACCCAACATGCGTCTTAGTTTTAGAGTCCTCACACGGGGCGCCATATATGTCGTGTCTTTGGGCATCATTAAATTGAAGGCATGTTTATCAAATAACTCTCTGTAATTATTTTTACGCGATTAAACTGATTAATCGTGTAACTGTAATTAACTAGAAGGTCGGGGCACCAAGGAGAATATTCAGATTACAAAGTTATAATTTTCCTAATATAACTTTCCAGATATCATAATATGTGATCTATGAGTCTCCTGATTTAACCTGTTATGGCTAGGGGGCAGTATTTTCACGGACGTTCAAGACACTATCCGAATGGTAAAGAAGGGTGACGAGCACGACGCATTTCGTGACAAAAAAATTCTAAATATTCCATTACCGTACTTCAAAGCATGTCAACCGCTGTTTAAAATCAATTTTTATGCCATTTTTCTCGTAAAAAAGCTATAATATTCCGACCGGGAATCTGCGTTTAGGTAAAAAGACGAAAGAAAATAAAGCATGGGGTCCACTCGTGCACGCGCCTAAGCCCATTGTCCTCTGATCGGCCACTTACCAAAGGCGATAATGTGTTTCAGCCTGGGGCTGCCTCGATATCATTCAGCTTTTTCCCGGGTTCTGAGAGCCTATGGGAGCCGTAGGAAGTGTCACGTTAGAGCAAAGATCCTCAGTCTTCAATAAAAAGAGCCAAGATGAACAAGAACTTGTCAGACAGGTCACTTCCTGTATGGAATCTTCTCAGGTTTTTGCCTGACATATGAGTTCTGTTATACTCACAGACACCATTCAAACAGTTTTAGAAACTTTAGGGTGTTTTCTATCCAAAGCCAATAATTATATGCATGTTCTAGTTACTGGGCAGGAGTAATAACCAGATTAAATCGGGTATGTTTTTTATCCGGCCATGTAAATACTGCCCCCTATCCCCAACAGGGATTTTATACAACCATTTAGATACGTCTCATAGCTGAGGCTAGTATATAAACATTATTATGGTAATATGGCCAAATTGTCTCTCATGAGTTTCATAAAATTGTACCAAACGGACCAGTTCATAGCTGGATTCTTCACCGATCTTTTATACCTTCTCCAGAACATAAATGTCATTCTGTTCTCCAATTCTGTGAGGTGAAAGAATCCTTTGTTCTATACTGTGAAACACTCTGTCTCTTTATACTGTGGCCATGAGGTGGGACATTTTCTTAGGAGTTTACAACCCCTTCTGACCACAGCAGCCTGGGTGTAGGAGACAGAGGGAGATGGTGAAGAAGTGCAGGGGGTCAACTGTGCTCCCTGTACCCAAAGAGGGCAACATCATGACACCCTAGACCCACTCATTTTTACATTTACAGTTTAGTCATTTAGCAGACACTCTTATCCAGAGTGACTTACAGTAGTGAATGCATACATTTTTTTCCCCATACTGGTCCCCCGTGGGAATCGAACCCACAACCCTGGCATTGCAAACACCATGCTCTACCAACTGAGCCACACGGGACCAACACTCCAATTTGCTTACCGCCCCAATAGGTCCACAGACAACGCAATCGCCATCACACTGCACACTGCCCTAACCCATCTGGACAAGAGGAATACCTATGTGAGAATGCTGTTCATCGATTACAGCTCAGCATTTAACACCATAGTACCCCCCAAACTCGTCATTAAGCTCGAGACCATGGGTCTCGACCCCGCCCTGTGCAACTGGGTCCTGGACTTCCTGACGGGCCGCCCCCAGGTGGTGAGGGTAGGTAACAACATCTCCACCCCGCTGATCCTCAACACTGGGTCCCCACAAGGGTGCGTTCTCAGCCCTCTCCTGTGCTCCCTGTTCACCCACGACTGTGTGGCCATGCACGCCTCCAACTCAATCATCAAGTTTGCAGATGACACTACAGTGGTAGGCTTGATTACCAACAACGACGAGACGGCCTACAGGGAGGAGGTGAGGGCCCTCAGAGTGTGGTGTCAGGAAAATAACCTCACACTCAATGTCAACAAAACAAAGGAGATGATCGTGGACTTCAGGAAACAGCAGAGGGAGCTGCCCCCTATCTACATTGACGGGACAGTAGTGGAGAGGGTGGAAAGTTTTAAGTTCCTCGGCGTACACATCACGGACAAACTGAAATGGTCCACCCACACAGACAGCGTGGAGGCTGAAGAAATTCGGCTTGTCACCAAAAACACTCACAAACTTTTACAGGTGCACAATCGAGAGCATCCTGTCGGGCTGTATCACCGCCTGGCACAGCAGCTGCTCCGCCCATAACCGGAAGGCTCTCCAGAGGGTAGTGAGATCTGCACAATGCATCACCGGGTGCAAACTACCTGCCCTCCAGGACACCTACACCATCCAATGTCACAGGAAGGCCAAAAAGATCATCAAGGACAACAACCACCCGAGCCACTGCCTGTTCATCCCGCTATCATCCAGAAGGCGAGGTCAGTACAGGTGCATCAAAGCTGGGACCGAGAGACTGAAAAACAGCTTCTATCTCAAGGCCATCAGACTGTTACACAGCCATCACTAACATTGAGTGGCTGCTGCCAACGTACTGACTCAACTCCAGCCACTTAAATAATGGAAAAATTGATGTAATCAATTTATCACTAGCCACTTTATATAATGTTTACATACCCTACATTACTCATCCCATATGTATATACTGTACGCTATACCATCTACTGCATCTTGCCATCTTGATGTAATTAAATGTATCACTAGCCACTTTAAACAATGTCACTTTATATAATGTTCTCATACCCTACATTACTCATCTCATATGTATATACTGTACGCCTTACCATCTACTGCATCTTGCCATCTTGATGTAATGTATCACTAGCCACATTAAACAATGCCACTTCATATAATGTTTTCATACCCAACATTACTCATCTCATATGTATATAATGTACTCTATAACATCTACTGCATCTTGCCATCTTGATGTAATGTATCACTAGCCACTTTAAACAATGCCGCTTTATATGTTTCATACCCTACATTACTCATCTCATATGTACAGTGGGGCAAAAAAGTATTTAGTCAGCCACCAATTGTGCAAGTTCTCCCACTTAAAAAGATGAGAGAGGCCTGTAATTTTCATCATAGGTTCACGTCAACTATGACAGACAAAATGAGAAAAAAAATCCTGAAAATCACATTGTAGGATTTTTAATGAATTTATTTGCAAATTATGGTGGAAAATAAGTATTTGGTCACCTACAAACAAGCAAGATTTCTGGCTCTCACAGACCTGTAACTTCTTCTTTAAGAGGCTCCTCTGTCCTCCACTCGTTACCTGTATTAATGGCACCTGTTTGAACTTGTTATCAGTATAAAAGACACCTGTCCACAACGTCAAACAGTCACACTCCAAACTCCACTATGGCCAAGACCAAAGAGCTGTCAAAGGACACCAGAAACAAAATTGTAGACCTGCACCAGGCTGGGAAGACTGAATCTGCAATAGGTAAGCAGCTTGGTTTGAAGAAATCAACTGTGGGAGCAATTATTAGGAAATGGAAGACATACAAGACCACTGATAATCTCCCTCGATCTGGGGCTCCACGCAAGATCTCACCCCGTGGGGTCAAAATGATCACAAGAACGGTGAGCAAAAATCGCAGAACCACACGGGGGGACCTAGTGAATGACCTGCAGAGAGCTGGGACCAAAGTAACAAAGCCTACCATCAGTAACACACTACGCCGCCAGGGACTCAAATCCTGCAGTGACAGACGTGTCCCCCTGCTTAAGCCAGTACATGTCCAGGCCCATCTGAAGTTTGCTAGAGAGCATTTGGATGATCTAGAAGAGGATTGGGAGAATGTCATATGGTCAGATGAAACCAAAATATAACTTTTTGGTAAAAACTCAACTCGTCGTGTTTGGAGGACAAAGAATGCTGAGTTGCATCCAAAGTACACCATACCTACTGTGAAGCATGAGGGTGGAAACATCATGCTTTGGGGCTGTTTTTCTGCAAAGGGACCAGGACGACTGATCCGTGTAAAGGAAAGAATGAATGGGGCCATGTATCGTGAGATTTTGAGTGAAAACCTCCTTCTATCAGCAAGGGCATTGAAGATGAAACGTGGCTGGGTCTTTCAGCATGACAATGATCCCAAACACACCGCCCGGGCAACGAAGGAGTGGCTTCGTAAGAAACATTTAAAGGTCCTGGAGTGGCCTAGCCAGTCTCCAGATCTCAACCCCATAGAAAATCTTTGGAGGGAGTTGAAAGTCCATGTTGCCCAGCGACAGCCCCAAAACATCACTGCTCTAGAGGAGATCTGCATGGAGGAATGGGCCAAAATACCAGCAACAGTGTGTGAAAACCTTGTGAAGACTTACAGAAAACATTTGACCTGTGTCATTGCCAACAAAGGGTATATAACAAAGTATTGAGAAACTTTTGTTATTCACCAAATACTTATTTTCCACCATAATTTGCAAATAAATTCATTAAAAATCCTACAATGTGATTTTCTGGAATTGTTTTTCTCATTTTGTCTGTCATAGTTGAAGTGTACCTATGATGAAAATTACAGGCCTCTCATCTTTTTAAGTGGGAGAACTTGCACAATTGGTGGCTGACTAAATACTTTTTTGCCCCACTGTATATACTGTACTCTTACCATCTACTGCATCTTGCCTATGCCGTTCGGCCATCACTCATTTATATATTTTTATGTACATATTCGTATTCATTCCTTTACACTTGTGTGTATAAGGTAGTTGTTGTGGAATTGTTAGGTTATATTACTTGTTAGATATTACTGCATGGTCGGAACTAGAAGCACAAGCATTTCGCTACACTTGCATTAACATCTGCTAACCATGTGTATGTGACAAATACATTTGATTTGATTTGATTTGAAAAGCATAATCAGTGCTCTAACTCCCCCTGGGTCATTAGGGCAAATCTGGTCTGTGATAGGACGAGGGGTTTTCACACCTAGCCCAGCTATTAGACTAAAGGTTGAATAGTCTATTGTTCAGTCTATTGTTCAGCCCCCCTCCCCAACTTGCAACAAATGGATGTGTTTTTGTCAAGAGCAAACTTTTTTATTTTCAATCAAAAATAATTGTTCTGAAAGCAAAAACGAGGCTTCAAAGTAAAATAATTTTTCAGCAGTTAAATATTTTGTAATAGAGCGCTAAACTTTATGCATTTTATTCCCCAAAAATATTTCGAGAACAAAAAATGTATTTCAAACCAAAACTTCTTTTTAATTTCGCTATCAACCACCCTCCATTTTGGCCATTTTTTGAGTGTCAGTTTGGCTAAAACCAATACTGTTCAGCCTTTCTTTTCGACACAAAGGAAGTCATAGCGGACACCTATGAAGGACTGTGTGATGATGGCATCTCAGGTAAGCAGCACTGGGCATTCTTCCGTCCAACTTCTACATAGGTAGTAGTTAGCTCCTACGATTCAGTGTCGGTTCATAACATTCTACTATATTACATAGATACATACACACTGTAGAATGATAAATCATGAAATTATTATTCTCAAGCTAACCAAAAACATTTAGCTACGAACGCCTGTTCTCGCCATTTTCAGTTTAATTCAAATTTCATGACAGTGTAACGGTTAGTTTTTTTTACAGAAGGATGAAAGAACACAATATGTCTGTCAGGGAAAGCTATTCTGATATGTCAGATGAAGAGTTAGACCAGAAAGTCAGGGCCATTAAGGCAAGGATGCCACATCCAGGCTTTAGAATGGTCAAAGGAAGTCTCCAAGCAATGGGCCATCATGTACAATGGCGAAGAGTTAGGGAGTCTTTGCAGCATATAGATGGTGCAGGTATCATTGCCAGAATGATCCAGCTTCGATGCATTGCTCGGCAAAAATTCTCTGTTCCTGCTTCCGTCTCTCGTCCACATTAATACAACATCATAAATTGATAAGGTACTAAGATGTATAATGTCTCCATCAAATCTTAGAAGTTATTTTAACTTTTTTTTCTTACTTATTCGTATACAAATTTTCAATGATATATGAAATTGGAGTTGTTCTTCATCAACTTGTAATACATAAATAATGAAGCCGGTTAATAGGTTAAACGTTTCACTTTTAATTCCAATGCTTTTCCAGTACAACATTGTTATCATTGGCGGTACAGATGGATTTTCAAGGAAGGTAAGTATATTATTTTGCATGCATATTGCATATTTCCCATCACCTAATGAACAACCACAATACCAGTCTGGTGTTAAGCTTTCTGTGCTGTATTAACGTATCATGAAAATGACAACTGCTGCTTTAGATTGAATGGTCATATCTCAGTTATTGTTTTCATATCTACAAAAAATAAGCTATTTTCTTTACTTTCAGAGTGCGAGCTGATCAAGGTTTCGAAAATATAGATATTGCCAGATGTATGTTCACTGTCCAAGGAACAGGCCGTGGACGCTTTATTGCTGGCAAAGTGTCCATAAACAGAGATAATTAAACTGTTCTGTTCTTTTTCTCTCTTCCTCTCTTCCTGTCTTGTTGTACATGGAACCTGTCTCACATGCATTAATTAAAAAACCCTTAAGATATCAGCTGCTAATTTTAAGATTTACACCATATAAACACTCTGCTGCCAAATTTATCATCACTAATACAGATTTGTTTCTTTTGAGCATTCCAGATTCAGCAGGTGGAGGATAATCTGGAATCTGGAAACACTGACAATGGGGTGATTGTTCCTGACATCCCATGCCCCCTGTCTACTGAGAATCTTGCTGTGCAGCAACGTCAAGTGAACCCTACCACTGACTCCTCATCTTTTAGTCAGGACATATACATGCATGCTCTTCGATTAGTTATGAGTCTCCAGCCTTTTTAGGTGCAGTCCTCCCACACAATGTAGGATATTGTTCTAGCCCCAGTGCCACTCTTGGTAATGCCAAACATTTGTATTTTTTGGAGGAGAATGAAAGGATAGCAGGCCCAGCTGTCAAAGTGAGAGAGTAGGCTATTTTGGATAGAGCAGGTACTTTTGTGTAGTCTATTTCTTGTGAGGTTTTCTGTCCTCAGATACAGAACTGTGACAGCCTGTCTGCAGATTAAGAGGTCCCAATGAAGAGCAGCGGTTCTCAGTCCTGGTCCTGGGGACTCAAAGGGGTGCACATGTTTGTTTTTGCCTTAGCACTACACAGCTGATTCAAATGATTAAGTCATCATCAAGCTTCAAGTGGTATTTATGTATTCATTTGTGACGCTATCCTTGATATGATCCTGCTATTGTCACATGCTACACATGCACATCTATATATCTATTTCTATAGTCCCAGAGTTAATGATCCAAGGTCAATTTTGCATTCCACCTCCTGATGATTATGATGACTGACCATGTTAGAATAAAAAACAAAGCTTAATCATGCTCTCTCTATCCATCTGTCTCTCGTCTGCAGGTAGGTTTTGATGTGAGAGAGGAAGCCAGTCCCGTCATCGCCACCTCACCCGCTCTTAAGATAACCTTCGGGCCGACTGGGAGCCCAAGGCTGGTTAGGAGACACCGCTAGAGACACTATGTAATTGTGATGAACTGAGAGAATATTAGGGTAGCACTGTAATTCATTAATCATATGCTGTCTTCCCTGCTCCTGTTTTACCTCTTTCCCTTTCTGTCTTCTACACCTCTCTCCCCACCTCCTCTTTCATCCTCTTTTTTATAATGCACACCATATGTGCATTGAAATACAGATTGAACTTGTATTTATAATATAATATTACAATTATAATATTTATAATGCATGTATTATGTATTTCTAACACCTGGATAATGAACTTTCAATAAAGCGTTTCACATTCTCCACTGGTTTAAATTAAGTATCTCATTGGAATACTACACCTATCCTGTGTCCTCAGATTATTGCAGATGAAGGGACTTAGATATGCATAGGAAGTGTAGTGTACTGTTTTTCTGTATATATGAATTACAAATCAGCCTTTACTTAAATCATGTTTCTAGTCTATTACATAGATACAATGTGTAATCATTGATGTCCCAGGAGCAGGAGTGGTAAACACTGTTGAAGTGTATAATTCTAATACATACATGCAGACACAGCATCATTCAAAGAATGGAGTTTGATACACCTGGTATTGGATATGACTGAAAAAGAACATCTCACAGAGATTCATACCTGAACCGCACCTTTATTTGCCAAGGAAGAGTACATGATCAGTGAATATATTCAATGTACAGGCTATAATGTGGGGTTCTCATGCGTGGTAATAACTACAGTACATGTACATAGGACTTGCGTCCTTGGCACAATAAAGTTATTATATTCTACTCAATCCATAGGCTTTATTAATGCCATTCAGACTTGAAGTTGATACAACAACTATGATAGATGAGGTTCATAGATAGGTTCTGAACTAATATTCATACCAAAGGTGTTAGGGTCCATACACAGATCGGCTACATACTGTAGCAAGCTACACATCCATAGGCATACAGTTATTTTTATCCTCCACTACACAATAAGAAAATAAATAGTTAGCTAGCAATGTTACTTCAGCTGTATTGCATGACAAATATAAGCAAGGCAAACAAACACAATTATACATAAAATTTGCAGTAAATGCTTTAGCTAGCTAAATTACATCCACTGTTTCAGAAGACGACAGCCTGGTTTACTGTGTAACGGTCGTCGTATGTAATGGACCAAGGCGCAGCGGGTTGAGTGCTCATTTTAACATTTTATTTTAATAAACTTGAACACTTAACAAAAATAACAAAACGAACGACAGCTAAACAGTTTTGCAGGCTAACCCTAGCAGTGCAAAAACAACTTCCCACAAAGGACAGGTGAAAACAGGGCTACCTAAGTATGACTCCCAATCAGCAACAACAATGTACAGCTGTTCCTGATTGAGAGCCATACCAGGCCAACACAAAGAAATACACAACATAGACAGAGCATAGAAATGCAAAACATAGAACATAACCAAAAACCCCGGAATACTCTAAACAAACACCCCTCTACATAAACACATATCCCAACAAACCCCGAACCACATAAAACAAACCCCCCCCCCGCCACATCCTGACCAAACTAAAATATAAATAACCCCTTTACTGGTCAGGACGTGACATGCTGGTTTTCTCAGGAGTCCCTAAAACATTAAACAACACAAATTACAAATTCATACTCATGTCATAGCAATAGCTAGCTAGCTGGATAATGTTAGCTAGTCAGCTAACTTGCTAAATAGTGATTTTACTGAATGTTGGTTCCAACCTAAAAGTAACAACAAAAAAGTTAGCATGTCTGTTAGGAAATGCCTTTGTCCCACCATCTGGATAAGGGCATTTCTGTGGTGTGCCAGAAACTCTAAATGGGAAGATGGGGAAACTCCATTCAATTTGTATTTTTATATTCCTCATTCATTTACAAATATCATGACATGGCAGAGACATGGCTGTATGTATCTAGGGGGATTTGAATTTAGCTGAGCCTGCTAGCTAGCTACATTTTGGCTAGCTAGCAATTGCTGTGAATGCTGTGAATTATTTGAAATAACAATTGAGGTAGCTACAGTATGTAATCTAACAACACTTATCTACAACAAACTCATTTAAATTACAATAAAGGTTGACTTGTTTTTCCGCTGTCCAGTGGCAGCACAAGTGGAGCATTTTGATTTGCGAATTCATCACATGATCAGTGTCTCGTTAGCAACACTAAAAATGTACTTCCGGGTCAATAGTAGAAGTGTCAATAACTATTCATAATATATGAAAAAGAATTGTCTAAACATTAACAATGATTCATATTGAGTGAGATTTGTATTCAATTTGGGTTTTAAAACATATTCCAATGTCAAATAAATGCCACCGATGAGAATCACTGTGTATGGAATATATATTGGCTTAGACCACTAACTATTCTGGGGCTGCATTGAAAGTATTGTAGGGAATACTCAGTGGGGTCTGTAGAATGTATATACTGTATGGTGTCATTTCATGGGGCTCTGAATAATATGGAGTGTTGCTGGTCATTTACTCCACCCATTCCATTGGCGACTGAATCACATCACAGAAAACAACAGTGCAGGGCATGCTCACTGAATTAAAGGGCAACTACACTCAAAGTTTTATTGATTTTTCCCAGACCTCAAAAGTCGTCCACTGATGTGGTTTAAGCATTCTTGTGAACACCAAAAAATCAAATGTTGTTGTTTTTCTATAAAAAAATGTCACGTGTGTTCCCTCTCCGGCCTCTAGGTCACCAGGCTGCTCGTTATGGTGCACACCTGTCACCATCGTTACAGTTACTGCTAAAGGTAACTCTCTCTCCTCTGCTCTCATCCTCCTAGACCTATCTGCTGCCTTTGATACTGTGAACCATCAGATCCTCCTCTCCACCCTCTCCGAGTTGGGCATCTCCGGCGCGGCCCACGCTTGGATTGCGTCCTACCTGACAGGTCGCTCCTACCAGGTGGCGTGGCGAGAATCTGTCTCCGCACCACGTGCTCTCACCACTGGTGTCCCCCAGGGCTCTGTTCTAGGCCCTCTCCTATTCTCGCTATACACCAAGTCACTTGGCTCTGTCATATCCTCACATGGTCTCTCCTATCATTGCTACGCAGACGACACACAATTAATCTTCTCCTTTCCCACTTCTGATAACCAGGTGGCGAATCGCATCTCTGCATGTCTGGCAGACATATCAGTGTGGATGACGGATCACCACCTCAAGCAGAACCTCGGCAAGACGGAGCTGCTCTTCCTCCCGGGGAAGGACTGCCCGTTCCATGATCTCGCCATCACGGTTGACAACTCCCTTGTGTCCTCCTCCCAGAGTGCTAAGAACCTTGGCGTGACCCTGGACAACACCCTGTCGTTCTCCACTAACATCAAGGCGGTGACCCGATCCTGTAGGTTCATGCTCTACAACATTCGCAGAGTACGACCCTGCCTCACACAGGAAGCGGCGCAGGTCCTAATCCAGGCACTTGTCATCTCCCGTCTGGATTACTGCAACTCGCTGTTGGCTGGGCTCCCTGCCTGTGCCATTAAACCCCTACAACTCATCCAGAACGCCGCAGCCCGTCTGGTGTTCAACCTTCCCAAGTTCTCTCACGTCACCCCGCTCCTCCGCTCTCTCCACTGGCTTCCAGTTGAAGCTCGCATCCACTACAAGACCATGGTGCTTGCCTACGGAGCTGTGAGGGGAACGGCACCTCCGTACCTTCAGGCTCTGATCAGGCCCTACACCCAAACAAGGGCACTGCGTTCATCCACCTCTGGCCTGCTCGCCTCCCTACCTCTGAGGAAGCACAGTTCCCTCTTAGCCCAGTCAAAATTGTTCGCTGCTCTGGCACCCCAATGGTGGAACAAGCTCCCTCACGACGCCAGGACAGCGGAGTCAATCACCACCTTCCGGAGACACCTGAAACCCCACCTCTTTAAGGAATACCTAGGATAGGATAAAGTAATCCTTCTAACCCCCCCCCCCCCCCCCCTTAAAAGATTTAGATGCACTATTGTATGTAAAGTGGTTGTTCGACTGGATATCATACGGTGAATGCACCAATTTGTAAGTCGCTCTGGATAAGAGCGTCTGCTAAATGACTTAAATGTAAATGTTAAATGTAATGTAAATGTTACACGCACCTGCGCGTTATCAGACTCACCTGGACTCCATCACTTCCTTGATTACCTGCCCTACATATGTCACTCCCTTTGGTTCCTTCCCCAGGCGTCATTGTTTCTGTTTCAGTTTCATGCCTGTGCGTTGTTCGAAGTTCTTGTTTTGTATTATGTTCTGTTTATTTTATTAAAACACTCACTCCCTGAACATGTTTCCCGACTCTCAGTGCACATCATTACAAAAAAGTGTGAAAAAACTGGGTAAACCAGAAAAAATGTGGGAAACCCGAAACCTTGAAAAACGAAAATCAAGAAAATGGAATTTGGGAGAAAAACAGAAGTTGGCAAAAAATATAAATAACGTTTTTTGCTGTGCATTACTGCACTTTAGAGTGTGTGTCATCCTGCAGCACAGCATTTGGGGGAAATTGAGGTCAGGTCCAACATTGACTATGCACCCAAGAAGCAAAAAGGTTGGGCCATCCTGGAAATGTTTTAGTGAAATATAATATACTGCTCAAAAAAATAAAGGGAACACTTAAACAACACAATGTAACTCCAAGTCAATCACACTTCTGTGAAATCAAACTGTCCACTTAGGAAGCAACACTGATTGACAATAAATTTCACATGCTGTTGTGCAAATGGAATAGACAACAGGTGGAAATTATAGGCAATTAGCAAGACACCCCCAATAAAGGAGTGGTTCGGGTGGTGGTGACCACAGACCACTTCTCAGTTCTTATGCTTCCTGGCTGATGTTTTGGTCACTTTTGAATGCTGGCGGTGCTTTCACTCTAGTGGTAGCATGAGACGGAGTCTACAACCCACACAAGTGGCTCAGGTAGTGCAGCTCATCACGGATGGCACATCAATGCAAGCTGTGGTAAGAAGGTTTGCTGTGTCTGTCAGCGTAGTGTCCAGAGCATGGAGGCGCTACCAGGAGACAGGCCAGTACACCAGGAGACATGGAGGAGGCCGTAGGAGGGCAACAACCCAGCAGCAGGACCGCTACCTCCACCTTTGTGCAAGGAGGAGCAGGAGGAGCACTGCCAGAGCCCTGCAAAATGACCTCCAGCAGGCCACAAATGTGCATGTGTCTGCTCAAACGGTCAGAAACAGACTCCATGAGGGTGGTATGAGGGACCGACGTCCACAGGTGGGGGTTGTGCTTACAGCCCAACACCGTGCAGGACGTTTGGCATTTGCCAGAGAACACCAAGATTGGCAAATTCGCCACTGGCGCCCTGTGCTCTTCACAGGTGAAATCAGGTTCACACTGAGCACGTGACAGACGTGACAGAGTCTGGAGACGCCGTGGAGAACATTCTGCAATGCTAGACCTCATGTGGCTGGAGTGTGTCAGCAGTTCCTGCAAGAGGAAGCATTGATGCTATGGACTGGCCCGCCCGTTCCCCAGACCTGAAACCAATTGAGCACATCTGGGACATCATGTCTCGCTCCATCCACCAACGCCACGTTGCACCACAGACTGTCCAGGAGTTGGTGGATGCTTTAGTCCAGGTCTGGGAGGAGATCCCTCAGGAGATCATCTGCCACCTCATCAGGAGCATGCCCAGGCGTTGTAGGGAGGTCATACAGGCACGTGGAGGCCACACACACTACTGAGCCTCATTTTGACTTGTTTTAAGGACATTTCATCAAAGTTGGATCAGCCTGTAGTGTGGTTTTCCACTTTAATTTTGAGTGTGACTCCAAATCCAGACCTCCATGGGTTGATAAATTGGATTTCCATTGATTATTTTTGTGTGATTTTGTTGTCAGCACATTCAACTATGTAAAGATAAAAGTATTTAATAAGATTATTTCATTCATTCAGATCTAGGATGTGTTATTTTTAGTGTTCCCTTTATTTTTTTGAGCAGTGTATATCAAATTTAGCCGACACTTTTATCCAAAGCGATTTAGTCATACATGAATACATTTTTACATATGGGTGGTCCTGGGAATCGAACCCAATATTCTGATGTTGCAATGCTCTACCACGATGCATGACAGGGTTATAAATGCTTTGTGAAGCCTCAATTTAATATGATTTATAAGGCCTTTATTAAGCGGTCACATTTGACCTTGGTGGTTGTCACACAGCTATGCCACATTTATGAACCCTTTATAAAGCATGACATACTGTACGGTTATAGATGATTCGTAACACATTTATGTAGTGTTTATGAAGGCTTTATGAAGCCTTTATAAACTGCAAGTCATTTAAAGCAGGACCCATACATCTCTCATTTCTAACATCAGAAGTACTTTAGAATAAAAATGTGGAACTTGAAGTGGATAAAATGTCAGAGCAAGAATCCAAACCTTTTCAAATGCATGTTCAGGAAGATGCAGTTAAGGTGTGAGGTTAGAACAAATTGACTGCAGTCAGTTAAACATTCATATCTATAATCACCTTTGATTCACATTCCTAAATTACTATCGGACATCTTTCTCAGTTTTGCCACCAAATGATTTCCACATAACGCTAATTTAGAATACGTAATGACATCAAACATAAAAAATAAACCCTTTGAAACTCAATTGAGACTGATATGACAAAGAAATCTATTTTTGGTTTGTTTCTTACAAACAGACAATCCTTTAGACCAGCATAGTACACACCTTACTGTGTGTGCATCAGAAGCCAAATAGATCTTATCATTGCAGCTAAAGGTTTTCAATATCTAACGTCCATGCAACACTGTGTTGCAAAAATTGAATAACATGCCCTTTAATGATGTGCAAAATGTGCCCCATGTTGTGTTTCACACACAATTTGCATGCAATTTTATTTTATGCATGGCTGCGATGCTTAACTTATGGCCAATGGTGGAAAAGGTACACAATTGTCATACTTGAGTAAAAGTAAAGACACCTTAATAGAAAATAACTCAAGTAAATGTGAAAGTCCCCCAGTAAAATAGTACTTGATTAAAACTATTTGGTTTAGATATACTTAAGTATCAAAAGTAAAAGTATAAATTATACAAAATTCCTTATATTAAGCTAACCAGGCGTCATCATTTTCTTGTTTTTTTATTTACGGTTAGCCAGGGACACACTCCAACACTCAGACATCCTTGTGTTTAGTGAGTCCGCCAGATCAGAGGCAGTAGAGTTGACCAGGGATGTTGTCTTGATAAGTGTGTGAATTGGACCATTTTCCTGTCCTGCTAAGCATTGAAAATGTAACAAGTATTTCTGAATTTTTTAAGTAGTACTTTAAAGTATTTTTACTTAAGGACTTTAAACCACTTATCCTCTATGGGCTAGGTGGGACACAGCCACTGCTATCCTGTGGCGCGATTTTCAAAACCTTAAAAATCCTATTACTTCAATTTCTCAAACATATGACTATTTTACAGCCATTTAAAGACAAGACTCTCGTTAATCTAACCACACTGTCCGATTTCAAAAAGGCTTTACAACGAAAGCAAAACATTAGATTATGTCAGCAGAGTACCAAGCCAGAAATAATCAGACACCCATTTTTCAAGCCAGCATATAATGTCACCAAAACCCAGAAGACAGCTAAATGCAGCACTCACCTTTGATGATCTTCATCAGATGACAACCCTAGGACATTATGTTATACAATACATGCATGTTTTGTTCAATCAAGTTCATATTTATATCAAAAACCAGCTTTTTACATTAGCATGTGACGTTCAGAACTAGCATACCCCCCGCAAACTTCCGGGGAATTCGCTAACATTTTACTAAATTACTCACGATAAATGTTCACAAAAAGCATAACAATTATTTTAAGAATTATAGATACAGACCTCCTCTATGCACTCGATATGTCCGATTTTAAAATAGCTTTTTGGTGAAAGCACATTTTGCAATATTCTAAGTACATAGCCCAGGCATCACGGGCTCGCTATTTAGACACCCGGCAAGTTTAGCACTCACCATAATCATATTTACTATTATAAAAGTTTCATTACCTTTTGTTGTCTTCGTCAGAATACACACCCAGGACTGCTACTTCAATAACAAATGTTGGTTTGGTCCAAAATAATCCATCGTTATATCCGAATAGCGGCGTTTTGTTCGTGCGTTCCAGACACTATCCGAAATAGTAAAGAAGTGTCACGCGCATGGCGCAATTCGTGACAATAAAATTCTAAGTATTCCATTACCGTACTTCGAAGCATGTCAACCGCTGTTTAAAATCAATTTTTACGACATTTTTCTCGTAGAAAAGCGATAATATTCCGACAGGGAATCTCCTTTTCGGCAAACAGAGGAAAAAATCCCAAAGGCGGGGGCGGTCGGGGTCACGCGCATAAGCCAGTGTCTCTTGATCGGCCACTTGAGAAAGGCGATAATGTGTTTCAGCCTGGGGCTGGAATGACGACATTCTGTTTTTTCCTGGGCTCTGAGCGCCTATGGACGACGTGGGAAGTGTCACGTTAGAGCAGAGATCCTTAGTAAATGATAGAGATGGAAAAGAAGTTCAAGAAATGGTCAGACAGGCCACTTCCTGTAAAGGAATCTCTCAGGTTTTGACCTGCCATTTGAGTTCTGTTATACTCACAGACACCATTCAAACAGTTTTAGAAAATTTAGGGTGTTTTCTATCCATATGTAATAAGTATATGCATATTCTAGTTACTGGGTAGGAGTGGTAACCAGATTAAATCGGGTATGTTTTTTATCCAGCCGTGTCAATGCTGCCCCCTAGCCCTAACAGGTTAAAATAGCTTTTTGGTGAAAGCACATTTTGCAATATTCTAAGTACATAGCCCAGGCATCACGGGCTCGCTATTTAGACACCCGGCAAGTTTAGCACTCACCATAATCATATTTACTATTATAAAAGTTTGATTACCTTTTGTTGTCTTCGTCAGAATGCACACCCAGGACTGCTACTTCAATAACAAATGTTGGTTTGGTCCAAAATAATCCATCGTTATATCCGAATAGCGGCGTTTTGTTCGTGCGTTCCAGACACTATCCGAAATGGTAATAAATGTGTAATAAGTATATGCATATTCTAGTTACTGGGTAGGAGTGGTAACCAGATTAAATCGGGTATGTTTTTTATCCAG
Organism: Salmo salar; assembly: GCF_965601325.2. NCBI lineage: Eukaryota > Metazoa > Chordata > Actinopteri > Salmoniformes > Salmonidae > Salmo > Salmo salar. Next base: position 80,861,346 of record NC_138291.1, on the reverse strand, counting down.
CCGTGTCAATACTGCCCCCTAGCCCTAACAGGTTTTAAGGCACTACCTCAGTGAAGAGAGGACATTTGACCTGGCCCAGAGAATGCAGGGCATTGCAGGGTTCGTCCACTCCAGCAGTTATAAAAAACCAATCATAACACTAATGGATGCTCAAAGTAGGGATTTATGTGAAATGTCACACTTAACCTCTACGGGATTAGTGTCCCTCCACCAGAACGGTTGAGCTAATGTGCGCTAATGTGACTAGCATGACATTGTAAGTAACAAGACATTTCCCAGGACATTTACATGTCTTATATGAGCAGAAAGGCTAAATTCTTGTTAATCTAACTGCACTGTCCAATTTACAGTAGCTATTAGAGTGAAGAAATACCATGCTATTGTTTGAGGAGAGAGCACAACAACAAAAAACTTATCACGGCAACTGGTTTGATACATTCACCTCTGAAGATAAATAATGTACTTACATTCAGTAATCTTGCTCTGATTTGTTGTCCTGAGGGTCCCAGAGATAAAATATAGCATAGTTTTGTTTGATAAAATCTATTTTTATATTCAAATGTACGAACAGGGTTGTAAAGTTTGAACCCCTGCTGTTTCTAGCTCTACATCCACCCTGCCCGGCCATCTGAATGTGTGAAGGTTAGTGTTTCTGTAGGGAAGCTAATTTTCCATCATGTCTGACCTTCCTGGGATTGCGTAAACTTAAATTTGTTATTACCATATAATTGTTGTAGGTTCTCTATAGTTATGTACTTGAAAATGTATCAATTGACCAATTCGGACATTTGGGCAGACTTGATACAACATTTTCTGATGTATTGCAATGAAACTTTTCACATACCCTGCTGCCATCTAATGGCCAAAATATAAATTGTGTCTAAACTGCAATATTATATTATGGCCTTTATCTTGCATTTCAAAGATGATGGAACAAAAAATAAATACAAATGTTTTTGTTGTTGTTGTTTGTATTATCTTTTACCAGATCTAATGTGTTATATTCTCCTACATTAATTTCACATTTCCTCAAATGTCAGTGTTTCCTTTCAAATGGTATCAAGAATATACATATCCTTGCTTCAGGTCCTGAGCTACAGGCAGTTAGATTTGGATATGTAATTTTAGGTGAAAATTGGGAAAAAAGGGTCCGATCCAGGTCTCTTGGTTAACTTTTAATCTGCTGAAATGACCCCTCCAGGTCGTAATTTGTGTTTGGACATTTCATTTTGATGTGGGTAAACCCTCTCTGTGATCTTAGCAATTGATAGTGTTTATTGCAAGGAGTACTGTAGACTTTCTATTGCCCACAGACTAGACTAAATTAGGGGGCCGTCAAGGAGGTGAATGACGGACTTAGTCATTCAAGGCAGTCAATTAAGAGTGAGTGGGTGAAGCTGCTTGTATGGAAGCGCTACCCTGGGGTGTGGTAAAAGAAGCTGGCTATGAAAGACATAAAAAAAATGAAATCTGTATTATGGCTTTTCAAAGAAAGGATAGATAGAACTCCCCCTTAAGATTGTCCTTCTTTGTCCATTTAGATCTTGATAAAGAAAAGAAACTGATTGTCATTAAGACCAACATGATGTTTACTCTCATAGGTGGTTTTGAAGTGTTACAAATATAATCACAGTACTTTATGTGTACATATTTAATATGGATTTTAGTTCAATCGTGGGGATGTAATTGTGGAGAGTAACCATGTTTTGTTTTTCCGAGAACATTTTAGTGTCTCTACTTTAAAAACATGTGGATTGTGTAGTAAGTGGGATGATCTTTTGGGAATATCTGCAGTCTAGACCCATTCTATTCAGAGATAGCTGTAAGGGGATGGAATAAATAATACTAATTCCAATCTATGGCCGTTACTGTTGGTAGCACCGTGTACAGAGATGCCAACGGTGATTCAATTTACAGTCTAAATAAAACCATCTGTATGTATCTGCACACTATAAAGTATTTTTCCTCAATTAAAGCTTATCCTTTTTTTAAACTAGGCAAGTCAATTAAGAACAAATTCTTATTTTACAACAACTGCCTACTCCAGCCAAACCCTCCCCTAATTCAGACAATGCTGGGTCAATTGTGCACCATGCTATGGAACTCCCGATCACATCCAGTTGCAATAAAGCCCAGGATTGAACCAGGGTCTGTGGTTACACCTTTAGCACTGAGATGCAGTGCCATAGACCGCTGCGCCACTTGGGAGCCTTAAAATCCTTTGCCGCATTATGCATGCTAATGCATTATGCATTCACACCCCACATCTACCAACAGCTAGGTATGATTTTAGGTCCTCTTTCTGAAAAACAGGACTAAGCTATTTTCATTCTGTTTATCAATCCATGGCGCAATCACACAGAATTTGCAATTAACATCAAGTCTTGCAAATATGAGACCCGTGCCATTACAAGCTTCCAAATTAAAAATACATCCAGGATCATGGCATAACTAATCTCATTCTTGGTACTTGTTTGTTTAACTTTCCACAGCAATTCTGTAGCATTTTAATTCCCTGCATATGTGATGCAGATGCTGCTTTGCTTTCCTGTTTGCAGAGTGGATACAAAAAGACTTGGTTTCTCAATACATGTTGTTGAGATATTGTCATAAAAAACTAAAAAACTATTTGCTCTAAATAAAATGATCAGCCTCTGGTTGTGTGCAATGCTGTACACGCTCAGATTCTGACACTGATCATAAATAATTCAGACATGGCTGACATCCGGTGATTCGAGTCAGAGCTATCAAATAGAATTTATTTGAATTTTCCATCCATTTATCTGAATATGGCTAAAGAAGTTTTAATTTGATTGAGAGCCCTTAAGCGGTCATCCTGTAGTAATTTACCTGCAGCTAATGAGCAATGCACACTACAATTTACACTTGTATTCCAAAGATTTAACTTGGGGGGTTCATCAAAGATTTGTGCTGTATTTCCAGTATAATGACCACAAAATAAAGCATCTATTCCCATACTTATATTGACATGAAAAGTTCAATAATAAGATTCGTTAAGATCAGCTATTGGCAAAAGTAGCCCCATGTTCATGTTTCCAGCCTTAAAGACAGGACTCTGTCTCCACTTTTGTCTTGTATGTTTTTATTGACAACTTAACTTGTGGAAAGAGGTCCTGTGTCAGATTGTTTTGGACACCTGATACAAATCAATGCTTATTTCTCTCCTTGGAGAAGCTCCACTTAATTTGTATTGAACGAAACATACCCAGACTATTATGTCAAAACATGTTTAAACCTAGTTTTGACATACACTAAATGATCCAAGTATGTGGACGCTTGCTCATCGAACATCTAATTCCAAAATCATGAGCATTCATATGCAGTTGGTTCTTCATTGCTGCTATATCAGCTTCCACTCTTCTGGGAAGGCTTTCCACTAGATGTTGGAACATTGCTGCGAGGACTTCCAATCCATTCAGCCTCAAGAGCATTAGTGAGGTTGGGCACTGATGTTGGGCGATTAGCCCTGGATCGCAGTCAGCGTTCCAATTCATCCCAAAGGTGTTCAATGGGGTTGAGGTCAGAGCTCTGTCCAGGCCAGTCAAGTTCTTCCACACCAATCTCGACAAACTATTTCTGTATGGACCTCGCTTTGTGCATGGGGGCATTGTCATGCTGAAACAGGAAAGGGCCTTCCTCAAACTGTTGCCACAAAGTTGGAAGCACAGAATCGTCTAGAATGTCATTGTATGCTGTAGCGCTAAGATTTCCCTTCATTGGAACTAAAGGGCCTAGCCCGAACCATGAAAAACAGCCTCAGGCCATTATACCTCCTCCACCAAACTTTACAGATGGCACTATGTGTTGGGGCAGGTAGCATTCTCCTGGCTTCCGCCAAACCCAGATTCTGCCAGATGGTGAAGTGTGATTCATCACTCCGGAGAACGCGTTTCCACTGCTCCAGAGTCCAATGGCATCTAGCTTCTCACCACTCCAGCCGACGCTTTGCATTGCGCATTGTAATCTTAGGCTTGTGTGCAGTTACTCGGCCATTTCATGAAGCTCCTGACGAACAGTTCTTGTGCTTACGTTGCTTCCAGAGGCAGTTTGGAACTCGGTAGATTTTTATGCGCTATGTGTTTCAGCACTCAGCAGTCCTGTTCTATGAGCTTGTCCACTTCACTGTTCTATGAGCATTTCCTCTTCACAATAAAAGCACTTACAGTTGACCTGGGGCAGCTCTAGCATAGCAGAAATTTTACAAACTGACTTGTTGGACAGGTGCATGTTAACCACTATGACAGTGCCATGTTGAAATTCACTGAGCTCTTCAGTAAGGCCATGCTACTGCCAATGTTTGTCTATGGAGATTGCATGGCAGTGTGCTCGATGTTATATACCTGTCAGCAAAGGGTGGGGTTGAAATAGCCGAAAACACTAATTTGAAGGGGTGTCCACATACTTTGTGTATATATAGTGTATGATTCCTCTCCTTTCTTCCTTCACGTATTATTCTATTGGCTGTCTGATTAAAAAAAGTGAATTGCAGCCTTGGGCTATTATGGTGGAAAGGTCATATTTCCATTTGACAATACTAAAGCTGGGGACTATTTTCGATTTGCTTCATTACTCCTGCTGGGGTCGAACTAAGAAAATGAGGTTAAAGGAAGGTCATGCTCTGAGCTGATTAGGAGAGCATTATTCCATTGCAGGTATCACTTTAAACATTTTGTCTGAGGAGGCCTCCAAGATAAAAAAAAAAAGATTTAAAAAAAGATTTAAAGTCTAGCTTATGGAGTCATGCTTTGCCAACTCATATTAAATGAACATCTGTTCGCCAGTCTAATGGACTGGTTAATTGCCAATTGGAATGTACTTAATTTGAGATGCCATTTCATTAATCAATCATATATTGCAAATCATTGGGTTGTCAAGATGTTGTCTCCTGAATAAAATGAGTGCAAGTAGACATCTTTGACAGCTGCCGATAAAAATGTAATGGCAACATTTTCTCTCATATTATTTTAGTAGTAGACCCCAGGATGTGTGTTAATTGCCAGGCATCAGAAAGGTTTAACAGAAAATATAAAAACTTTACAAATCAATCTTTCAATTTTCAATGCTTGGTCTTTGCAAAAGGGGAAATGGAGACCTAATAATAAATGCCATCCATCCTTAGCGACTTACAATCATTCGTGCAGACATAACAGGTAACAGCCCTGAGATACATTATGAATGAACAATTCTGCTCTGCCTAACTGATGCACCTTCATCTCTTGCTAATAGATTATTCCTTTGAGATGCACAGGTTTGCCATTATTGATCTTTATTCCGGGTTCATCTTGCCTGTATTGAGTGAAACAGGTTTTCAGTCTCATGCTTCCATTGAGCCCATACAGACGTTTTACACCGGCTGTCAATCTGCATTGAGAATGTTTTACAAGCGAGCCAAACTGGTTGACTTCGCTTGACTTATTTTGTTCTCGTCGACTGAATATAAAAGATATTAGTATTCCATTAAGTAGTGTGCTAATTTTAATGATTTTTGTGACTGAAATTTGAAGTAAAGATGTAATGTTTGTACTATGATGTGGATTAAGTACAAGTAAAAAAATATATAGAATCTCAATTAAATTCCTTCTTGTTATATTTTTGATTTGCAGACATCGCTCAGCATGTATTAAGCTGCATGTATTAAGGTACATAGTTAGGGAGTGGTTGAAAAAGTAATGAAGGCTTCAACGGGGAAGGTACTTTATCTTTAACAGCAATATGACACATCTTTAATGTTCAGACATCATTACAGTAAGTGCATATCTTGCCTAGAGGAGATCTTACAGTGCCTTCAGAAAATATTCATACCCCTTGACTTATTCCATATGTTGTTGGTACAGCCTCAATTCAAAATTGATTAAATACATATTTTCTCACCCATCTACAAACACTACCACATAATGACAGAGTGAAAATGTATTTTTAGACATGTTTGCACATTTATAAAAAATAAATAAATACAGAAATATTACATTTACATAAGTATTCACACCCCTGAGTCAATATGTTATAGAAGCACCTCTGGCGGCAATAACAAATGAGTCTTTCTGGATACCTCTCTAAGAGCTTTGCACACCTTAATTGTACAATATTTGCCCGTTATTCTTTAAAACATTCTTCAAGCTCTGTCAAATTGATTGATAATTTCTAGACCGCCATTTTCATGTCTTGCCATAGATTTTCAAGCCAATTTAAGTCAAAACTGTAACTAGGCCACTCATGAACATTTAATGTTCAGCCACGCTCACGCCCTCAGCCACGCTCAAGGTCCTAAACGATATCATAACCGCCATCGATAAGAGACAATACTGTGCAGCCGTATTCGTCGACCTGGCCAAGGCTTTCGACTCTGTCAATCACCACATTCTTGTCGGAAGACTCAACAGCCTTGGTTTCTCAAATGATTGCCTCGCCTTGTTCACCAACTACTTCTCTGATAGAGTTCAGTGTGTCAAATCGGAGGGCCTGTTGTCCGGACCTCTGGCAGTCTCTATGGGGGTGCCACAGGGTTCAATTCTCGGGCCGACTATCTTCTCTGTATACATCAATGATGTCGCTCTTGCTGCTGGTGATTCTCTGATCCACCTCTACGCAGACGACACCATTCTGTACACTTTTGGCCGTTCTTTGGACACTGTGTTAACTAACCTCCAGATGAGCTTCAATGCCATACAACTCTCCTTCCGTGGCCTCCAACTGCTCTTAAATGCAAGTAAAACTAAATGCATGCTCTTCAACCGATCGCTGCCCGCACCTGCCCACCCGTCCAGCATCACTACTCTGGACGGTTCTGACTTAGAATATGTGGACAACTACAAATACCTAGGTGTCTGGTTAGACTGTAAACTCTCCTTCCAGTCTCACATTAAACATCTCCAATCCAGGTCCTGTGTGGCTCAGTTGGTAGAGCATGGTGTTTGCAACACCAGGGTTGTGGGTTTGATTCCCACGGGGGACCAGTACGTAAGAAAAAAAAAATGTATGAAATGTATGCATTCACTACTGTAAGTTGCTCTGGATAAGAGTGTCTGCTAAATGAGTAAAATTAAATCTAGAATTGGCTTCCTATTTTGCAACAAAGCATCCTTCACTCATGCTGCCAAACATACCCTTGTAAAACTGACCATCCTACTGATCCTTGACTTCGGCAATGTCATTTACAAAATAGCCTCAACACTCTATTCAACAAATTGGATGCAGTCTATCACAGTGCCATCTGTTTTGTCACCAAAGCCTCATATACTACCCACCACTATGACCTGTACGCTCTCATTTGCTGGCCCTCGCTTCATACTCGTCGCAAAACCCACTAGCTCCAGGTCATCTACAAGTCTTTGCTAGGTAATGCCCTGCCTTATCTCAGCTCACTGGTCACCATAGCAGCACCCACCCATAGCACGCGCTCCAGCAGGTGTATCTCACTGGTCACCCCAAAGCCTTTCCTTCCAGTTCTCTGCTGCCAATGACTGGAACGAACTGCAAAAATCACTGAAGCTGGAGACACATATCTCCTGCACTAGCTTTAAGCACCAGCTGTCAGAGCAGCTCACAGTTCACTGCACCTGTACATAGCCCATCTGTAAATAGCCCATCCAACTACCTCATCCCCATACTGTATTTATTTATCTTGCTCCTTTGCACCCCAGTATCTCTACTTGCACATTCATCTTCTGCACATCTACTATTCCAGTGTTTAATTGCAATATTGTAATTACTTCGCCAACATGGCCTATTTATTGCCTTTCCTCCCTTATCTTACCCCATTTGCACACAATGTATATAGACTTCTTTTTCTACTGTATTATTAACTGTATGTTTGTTTTTTCCATGTGTAACTCTGTGTTGTTGTATGTGTCGAACTGCTTTGCTTTATCTTGGCCAGGTCGCAGTTGTAAATGAGAACTTGTTCTCAACTAGCCTACCTGGTTAAATAAAGGTGAAATTAAAAAAAATATATATATACAAAAATGTCATCTTGTTAAGCAACTCCAGTGTAGATTTGGCCTTGTGTTTTACGTTATTGTGCTTCTGAAAGGTGAATTCGTCTCCCAGTGTCTGTTGGAAACTAGATTGAACCATTTGCTCTAAGAGTTTGCCTGTGCTTATAGCTGTACTCCGTTTCTTTTTATCCTAAAAAAAAATCCCTAGTCCTTACTGATGACAAGCATACCCATAACATGATGCAGCCACCACCATGCTTGAAAATATGAAGAGTGATATTGTGTTGGATTTGCCCTGAACATAACTCTTTGCATCCAGGACAAAAGTCAATTGCTTTGCTACATTTTTTGCAGGATTACTTAAGTGCATTGTTGCAAACAGGATGCATGTTTAGGAATATTTGTATTCTGTACAGGCTTCCTTCTTTTCACTCTGTCATTTAGGTTAGTCTTGTGGAGTAACAATGTTGTTGATCCATCCTCAGTTCTCTCATATCACAACCATTCAACTCTGTAACTGTTTAACTGTTTCAACTCTGTAACTATCACCATTGGCCTCATTGTGAAATCTCTGAGCAGTTTCCAACATCTCCGGCAACTGAGTTAGGAAAGATGCCTGTATCTTTGTACTAACTGGGTGCATGTACAGTGGGGGGGAAAAGTATTTGATCCCCTGCTGATTTTGTACGTTTGCCCACTGACAAAGAAAGGATCGGTCTATAATTTAATGGTAGGTTTATTTGAACAGTGAGAGACAGAATAACAACAAAAATATCCAGAAAAACGCATGGCAAAAATGTTATAAATTGATTTACATTTTAATGAGGGAAATAAGTATTTGACCCCCTCTCAATCAGAAAGATTTCTGGCTCCCAGGTGTCTTTTATACAGGTAACGAGCTGAGATTAGGAGCACACTCTTAAAGGGAGTGCTCCTAACCGCAGCTAGTTACCTGTAAAAAAGACACCTGTCCACAGAAGCAATCAATCAATCAGATTCCAAACTCTCCACCATGGCCAAGACCAAAGAGCTCTCCAAGGATGTCAGGGACAAGATTGTAGACCTACACAAGGCTGGAATGGGCTACAAGACCATCGCCAAGCAGCTTGGTGAGAAGGTGACAACATTTGGTGCGATTATTCGCAAATGGAAGAAACACAAAAGAACTGTCAATCTCCCTCGGCCTGGGGCTCCATGCAAGATGTCACCTCGTGGAGTTGCAATGATCATGAGAACGGTGAGGAATCAGCCCAGAACTACACGGGAGGATCTTGTCAATGATCTCAAGGCAGCTGGGACCTTAGTCACCAAGAAAACAATTGGTAACACACTACGCCATGAAGGACTGAAATCCTGCAGCGCCCGCAAGATCCCCCTGCTCAAGAATACATATACAGGCCCGTCTGAAGTCTGCCAATGATCATCTGAATGACTCAGAGGACAACTGCTGAAAGTGCTGTGGTCAGATGAGACCAAAATGGAGCTCTTTGACATCAACTCAACTTGCCGTGTTTGGAGGAGGAGGAATGCTGCCTATGACCCCAAGAACACCATCTCCACCTTCAAACATGGAGGTGGAAACATTATGCTTTGGGGGTGTTTTTCTGCTAAGGGGACAGGACAACTTCACCGCATCAAAGGGACGATGGACGGGGCCATGTACCGTCAAATCATGGGTGAGAACCTCCTTCCCTCAGCCAGGGCATAGAAAATGGGTCGTGGATGGGTAGTCCAGCATGACAATGACCCAAAACACACGACCAAGGCAACAAAGGAGTGGCTCAAGAAGAAGCACATTAAGGTCCTGGAGAGGCCTAGCCAGTCTCCAGACCATAATCCCATAGAAAATCTGTGGAGGGAGTTGAAGGTTCGAGTTGCCAAACGTCAGCCTCGAAACCTTTATGACTTGGAGAAGAGCTGCAAAGAGGAGTGGGACAAAATCCCTCCTGAGGTGTGTGCAAACCTGGTGGCCAACTACAACAAACGTCTGACCTCTGTGCTTGCCAACAAGGGTTTTTCCACCAAGTACTAAGTCATGTTTTGCAGATGGGGTCAAATACTTATTTCCCTCATTAAAATGCAAATCATTTTATAAAATTTTTGACATGCGTTTTTCTGGATTTTTTTGTTGTTATCCTGTCTCTCACTGTTCAAATAAACCTACTATTAAAATTATAGACTGATAATTTCTTTGTAAGTGGGCAAACGTACAAAATCAGCAGGGGATCAAATACTTTTTCCCCCCACTGTATACACCATCCAAAGCCTAACTAATAACTTCAGCATGCTCAAAGGGATAATCAGGGTCTGCAATTTTTCTTTTTTTTTTACACATCTACCAATCTTTTTTTTGCGAGGCATTGGAAAACCTCCCTGGTCATTGTTGTTGAATCTGTGCTTGAAATTCACTGAGAGACTGAGAGACTGAGAGACCTTACAGCTAATTGTATGTGTGGGTTACAGAGATGGGAGTAGTTATTCAGAAATCATGTTAGCCACTTTTACTGAACACGGAATGAATCCATGCAACTTATTAGACGATTTGTTTAGCACCTTTTTTCTCCTGAACTGCTGCCCTCAGGCTACTGTTGAAATAGGTATTTAATATGGACACCCACAGTATGGCCCATTCCATTAACCTGTTCCAGTATCAGTAGCCTAACCAGTGATCATTGTGTGATTTAAATTATTGTATTCAATTACTTATAATTCAATAGGTCAAAGCGGTCTTGAAGACACGTTTGTATACAGTAGTTGGTTGAACAGTTTTTTGACAGTTAGTTGAACCATCTGTAGAGGATGATCAAAGCGGTCCAATGTGGTCCTCTGTAGCTCAGTTGGTAGAGCGTTGCACTTGTAAAGCCAGGTTAGTGGGTTCGATTCCTGGGACCACCTGTATGTAAAAAAAATATATGTAATAAATAATGCAAGCAAAGCATCTGCTTAAATTATATTTTTTCTTTAAAAATAAAGTGTTATCCTAATGTGTGAATTGGACATACTGGTGGGTATGACATTCCTGGGAGTGTGTACACGTAAATGTTATATTACCATAGCATTTTTCTATTTTCTCTATAGTTATGTACTTGAAAATGTATAAATTGACCAATTTGGCACATTTGGACAAACTCCTGGCAGAAATATTTTGTAGTGAAGTAATTCTTTACTAGATCAGTCTGAAACTTTGCACACACACTGCTGCCATCTTGTGGACAAAGTCTAAATTACACCTAGGATCCTGTCTTAATGTATGGCCTTTCTCTTGCATTTCAAAGATGAACTTTTTTTTTAAATGTATTATCTTTTACCAGATCAAATGTGTTATATTCTCCTACATTAATTTCACATTTCCACAAACCTCAGTGTTTCCTTTCAAATGGTATCAAGAATATGCATATCCTTGCTTTAGGTCCTGATCTACAGGCAATTAGATTTGGGTATGTCATTTTAGGCGAAAATTGAAAAAAAGGGTCTGATCCTTTTCAGCTTCACTGTCCAAATACACTTTCGGTGGGAGTGTATGTGTCACATACACTGAACATTTAGTAACATTGAAAAGATATCTGTCTTGTCCAAGTCCAACAGCCTAATGAAATGTGTCTATTTTATTTTTCTCAAGTGCCCTCAATGATGAGCATCCTAACCGACTTGCCAAAACTATAGTTTGTTAACAAGCAATTTGTGGAGTGGTTGAAAAATGAGTTTTAATGACTCCAACCTAAGTGTATGTAAACTTCCGACTTCAACTGTACCTCGGCAAGACGGAGCTGCTTTTCCTCCCGGGGAAGGACTGCCCGTTCCATGATCTCGCCATCACGGTTGACAACTCCATTGTGTCCTCCTCCCAGAGTGCTAAGAACCTTGGCGTGACCCTGGACAACACCCTGTCGTTCTCCACTAACATCAAGGCGGTGACCCGATCCTGTAGGTTCATGCTCTACAACATTCGCAGAGTACGACCCTGCCTCACACAGGAAGCGGCGCAGGTCCTAATCCAGGCACTTGTCATCTCCCGTCTGGATTACAGCAACTCGCTGTTGGCTGGGCTCCCTGCCTGTGCCATTAAACCCCTACAACTCATCCAGAACGCCGCAGCCCGTCTGGTGTTCAACCTTCCCAAGTTCTCTCACGTCACCCCGCTCCTCCGCTCTCTCCACTGGCTTCCAGTTGAAGCTCGCATCCACTACAAGACCATGGTGCTTGCCTACAGAGCCGTGAGGTGAACGGCACCTCCGTACCTTCAGGCTCTGATCAGTCCCTACACCCAAACGAGGGCACTGCGCTCATCCACCTCTGGCCTGCTGGCCCCCCTACCTCTGAGGAAGCACAGTTCCCGCTCAGCCCAGTCAAAACTGTTCGCTGCTCTGGCACCCCTATGGTGGAACAAGCTCCCTCACGACGACAGGACAGCGGAGTCAATCACCACCTTCCGGAGACACCTGAAACCCCACCTCTTTAAGGAAACCTAGGATAGGATCAAGTAATCCTTCTAACCCCCCCCCCCCCCCCAAAAGATTTAGATGCACTATTGTAAAGTGGTTGTTCCACTGGATATCATAAGGTGAATGCACCAATTTGTAAGTCGCTCTGGATAAGAGCGTCTGCTAAATGACTTAAATGTAAATGTAAATGTACACATGGAATAAACAAACGTACAGTCAATAATACAATATAAAAAAGTCAATATACAGTGTGTGCAAATGAGGTAGGATTGTATGATGTAGCTGCTTTATGAGGTTCATGCATAAAAAGACTGTAGTTACATAGCCTAATACACACTTCAAGTATTTTAGGTCCCAGTTGTTGTTGCTAGTCTACTTTCAGTGGACACTCCCATGAGTCTTTCAGAATCCTTCCTAAAAGCCCACCTGTTTCATTTTGGTTGTTGTCATTTCTGTTCGAGCACACGTTTTTGGTTTTCTTGCTGGGAAATGTAACAAGATGGATATACTGGATAAATTCAGTGAGATTTAGTATTGTCAGATACAGCAATCTCCTGCCGGCCCTCTTGGGTCTGAGATCTGCCATTCCCAGATATTACTTTATTCTGAGATTCAATATTGTTATTCATTGTGAACAAACCATCATAGGAACCCACTTCAAGCTTTGTATGCCAGTCAGGAGTAGATGATTGGATGCCTTTGATATTATTTGATGAAGAAGAACGAAACAAGACAGCACCTGCTTTTTGGACCAAAATCTCAGACTTTTGGGGGCCCTAAGCAAGATTTGTTTGGGAGGGGCAACCCCATCTCACCGGCAAAAACATTTTAGTGGCCCCCCTCTTGGTGGCGGGCAGAACATTTTGCAGTTTTAATGTTCATTTCCTGGAATTATACAAATTTTGCCATGGGGTGTAAAGGAAAGGTTGCCGTATTAAAGCTAATTTTGCCATGACTTATATGCCATGTTCATATGATATCTGAATGAGAGTGACTAACAAAATCAACAGTGGCCCACGGAAGGTCAGGGCCCATGGGCATGTGGGTAATTCGGCCATGATTACTACAAGGTTTAAATAGGTGGCTGGACTAACTTACCCAGCAATCCCCCAAAAAATGCTAACATGGGCTAATTGAGTGATAACTGATTATGTACTACTCAATTTCTAAATTGCATCTTGGGAATTCAACTATTCTAACTCTCAACAGGAAGTTGAGACCTTGACTGAGTTCCTAAACATTTTCTGGGGGTCAGGGTTCCCCTAGCGGCGCCTTATGTCGGGCTGGCATTGGATCCTCCTTCCATCCCCCAATCAATTCATTGCCTTGACTCAAAGTGGCTCAAGAGGCATAAACATGTAAATTAAAAACATAGGCTAATCTCTGTCAAAATCTGTTCTAGTTGAACATTTGGCCCCATACACCAGCCCTGTGCTTGGAATGACCAACCAGCCCATCTAAGGAAGTGGAGAGAGAGAGATACTGAGCCACTATTACATCCAAATAGGAAGTGTTTCTTTCAGACTCGTTGATTTGGGCAAACATGCATATTCTCCCCCTGACTTCAAAGGAAATATAGCTGCGGACTTGACACACACTGAATCAAAGACTCAAACAGGGGTAATGACAGGAAAATAACCTCTCACTCAAAGTCAACAAAACGAAGGAGCCGATCGTGGACTTCAGGAAACAGCAGTGGGAGCATGCCCATATCCACATCGACGGAACTGCAGTTGAGAACGTGGAAAGCTTCAAGTTCCTCGACGTACACATCACTGATGATCTGAAATGGTCCACCCACACAGACAGTGTGGTGAAGAAGGCACAACAGCACCTCTTCAATCTTAGGAGGCTGAAGAAATTTGGCTTGGCCCCTAAAACCCTCACAAACTTTTACAGATGCACAATTGAGAGCATCCTGCTGAGCTGTACCACCGCCCGGTATGGCAACTGCACCGTCCGCAACCACAGGGCTCTCCAGAGGGTGGTGCGGTCTGCCCAACGCATCTCTGGGGGCAAACTACCTGCCCTCCAGGACACATAAAGCACCGATGTCACAGGAAGGCCAAAAAGATCATCAAGGACATGAGCAACGTCCTGTTCACCCCGCTATCATCCAGAAGGCAAGGTCAATACAGATGCATCAAAACTGGGACTGAGAGACTGAAAAACAGCTTGTATCTCAAGGCCATCAGACTGTTAAATAGCCATCACTAGCCAGCTTCCATCCGGTTACACAACCCTGCAGCTTAGAGGCTGCTGCCCCATATACACAGACTTGGAATCACTGGCCACTTGAATAATGGAACACTAGTCACTTTAATAATGTTTGCATACTGCTTTACTCATCTCATGTGTATATACTGTATTCTATTCTACTGTATTTTAGTCAGTGCCACTCCGACATTGCTCAATCTAATATTTACATATTTCTTAATTCCATTCTTTTACTTTTATATTTCTGTGTATTGTTGTGAATTGTTTTTAGATACTACTGCACTGTTAGATACTACTGCACCATTGGAGCTAGGAACAAAAGCATTTCGCTACACCCGCAATAACATCTGATAGATACGTGTATGTGACCAATAAAATTTGATTTGATTTGACTACAATACTAACCATGCTCATGGAAATAGCATTACAATTCCTGAGGTACAATCAGTATAAATAATAACCATTGTCAAGTATAACTTACTGTGTACTGCACTCATGCATCAAAGCAAAATAAAAAACAATGTGAACCTATCGCAGTATAAAATTGCTCAAGTAAATCATGATACCACAAGGCTTGTTCTGACAAATAAATAATTTATTTATAGCTCTCTCTTCTTCTTGTAAATATTCCATGTCCAGGCTCATTGTGCAGCCTTTCAAACCGCTGTACCTTTGTGTAATACACATGCAGTGTTGAGCAGTGTATTTGTACATCCTCATGGATTAAGTGGTTCTGTCATTTACTGCAACCATCACATAGTTATGCAAACAGTGGTTGTTGTCTCCCTTGATGGCGTCTGACAAGAATCCCCATCAAGCAAAGAAAACTGTTTATTTCTACTTCATGCTCACCCATGGGGGGAAACAGAGAGCCAAACGCCCCTGCTGTTCTTATGGCAGACAATGCAATGGTTCTTTGGCGGAAACTCTGTGTAGTGTCCAATAATATTATCTGGATTGAAAGCAGTAACACAATTCAATACAGTATACTGTATTATAAACCTGGTGGTTTGAGCCCTGAATGCTAGGTTCCTGAATTTCTACGAAGTTTTTCCTAGCCACTGTGCTTCTACATCTGCATTGCTTGCTGTTTGGTGTTTTATGCTGGGTTTCTGTATAAGCACTTTGTGACATCTGCTGATGTAAAAATGGCTTTATAAATAAATTAGATTTGATGATTGGCTGAAATCCGTGGTATATATGTGTATGAAAAAGAATTACTTTTTCTGTTGTAATTACACTGGTAACCAATTCATAATAGCAATAAGGCACCTCGGGGGTTTGTGGTATATGGCCAATTTACCATGGCTAATGGCTGTATCGAAGCACTCTGCTTTGTGTCTTGCGTAATAACAGCCCTTAGCCATGGTATATTGGCCATAAACCACACCTCCTCAAGCCTTATTGCTTAATTATATCGGGGGCAAGGGAGCATATTTTGCTAAAAGACCCTACTAAAGTGTTATTTTGTGTTTTTTTTATGTAATTGGCATGTTTCATTTAGGAATGCATTCGTCAGTTTGAAGGGACAAGCTTAACAGAACAAGAAAATGGCACTTGTCTGACGGAAACGGAAGGTTGGGGACAAATACACTGCTCAAAAAAATAAAGGGAACACTTAAACAACACAATGTAACTCCAAGTCAATCACACTTCTGTGAAATCAAACTGTCCACTTAGGAAGCAACACTGATTGACAATAAATTTCACATGCTGTTGTGCAAATGGAATAGACAACAGGTGGAAATTATAGGCAATTAGCAAGACACCCCCAATAAAGGAGTGGTTCGGGTGGTGGTGACCACAGACCACTTCTCAGTTCTTATGCTTCCTGGCTGATGTTTTGGTCACTTTTGAATGCTGGCGGTGCTTTCACTCTAGTGGTAGCATGAGACGGAGTCTACAACCCACACAAGTGGCTCAGGTAGTGCAGCTCATCACGGATGGCACATCAATGCAAGCTGTGGTAAGAAGGTTTGCTGTGTCTGTCAGCGTAGTGTCCAGAGCATGGAGGCGCTACCAGGAGACAGGCCAGTACACCAGGAGACGTGGAGGAGGCCGTAGGAGGGCAACAACCCAGCAGCAGGACCGCTACCTCCACCTTTGTGCAAGGAGGAGCAGGAGGAGCACTGCCAGAGCCCTGCAAAATGACCTCCATCAGGCCACAAATGTGCATGTGTCTGCTCAAATGGTCAGAAACAGACTCCATGAGGGTGGTATGAGGGCCCGACGTCCACAGGTGGGGGTTGTGCTTACAGCCCAACACCGTGCAGGACGTTTGGCATTTGCCATAGAACACCAAGATTGGCAAATTCGCCATTGGCGCCCTGTGCTCTTCACAGATGAAGCAGGATCACACTGAGCACGTGACAGACGTGACAGAGTCTGGAGACGCCGTGGAGAACGTTCTGCTGCCTGCAACATCCTCCAGCATGACCAGTTTGGCGGTGGGTCTGTCATGGTGTGGGGTGGCATTTCTTTGGGGTGCCGCACAGCCCTCCATGTGCTCGCCAGAGGTAGCCTGACTGCCATTAGGTACCGAGATGAGATCCTCAGACCCCTTGTGAGACCATATGCTGGTGCGGTTGGCCCTGGGTTCCTCCTAATGTAAACAATGCTAGACCTCATGTGACTGGAGTGTGTCAGCAGTTCCTGCAAGAGGAAGGCATTGATGCTATGGACTGGCCCGCCCGTTCCCCAGACCTGAATCCAATTGAGCACATCTGGGACATCATGTCTCGCTCCATCCACCAACGCCACGTTGCACCACAGACTGTTTAGGAGTTGGCGGATGCTTTAGTCCAGGTCTGGGAGGATATCCCTCAGGAGACCATCCGCCACCTCATCAGGAGCATGCCCAGGCGTTGTAGGGAGGTCATACAGGCACGTGGAGGCCACACACACTACTGAGCCTCATTTTGACTTGTTTTAAGGACATTACATCAAAGTTGGATCAGCCTGTAGTGTGGTTTTCCACTTTAATTTTGAGTGTGACTCCAAATCCAGACCTCCATGGGTTGATAAATTGGATTTCCATTGATTATTTTTGTGTGATTTTGTTGTCAGCACATTAAACTATGTAAAGAAAAAAGTATTTAATAAGATTATTTCATTCATTCAGATCTAGGATGTGTTATTTTAGTGTTCCCTTTATTTTTTTGAGCAGTATATATACATGGCATGTTTGGAGGACGACATGTTGTCAAATGCATTTCAGCAAACGAATAGGACATGCAGAGAATTAAGAATATGGGAAGTGTTGTTCATGCCAACATGGGCTCACAACCAGCCTTAAAGATCAACCTTGTGCTCTTGGAAAAAGTATCCCCACGGAAGTATCCCTCCGCTTGACCCAACCGACGCTGGGTTTTGTGCAGACGTGTATTCTGGAAAATTGTTAATGTGGGAGGCAACCCGTCTGCCGAGGTAGGCTATTCATTGTATAGAAAATGTTTGACATATTTCCCATACAATGAATACCTGTTTGGCGGAGCTATCCTTCAAAACCACATAAACACACAGGGACAATGTAAATCTTGCTTTTTACCGTTATCAGTTACAGAATAAGCATTGGCTTCAGAACTTCATAAAATGCCTTTTGAGACGCATGCTGACATGATTTGACTTTTACCCAATATCAAACTTAACTGTGACAAACTTCAAACATTTAGTATGGCATTAACCTGAACCTGCCTATCGCACATGCTAATATCCCTAAAGCAAGGATTAAAGTGGTCTAGAGAAAATTCATTTAATTTGTTATCCATGACTAGTATAAATCTGATTTTAATGTCATTATAGTTTGTCCCCTTGGCAGGAAAAGTCACTTCTGGAAAGAACGATGTCTACAGCGCTCACTGCAGCGGCCTCTACTGTAAGTCACAATGTTCCACAATGGCATCTCGTGGGGGTTATCTGACATTAGAGTAATTGAAAGTAATGTGATTCTTTAAGGTTATCAAATAAGCTGTTCATCATGGTGTCATTGGGTCTAATCTGTTTTGACCCACAGCGGTTGTATTTTGGGACATTCAATCGCTCTATTACATTGCATACGGCGAGAGAACAGGCGGTTTTTATTTACCATCTCCAATTAATTAGATTTAATTGCAGAACATCTGAAACTAAAAAAGTTTCTCCCAACTCAACCTTTTTACAGTAACAGTCCTCTGTGATTGCCTCTCTAAGCACTATAGTTTATGAACTCATGACCTCTAAGCACCTTCTCACAGGAATTTACTTCCGTTGTTCTCCTATATTTAAGATGTGCGTTTTCATGAGCTAAGCACCTTGACGGGCCCTTGCAAATGTCACGCCCTGACCTTAGAGAGCTGTTTTATTTCTCTATTTGGTTAGGTCAGGGTGTGATGTGGGGTGGGCATTCTATGTTATCTATTTCTTTGTTTTGGCCGAGTATGGTTCCCAATCAGACGCAGCTGTCTATCGTTGTCTCTGATTGGGAATCATACTTAGGCAGCCTTTTCCCACCTGTGTTTTGTGGGTAGATGTTTTCTGTTTAGCATTCTGTGCCTGACAGAACTGTGTGTTTTCGTTTTTCCCTTTGTTATTTTGTTTGAGTGTTTCGGTAATTAATAAATATAGCATGAACACTTTCCACGCTGCGCTTTGGTCCACTCCTTCCGACGAAACCCGTTACAGCAAAAACATTTGAGTTTCCAAGCTCAGCCAAACAGATTGACAGGGTAGTAATTTAGCACAATCGCCCCACCCAGATAAGACAAGTAATTAAAGTTATACTAAACTGAACCTCCCTTGCTGCTGCTCCCCCTCCCTTTCCATTTACCCATAGATTTTATAATAGTGATAGCAGCAGTTTTTTTAACAGAGATTAAGTCAGACTGTACTGTATTTCACCTTGGTTACCCGATACAGGCCAGAAATAAATCAGCTCAAGCTCCATACTGGTTGAACTTGATAATGTGTTTGAAATGCAGCTGATGTTTAGAGTTACGTGTGTCACCCTCAATGAACTCCACTTTGTCCACAATGCTCTCAACATCTTATTCAAGCTACTAGCAGCTCCAATACCTTTACATTTTTCTGTCTAACACATTATATAGGCTACATGTTAGCCACGCATCACATGTTAGGGCTCCACAGTAATAATGCATTGGCAATTATGGTGGAGAAAAGAGTGGGCACATTATTGCAGCAAAGTGAGTCATCAACAAATAACTCCTTTAATTCAGCTACATTGCCAGTTAGAAACTTCTAGGTTGTTTCAATTTTTTTCCAACTTGGATGTATGGCTTTAGAAATGTCAGTGGCATTTTCAAATCACCATTTCTTTGTATCATTTCAGTATGTTTACTGTTTTCCATTTTAAAGGCAACTTTGGATATTTGACCATTGTCTCCCTCAACTGAACTTTGAATATAGCTAACACACCCATACCACAGAAATAGCCTACTGTTTTTCACGTTGCATAAATCTGTGTTAACCAGTATCCATATGCGATCTTAAAATGAGCCGAACGGCATAGTTACAGTCACTATTGGTTATTCTATTGGCTATGCCATTTTCCAGTCAATCATCTCCAAGAGGCATTTGAGTTTTCCTGCCCACCACAAAATGTATGTTTAAGTGATAATGCCCGAGAAGCCGGTGTTTGGAGGATATATTGGCACGGGACTAGTCTCCCAGTCCCTGCCGCTGAAAAACATCCCCAGAGCATGATGCTCCCACCACCATGCTTTACCGTAAGGATGGTGTCTGGTTTTCTCCAGACGTGATGCTTGGCATTCAGGCCAAAGAGTTCAATCTTGGTTTCAAAAGACCAGAGAATCTTGTTTCTCATGGTCTGGGAGTCCTTTAGGTGCCTTTTGGCAAACACCAAGCGGGCTGTCATGTGCCTTTTACTGAGGAGTGGCTTCCGTCTGGCCAATCTACCATAAAGGCCTGATTGGTGGAGGGCCGCAGACATGGCTGTCCTTCTGGAAGTTTCTCCCATCTCCACAAAGTAAGTATCGAACTCTGTCAGAGTGACCAGTTTGGCCGGGAGGCCAGCTCTAGAAAGAGTCTTGATGGTTCCAAACTTCTTCCATTTAAGAATGATGTGTTCTTGGGGACCTTCAATGCTGCAAAAATGTTTTGGTATCTTTCCCCAGAGCTATGCTCTGACATGCACTGTCAACTGTGGGACCGCATATAGACAGGTGTGTGCCTTTCCAAATCATGTCCAATCAATTGAATTTACCACATGTGGATTCCAATCAAGTTGTAGAAACATCTCAAGGATGATCAATGGAAACAGGATGCACCTGAGCTCAATTTCGAGTCTCATAGCAAAGGGTCATAATACTTATGTAAATAAGTAATTTCTGTTTTTTTAGTTTTTATAAATTTGCAAACATTTCTAAAAACCTCTTTTGACTTTGTCATTATGGGGTACTGTGTGTAGATTGAGGATTTTTGTTTTTTTCATCCATGTTAAAATAAGTCTGCAATGTAAGATATGAGTGTCTGCTAAATGACTAAAATGTAAGAAAAGTTATGTGGTCTTAATACTTTCCGAATGCACCGTATTTCCATTCTACAGCTATTGCTCTCTATGCTCGTCTGTAACCTTTCATAAGGAGCACATATGGATATTTTGTTTACCTATAATTATATACCTTGGGAATTAAACATTCGGCTCAATTTGTCTGTATACCTGTATATTTTGATGTCCTGGTCCCTTTTGTTACCGACAAATTAATTATTACAATTACGAGCAACCTGCCTATTTATGCAGTCAATCCTATTGATGCTATGATTATTTGGGGTGTTTTTCAGCTCTGAACAATTTGTCATAGTGATCTTGATGTTGTGTACCTCTGATACAGCACAAAATAACCATAATAATGTTCCTCTCAAAATGCACAGGCTGATATTTGGCTCTCAATAAGAGAAAAAAAAATGTATTAGGCCTAGTTTGTGGTAAAAACATGCTTTTTAGGAAGAAAAAAACATCTTGATTCAACACACTATTTCCTAAATATTGTCAGTTTTCCTTTTGTTTAGACTAGTTTTTTCTTTTAATTCAAATAAACTATTTTCCATTCTATAAGTGTTCATGCCTCCTTTGCAAGTTGGGAATAATCAAAGAAGATTATGAAAAACACGAACAGATGGACAAAGAACTGTTTGTTTTTTCATATCTGTACTGGGAATTATGAAAACATCGCACACAAAAGATGGAATGGGTTTTCATTGATGCAGCCATGTTTTGTTTAACTACAATTTTCCTCAATCTAGAGAGCATCTGGCTTTCTGTCTTTCTTCTTCTCTATAAATTAGACTGGTAAAGGTATAATGCAGCTGGGCAACATGGTTCCTGACTCCATACTCTATGATGTGTTGTGCTACATTTGATGACAAATGCTAATTAGGGTCAAAGAAACAATTAAGTCTGTCTTGATCATATTCCCTTGGACATTTATCTTTATTATGCTTGTACATTACTTTATATATGTTTTTCTTGTTTTAACTGTTGTTGCCAGTAACGTAGGCTAACATGTTGGAACATCATCCATGACAAGGCAGTTAACCCACTGTTCCTAGGCCATCATTGAAAATAAGAATTTGTTCTTAACTGACTTGCATAGTTAAATAAAGGTCAAATAAAATCCAAAAATAAGTGACAATTGCAGTCCTATTATTATTATGCTCTCAGATGACATATGAAGGCATATTATTTAACTTTCTCTGCGTCTTACAAGGACATGGCGGTTGGAACCAAAAATCTAATTTGGACTCATCAGACCAAAGGCCAGATTTCCACCTGTCTCATGTCCATTGCTCGTGTCTCTTGGCCCAAGCAAGTCTCTTCTTATTGGTGTCCTTCAGTAGTGGTTTCTTTGCAGCAATTCGACCATGAAGGCCTGATTCATGCAGTCTCCTCTGAACAGTGGATGTTGAGATGTGTTTATTACTTGAACTCTGTGAAGCATTTATTTGGGCTGCAATATCTGAGGCTGGTAACTCTAATGAACTTATCCTCTGCCGCAGAGGTAACCCACTTTCAAAGTTCTTGACATTTTTCTGTATCGACTGACCTACATTTTTTATTTATTTATTTCACCTTTATTTAACCAGGTAGGCAAGTTGAGAACAAGTTCTAATTTACAATTGCGACCTGGCCAAGATAAAGCAAAGCAGTTCGACACATACAACAACACAGAGTTAAACATGGAGTAAAACAAACATACAGTCAATAATACAGAAGAAAAATAAGTCTATATACAATGTGAGCAAATAAGATGAGATAAGGGAGGTAAAGGCAAAAAAGGCCATGGTGGCAAAGTAAATACAATATAGCAAGTAAAACACTGGAATGGTACATTTGCAGTGGAAGAAAGTGCAAAGTACAAATAGAAATAATGGGGTGCAAAGGAGCAAAATAAATAAATACAGTAGGGGAAGAGGTAGTTGTTTGGGCTAAATTATAGATGGGCTATGTACAGGTGCAGTGATCTGTGTGCTGCTCTGACAGCTGGTGCTTAAAGCTAGTGAGGGAGATAAGTGTTTCCAGTTTCAGAGATTTTTGTACTTCGTTCCAGTCATTGGCAGCGGAGAACTGGAAGGAGAGACGGCCAAAGGAGGAATTGGCTTTGGGGGTGACCAGAGAGATATATCTGCTGGAGCGCGTGCTACAGGTGGGTGCTGCTATGGTGACCAGTGAGCTGAGATAAGGGGGGACTTTACCTAGCAAAGACTTGTAGATGACCTGGAGCCAGTGGGTTTGGCGACGAGTATGAAGAGAGGGCCAGCCAACGAGAGCGTACAGCGCGCAGTGGTGGGTAGTATATGAGGCTTTGGTGACAAAATGGATGGCACTGTGATAGACTGCATCCAGTTTATTGAGTAGGGTATTGGAGGCTATTTTGTAAATGACATCGCCGAAGTCGAGGATCGGTAGGATGGTCAGTTTTACGAGGGTATGTTTGGCAGCATGAGTGAAGGATGCTTTGTTGCGAAATAGGAAGCCAATTCTAGATTTAACTTTAGATTGGAGATGTTTGATGTGAGTCTGGAAGGAGAGCTTACAGTCTAACCAGACACCTAGGTATTTGTGGTTGTCCACATATTCTAAGTAAGAACCGTCTAGAGTAGTGATGCTGGACGGGCGGGCAGGTGCAGGCAGCGATCGGTTGAAGAGCATGCATTTAGTTTTACTTGTATTTAAGAGCAGTTGGAGGCTACTGAAGGAGAGTTGTATGGCATTGAAGCTCGTCTGGAGGGTTGTTAACACAGTGTCCAAAGAAGGGCCAGAAGTATACAGAATGGTGTCGTCTGCGTAGAGGTGGATCAGAGAATCACCAGCAGCAAGAGCGACATCATTGATGTATACAGAGAAAAGAGTTGGCCCAAGAATTGAACCCTGTGGCACCCCCATAGAGACTACCAGAGGCCCGGACAACAGGCCCTCCGATTTGACACATTGAACTCTATCAGAGAAGTAGTTGGTGAACCAGGCGTGGCAATCATTTCAGAAACCAAGGCTATTGAGTCTGCCGATGAGGATGTGGTGATTGACAGAGTCGAAAGCCTTGGCCAGGTCAATGAATACGGCAGCACAGTATTGTTTCTTACCGATGGCGGTTACGATATCGTTTAGGACCTTGAGCGTGGCTGAGGTGCACCCAGGACCAGCTCTGAAACCAGATTGCATAGCGGAGAAGGTGCAGTGGGATTCGAAATGGTCGGTAATTTGTTTGTTGACTTGGCTTTCGAAGACCTTAGAAAGGCAGGGTAGAATAGATATAGGTCTGTAGCAGTTTGGGTCAAGAGTGTCCCCTCCTTTGAAGAGGGGGATGACAGCAGCTGCTTTCCAATCTTCTGGAATCTCAGACGACACGAAAGAGAGGTTGAACAGGCTAGTAATAGGGGTTGCAACAATTTCAGCAGATAATTTTGGAAAGAAAGGCTCCAGATTGTCTACCCCGGCTGATTTGTAGGGGTCCAGATTTTGCAGCTCTTTCAGAACATCAGCTGACTGGATTTGGGAGAAGGAGAAATGGGGAAGGCTTGGGCGAGTAGCTTTCGGGGGTGCAGTGCTGTTGACCGCAGTAGAGGTAGCCAGGTGGAAAGCATGGCCAGCCGTAGAAAAATGCTTATTCAAATGCTCAATTATAGTGGATTTATTGGAGGTGACAGAGTTTCCTATCCTCAGTGCAGTGGGCAGCTGGGAGGAGGTGTTCTTATTCTCCATGGACTTTACAGTGTCCCAGAACTTTTTTTAGTTTGTGTTGCAGGAAGCAAATTTCTGCTTGAAAAAGCTAGCCTTGGCTTTTCTAACTGCCTGTGTATATTGGTTTCTAACTTCCCTGAAAAGTTGCATATCACGGGGGCTGTTCGATGCTAATGCAGAACGCCACTGGATGTTTTTGTGTTGGTTAAGGGCAGTCAGGTCTGGAGAGAACCAAGGGCTATATCTGTTCCTGCTTCTAAATTTCTTGAATGGGGCATGCTTATTTAAGATGTAATGAAAAAAATAGTAAAGTAATGATGGACTGTCGTTTCTCTTTGCTTATTTGAGCTGTTCTTTCCATAATATGGACTTGGTCTTTTACCAAATAAGGCTATCTTCTGTATACCACCCCTACCTTGTCACAGCACAACTGATGGGCTCAAACACATTAAAAAGAAAATTAATTCAACAAATTAACTTTTAACAAGGCACACCTGTTAATTGAAATGCATTCAAATCAAATGTTATTTGTCACATGCGCCGAATACAACAGGTGTAGACCTTACAGTGAAAAACTTACAAGCCCTTAACCAACAATGCATTTTTAAGAAAAATAAGTGTTAAAGTATTTACTAAAATAAACTAAAGTAAAAAAATGAAGAAGAAAAAAGAATAACAAATAATTAAAGAGCAACAATAAAATAACAGTAACGAGACTAGAAACAGGGGGTACCGGTACAGAGTCAATGTGTGGGGGCACAGGTTAGTCGAGGTAATTAAGGTAATGCGTACATGTAGGTAAAGTGACTTTCCATAGATAATAAACAGGATAGCAGCAGCATAAAAATGGGGGTGGGGGGAGTGGTCAATGTAAACAGTCCAGGTAGCCTTTTGATTAGCTGTTCAGGAGTCTCAGGGCTTGGGGGTGGAAGCTGTTAAGAAGCCTTTTGAACCTAGACTCGCCGCTCCGGTACGGTAGCAGAGAGAACGTGCGGTAGCAGAGAGAACAGTTTATTACTAGGGTGGCTGGAGTCTTTCACAATTTTTAAGGCCTTCCTCTGACACCGCCTGGTATAGAGGTCCTGGATGGCAGGAAGCTTGTGCCCAGTGATGTACTGGGCCGTACGCATTACCCTCTGTAGTGCCTTGCGGTCGGAGGCTGAGCAGTTGCCATACCAGGCAGTGATGCAACCAGTCAGGATGCTCTCGATGGTGCAGTTGCAGAACTTTTTGAAGATCTGAGGACCCATGCCAAATCTTTTCAGTCTCCTGATGGGGAGTAGGTGTTGTCGTGCCCTCTTCACAACTGTCTTGCTGTGTTTGGACCATGATAGTTCCTTGATGTGTACACCAAGGAACTTGACACTCTCAACCTGCTCCACTACAGCTCCATCGATATGAATTGGGATGTGCTCGACCCTCCTTTACCTATAGTCCACGATCATCTCCTTTGTCTTGATCACGTTGAGGGAGAGGTTGTTATCCTGGCACCACAATGTCAGGTCTCTGATAGGCTGTCTCATTGTTGTCGGTGAGACAGCCTACCACTGTGTGTCGTCGGCAAACTTAATGATGGTGTTGGAGTCCTGCCTGGCCATGCAGTCATGGGTGAAGAGGGAGTACAGGAGGGGACTGAGCATGCACCGCAGTGTTGAGGATCAGCGTGGCAGATGTGTTGTTACCTAACCTTACCACCTGGGGGCTGTCCGTCAGGAAGTCCAGGATCCAGTTGCAGAGGGAGGTGTTTAGTCCCAGGGACCTTAGCTTAGTAATTAATTTTGAGGCCACTATGGTATTGAACGCTGAGCTTTTTTTTCTCTCTGGTTGCACATGTAACATGCTGGTAGAAATGAGATAAAATGGATTTAAGTTTCCCTGCATTAAAGTCCCGGCCACTAGGAGCGCCGCTTCTGGATGAGCATTTTCTTGTTTGCTTATGGCCTTATACAGCTCGTGGAGTGCAGTCTTAGTGCCGGCATCGGTTTGTGGTGGTAAATAGACAGCTACGAAAAATATAGATAAATTCTCTTGGTAAGTAGTGTGGTCTACAGCTTGTCAAGAGATACTCTACTTCAGGCGATCAAAACCTCAAGACTTCCTTAATATTAGATTTTGTGCACCAACTGTTATTGACAAATAGACACAGACCACCACCTCTTGTCTTACCGAAGGCAGCTGTTTGATCTTGCCAGCTATATGGGCCATGTCCAGTGTCTAAAGTAAATCCTTCGCGTTGACTTATTAAAGAAAAAAATCTTTGTTCAGTACGAGGTGAGTAATCACTGTCCTGATATCCAGAAGCTCTTTTCAGTCATAAGAGACGGTGGCAGAAACATTTTGTACAAAATAAGTTAATGAGGACTCTGCTTCATGAAGCTGGTTGAGAGAATACCAAAAGTGTGCAAAGCTGTCATCAAGGCAAAGGGTGGCTACTTTGAAGAATCTCTAATATAAAATATATTTTGATATGTTTAACACTTTTTTGGTTACTACATGATTCTGTATGTGTTATTTCATAGTTTTGATGTCTTCACTATTATTCTACAATGTAGAAAATAGTAAAAATCAAGTTGTAGAAACATCTCAAGGATGATCAATGGAAACAGGATGCACCTGAGCTCAATTTCGAGTCTCATAGCAAAGAGTCATAATACTTATGTAAATAAGTAATTTCTGTTTTTTTAGTTTTTATAAATTTGCAAACATTTCTAAAAACCTCTTTTGACTTTGTCATTTTGGGGTATTGTGTGTAGATTGAGGATTTTTGTTTTTTTCATCCATGTTAAAATAAGGCTGCAATGTAAGAAAAGTTATGGGGTCTTAATACTTTCCGAATGCACCGTATTTCCATTCTACAGCTATTGCTCTCTATGCTCGTCTGTAACCTTTCATAAGGAGCACATATGGATATTTTGTTTACCTATAATTATATACCTTGGGAATTAAACATTCGGCTCAATTTGTCTGTATACCTGTATATTTTGATGTCCTGGTCCCTTTTGTTACCGACAAATTAATTATTACAATTACGAGCAACCTGCCTATTTATGCAGTCAATCCTATTGATGCTATGATTATTTGGGGTGTTTTTCAGCTCTGAACAATTTGTCATAGTGATCTTGATGTTGTGTACCTCTGATACAGCACAAAATAACCATAATAATGTTCCTCTCAAAATGCACAGGCTGATATTTGGCTCTCAATAAGAGAAAAAAAAAATGTATTAGGCCTAGTTTGTGGTAAAAACATGCTTTTTAGGAAGAAAAAAACATCTTGATTCAACACACACTATTTCCTAAATATTGTCAGTTTTCCTTTTGTTTAGACTAGTTTTTTCTTTTAATTCAAATAAACTATCTTCCATTCTATAAGTGTTCCATTCTACAATGTAGAAAATAGTAAAAATAAAGAAAAACCTTGAATGAGTAGGTGTGTCCAAACTTTTGACTGGTACTGGTACTATATATACTAAACCAAATATAAACGCATCATGTAAAGTGTTGGTTTCATGAACGGAAATAAAAGATCCCAAAAAGAGAATTTGGCAGTATGTCCAACCGGCCTCACAACAGCAGACCACGCGTAACCACGACAGCCCAGGACCTCCACATCCGGCTTCTTCACCTGCGGGGTTGTCTGAGACCAGCCACCCGGACAGTTGATGAAACTGAGATATATTTCTGCTTGTAATAAAGCCCTTTTGTGGGGGAAAAACTCATTCTGATTGGCAAATCCTGGCTCCCCGGTGGGTGGGCCTATGCCCTCCCAGGCCCACCCATGGCTGCACCCCTGTCCAGTCATGTGAAATCCATAGATTAGGCCCTAATGAATTATTTAAATTGACTGATTTCCTTATATGAACTGTAACTCAGTAAAATCATTGAAAATGTTGCATGTTGCGTTTATATTTTTGTTCAGTATAGATAATTGTCTGGTATCATGCTTAATAGCAACAACATTTGGAGAATGAACAGATTGCATATTCTAGACCAGAAATGTACATAAATTAAAAGTTTAAACCCTTTACCATTACAAATGTAGACATTGAGGACAGAGAAAACCCAACCCCCGATTAAATGTTGGATGCCGTTAAGCAGTGGTGTAAGGTACTTAAGTAAAACTACTTTAAAGTACTACTTAAGTCATTTTTGGGGTATCTGTGCTTTACTTGACTATTTATATTTTTTACTTTTGCTTCACTGCAATCCTAAAGTAAATGATGTACTTTTTACTCCATACATTTTCCCTGACACCCAAAAGTACTCGTTACATTTTGAATGCTTAGCAGGACAGGACGATTGTCTAATTCACAGTTAACAAGAGAACATTCCTGGTCATCCCTACTGCTTCTGATCTGGCAGACTCACTAAACATATGCTTCGTTTGTAAATGAAAAATCTTGAAAAATCTTTACAAGGTAAAGAAAAAAATACACATTTTGAATTTAAGCAGGAATACAATCTTTTACTATAACATTTACGTGGAAGAAAAATAAATAACGGCAACAGGAAAAATAAAAATAATAACGATCAACAGCAATCATTTAAGTGGACCACAAAAAATATGAAATACTTAGGATGCTTAATAAGTGACAACAAATATATAAAGATATCTTTATTCCATTACTCAACAATATTAAAGCAGATCTAATTAAATGGAACAATCTTCCCATAAATCTTACAGGCACAATAAACCTCTTTAGAATGGCATGGCTCACAAAGTTTTTATTTATTTTTGGTAATACACCAATTACTCGGTCATAACAGACTTTCTTTGGGCTGATAAAAATCATAGGAAGATGTAAAACTTTCCTTTTTATTCTTATGGAATTATTCTAAGTCTGAAGGTGGTTTTAACCTTTGAGATTTTGAATGGTATCAACTCTCAAGGCTTTTACTTGCAACATAGAACATAGTTAAATGCGCTAAGGAGGAACAATTGGTACGTATTGAAGATGTTCATGCTCATCCCCATAATCTTTTTATGTCTATTTTCAAGGGATAAAGATAAGAAAATGAGCAACTTCACTGGTAAGAACCCTATAACAATATGGAAGAAAATGAAATGTTTTCTACAAGAACCAATATCTCAGAAAAAAACAACCTTATGGAACAATTCTTGAATAGCTTTTCAGAATTCACAGATAAATTGGTCCCCAAGGAAAACTAAAGGCATAGAAACAGTAAATGACTTGGTAACAGAAAATACCTTTATTTCAATGACAGAATTAAAAAGTAATTTTGGAATGACCAATGTAGATAGTTTCAAATACATGCAACTTAAAAGTTACATTTCAGGAAATTTCGGTTTGAAATATTTTGGACATCAGAGCAACCTTGAGGGA
Organism: Salmo salar; assembly: GCF_965601325.2. NCBI lineage: Eukaryota > Metazoa > Chordata > Actinopteri > Salmoniformes > Salmonidae > Salmo > Salmo salar. Next base: position 80,831,196 of record NC_138291.1, on the reverse strand, counting down.
ATCTTATTTGAGTCAGATGTTCATGTGATAGGTAAGGGTAACACTTTACTTGACACCCAGCGTCATAACACGTTATGTCAGGTCATAACCATGGCATATGTCATAACACTGTCATGACACATATTTAGACCGGTTGTGACATATATTGCGTTATTTAATGGCTGGTTATGACATCTACATAAGCGTGCCAAAACCCATAACACCTACCAGACAAGGCAAACATTCCATTACACTATAGCCTACATGTCAACAGTATATTCATGTTAAATATATATTTTTAAAATGTACCATATTAAATTATCATTGTAATTGTGCACACATTGATGTCAGACATGCACCTACACCAATGCTCTGTTGCTGATAACTAGGATAAATGCAGGAGCAGATATCAGCAGCAGGACAAGACACCCTCTTTTTGACAGATGACTGATATAAGGGCATGTATGTAATAGGCATATTTGGCTTATATGATTATGAAAGTTTACACTTAATCCAGTATAAACTAATGTATAGAATTTATTATACAAGAGACAAAATTCAGAATTGTAAAACACAACAGCAGAGTCATGTCTTAAGTGTAAAACTAACAATGATTCTGTCACAGGTTAGAGGTCATCATGGCGTGTTATCACTGAGGGTGCCACTAGAGGGCACCCTTATGTTTCTAGTGTCCAGGTGAGCCTGATTGGGATTATTGGGTTCACATGGTTTAGGACTATTTAGGTTCCTCTATTGAACTGGGCCGGTTGCTCAGGTCTCTTGCCTTGTGTTGTACTCATGAGCACTTGCTTTGTTGTGTTTCCTGTGAATACTTCAGTAAACATTCTGGATTTACCCTCACCTCTGCATGCTGTGTTTCTCTGCGCCTGGGTTCAAGTTCATACTCAAGTTTTTGTCAAAGATTCAATAATCCATGCTGTCTGGGAACACTATAATGTCCAAAGGTTATGGGCGGAGCTAGAAAGTTGGTGGTCACACCAGTAGTACCACAATGTAAACATACTTTTAATCTGTGTGTTTGCATATTTCAAGATATGGCATGTGGGAGTGTAGGGAGATACCCAATGAGCTGGACGATTCTCTTCTCAACAATCATAATGACAAAACGTATATTAAAAACATGGAAATCAATTAATCCGGCATCATTAACACAATTGAAAAATGTAATGATTTATTATTGAAATAGCATGGGCCACCGAGGAAAAACAAATTGGTACAATTAAAGGCCATGTGGCAAACAATAATGCAAGCACTAGGGTTGGAGGTGCAAGCATGCTGTTCTGGGCAGAGATGTAGTCGTTGTCTGTAAATTGTTGTTGCTATGTGTATGTTTGTTTGTATTTGGTGTGAAAAAATATATATTTTTAAACGAAAAATACAATATACAAATATTTAAAACATATCCATTCTGTTCTCAGCGTCAACATAACTCTCTCAATCCTCTCTTGTTAAGTGTGTTCAGGTGTGTTGGCCACACCCACTAATTGGCCACACCTGATTTTAGAGTGCTTGTGATCTGTTTGAATAGACTAAAAGGAACAGCTTTGTATGAATTAAAAACATGGCATGATAGCTCCATCCTGGTGGGGCAGTGGACTAATTCTGTTGATAAAGAAGATCATAGGTTTGAATCTCACTGATGCCGTGACACAATAAAAAATGTCCTTGCATGATTAATGCCTAAGCAAATCAGATTCCATATGTGCTTGCAGATCAAAACAGTCAAAAAATTAAAAAGTAGGGGCATGGATCATAAAACCAGTCGGTATCTGGTGTGACCACCATTTGCCTCATGAAACGCAACACATTTCCTTCGCATAGAGTTGATCAGGCTGTTGATTATGGCCTGTGGAATGTTGTCCCAATCCTTTTCAATGTCTGTGCGAAGTTTCTGGATATTGGCGGGAACTGGAACATGCTGTCGTACACGTCGATCCAGAGCATCCCAAACAGATCAATGGGTGACATGTCTGGCGAGTATGCAGGATATGGAAGAATTGGGACGTTTTCAGCTTCCAGGAATTGTGTACAGATCCTTGCAACATGGGGCTGTGCATTATGATGCTGAAACGTGGTGACGGCGGCAAATGAATGGCATGACAATGGGCCTCAGGATCTCGTCACGGTGTCGCTGTGCATTCAAATTGCCATCAATAAAATGCAATTGTGTTCGTTGTCCTTAGCTTATGCTTGCCCATATGCCATACCGTAACCTCACCACCACTATGGGGCACTCTGTTCACAACGTTTACATCAGCAAACTACTCGCCCAGATGACACCATACATGCTGTCTGCAATCTGCCCGGGTACAGTTGAAACCGGGATTCATCCGTGAAGATCACACTACCCCAGCATGCCAGTGGCCATCGAAGGTTACCATTTGCAGTTCAGTTACGATGCCGAACTGCAGTCAAGTCAAGACCATGGTGAGCACGACGTGCACGCAGATTAGCTTCCCTGAGACTGTTTGTGCTGAACTTTTTCAGTTGTGCAAACCCACGGTTTCATCAGCTATCCAGGTGTCTGGTCTCAGACCATCTCGCAGGGGAAGAAGCCGGATGTGTAGGTCCTGGTCTGGCATGGTTACACATGGTCTGCGTTTGTGGACATACTGCCAAAATGACATTGGAGGAGGCTTATGGTAGAGAAATGAACATTTAATTCTCTGGCAACAGCTGTGGTGGACATTCCTGCAGTCAGCATACTAATTGCACACTCCCTCAAAACTTTAGACAGCTGTGGCATTGTGTTGTGTGACAAAACTGCACATTTTAGAGTGGCCATTTATTGTCCGCAGCACAAGGTGCACCTGTGTAATGATCATGCTGTTTAATCAGCTTCTTGATATACCACACCTGTGAGGTGGATAGATTATATTGGCAAAGGAGTAATGCTCACTAACATTGTTGTAAACCAATTTGTGCAAAAAATGTGAGAGAAATAAACGTCTTGTGCTTATGAAAAATGTCTGGGATAAAAACAAATTCAGCTAATGGAAGATGGGACAGACATGTAGCATTTATATTTTTTTTCCAGTGTAATTAACTTCAACTAACCTATCAGTTTTGTTCTCAGAACTTTAATACATTCTCCCAGGAAAACTTTCAGGGAACTACTAACCAGATTTCCATCCAACTTTTTTAATGGAAATAAAGTACATGTCTGATAAAAAAAAAAAAAAGTAATTACAGGCCTGATGGAAACAAAACAATGTAAAAAAAATAAAATGTTAGGCAAGGTAGGATATATAATAACCATGTTGAAGTAAACTTGGAGTCAGGCCATGTTGTGTGGTCCTCCCACTCACGGGGAAGCATGCAGTTTATTAGGCTACATATTAAGTAAATGTGGGTGGTGAAAGTGCAAGGTGAAGAGCTTGACGCTCCTTTCCAATAAATATCGAGGGTCTTATTCTGGTGACATAATAATCGATGCCGTTTGACAAATAAAAATAATTTCGCTCTTTTGGGCATAATCATAATCTCATCATGTAGGCTATAAGTGTGCTCTAGCCAACAGCGTGCAGATACGTTAGCACTGTTGGCTAGAGCGCACGTACCAATACCAGAGTGGGCACACTGGCTATATAACGCAAACATTTGTGAGAAAACGATCAGTAGAGTTGGAAATGCAATGGAAACCCATTTAACTTAATGCAAAAGATATTTGTATGTGCACTGTGTCATCACACGCAGCCTTTTATCTGCCAATTTGATGGGAAAACATATCTGGTGGGAAAATGCGCATATTTATTAATACAGATTTTAGAATATTGGAAACTTGGCTACCATAAAAAATTATCAAAACCTCCCTGCAACCTAAAAATGAATGTTCCCAGAACAGGCAAAATTTTAACTTCTGTTCTCAGAATGTTTAAAACTGTTCAGTTTTACCAGTCAGGCTCATGGCTTCATTCCCAGAAAAATGGGAAACCAAAAACGTACTTTCCCACAACTTCCCCTGGAACCAAATGTGCTTTTTCCTAGAAATGGCATTTATTTGCATTGCAGCACATTACATTTAATGGGAGAACAAAAACATGGGTTTGGAATTTTTTGTTATTGGTCTATTAACTAAATGTACTACCTGGTGATGTCACCAGGCAGGCCAAAACTCCATCCAACCAAAACAGCCTGAAATTCCAGGCAGTCTTGTCAAACAGCTCTTACACTAAAAGGATCATCATAATTTTCCCAATTTTACTGTATTATTCAAACATCAGTGTGGAAAAATATATAAATGTTTGGGGCTGCACTGGGCCCTTAAAGGTGTGAGTTGATCAGTACATCATGTTTATTTACAAAGTTAAGCCTATGATGGTATGTCTTTGAAATCATATAATGCGTTTGATAGCATAGAGACGGGTGATAACCTTGTTATTTTATTGATCCCTTCACCAATGGGGCTGTGCTGCACCAAACCAACTCCCTATGGACAAAATAAATAAAGGAACAGAGCATGAGAGATGCTGATGCATGCGTTGTCAGTGGGTCGAGGTGAGGGGTGTTTGTTAAGGTAGACGTGTCTGTATAGAATTTCAGGACAGAAGACTGTCAAAGTAAAATATAAAAATCTTATGGTGTAGTATGAAAAACACCCTCTTGCTGCAACACATATCCAGCACTTTGGGGTCAGTTCTATCCCGCAGGCACTCCCGGGTCTTTAGCCCAGCTCTGCAAATTTGAACAGTTAAATGCAAAGCTGGAAGCCCCAATGAAATATTTATAATAAGCAGAAGAGAAGATTGCATTATGAGATCTAAGGTGTGTTGGACTGAAAGTGGTTATCCACCTTTTAAACATGTGATAAGGGAGAGGAAATTAAGTTATGTTTAATTACCTTGTTTTTATTCACCAGTAACCCTGAGAAGGGGTGGGCTCTGTACATAAGGCTATTAACTAATAAGTTCCTGCGATGTGATGTCTGTAAGTAGCAGACGTTTTGTATTGGATTTTAGATAGAGCAGACAGTATGGGCCATGTCCTTTAGTATTCAATAAAATATTGTACACACTGCTAAGACCCCACTTTAGAGAGTTAAAAGACACTGGAAGCAGTGTCAAGGACTGTATTCATTAAACACTTTGGTTCAACTTGTTCTCAAAAATGGACTTTGAAAGTTTCTGTTACATGACATTACTTGAATCATACTGGCATGACACATAACCTGTATGGTAAAGAAAATCATGGGTCCAAGGGAACTAGTCTACACAGGCTATTCAAAAATAAATCTAAGGCTTTACTTGTATGAAAACTGGAAATGGATTCCTATTTCCCACAAATTATCTTCAATTGCTTCCAGAAAATATATTTAGATTCATGAATTCAATAAAGTAATGATAAGTATTCAACAAAATTAACCCTACAGGTGGCTCTTATATAACTCAGTTACCACCTTTGATTTAACAGGGCATTGTAATAATATGATGTAGATTAGATGACTGTTATACTACTAGGTTGTGGTGTCCGTTATTTGAAAGAGAGTTGGGTCTGGTCAATATTATGTTTCGCTAGAAAGAGCTGTCAAAAATGTCAGATGCTTCAGTTCCATCATCAGCTGTTAAAAAGTCCTGTTGCTTTAATTTTTTTCCCATGAAGCCACAGTAATATTTACTGACAAGTGCTCCGAGGAACAAACCTATAAAAAATATGTTTACTCTAAGAAAGTGATTCTTCAAGAAATGTGATGCGGTATTGTCACGTTCTGACCAGTAAGGGGTCATTTGTTATTGAAGTTTGTTCAGGACATGGCAGGGGGGTATTTGTTTTATATGGTTCGGGGTGTGTGTTTATGTAGAGGGGTGTTTGATTTATGTATTCCAGGGTTTTGGTCTATGTTCTATGTTAGTGTATTTCTATGTTCTGTCTAGTCATTCTATTTCTATGTTTAGGTAATTGGGATTGGGGCCTTCAATTGGAGGCAGCTGTTTTTCGTTGCCTCTGATTGAAGGTCCTATAATTAGGAGTGTGTTTGTTATGGGAATTGTGGGAGGTTGTTCTTTGCACTGCTGTGGTTAGCCTGCAAGACTGATCGGTCATTGTTTTGTTTATTTAAGTGTTCACAATAAAAAGTTAAGATGAGCACTCTACCCGCTGCGCCTTGGTCCAATTACTACGACGACCGTGACAGAACCTCCCACCACCAACGGACCAAGCAGCGGGGTAAGGAGCAAAAGAGGAATTTTGTGGACTAAGGAGTACTGGACTTGGGAAGACATCTTGGAGGGTAAAGGATCCTACACATGGGAGGAGATCCAGGTGGGAAGGGATTGCCTCCCATGGAGACAGGTGGAAATAGCGAGGGAGGAACAGCGAAGGTGGAGTGAAGACCGGAACTATTATATGGGAACATGGCTGACAAGAAAGCCAGAGAGGCAGCCCCAATACATTTTTTTTTGGGGGGGGGGGCACACGGGTAGTTTGGCTAGGGCAGGCAGTAGACCTGAGCCAACTATCCGTGCTTATTATGGGGAACAGAGGATCAGAAGAGCACCGTACTATGCGGAAGTGCGCACGATCTCGCCTATGCGCACGAACAGTCCGGTGAGAATGATTCCAGCCCCTCGCAAGTGCCATGCTCGAGTGAGCACTCAGCCCGTAGGGGTTGTGTGCTCCAGATCTCCAGTAATGCTTCACGGCCCAGTGTATCCTGTTCCCACTCCTCGCACTAGCCCTGAGGTGTGTGTATTTTGTCTGGCACATCCAGTACCAGCCCCACGCACCAGACCTCCAGTGCGTCAGCCCAGTCCAACTCATCCTGTTCCTGCTCCTTGCACTAGCCCCGAGGTGCGTGTTTCCAGTCTGGCACATCCAAAGCCAGCACCACGCACCAGGCTTCCAGTGCATCAGCCCAGTCCAACTCATCCTGTTCCTGCTCCCCGCACTAGCCTTGGGGTGCATGTATCCAGTCTGGCATCTCCAGTACCAGCCCCACGCACCAGGCCTCCAGTGCGTCAGCCCAGTCCAACTCGTCCTGCTCCTTGCACTAGCCTTGGGGTGCGTGTCTTCAGTCTTGTACCTCCACTACCAGCCCCACGCATCAGGCTTTCAGTGCGCAGTCCCCGTCCAGAGCTTCCGGCGACAGTACCCCGTCCAGAGCTTCCGGCGACAGTACCCCGTCCAGAGCTTCCGGCGACAGTACCCCGTCCAGAACTTCCGGCGACAGTACCCCGTCTAGAGATGGCCCAAGGTCCGGAACCGAGTGAGACGGCCTAGAGTCTGGAGCTTCCAGAGTCGCTCTTCTGCCCGAGGTCTACAGCGAGGCGCTTCAGCCAAAGGTATTTAGCGGGGGTGGACAGGTTAGGTGGGGGACTAAGGCCAGAGCCTGAGCCACCTCCACAGTTAGAGGTTTGGGGGGGGGGGGGGGGGGGGGTTGTGAGGTGCATCCGGGGTCTGCACCTTTGGGGGGGGTACTACTGTCACGTTCTGACCAGTAAGGGGTTATTGTAGTTTGGTCAGGACGTGGCAGGGGGGTATTTGTTTTATATGGTTCGGGGTGTGTTTATGTAGAGGGGTGTTTGATTTATGTATTCCAGGGTTTTGTTCTATGTTAGTGTATTTCTATGTTCCGTCTAGTCATTCTATTTCTATGTTTAGGTAATTGGGATTGGGGCCTTCAATTGGAGGCAGCTGTTTTTCGTTGCCTCTGATTGAAGGTCCTATAATTAGGAGTGTGTTTGTTATGGGAATTGTGGGAGGTTGTTCTTTGCACTGCTGTGTTTAGCCTGCAAGACTGTTCGTTTATTGTTTTGTTTATTTAAGTGTTCACAATAAAAGTTAAGATGAGCACTCTACCCACTGCGCCTTGGTCCAATTACTACGACGACCGTGACAGGTATCAAGTCAAAAGCTTGAATCATACTTGCATGACACATAACCTGTGTGGTAAAGCAAATCAGTACCAATACACGCGACAAGTACAAGCATGTTAACATAATGGAGCGGTTTCCTGTACACAGATTAAGCCTAGTTCTGGACTAAAAAGCAAACTCAATGGAGACTCCATTAACTTCTCTAGGGTATGTGGAACGGTAGCGTCCCACCTCGCCAACAGCCTGTGAAATAGCAGAGCGCCAAATTCAAAACAACAAATCTCATAATTCAAATTTCTCACACATACATGTATTATACATCATTTTAAAGATAATCTTCTCATTAATCCAACCACACTGTCCAATTTCAAAAAGGCTTTACGGCGAAAGCATAGCATTAGATTATGTTAGGACGGCACCTAAACAAGAAAAACCACAGCCATTTTCCAAGCAAGGAGAGGTGTCACAAAACAGAAATACAGCTACAATGAATCACTAACCTTTGATCTTCATCAGATGGCACTCATAGGACTTCATGTTATACCATACATGTATGTTTTGCTCGATAAAGTTCATATTTATATCCAAAAACCCCATTTTTACATTGGCGTGAAATGTTTTGCCTCCCAAAACTTCCGGTGAATGAGCACATCAATTTACAGAAATACTCATCATAAACGTTGATAAAATATACAACTGTTATTCAAAGAATTATAGATACACTTCTCCTTAATGCAACCGCTGTGTCAGATTTCAAAAAAGCTTTACGGCGAAAGCACACTTTGTAATCTGAGTACAGCGCTCAGTCACAACCAAACCCGCCATTTTGTGGAGTCAACAAAACTCTGAAATAGCATTATAAATACTCACTTACCTTTGATCTTCATCGGAATGCACTCCCAGGAATCCCAGTTCCACAAATGTTCATTTGTTTCGATTAAAGTCTATATTTATGTCCAAATACCTCCTTTTTGTTCAGTCGAGTAACCCAAATGCACTGCTCGCGCAGTAAGTTCCGACAAAGTCAAAAGTTATATTACAGTTCGTAGAAACATGTCAAACGATGTATAGAATCAATCTTTAGGATGTTTTTATCAAATCTTCCATAATATTCCAACTGGACGATTCCTTTGTCTTTGAAAAGGATCACAGCTAACTCTCACGGGAGTGTGCGCCACTGAGCTCATGTCATTTTCTCAGTCATCTGATTCCAAGACCTCTTATTCTCTCCCCATTCACAGTAAAGCATGAAACAACGTTCTAAAGACTGACATCTAGTGGAAGCCGTAGGAAGTGCAAAATGGCCCCATAGACACTATATTGGATAGGGAATCACTTGAAAAACTACAAACCTCAGATTTCCACACTTCCTGGTTGCATTTTTTTCTCCGGTTTTTGCCTGCCATATGAGTTCTGTTATACTCACAGACATCATTCAAACAGTTTTAGAAACTTCAGTGTTTTCTAAACAAATATACTTATATCCATATCCTACCTTCTGGGCCTGAGTAGCAGGCAGTTTACTACGGGCACGCTTTACATCCGGACGTCAAAATACTGCCCCCTACCCAAGAGAGGTTAAGGAGGTTTTGTTTTTTTTAGTAAAGGATTAGGCTTAATCTGTGTCTGAGAAACTGCCCATTTGTGTATAACATACATCAATCTTATACCCATGTAACAGGATTGGTTAGGTTGCCACTGCATAAATATCTGTAGTATTGGACTCTACAAGGTCTCGAAAGCGTTCCACAGGGATGCTGGCCCATGTTGACTGATTCTTCCCACAGTTTTGTCAAGTTAGCTGGATGTCCTTTGGTCCACCACCCTTCTTGATACACACAAGAAACTGTATCCCAGCAGCATTTCAGTTCTTGATACAAACCAGTGCACCTGGCACCTACTACCATACCCCGTTCAAAGGCACTTAAATATTGTGTCTTCTCCATTCACCCTCTGAATGACACACACAATCCATGTCTTAATTGTCTCAAGGCTTAAAAATCCTTATTTAACCTCTCCTCCCATTCATTTACACTGTTTGAAGTGGAATTAACAAGTGACATCAATAAGGGATCAAAGCTTTCACCTGGTCCGTCTGTCATGGAAAGAGCAGGTGTCCTTAATGTTTTGTACACTGTGTGTGTAAGGTACCTGTTATATTTTGTGGGCTTCGTGGGATGTGCTTTTGAATGTAAGAGCAAGTTAGCTAGCATGCGCTAATTGTAGTGGTCCCTGCTAATTCACAATTACTTCCATGCTCACAGACAAATCTACAGCCATCAACATCCTGTTGTCCTGCACATCTAATGTGCTTTCTTGTGTCTATCGTCAGGCATTTACATTTATTATATTTTGTACAATTTGTCATTGTTAAGATGTTTGATTACAAAATACCCAGTCTGATAGATACGCAAGCGACAAATCTACAGCCATCAACATACTGTTGTCCTGCACATCTAATGTGCTTCCTTTTGTCTATCGTCAGAATAAACACCAACTGGGAGCACTGGCTGGGGATTCCTTTCTATAAAAACGTAAGAGTTACAAACGAAGTACAATCACATCTGTTACAGTATCTAATGGTATTGTTGTTTCACATTCTTGATATGTTTCACACTGTTTAAGGAAAGATCATGCATATCATTTTCCCCCATACCTTGATAAGTTTTAGATGCATCTTCTGTGAATTAATTTACTCAGCGGGCTGCATCTAGATGAAAAAGGCTATGGAGTCCAATTGCTTGTGGATCAAGAGCCAGCTTCGTTTGTTTCTACATGACTGGACGAGTAAATCAAGTAAAAATATTTAACCTCTGTTGGTTTATCCAGCACCCACCTCCCTAGCGTTCTTTACTAATTCCATTCTGCAGACATGAAGCAAAGCATGAGAAATGAGCAAGCATTGCTCATAAAAATGGTTAAACAAATAAAAATATCCAGGAGTACCACAGTATGGCAATGCATTTTCGTACTGTTCATTGATCTTTCAAAGAAATACAACTACTATTTTCCCTTTTCTAATGACCAATGCATACGGGATATTTTCACGTGTCACAGCTGTCGTATGAAAGAGACCAAGGCGCAGCATGCATATCATTCCACATCTTTATTTCTATGTGAAACTATGCAAGACAAACTATAAACAAAAACAACAAACCGTGACAGAGGTGCTACATGCATGAACTCAAAATAATCTTCCACAAACACTAGTGGGAAAAAAAAACAAACTTAAATGATCCCCAATTAGAGACAACGATGACCAGCTGCCTCTAATTGGGAATCCTATGAAAACCCCAACCTAGAAAAAAGAACACAACAGAACATTTAAACTAGACAAAAACCCCAACATAGAAAAAAAGAAACTAGACCCAAACAGAAATAAATAAATAAACTAGACAAAACCCCCCCAGTCACGCCCTGACCTACTCTACCATAGATAAATACGAGCTCTCTATGGTCAGGACGTGACAACATGACCACACACGTGCAAACACAGTGCATTCGGAAAGTATTCAGATCCCTTGACTTTTTACACATTTTGTTACGTTACAACCTTAATCTAAAATGTATTAAATGTTTTTTTTTCCTCATCGATCTACACACAATACTCCATAAAATACTGAAATATCACATTTGCATAAGTATTCAGACCCTTTACTCAGTACTTTGTTGAAGCACCTTTGGCAGCAGTTACAGCCTCAAGTATTCTTGGGGATGACGCTACAAGCTTGACACACCTGTATTTGGAGAGTTTCTCACATTCTTCTCTGCAGATCCTTTCAAGCTTTGTCAGGTTGGATGGGGTGTGTCACGGCACAGCTATTTTTAGGTCAATCCAGAGATGTTTGATCGTGTTCAAGTCCCGGCTCTGGCTGGGCCACTCAAGGACATTCAGAGACTTGTCCCGAATCCACTCCTGCGTTGTGTTGGCTGTGTGCTTAGGGTCATTGTCCTGTTGAAAGGTGAACCTTTACCCCAGTCTGAGGTCCTGAGCGCTCTTGAGAAGGTTTTCATCAAAGATCTCTCTGTACTTTGCTCCATTAATCTTTTCCTCGATCCTGACTAGTCTCCCAGTCTCTGCCACTGAAAAACACCCTCACAGCATGATGGTGCCACCACCATGCTTCACCGTAGGGATGGTGTCATGTTTCCTCCAGACGTGACGCTTGGCATTCAGGCCAAAGGGTTCAATCTTGGTTTCAAAAGACCAGAGAATCTTGTGTCTCACGGTCTGAGAGTCTTTTAGATGCTTTTTGGCAAACTCCAAGTGGGCTGTCATGTGCCTTTTACTGAGGAGTGGCTTCCGTCCGGCCACTCTACCATAAAGACCTGATTGGTGGAGTGCTGCAGAGATGGTTGTCCTCCTGGAAGGTTCTCCCATCTCTACAGAGGAACCATCGGGTTCTTGGTCACCTCCCTGACCAAGGCCCTTCTCCCCCGATTGCTCAGTTTGGCCGGGCGGCCAGCTCTAGGAAGAGTCTTGGTGTTTCCAAACTTCTTCCATTTAAGAATGACGGAGGCAACTGTGTTCATGGGGACCTTCAATGCTGCAGAAATGTTTTTGTACCCTTCCCCAGATCTATGCTTCGACACAATCATGTCTCGGAGCTCTACGGACAATTGCTCTGACATGCACTGTCAACTGTGGGACCTTATATAGACAGCTGCGTGCCTTTCCAAATCATGTCCAATCAATTGAATAAACCACAGGTGTACTCCAATCAAGATGTAGAAACATCTCAAGGATGATCAATGGAAACAGGATGCATCTGAGCTCAATTTCTAGTCTCATAGCAAATGGTTCGAATACATATGTAAATAAGTTTTTTTTGAAATACATTTGCAAAATTTTCTAAAAAAACATGTTTTTCTTTGTCATTATGGGGTATTGTGTGTAGATTGATGACAAAACCTTTATTTTTTCATCCATTTTAGAATAATGCTGTGCGTAAAAAAAATGTCAAGGGGTCTGAATATTTTCTGAACGCACTGTACATACACGCTCAAAGACAACATTGGGAATCAAGTCTAACTTCACAGTTCTACTTTTATTATGGCCGCTGAGACAAAAACACAAATAAGATTCCATTAGAAACAGTCCAGATGGGAAAGATTTAGAAAAAAATGCGCCTGACCTACCATGTGCAATGTTGTTTACCCAATAGAAATTCACTAGATTTGGCAAATTAAGCACATTAGGTTACACATCAAACACATTTAATGCATTTAATATATTTTAATATGATTAAAATAGGACTATATAGGATAAAGTAATCCTTCTACACCCCCCCCAAAAAAAGATATAGATGTACTATTGTTAAGTGGTTGTTCCACTGGATATCATAAGGTGAATGCACCAATTGGTAAGTCGCTCTGGATAAGAGCGTCTGCTAAATGACGTAAATGTAAATGTATATCCTACTGTTTATATTTGAATGCAGTCATCTTGGTTTTAATTTGAAGCATTTTATATTTGAAGCTTGTTTGTATCAATTGCAAAGACATTGGCAACTTATATGTATTTGTAATCAACTTTGTTCTGAAGTTATCAGCGGTCACAGAGACACAACAAACCATGTGATTCTATTTTTAACAGAAATCTCCACTAGTGTGCAACTGCAGCCCGCAAATCAGGGCATTCCTGCTTCTGCACGAATGCCCCCCCTCGTGCATTCTGTTGGTTCTTTCATGAACACCCCTGCTCGAGCAGCCCATTGCTTCCTGACCGTTGCACTCTATTACCAGACTCTTTGAAGAGAAACTCAGATGGTGCACAGATGAAGAAGAGAACAGGACAGATGAATAGATGACACATGGTGACTCCTTCATGACTCCATGGTGACACATCAAAATATATATATATATATATATATATATATATATACAAACATCTGTTTATTTCACCTTATGTGGACCTTAAATGATTGTGCCTCTTTATGTGTGAGGAAAACAACTCTGTGGGAGGAAGTCCAAACGCGATCACATCATATTAATCCGTTATTAAATTCATTTTATAGGCTACAATATGTAATTATGGAAGTATTTAGGCTACAGAAAATTCCAGAATTACAGTATCTTCCCTAGTTATTTTTCCCGTCTTACCTAAATGTTGCTTCAAAGATATGTAGCTACCTAAAACGGGGGATGTTAAACAGTGCTGCAGAGTATAGGTGATTGAATCAGTCAACAGGCCCACTGAACATAAGCTTTGGCCTAAACACACCAAGGAAAGAGTTTGAAAGTAGAGGATTTTTGTATCTGTCCCCATCAAGATTCTATATTGTATCACACTCAAGCCTGGGCCTGTGGGCATGCTCTGCAGCATTCTCCAGAAGGTCTCTAGGGGTCAGGCTAACAGTGAGTCAGTGCTGCTGTGCATCGACAGTAGAGATCTCACTCTGCACAGCTGCTACTTGCCATGAGCTGCTGTTGGTTGCTTAGAGTAGTGTTTTTCCATTGTAAATCTGTGTAATTCTATTTTTACACAAGTGAGTCTACTCATTAAACTTCAATGCATATTGTATGGAAAAGTTCAAGTTACGCATACATAGCTCAAGATACGGTATAGGAACTGCGCTAAAGGAAGTCAAGTGGAACATTATTAAACAATTTCACAGAACACTACAATATTGAACCCTTTATTGACGGCCTCATTTCCCACTCTGACAATGAGTCTGCTTGTCCAAGCTCAATGAAGTCTGTCAAATCAACAACCCATTCCAAATTTTACCAGTAACAACTAATAATTTCAAGCCTACAGTATATAGACTAGTGAACCATGTCAAGACCCCATTTTATCAAACCAAGCTCAACCACGCTCAACAACCATACTCAGATTAGATTGATAGAAGTTGCTTGCTTTCTGACTTTTTATGGCATACAGTATCTGGGTTGGAAAGAAATAAGGTGTGTGGACTGTAGAGAGCTGTGGTCTAGAATGCATCAATGTCTCTTAATTTATTGTTTCCCTCCTATCAACCGGAGCTTTTTGTGTTTGTTATGAGCCCTTGAACTCAGGGGGACATGTGAACTTGAGCTGGCTGTTTGAGTTGCCTAAAGCTATTCTACATGATTCTGAGCATGTATCGAATCTATGGAACACCTCTACAGGTAGGGCTGTGGGTCCATCCTCTGAATCCACACTTTTATTTTTTGAACAGATAGCCATGGCCAAGAGCTAGACACAAAAGTGCTTTTGAGAATAGCAATCACACAATTTAAATATAGTCTGAATATGTACATTTGAATATCCGTCAATCAATTCAACAGTATTCAGTTAAAGAGGACAAACATGGGTATTTCTAAATGGGTTTTGGGGACTTAGAATTATAGACATTATGTAAAAAGAAAATGTCAATGTGCCTATTCTATGTCAAGAGGAATTTATGTGATGAGATGTGTTGTGACACATGGAAACCCTAAAGAGCACATTTTGGAACTGAACCAAATTATGATTTTTTTCCCCCTGTCTATCTCATTAAGTCTGACAGCTTGGACACAGTGGTCAGGCATATCAATAATTAATCATTGGCATGCATAAGTGGTGGAGGAATTGTGGACAGCTGTGAGGGACCTCCAGACAGAGCCCCACTGAAGAAAAGATAATCTGCTACAGGGGCAGCACAGTGAGGGAGTGAGCCTTTCATCCTCTCTTGCTCTCCCTGGCCTGACCATTGGTAGTGATTCAATATGTCTCAATTACAGCTATGACAATGTGCAACTGTTGAGCACAGTTAGTACATGCACTGCTGTTTTATTAACTTTGCCAAGTAAAGGTAGGTTGTATATGTGTCCCCGATCCATATTCTTTCCTACGCTAGAACCCTATACGGAGGATATCCATTCATCCAAAATACAGGGATCTGACGAGAACTACATCTAAGCCTGATGCTTCTCATTCTTGAGCTCTGTTGCACCCCTAAAATCAGTTGCAATTACCTACAAAAATTCATAGATGACAGACGCAGTGAAACAAAGCACACTTAGGGGTAGGCCTAAATGTTTTGTGAACACACATTTTTATTTAATTGGGAAAGACTTACATTTGTGTCTGATAGGCAGCCGAGGCTCCAGAACATGAGGATCCAATGCGGGAGAGTTAATTATTTAAATAGTATTGATCTATCTAGCCAGCCAGCTCTAAATATCTGCTGTCAGAGAAACCCAGACCTAGTCAACATCACTATAAACTTCAAAGCTAGCTAACTAGACATGTATTGCTTGATATAAAATGAAAGCTAAAGTAAATATATAGCTAGCCCAAATAGCTTATATTAGCCCATTTATAGATGGTTATCCCAGCGCATTAGGGTCCATTCACTTACATATCTGCTGTGTGAGGGAAATGCCCAAACACTGTCTAAACATTAATATGCCTGCTTGCGATACGGTTTTGGAAATATTTGGAACATAACTCAGCAAGAAGAAAAAAATGTAAATACATAAGATACACTGCACCTGAATGTGTTTTGAATAACATGCTTCAAGACAGAAATGTGGAATGGAATGGTCCAATGAAAATGTGTGCCCGAGGTTAGAGAATGTGTCGTACCTTGTCTAGAGGCTGTGTTATTGAAAACACATCCAGGTGCAACTTAGCTAAACTGCGAACAGTAAGTGTTTTAAATATTCTTTCTCGCTGATATGAAAGTTAATTTCAAAAGGTTTCCAAAACCGCATCTCAAGCGAGGATTATTAACATTTCTATGTTAAAACAGAGTGTCAGGATTGTCCACAAGTTTTAAGTTTTAAGTTTTAATGTCACATGCACAAGTACAGTGAAATGCCTTTCTTGCAAGCTCTAAACCAATGCAGTAATCAATAATGTAATACTAAAGATAACATAAGGTAAAACAGAAAACACACAAGAAATAAGAATAAGAAATAAGCAGAACACGAGAAAGTAACCATACTATATACAAGGTCAGTCAGTTCCAGTACCATATTTACAATGTGCAGGGATACTGGAGTGAAAGAGGTATATGGTAAGGTGACTAGGAATCAGGATACATGATAAACAGAGTAGCAACAGTGTATATGATGATTGTATGTGAGTGTTGAGTCAGTATAAATGTATGTGCATATTATGTGAGTGTTTGTGTGTGTGTTGGAGTGTTTTTATGGGTGAGTGTGTACAGCCCTGTGAGTGTGCATAATAAAAAGTCAGCTCAGATAGTTTGTGTAGCCATTTTGTTAGCTATTTAGCAGTCTTATAGCTTGGGGATAGAAGCTGTTCAGGAGCCTGTTGGTGTCAGACTTGGCGCACCAGTACCGCTTGTCGTGCAGAAGCAGATAGAACAGTCTGTAGCTGGAGTCTGTAACTATTTTCCAGGCCTTCCCTTCACATCGCCTGATATAGAGGTCCTGGATTGCATGGAGCTCGGCCTACCCTCACCACCATTGTTCGGCCTGTCAGGAAGTCCATGATCCAGTTGCAGAGTGAGATGTTCCTAAGCTTGGGTCCTAAGCTTGGTGACGAGCTTGGAGGGGACAATGGTGTTGAACGCTGAGCTGCAGTGAATAAACAGCATTCTCACATAGGTATTCCTATTATGAAGACAGGGCACTCGAGCCACGGCGTGTTCTCCCTGCCTCCATCACTCAAAGGCGGGCAATATAAGAGCATCATTGCAAAAACTGACAGACTTGCCAATAGTTTCTAGCCCCAGACCATCAGGCTGCTGAACAGCCACCACTAGTCAGCTACCTGCTCCCCTGTCCCCCTCCTGTCCTCCAGACTTCCTACCCCTCCCCCACCCCCCTGCCAATCCCCCAATGGACATTTTACCCCCCCACCCCCCTTCTCAATGGACATTTTCCCTGCCCCCACCTCCAAAAACAACTAAAGTTGACAAGTAACAAAACACTGATACACTGATAGTCAAAGACAGTCACACAAATGTAAAATACAACGATATACAAACAATACAAAAAAAAGGTTATACAAACTACACAACTAAAAAAGGATGTATGTTAGAATGTGTGCATCTGTTATTGTCTGTCCCCTCACAGTCCCTGCTGTTCCATGAGATGTTGTTTAATTGGTTTTGTAAAGGTAATTTTGCTGTTTGCTTGAGTAATTGGAGATGGGAGTTCCATGTGATCATGGCTCTGTATAATACTGTGTGTTTCCGGGAATTCGTTTTTGAACTTGGGGACTGTGACTAGACCTCTGGTGGCATGTCTTGTGGGGTATGTATGGGTGTCTGACCTGAATGTTATTTAATTATGCAGACAATCTGGAATTTTCACCACAGTAATATTTCTCATAAAAACTAGAAGAGATGCAGTTAATCTCTCGTCAACCCTCAACCAGGAAAGACTGGCATGCATGCTGTTGATGATGTTAGTCCTGTATGTGCAGTTAAGAGCAAAGCGTGCTGCTCTGTTTCGAGCCAGTTGCAGCTTTGGTAGATCTTTCTTTGACCATATTACCACACAGTAATCAAGATGGGACAAGACCAGAGCCTGAACAACTAGTACAGTTAATTATTTTATTAAAAAAATGCAAATCATATTTTTCTAACAGACAATTTCACATCTTTGTCAATGTGACTTTTTATTTAACATTTTGACAGGGAGTCAATGCTGAGACCAAGGTCTCTTTTCCAGATGAGCCCTGTACAGCACCACAACACACATCAAAATACAATAAACACATTAAGCTACAATATACTATGAATGCATACATGTTATGATACACAACAATACATGAAAAGCAAAACACAATCATAAAAAACAGACACATTCTTCAGTAAAAAGGTCCCCTAGCAACTGTCTGAAATGCCCTAGACACCAATTCCTCACATTTTTAAGTGCATTGTAGATCATTCCACACGTTTGTTTGTACCCCCCAGGGCAATTGAACTTATCCCAGAGGCTGCTCCAAGACGCCAACGTTGGAGAAGAGGTATTCGGAGTGGACTTCTAGTCCGACTCAGGAGGCAAGCACAGCATCCACCGCTTTTGAGTATATTACTTGCTAATGTTCAGTCTCTGGACATTAAAATAGACGAGCTCAGGGCGAGGATCTCCTTCCAGAGAGACATCAGGGACTGTAACATACTCTGTTTCATGGAATCATGGGTCTCTTGGGATATACTGTCCCCGTAAATACAGCCAGCTGGGTTCTCAGTTCATCGCGCAGACAGAAATGAAGAACTCTCCGCGAAGACGAAAGGCGGGGGTGTATATTTCATGATTAACTACTCATGGTGTGATTGTGATAACATACAGGAACTAAAGTCCTTTTGTTCACCTGACCTAGAACACCTCACAATCAAATGGTGACTGTATTACCTCCCAAGAGAATTATCTTTGGTTATAGTCACAGCCGTGTATATTCCCCCTCAAGCTGATACCATGGTCGGCCCTCAAGGAACTACACTGGACTTTATGCAAACTGGAAACCACATATCCTGAGGTCGCATTTGTAGCTGGGGATTTTAACAAAGCAAATGAATGAAAAAGCTACCAAATTCTATCAACACATTGACTGTAGTACTTGCTTAGGAAAAACACTAGACCACTGCTACTTGCCTTTTAAAGATGGCTACAAGGCCCTCCCCCGCCCTCGCTTCGGCAAATCAGATCACGACTCCATTTTGCTCCTCCATTCCTATAGGCAGAAACTCAAACAGGAAGTACCCGTGCTAAGGTCTATTCAACGCTGGTCTGACCAATCAGAATCCATACTCGAAGATTGTTTTGATCATGCGGACTGGGATATGTTCCGGGTAGCCTCTGAGAATAACATTGACGCTTACACGGACACGGTGACTGAGTTCATCAGGAAGTGTATAGGGGATGTTGTTCCCACTGTGACTATTAAAACCTACCCATACCAGAAACCGTGGACAGATGGCTACATTCACACAAAACTGAAACCGTGAACCATCGCATTTAACCATGGCAAGGTGACTGGGAATATGGTTGAATACAAACTCTGTAGTTATTCCCTCTAACGTAATCAAACAGGCAAAAAGTCAGTATAGAGACAAAGTGGAGTCGCAATTCAACGGCTCAGACACGAGACGTATGTGGCATGGTCTACAGACAATCAAAGGGAAACCGATCCAAGTTGCAGACACTGACATCTTACTCCCAGACAAGCTAAACACCTTCTTCGCCGGCTTTGAGGCTAACACAGTGTCACTGACGGGGCCTGCTCCCAAGGACTGTGGTCTCTCGCTCTTTGTGGCCAACGTGAGTAAGACATTTAAGCGTGTTAACCCTCGCAAGGCTGCGTCCTCAGAGCATGCACAGACCAGCTGTCTGGAGTGTTTGCGGACATATTCAATCTCTCCCTATCCCAGTCTGCTGTCCACACTTTCTTCAAGATGTCCACCATTGTTCTTACACCCAAAAAAGCAAAGGTAACTGAACTAAACGACAAAGGCCCCGTAGCACTCACTTCTGTCATCATGAAGTGCTTTGAGAGGCTAGTTAAGGATCATATCACCTCTACCTTACCTGACACCCTAGACCCACCTAGACCCAATTTGCTTACTGCCCAAATAGAGCCAAGTCCATGGAGAATAAGAACACCTCCTCCCAGCTGCCCACTGCACTGAGGATAGGAAACTCTGTCACCCCCGATAAATCCACTATAATTGAGAATTTCAATATGCATTTTTCTACGGCTGGCCATGCTTTCCACCTGGCTACCCCTACCGCGGTCAACAGCAATGCACCCCCCACAGCTACTCGCCCAAGCCTTCCCCATTTCTCCTTCTCCCAAATCCAGTCAGCTGATGTTCTGAAAGAGCTGCAAAATCTGGACCCCTACAAATCAGCTGGGCTAGACAATCTGGAGCCTTTCTTTCTAAAATGATCTGCCAAAATTGTTGCAACCCCTATAACTAGCCTGTTCAACCTCTCTTTCGTCTGAGATTCCCAAAGATTGGAAAGCAGCTGCTGTCATCCCCCTCTTCAAAGGAGGGGACACTCTTGACCCAAACTGCTACAGACCTATATGTATCCTACCCTGCCTTTCTAAGGTCTTCGAAAGCCAAGTCAACAAACAAATTACCGACCATTTCGAATCCCACCGCACCTTCTCCGCTATGCAATCTGGTTTCAGAGCTGGTCATGGGTGCACCTCAGCCACGCTCAAGGTCCTAAACGATATCGTAACCGCCATCGATACAAAACAATACTGTGCTGCCGTATTCATTGACCTGGCCAAGGCTTTTGACTCTGTCAATCACCACATCACCACATCCTCATTGGTTTATCAAATGATTGCCTCGCCTGGTTCACCAACTACTTCTCTGATAGAGTTCAATGTGTCAAATCGGAGGGCCTGGCAGGGCCTCGGTGCTCTATGGGGGTGCCACAGGGTTCAATTCTTGGGCCAACTCTTTTCTCTGTATACATCAATGATGTCGCTCTTGCTGCTGGTGAGTCTCTGATCCACCTCTATGCAGACGACACCATTCTGTATACTTCTGGCCCTTCTTTGGACACTGTGTTAACCTCTCTGGGCCAGTGGGACGTTTGCGTCCCACCCTAGTCAACAGCCAGTGGAATCGAATAGCGCGAAATACAAATACCTCAAAAATGCTATAACTTCAATTTCTCAAACATATGACTATTTTAAACTATTTTAAAGATAAGACTCTCGTTAATCTAACCACGTTGTCCGATTTCCAAAAGGCTTTACAGCGAAAGCAAAACATTAGATTATGTCAGGAGAGTACCCTGCCAAAAATAATCACACAGCCATTTTCAAAGCAAGCATATATGTCACAAAAACCTAACCCACAGCTAAATGCAGCACTAACTTTTGATGATCTTCATCAGATGACACTCCTAGGACATTATGTTATACAATACATGCATGTTTTGTTCAATCAAGTTCATATATCAAAAACCAGCTTTTTACATTAGAATGTGATATTCAGAACTAGCATACCCACCAAAAACTTCCGGTGAATTTACTAAATTACTCATGATAAACGTTGACAAAATACATAATTATTTTAAGAATTATAGATACAGAACTCCTTTATGCAAACGCTGTGTCAGATTTTAAAATAGCTTTTCGGCGAAAGCACATTTTGCAATATTCTGAGTACATAGCTCGGCCATCACAGGCTAGCTAATTTGACACCCACCAAGTTTGGGGCAACCTAAACTCAGAATTACTATTAGAAAAATTGGATTACCTTTGCTGTTCTTCGTCAGAATGCACTCCCAGGACTTCAAATTCAACAACAAATGTTGTTTTGGTTCCAAATAATCCATTATTATATCCAAATACCTCCGTTTTGTTCATGCGTTCAGGTCACTATCCGAAGGGTAATGCGCGAGCGCATTTCGTGACAAAAAAATTATAAATATTCCATAACCGTACTTAGAAGCATGTCAAACGCTGTTTAAAATCAATTTTTATGCTATTTTTCTTGTAAAATAGCGATAATATTCCAACCGGACAATGTTGTATTCATTCAAAGACTGAAAGAAAAAAATTGAGAATTCTCGTGAATGCGCATCTCAGTCTCACTGTCCCCAGGCAGGCCACTTACAAACTCTGCTGCTGTACTTTGCCCAGAGACAGGAGACACGTCATTCCGCTTTCTGAACGCTTTAGAGAGCCAATGGAAGCCTTAGAAAGTGTCATGTAACAGCACAGATGCTGTATTTTCAATAGAGATGCAACAGAAGGACAACAAATTGTCAGACAGGGCACTTCCTGCATGGAATCTTCTCAGGTTTTGGCCTGCTATATGAGTTCTGTTATACTCACAGACACCATTCAAACAGTTTTAGAAACTTTAGAGTGTTTTCTATCCAAATCTAGTAATTATGTGCATATTCTCGTTTCTGGGCAAGAGTAGTAACCAGTTTAAATCGGGTACGTTTTTTATCCGGCCGTGAAAATACTGCCCCCTATCCCAACAGGTTAACAACCCTCCAGACGAGTTTCAATGCCATACAATTCTCCTTCCGTGGCCTCCAACTGCTCTTAAATACAAGTAAAACTAAATGCATGCTCTTCAACCGATCGCTGCCTGCACCTGCCCGCCCGTCCAGCATCACTACTCTGGACGGTTCTGACTTGGAATATGTGGACAACTACAAATACCTAGGTGTCTGGTTAGACTGTAAGCGCTCCTTCCAGACTCACATCAAACATCTCCAATCCAAAGTTAAATCTAGAATTGGCTTCCTATTTCGCAACAAAGCATCCTTCACTCATGCTGCCAAACATATCCTCGTAAAACTGACCATCCTACCGATCCTCGACTTCGGCGATGTCATATACAAAATATCCTCCAATACCCTACTCAATAAACTGGATGCAGTCTATCACAGGGCCATCCGTTTTGTCACCAAAGCCCCATATACTACCCACCACTGCGACCTGTACGCTCTCGTTGGCTGGCCCTCGCTTCATACTTGTCGCCAAACCCACTGGCTCCAGGTCATCTACAAGACCCTGCTAGGTAAAGTCCCCCCTTATCTCAGCTCACTGGTCACCATAGCAGCACCCACCTGTAGCACGCGCTCCAGTAGGTATATCTCTCTGGTCACCCCCAAAGCCAATTCCTCCTTTGGCCGTCTCTCCTTCCAGTTCTCTGCTGCCAATGACTGGAACGAAGTACAAAAATCTCTGAAACTGGAAACACTTATCTCCCTCACTAGCTTTAAGCACCAGCTGTCAGAGCAGCTCACAGATCACTGCACCTGTACATAGCACATCTATAATTTAGCCCAAACAACTACCGCTTCCCCTACTGTATTTATTTATTTATTTATTTGCTCCTTTGCACCCCATTATTTCTATTTCTACTTTGCACTTTATTCCACTACAAATCTACCATTCCAGTGTTTTACTTGCTATATTGTATTTACTTTGCCACCATGGCCTTTTTTGCCTTTACCTCCCTTATCTCACCTCATTTGCTCAAATTGTATATAGACTTATTTTTCTACTGTATTATTGACTGTATGTTTGTTTTACTCCATGTGTAACTCTGTGTTGTTGTATGTGTCGAACTGAATTGCTTTATCTTGGCCAGGTCGCAATTGTAAATGAGAACTTGTTCTCAACTTGCCTACCTGTTTAAATAAAGGTGAAATAAAAAATAAATAAATCCACAGACGATGAAATCGTACTGCACACTGCCCTATCCCATCTGGACAAGAGGAATACCTACGTCAGAATGCTGTTCATTGACTATATGTAACCGATGTGAAATGGCTAGTTAATTAGCAGTGGTGCGCGCTAATAGCGGTTCAATCAGTGACGTCAGTCGCTCTGAGACCTGAAGTGGTTGCTCCCCTTGCGTTGCAAGGGCCGTGGCTTTTGTGGCGCGATGGGTAACGATGCTTCGTGGGTGTCAGTTGTTGATGTGTGCAAGGGTCCCTGGTTCGAGCCCAGGTTGGGGCGAAGAGAGGGACAGAACCTACACTGTAACATATAGCTCAGCCTTCAAAATAGTACCCTCCAAGCTCATCATTAAGCTCGGGGCCCTGGGTCTGAATCCTGCCCTGTGGAACTGGGTCCTGGACTTCCTGAAGGTCCGCCCCCATGTGGTGAAGGTAGGAAATAACACCTCCACTTCGCAACACAGGGGCCCCATAGCCCCCTCCTGTATTCCCTGTTCACCCATGACTGCGTGGCCACGCATGCCTCCAACTCAATCATCAAGTTTGCAGACGACACACCAGTAGTAGGCCTGATAACCAACAATGACGAGACAGCCTACAGGGAGGAGGAAGGACCCTGGCGGAGTTGTGCCAGGAAAGTAACCTCTCCCTCAACGTCAACAAAACGAAAGAGCCGATAGTGGACTTCAGGAAACAGCAGAATGAGCATGCCACTATCCACATCAACGGGACCACAGTGGAGAAGGTGGAAAGCTTCATGTTCCTCGGCGTACACATCACTGACGATCTGAAATGGTCCATCCACACAGAGTGTGTGTGGTGAAGAAGGTACAACAGCGCCTCTTTTAACCTCAGGAGGCTGAAGAAATTCGGCTTGGCTCCTAAGACCCTCAGAAACTTTTACAGATGCACAATTGATAGCATCCTATCGGGCTATATCACCGCCTGGTACGGCAACTGCACCGCCCGCAACCGCAGGGCTCCCCAGAGGGTGATGGGGTCTGCCCAACGCATCACCGGGGGAACATTGCCTGACCTCCAGGACACCTACAGCACCCGATGTCACAGGAAGGCCAAAAAGATCATCAAGGACATCAACCACCCGAGCCATGGCCTGTTCACCCCGCTATCATCCAGAAGTCGAAGTCAGTACAGGTGCATTAAAGCTGGGACAGAGTGACTATAAAACAGCTTCTATCTCAAGGCCATCAGACTGTTAAATAGCCATTACCAACTGGCTACCACCTGGTTACTCAACCCTGCACTTTAGAGGCTGCTGCCTTATATACATAGACATAGAATCACTGGCCACTAATAATGGAATACTAGTCACTTTAATAATGTTTACATACTGCTTTACTCATCTCATATGTATATACTGTATTCTATTCAAATGTATTTTAGTCAATGCCACTCCAACATTGCTTGTTTTAATATTTATATGTTTCTTAATTCCATTCTTTTACTTTTTAGATGTGTGTATTGTTGTGAATTGTTAGATACTACTGCACTGTTGGAACTAGGAACACAAGCATTTTGCTACACCCACAGTAACATCTGCTAAATATGTGTATGTGACCAATAACATTTTATTTTGATTTGATATGATCAATACAAGTGTATGTCACAGATCCAACACTATTGGAATGCACTCCAGTTGGTTGAGTGATAACCTGGGTCATATTACAAGCCTTAGTCACAGTTAGAAGCTTCCTCTTGAGAGGACAGCTAGTTGCTAACCAGTCAATGTTCAGGTCACCCAGAAAATAGAGCTCTCTGTTAACATTACATACACTATCAAGCATTGCACACATATTATCCAAATACTGACTGTTAGCATTTGGTGGCCTATAGCAGCACCCTAAAAGATGAGGCAAGTGAACTTACAACCCTTCAAAAACATTTGACATGAGATCCTCTCTAAGCTTTACAGGAATAATGGCTCTGAACATATACAGCAACAATGAATAGCAGCGTCTGATTATGGCATTCCTGTCTTTTCTACAGATGTTATATCCTTGTATTGCTACTGCTGTATAATCAAATTAATTATCTAAGTGCGTTTCAGAGATGGCCAGTACATGAATGTTATTGATTTGATTGACAGGCCTTCCCTGTGGCTCAGTTGGTAGAGCATGGTGTTTGCAACACCAGCATGGTTTGTGAAACACCAGGGTTGTGGGTTCAATTCCCATGGAGGGCCAGTACAATTTTTTTTTTTTTAAATGCATGAAATGAAATGTATGCATTCACTACTGTAAGTCGCACTGGATAAGAGTGTCTGCTAAATGACTTAAATGTAAAATGATTTCATGAACCTTATTTCTAAGGCTACATACAGCTATTCTTTTTTTTTACCCCTTAATTTCATGGTATCCAATTGGTAGTAGTTACAGTCTTGTCTCATCACTGCAACTCGCGTATGGACTAGGGAGAGGCAAAGGTCGAGAGCCATGCGTCCTCCGAAACACAACCCAACCTAACCGCACTGCTTCTTGACACAACGCACATCCAACCCAGAAGCCAGCCACACCAATGTGTCGGAAGAAACACCGTACACCTGGCGACCTGGCCAGCATGCACTGCGCCCGGCCCGCCACAGGAGTCACTAGTGCCCGATGAGACAAGGATATCCCTGCTGGCCAAACCCTCCCTAACCCGGACGACACTGGGCCGATTGTGCGTCGCCCCATGGACCTCCCGGTTGCGGCCGGGAATCTCTGGTGGCACAGCTAGCACTGCAATGCAGTGCCTTAGACCACTGCGCCTTAGACCACTGCGCCACCCGGGAGACCCTAAGATGGGCTATTCTTAGCCCTTTCCAGGGTAGCTTAGCAGTGCTTAGCAGTGATAGACAAAAAACAAGTACAATAAAAACATGGTTTAGCTAATAGTCAGTCAATTGGGCACTTCTGAGTGTCAGTTGGTGTGTGTGTGTGTGTGTGTGTGTGTGCAGTGGTGGAAAAAGTACCCAACTGTCATACTTGAGTAAAAGTAAAGATATCTTAATAGAAAATGACTCAAGTAAAAGTAAAAGTCACCCAGTAAAATTCTACTTGAGTAAAAGTCTAAAAGTATTTGGTTTAAAATATACTTAAGTATCAAAAGTAAAAGTATACATTTTTTCTAATTCCTTATATAAAGCAAACCAGATGACACCATTTTCTTGTATTTTTTATTTACAGAAAGCCAGGGGCACACTCCAACACTCAGACATCATTTACAAACAAAGCATTTGTGTTTAGTGAGTCCGCCAGATCAGAGGCAGTAGGGATGACCAAGGATGTTCGGTTGATAAGTGCGTGAATTTGACTATTTTCCTGTCCTGCTAAGCATTCAAAATGTAAGAAGTACTTTTGGGTGTCAAGGAAAATGTATGGAGTAAAAAGTACAATATTTTCTTAAGGAATGTAGTGAAGTAAAAGTAAAAGTAGTCCAAAATATAAATGGTAAAGTAAAGTACAGATACCCCCCCAAATGACTTAAAGTATTTTTACTTTCAAGTACTTTACACCACTGTGTTTGTATGATGTTTGGCTGAAGCTACTGACCCTGAAACTCTGGACAATGAGCTTGTCATTGCGGATGCAAGCAATGTCCCCACACTCTATGGCAGCTTTCATAGCTGGGATAAGTTATTTCCATCTCTGGCGTTGAAGAAGATCCTCATTGATGTCATCCAACTCAGTGTCTGTTACAATGGAACTCTTTGTCAATTAGCTTGCTTTTTCAAAGGGCTCTAAACAAAAATGCTATTAGATGTGTTTTCATCATGTCAAGGTGAATTGTGCATGAGGAGATAACTGCATGCTGTCGGTGGTAGCACATTCAGGCAACCATCTTTACTTATTTTTTATACACTGACCATTTTAGAGATTTACGTAAATAATGTCATTCTTCGCTCCATGAAACAGGTAGATGTTGGCCTAAGCACAATACCAGAGGTACTGTATTTCTACTCAAAGACTCCAGACATAGGTCAAATAAATACATGTTCTGATTAAATTGCCTGGTATTCTGGAACCAATAGAATAGTCCCAGAAGTGCAAAAGCTAAAATATTAGATTAATATTTGATTTATTAATATTTATGAAAAAGACAATGTGTCTTTGGTACACTGTATGGTATCACCTTGATGAACTGCAAAATAGAATCAACACCTCAATACACACACAGCAATCATCCACTGCAGAATGTTGAGGCAAGCTGGAGACATAGAGACCTCTACTGGCAAGAGGTTACAGCTTATTAGGTATTGTATCACCTTGATGAACTGCTAAATAAAATCACACCTCAAAACTCAGTGGATAAAAATACACACACAGCAAGCATCCACTGCAGAATGTTGCGGCAAGCTGGTGACATAGAGACCTCCACTGGCAAGAGGTTACATTATATTAGGTTAGTAAACCTTTACATTGAGGGTCATTCAAAAAAACATTCAAAATAGATGATTCTAAAAATATGATAAACTGTATAAAAAATGTTTTTGTATGTACTGTCTTGCTGTTTGCTTGGGCAAGAGCTGCAAATGTGCTGCTCTATGTTAGGGTCTATGAATCCAATAGAGCAGTTGAAAATCAATTTAGCATTACCCCTGCTAATGAGTATGAGTGATGGAAAGCTTCTCAGTGCCATGCACCTGTGATTGCATCACATCTAAATGATCAATCAATCTGAGCTAATGCATTTTGAGACTTTTCTCCATGGCTCTTTGCCCAAATTGTTGTGTTTTTGTATAGAGGGGGAAATATAATAATGATTATTGGATTGACAGTCAACCTTTTGATGGTTGTGTCCCCTGCACATTACTTAGCTTTATATGAACTCTCATAATTCATTTTTTTTTCTCACAGAGAGACTGCACTGAATACATTAGTTACTTTCTAAAAATGTTCAACTGTTTCTCATTATTCTCATTAAAGATAACAGGTACAATTGGCATTTCACACCTGAAATGCAATTTGCTTAATTGGAGCAAGAGAGTAAAAATGTCTCACCAACCAGCAAGCACAGCACAGTATGAGCACAAATGTGGCAACTATTTATGCAAATGAGTGCATTCATATCCAAAAGAATGATGAATTAGAATGATAGTCAGGCAGGTATTGTGATTCCAGATGCCAGTGTTGCATGGATAACTTAGAACAATCAACTCCATCCCCCAGCCTCACCAGCCTTTCATAGTATGCTTTTGAGACGTGCCAACCAAATACATTTTTAACAAAATTAACATGCAGGCCTATTCTTACTTCTCAAGGGCCCTGGTTCGTCAGAAGCATTACGGAACATGTTTTTATTCAGCAGCATCATCATACCCAAATAATATGTGTCCGTCACTCTTGTCATCCTCACTGTTTTATCAACAACAAAAAATGCATTGCTTAGCAGAGATATTAGTTGAAACACAAAACAGCTTGTCAGGAGGTGTCTAGGGACATCAGATAAGTGAATGCTAGAATGAGGAGAGGAGATTATATCCAGAGGGGTAAGCTATGGATTCAAAAGCTATTGTTCTGATAAATGCTCTATCATGATCTTATTAAAAGACCCACAAATCTAGCTAGCTAATAATGTATATTACAGTATATTTCAGACCAACCAATGACAGGTTCGTACGTCTTCTATTTCCCAGCATGCCTTGTGTCATAAAATTACACCCGCGGAAAGTCTCAAGATTGTAAGTAGCGAAAAGTTTTTTTTTTTAAAGCCATACAGTTTTAGTACACGCTTTATAAAAGTAACTGGCGGGATGACAGTACTGGATCTGTTTGAAATTGTCGACACACTCAGTCGGAATATACTAGCTAAATTGCTTTGTTTAGCTAGAGTAGCTAGCCAACGTTAGCACTCATACCTTTTTGTCAAGTTGCTAAGTATCGTTATGGTACGATTTGTGTTCACAAGCTAGGAAGTTAGCTATTGTTAGCTACTTTGCTAGATATCGTCGGACTCAAAGTTTTGTGAATTTGCTAGCTGTCAAAGAAATACCTAAACGTTAACGTTACACCACAGACAGAATGAGTTATACAAATCTTTGGTTACACTTTCGAGTTCTTGGTTCGAAGATACTATTTGGGCATGACATTTAGAGTATGCTATCTGGGGGAGATTGAATTACATTGGTTTTTGATTCGAACATGGTAATATTAACGTGGAACTGAAAGCGTTTTGGCAACAAATCAAACTGTATGTCGCATGCGCGGAATACAACAAGTGTAGACCTTACCGTGAAAAATCCCCCCCTTGCCAGAATCCCCCCCTTCTAATTCCCTTAATTTTGTGGCTAGAGTCAAATACTTTCTGTGGCACACATCAGAGTCAAATACTTAATATAGAACAAGTTTCACGTCAGTTTCATAGGCAACCGAAATTAATAATGTGTTATATTAAACAGAGGGAGTAAAATGTTGGCAAGCAATAAATGGCTGAATTATTATCCTTACACTCACGTCGAATAAGACATGGCAGAGATGACTTTGATGATTTTGGCAAAGAGATGTATTTATAGACTAATACAAATCAGTAGCGGATTTAGGTACGGGCGACATGGGCGGGGCGGGTGCTGAAGGCGGGGTTCGCCCAGGGCGCCATACAAGCTAGAACTGCCACTTACACATGAAACAAATAGCCAAACTGAAAACTGCAGACTAAAATTATTTCTGCTACTAAGATCAGTGAGACGTAGGTTAAACTGACAATGGAGTGAAGAGCAGAAATCTCAACTAGCAAGCAAGTCGCAGCAATGAAGAACGCGAAAGGGGGAGAATTCTGGCACAACACCGGTACCGAGTCAGTGTGCGGGTAGCAACAGTCTACAAAACAAATGGGTGGGGTCAATAGTCAGTTGGGTGGGGGTAGAAGCCAAATAAGTACAGACTCAGTCAGGGAGAGATTGAAAATGTCAGGTGAAGACACTTGCCAGTTGGTCCGCGCATGCTTTGAGAACAGGTCCTGGTAATCTATCTGGCCACTCAGCTTTGTGAATGTTGACCTGTTTAAAGGTCTTTCTCACATCAGCTATTGAGTGCGTTATCACACAGTCATCCAGAACAGCTGGTGCTCTCGTGCATGCTTCAGTGTTTCTTGCCTCGAAGCGATCATAAAAGGCATTTAGTTCGTCTGGTAGGCTCACGTTACTGGTCAGCTCATGTCTGGGTTTCCCTTTGTAGTCCGTAATAGTTTTCAAGCCCTGTCACATCCGACGAGCGCCAGAGCCGGTGTAGTAGGATTCAAGCTTAATCCTGTATTGACGCTTTGCTTGTTTGATTGTTCGTCTGAGGGCATAGCAGGATTTCTTATAGGCGTCCGGATTAGTGTTCCGCTCCTTGAAAGCGGCAGCTCTAGCCTTTAGCTTGATGCGGATGTTGCCTGTAATCCATGGCTTCTGGTTGGGATATGTACGTACGGTCACTGTGGGGACGATGTCATCGTTGCACTTATTGATGAAGCCGATGACTGAGGTGGTATTATACTCAATGCCATTGGATGAGTCCCGGAACATTTTCCAGTCTGTGCTAGCAAAACAGTCCTGTAGCGTAGCATCCGCGTCATCTGACCACTTCTGTATTGAGCGAGTCTCTGGTACTTCCTGCTTTAGTTTTTGCTTGTAAGCAGGAATCTAGAGGATGTAATTATGGTCAGATTTGCCAAATGGAGGGCTGGGGAGAGCTTTTTTTTGCATCTCTGTATGTGGAGTAAAGGTGGTCTAGAGTTTTTCTTTCCTCTGGTTGCACATGTGACATGCTGGTAAAAAGTTGGTTAAACTGATTTAAGTTTGTCTGCGTTAAAGTCCCCGGCCACTAGAAGCGCCACTTCTGGGTGAGCTTTTTCTTATTTGCTTATGGCCTTAGAGTTTGTTGAGTGCGGTCTTAGTGCCTGCATCGGTCTGTGGTGGTAGGTAGACGGCTACGAATAATATAGATGAGAACTCTCTTGGTAGATAGTGTGGTCTACAGTTTATCATAAGATACTCTACCTCAAGACTTTTTTAATATTAGACATTGCGGCACCAGCTGTTATTGACAAAAAGACACACACACCCCCCACCCCTCGTCTTACCAGACGTAGCTTCTCTGTTCTTCTCGTGCATTGAAAATCCCTCCAGCTCTATATTATCCGCGTTGTCATTCAGCCACGACTCGGTGAAACATAAGATGTTACAGTTGTTAATCTCCCGTTGCTAGGATACTCGTAATCGTCGGTCATCAACTTTATTTTCCAATGATTGCATGTTAGCAAGTAGAATTGATGGCCGTGGGAGTTTATTTGCACGCCTACCGATTCTCAAAAGGCAGCCCGATCTGCATCCTCTTTTCCTCCGTCTTTTCTTCACGCAAATGACGGGGATCTATGCCTGTTCCCTGGAGAGCAGTATATCTTTCTCGTCGGAGTCGTTAAAGGTTCATGGTGAGTAATCCCAGTTCAGATGTCCAGAAGCTATTTTCAGTCATAAGAGACGGTAGCAGCAACATTATGTACAAAATATGTTAAACAGCGCAAAAAAACAAACAAAATAGCACAAACATGAAGTCTTATTAAAATATGTTCATATACACCCCCAGGAAGAATAACTCATTTTTTTCTTCATAAATTCATAGAACGTTTGGGAATATAGTAAGGCATTTGTGAAAATTCGTTTGCAATATAGTGGGAAAGCGGCCGTGCGTTTGGATGTTTTAATACACTGCAGTAAATAAAAACATCTGTCTTGTCCAGGACCTGAGTCAACACAGACAGATGTGCCATAGCCAATCAGAACTACAGTAAGCCTATATAAAAATAAGCCATTTTCCACATGGGCCTGCCATAAATTTACTTTGAAATTGACTGTGTTTTTACAGGCATTAGCAACAGCGTGATTTTAGATCATTAGAAAACGTTTGCCCTAAGCCACAAAATACACAATGGATTTCTACAAATGTAAATACCACGGGAGTCTTGTTACATTTTGGGAACTTCAGTCCTATTGATCAAGACAACCATGAAAAGGTAGGCTGTCTCCCGTAGTTGCCTATGCCCATCAACAAGATCAACGACTAATGCTAGCCAGAGCGAGATGAGCTAAAAATCTAATTAGGGAACATTAGATAAACCCTCTTAAACTGTTTCAGCTAGATAAACGATGGGGAATAGTAGCCTGCTCGTCCTTCTGCAGTTTGCCTGCCAATGCATGCTTGTCTCAACCCACCTTTTGCAAACTGAATGGGAACTTGCCTGCCTACCTGCCCATTTGATCAATGCCAAATACATTTGATTGATAACTAGGAGATACGCTAACTGTGGATAACAAGTTCAGCCTAGCTAGCTAGCAAAGCGATTCACATTTCTTGCTAGCTAACCAAATGACACCTGCATCTCTAGCTGTAGCCACCCAAAAATGATATGAGGGGGGAAAATTAAGTCACTCACCCACTCCTCCAATGACATGACATCCTCCTAGCAGCTAGCTAGCTAACTTGAGTCTGGGTTTTTAGCTTGCTTAATAAATATCTAGCTACATAAATAGATTCACTAGCACAGGGGTGTCAAACTCGATCAGCACACGGGCCATATTAAAAACCACAACGAATTTGCGGGGGACCCAAACTGGCCATTGTTTTATTAGAAAACATATGTCCCTTTTTATAATGCCCACTATGTACTAGCATTTAGCATTTTAACATATTAAAACAAAAGATGAGTAATATTTGTCCAGTCTTTGCTGCTATGCTTGCAGATGTGTGTAATATGCTGCGACCCTAATCAAAGTATTTAACCTGTTAGGGCTAGGGGGCAGTATTGACACGGCTGGATAAAAAACGTACCCGATTTAATCTGGTTACTACTCCTGCCCAGTAACTAGAATATGCATATAATTATTGGCTTTGGATAGAAAACACCCTAAAGTTTCTAAAACTGTTTGAATGGTGTCTGTGAGTATAACATAACTCAAATGGCAGGTCAAAACCTGAGAAGATTCTGTACAGGAAGTTATGCTTTTTGTGAACGTTTATCGTGAGTAATTTAGTAAATTGTTAGTAAATTCCCCGGAAGTTTGCGGGGGTATGCTAGTTCTGTATGCATGTATTGTATAACATAATGTCCTAGGGTTGTCATCTGATGAAGATCATCAAAGGTTAGTGCTGCATTTAGCTGTCTTCTGGGTTTTTGTGACATTATATGCTAGCTTGAAAAATGGGTATCTGATTATTTCTGGCTGGGTACTCTGCTGACATAATCTAATGTTTTGCTTTCGTTGTAAAGCCTTTTTGAAATCGGACAGTGTGGTTAGATTAACGAGAGTCTTGTCTTTAAATAGCTGTAAAATAGTCATATGTTTGAGAAATTGAAGTAATATGATTTTTAAGGTATTTGAAAATCGCGCCACTGGATTACACTGGCTGTTACGTAGGTGGGACGAATTCGTCCCGCCTAGCCCAGAGAGGTTAATTACTTCAAATAACAAAAAAGGTAGCTTTAGGTTGTTGTAACATGGCTTTTTTTGCCTCTTGTCCTTCAGACAAGTAGGACAGATTTTATTTATTTTTGTCCAAAAGCTCAAGTCGCTTGTCCAAAAATAAAAAATGGTCTGTAACACAATGGCTTAACCTTTTGGGGCTAGGGGGCAGTATTTGCACTGCCGGATAAAAAACGTACCCGATTTAATCTGGTTACGACTCCTACCCAGTAACTAGAATATGCATATAATTATTGGCTTTTGGATAGAAAACACCCTAAAGTTTCTAAAACTGTTTGAATGGTGTCTGTGAGTATAACAGAACTCATTTGGCAGGCCAAAACCTGAGAAGATTCCTTACAGGAAGTGGCCTGTCTGACAATTTCTTGCCCTCCTTGATCATCTCTAACAAATACAGGGGATCTCTGGCATGACGTGACACTTCCTACGGCTCCCATGGGCTCTCAGAAGGCGGGAAAAAGCTGAACGATGTAATTCCATCCCCAGGCTGAAACACATTAGCGCGTTTGGCAAGTGCTCTATCAGAGGCCCATTAGACTGAGGCTCGTGCATGAGGGGATAGCATGCTTTTACTTTCACTCTCTTTGTAATAAAAAACGATTTCCCGGTTGTAATATTATCGCTTTTTTACGAGAAAAATTGCATAAAAATTGATTTTAAACAGCGGTTGACATGCTTCGAAGTACGCTAATGGAATATTTAGAATTTTGTCACGAAATGCGCCATGCTCGTAACCCTTATTTACCCTTTCGGATAGTGTCTTGAACTCACGAACAAAACGCCGCTATTTGGATATAACAATGGATTATTTGGGACCAAACCAACACTTGTTGTTGAAGTAGAAGTCCTGGGAGTGCATTCTGACGAAGAACAGCAAAGGTAATAACATTTTTCTTATAGTAAATCTGACTTTGGTGAGTGCTAATCTTGCTGGGTGTCTAAATAGCTAGCCCTGTGATGCCGGGCTATCTACTTAGAATATTGCAAAATGTGCTTTCACCGAAAAGCTATTTTAAAATCGAACATATCGAGTGCTGTAGAGGAGTTCTGTATCTATAATTCTTAAAATAATTGTTATGTTTTTTGTGAATGTTTATCGTGAGTAATTTAGTAAATTCACCGGCAGTGTTCGATCGGAATGCTAGTCACATGCTAGTCACATGCTAATGTGAAAAGCTGGTTTTTGATATAAATATGAACTTGATTGAACAAAACATGCATGTATTGTATAACATAATGTCCTAGGGTTGTCATCTGATGAAGATCATCAAAGGTTAGTGCTGCATTTAGCTGTGGTTTGGGTTTATGTGACATTATATGCTAGCTTGAAAAATGGGTGTCTGATTATTTCTGGCTGGGTACTCTGCTGACATAATCTAATGTTTTGCTTTCGTTGTAAAGCCTTTTTGAAATCGGACAGTGTGGTTAGATTAACGAGAGTCTTGTCTTTAAAATGGTGTAAAATAGTCATATGTTTGAAAAATTGAAGTTTTTGCATTTGAGGTATTTGAATATCGCGCCACGGGATTACACTGGCTGTTGAGCCCATAGAGGTTAAAAGGTGAATGAAAAGTTACGCAAATAACCACTTCACAAAATAACCATTATTATGACTGGTATTGACAATAGAAGGCACCCGTATCAACTGAGTGCTAGTCATTTGCGGCTATACACAAGTGCCTGTGTGAAGTTATTTTAGGACATCGGACATAACAATGATACATTAATGTATGCTAAATGGTTAACTACCGAGATAACCATCCAAGCGCTAATAATAAAAATGTGTTCATAATAAAAAGTACAGGCAAGCGACACAATGAGATGAATTGGCACACCCCAAAGCAACTGCCCACTGGCACACACGCAGGTGATACACACACCATTACATTTCCAGGATTTTCATTGCTTTAACTGGGCAAATAACAAAAATTTGCGAGTGACTCAATGGAAATGATCAGCAAATGCGGCTTGCTTTGATCTCAAACTCAACTCGCAACTGCATGATTGAAAGACTGCTCGTACCTGTCAATGCAGGCCTACAATAATTAAACGCTCATGGGCTCTGCCGAAATTGAGAGGACAGTGAGCAAAACATTGCATCTGGAGCAGCCCAATTGTTTGATATTGTGTACATAATTATTTTTTTCCTGACAACTTAAATCTATAATTCCCTTGTCCAACAATTTTCATGTCGAGCCCTGTGTAACATTTAAACTTAAAACATGTTTTTAATTTTTTTAGTACTGCATGGATTACTGGTGCGGTTGAATGCAGCATTGCTGTTTGGTGCATTCAAAATGTATTGTAGTTGAGTGGCCAGCCTAGTAGGCTTGGGCGGTATACCGGGGTATTTGGAAATAGCCATGGGATGGTTTTTCTATATCGTTGAAACAATTTTTTTTAACGTTTTTCCTTACATTTGTATATTTAACAATTTAAGTAAATACCTGCAGTCAAATTGTGCAATATGTTAGGAGATAAAACAGATTGCATTTTTCATATCACCGGTCATATTATTTTACAGTATGAAGCTTACCTTAGTTCTCCAGAACAGTTGAGCCAGTCAAGTGTTTGTTTGTAAATAGTACAACGGAGAAAGCGGGAGCAGGTGAGTCCAGCTGTGTATTGACGGGTTGCGTTTTACATTGAAAGTCAAGTTTTTTTTGCCGCAAAGTGATCAGGCACATGCATATATAGTTTTCTTTCACAGAATATACATTAGTGCAACACATTCGGCAGAAAATAGCTTCATTGTCATCAGATGACAACAGAAGTGCAACAGTATTTGACTGTCAGCCACACAAGTAAATGAGCTTACAATGAAAAAGCAAGATATGTTTTTTCAAAAACCTAGGCATGGCCATCATATTTCTAATGTTTATCATAGCAATAATGTAAACAGCTACGTTTCCTAATGTTTTGCATGAAGTTTATCTTGCATTTCACCAAGAAAAGTAGGCTGGCTACACTGAGAAAAGGATGGAGAAAAGTTGTGGTGGAAAAAGTACCCAATTGTCATACTTGAGTCATTTTCTATTAAAGTATCTTTACTTTTACTCAAGTAAAAGTGAGTCACACAGTAAAATACTACTTTAGTAATTTAAATATACTTAAGTATCAAAAGTAAATGTAATTGCTCAAATATACTTACAGTTGAAGTCGGAAGTTTATATACACCTTAGCCAAATAAATTTAAACTCAGTTTTTCACAATTCCTGACATTTAATCCTAGTAAAAATTCCCTGTCTTAGGTCAGTTAGGACCACCACTTTATTTTAAGAATGTGAAATGTCAGAATAATAGTAGAGAGGATTTATTTCAGTTTTTATTTCTTTCATCACATTCCCAGTGGGTCAGAAGTTTACATACACTCAATTAGTATTTGGTAGCATTGCCTTTAAATTGTTTAACTTGGGTCAAACGTTTCAGGTAGCCTTCCACAAGTTTCCCACAATAAGTTGGGTGAATTTTGACCCATTCCTCCTGACAGAGCTGGTGTAACTGAGTCAGATTTGTAGGCCTCCTTGCTCGCACACGCCTTTTCAGTTCTGCCCACAAATTTTCTCTAGGATTGAGGTCAGGGCTTTGTGATGGCCACTCCAATACCTTGACTTTGTTGTCCTTAAGCCATTTTGCCACAACTTTGGAAGTATGCTTGGGGTCATTGTCCATTTGGAAGACCCATTTGCGACCAAGCTTTAACTTCCTGACTGATGTCTTGAGATGTTGCTTCAATATATCCACATAATTTCCTCACGATGCCATCTATTTTGTGAAGTGCACCAGTCCCTCCTGCAGCAAAGCACCCCCACAACATGATGCTGCCACCCCCGTGCTTCATGGTTGGATGGTGTTCTTCGGCTTGCAAGCCTCCCCGTTTTTCCTCCAAACATAACCATGGTCATTATGCCCAAACAATTCTATTTTTGTTTCATCAGACCGAAGGACATTTTCTCCAAAAAGTACGATCTTTGTCCCCATGTGCAGTTGCAAACAGTAGTCTGGCTGTTTAATGGTGGTTTTGGCACAGTGGCTTCATCCTTGCTGAGTGGCCTTTCAGGTTATGTCAATATAGGACTCATTTTACTGTGGATATAGATACTTTTGTATCTGTTTCCTCCAGCATCTTCACAAGGTCCTTTGCTATTGTTCTGGGATTGACTTGCACTTTTTGCACCAAAGTACGTTCATCTCTAGGAGACAGAACGCGTCTCCTTCCTGAGTGGTATGACAGCTGTGGGGTCCCATGGTGTTTATACTTGCATACTATTGTTTGTACAGATGAACGTGGTACCTTCAGGCATTTGGAAATTGCTCCCAAGGATGAACCAGAGGTCTTGGCTTATTTGTTTTGATTTTCCCATGATGTCAAGCAAAGAGGCACTGAGTTTGAAGGTAGGCCTTGAAATACATCCACAAGTACACCTCCAATTGACTCAAATGATGTAAATTCGCCTATCAGAAGCATCTAAAGCTTAACATTATTTTCTGGTCTTTTCCAAGCTGTTTTAACATAGTGTATAACTTAGTGTATGTAAACTTCTGACCCACTGGAATTGTGATACAGTGAAATAATCTGTAAACAATTGTTGGAAAAATACTTGTGTCATGCACAAAGTAGATGTCCTAACCGACTTGCCAAAACTATAGTTTGTTAAAACCTCTCTGGGAAATGGTCCCACCTCGCCAACAGCCAGTGAAATTGCAGGGCGCCAAATTCAAACAACAGATATCTCATAATTAACATTCCTCAAAC
Source organism: Salmo salar (assembly GCF_965601325.2). Lineage (NCBI taxonomy): Eukaryota > Metazoa > Chordata > Actinopteri > Salmoniformes > Salmonidae > Salmo > Salmo salar. The sequence goes on along the minus strand of NC_138291.1, from coordinate 80,792,054 downwards.
ATACAAGTATTATACACCATTTTAAAGATAAACTTCTTGTTAATCCAGCCACAGTGTCTGATTTCAAAAAGTCTTTACGGGAAAAGCACACCATGCGATTATGTTAGGTCAGTGCCTAGCCACAGAAAACCATACAGCCATTTTCCAACCAAGGAGAGGTGTCACAAAAGTCAGAAATAGCGTTAAAATGAATCACTTAACTTTGATGATCTTCATCTGATGGCACTCCCAGGTCTCCATGTTAGACAAATGTTCGTTTTGTTCGATAAAGTTAATCTTTATGTCCAAATACCTACTTTTTGTTTGTGCGTTTTAGTCCAGTAATCCAAATGCACAAGGCACGCTCACAAAGTCCAGACGAAAAGTCAAAAAAGTTCCATTATAGTTAGTAGAAACATGTCAAACGATGTATATAATCAATCTTTAGGACGTTTTTTATCATAAACCTTCAATAATATTCCAACCTGACAATTCTTTTGTCTTTAGAAAGGAAAGGGAACGGAAATGACGTGCGATCAACAACTAAAGGCTTTCAACCAGACCCCTGGTTGAAACTGCTCTTATTCGCTCCCCTTTCACAATAGAAGAATGAAACAACGTTCTAAAGACTGTTGACATCTAGTGGAAGCCTTAGGAAGTGCAATCTGACCCCATAGACACAGTATATTGGATAGACAATCACTTAAAAAAACTACATACCTCAGATTTCCCACTTCCTGGTTGTATTTTTCTCAGGTTTTTGCCTGCCATATGAATTCTGTTATACTCACAGACATTATTTTAAGAGTTTTGGAAACTTTAGAGTGTTTTCTATCCATATCTACTGCATATGCATATTCTAGCTTCTGGGCCTGAGTAGCAGGCAGTTTCCTCCGGGCATCTTATTCATCCAAGCTAGAGGTTGACCGATTTAATCGGAATGGCCGATTTTAATTAGGGCCGATTTCACGTTTTCATAACAATCGGTATTTAATCGGTTAACTGCCTTGTTCAGGGGCAGAACGACAGATTTTTACCTTGTCAGCTCGGGGGATTCAATCTTGCAACCTTAAGGTTAACTAGTCCAACGCTCTAACCACCTGCTTTACATTGCACTCCACGAGGAGCCAAGGTAAGAAGCCAAGGTAAGTTGCTAGCTAGCATTAAACTTATCTTTATAAAAAACAATCAATCATAATAACAAGTTAACTACACATGGTTGATGATATTACTAGTTTATCTAGCCTGTCCTGCGTTGCATATAATCGATGCGATGTGCATTCGCGAAAAAGGACTGTCATTGCTCCAACGTGTACCTAACCATAAACATCAATGTCTTTCTTAAAATCAATACACAAGTATATCTTTTTAAACCTACATATTTAGCTAAAAGAAATCCAGGTTAGCAGGCAATATTAACCAGGTGAAATTGTGTCACTTCTCTTGCGTTCATTGCACGCAGAGTCAGGGTATATGCAACAGTTTGGGCCGCCTGGCTCGTTGCGAACTAATTTGCCAGAATTTTACGTAATTATGACATAACATTGAATGTTGTGCAATGTAACAGGAATATTTAGATTTGGATAGAAAACACTCTGAAGTTTCTAAAACAGTTTGAATGATGTCTGTGAGTATAACAGAACTCATATGGCAGGCAAAAACCTGAGAAAAATCCAACCAGGAAGTGTGGAAATCTGAGGTTTGTAGTTTTTCAAGTGATTGCCTATACAGTGACTTAGGATTCATTTTGCACTTCCTAAGGCTTCCACTAGATGTCAACAGTCTTTAGAACGTTGTTTCATGCTTCTACTGTGAATAGGGAGAGAATAAGAGCTCCTGGAAGTAGATGAGTGAGAAAATGACATGAGCTCAGTGGCGCGCGCTCACGTGGTGGTTAGCTGCGTTCCTTTTCTTTTTTGAAGACATTGGAATTGTCCGGTTGGAATATTGCTGAAGATTTATGATAAAAACATCCTAAAGATAGATGCTATACATCGTTTGACATGTTTCTATGAACGTAAATATAACTTTTTTTGACTTTTCGTCGTGACATTTTGCGTGCGCTTCCTGCATTTCGAGTAGTGGACTAAATGCGCGAACAAAAAGGAGGTATTTGGACATAAATGATGGACTTTATCGAACAAAACAAACATTTATTGGGGAACTGGGATTCCTGTGAGTGCATTCTGATGATCATCAAAGGTAAGTGAATATTTATAATGTAATTTTTGTAATTTCTGTTGACTCCAAAATGGCGGGTATGGCTTGTTTTGATATCTGAGCGCTGTACTCAGATTATTGCAAAATTTGTTTTCGCCATAAAGCCTTTTTGAAATCTGACACAGCGGTTGCATTAAGGAGAAGTGTATCTATAATTCTTTGAATAACAGTTGTATATTTTATCAACGTTTATGATGAGTATTTCTGTAAATTGATGTGCTCATTCACCGGAAGTTTTGGGAGGCAAAACATTTCTGAACATTACACGCCAATGTAAAATGGGTTTTTTGGATATAAATATGAACTTTATCGAGCAAAACATACATGTATGGTGTAACATGAAGTCCTATGAGTGCCATCTGATGAAGTGCCATTAGTGATTAATTTTAGCTGTATTTCTGTTTTTTGTGACGCCTCTCCTTGCTTGGAAAATGGCTGTGTGGTTTTTCTTGTCTCTGGGCTGTCCTAACATAATCTAATGTTATGCTTTCGCCGTAAAGCCTTTTTGTAATTTGACAATGTGGTTGGATTAACGAGAAGTGTATGTTTGAGAAATTTGAATTATGAGATTTTTGTTGTTTTGAATTTGGCGCCCTGCTATTTCACTGGCTGTTGAATAGTGTGTCCCACATACCCCAGAGAGGTTAAGTCTATGATTTGATAGAGCAGTCTGACTGAGCAGTGGTAGGCACCAGCAGGCTCGTAAGCATTGATTCAAACAGCACTTTCGTGCGTTTTGCCAGCAGCTCTTCGCAATGCATTGCGCTGTTTATGACTTAAAGCCTATCAACTCCCAAGATTAGGCTGGTGTAACCGATGTGAAATGGCTAGCTAGTTAGCGGGTGCGCGCTAATAGCATTTCAAACGTCACTCTCTCTGAGACTTGGAGTAGTTGTTCCCCTTGCTCTACATGGGTAACGCTGCTTCGAGGGTGGCTGTTGTCGATGTGTTCCTGGTTCGAGCCCAGGTAGGAGCGAGGAGAGGAACGGAAGCTATACTGTTACACTGGCAATACTAAAGTGTCTATAAGAACATCCAATAGTCAAAGGTATATGAAATACAAATCGTATAGAGAGAAATAGTCCTATAATTGCTATAATAACTACAACCTAAAACGTCTTACCTGGGAATATGGAAGACTCATGTTAAAAGGAACCACCAACTTTCATATGTTCTCATGTCCTGAGCAAGGAACTTAAACGTTAGCTTTCTTACATGGCTCATATTGCACTTTTACTTTCTTCTCCAACACTTTTAAACCAAATTGAACATGTTTCATTATTTGAGGCTAATTGATTGTATTTATATATTAAGTTAAAATAAGTGTTCATTCAGTATTGTTGTAACTGTCATTATTACAAATAAATATAAAAAAATTGGCCGATATCGGTATCGGCCTTTTTTGGTCCTCCAATAATCGGTATCGGCGTTGAAAAATCATAATCGGTCGACCTCTAATCCTAGCTACTCAATACTGCCCTCGTTCCCAAAGAAGTTAACAAGAAATTTGTGGAGTGGTTGAAAAACTAGTTTTAATGACTCCAACCTAAGTGTATGTGAACTTCCGACTTCAACTGTAAGTATTAGAAGTAAACATATAAATTGTTTCATATTCCTTATATTAAGCAAACCAGACGGCACCATTTTATTTTTATTTTTCTTTACGGGTAACCAGGGGCATGCTCCAACACTCAGACATAATTTAGTGCAGGCCTGGGCAAAGGCCTCACTCAATACAGCCTGCGGAATCATGCTCAAATCACATAAATAATTTGGGATTAGTAAAGTTTTGAAAAATGTTTTTTGTTGTTTAAATGAAAAGCCCAATGAATACTTGCCTTTGTGTAATGATTTAACTCCCACCGCTTGTGGGACATTTATTTTGAAGGCACGTATAAATAACTGCACGAGGACAGACAGTGACTGACAGGCTGACACATGCGTCACAGTTACAAATAGTAGCTAGCTAGAAATTGTGCAAAAATTAGTTTTTCAAGGAAAGTAGACAGTGAATGTAGGGTGTTCCAGCAAGAGTGTGCATCGAAATATTTATTTATTGAGGTATCAGGGAAAGCTGTGTGCTTAGTGTGCAAAGAGGCATCGCAAAGAGAGCATCGCTGTCTTGAAGACTACAACTTGTCCCAACACTTCCAGACAAAGCATGCAGAGAAATATAGGAATCTGTCTTCTGAGCAGAGGGCAAGTGCATCGAAAGAGTTGCTTTCTCAGTTGCAAAAGCAGCAAGGACTTTTCACAAAACTGCATTCAGCAAATGACGGAATTGCAAGAGCCAGCTATGTACTGTCCCACAAAATTGCTCAACAACTCAGCCTTTCGCTGAGGGCAAATTCAATAAAGAATGTTTAATTGACTCTGCAGCAATACTTTGCCCTGACAAGAAAGAGCTGTTTTGAAAATGTTTCCCTGTCAAGACGAACAGTGACACGGCGTGTTGAGGACATCGCAGAGAATATGGAACAGTTGAAAGACAAGGTAAAGGATTTCACCTATTTCCCCTTGTCCCTGGATGTGAGCAGTGATGCACGTGACACGGCGCAGTTGTTGATATTCTTACGAGGCATAACCCCAGACTTTGAAATTACAAAGGAGCTTCAGTGAGGTCAATGAAGAGCACAACCACAGGGAAATATTAGTTGGAGGAGGTTAATAAGTGTTTGGCAAAGCTGGGACTGAGTTTTAAAAAGTTATCCAGCGTGACCACTGATGGGTGCCCAAACTTGACAGGAAAAAACGTTGGCCTTTTGAAAAGGATACAAGATCAAGTAGCTAAGCTCAAACCAGATCAGAAAATGATTTTCCTGCATTGCATTATTCATCAGGAGGTGCTCTGTAAATGTGTTCTGAAAATGAGCCATGTTGTGGATACAGTCACTAAAGTGGTGAACTTGATTAGAGCAAAATCTTTAAACCACATGCAGTTTGTCTCACTGTTGGAAGAGACCGAGTCAGGTCATGCAGATCTCCCCTACCACACAAACGTGAGATGGCTGAGTTTGGGGAAAGTGCTTAAAAGGGTGTGGGACCTGAAGTTGGAGCTTGCTGAGTTTTTGCATATGAAAGGAAAATATGTGGATTTCTCTCAACTGCAAGATAAAGAATGGTTGGCTGATTTTTGCCTTCACTGTGGACATCATGGCCCTCATGAATTAACTGAATTCCAAAATACAAGGGAAGGGCCTTTTTGCACATCAGATGCACAGCCTTGTCAAAGCCTTCAAGGGAAAATTACTCCTGACCCGCCAAGTAGAAGCCAACAATCTCATTCGCCTTCCAACACTACTAGTCTGTTCCCTATCAGATGACCAGCGGGAGAAGTATACATCACTGCTGCGTGCTTTGAACCGTGAGTTTTCTCCTCGTTTTGAGGATTTCAAAGTGTTGGAAAATGACATGCTGTTGGTTTCCTCTCCTTTCACTTTCAACGTGGATAACGCTCCCACTGACCTGCAACTTGAGCTTAGCGATCTTCAGTCTGATGCAGTGATTGGGGAACTATTCAAAACAATGTCACTGACGAGGTTCTATGCATCTCTCGAACAAAACTTTCCAAAGATTAGGAGTCATGCTCGGAAGATGTTTGTACTGTTTGAGTCAACCTATGTATGTGAATAGACATTTTCAGTGACGAAATATAACAAGTCAAGGCACAGATCATCTCTTACGGACTCCCTCTCAGCTATCCTGCGCATAGCGACGTCAGAAACTATACCTTACTCCATCCACTGCTCTAGTCAATGCCCATCAGACTACACTGATTGAGTACTTTAAATGTAATGTTGAGTTCTCTCTTTCTTGTTTTTGTGCATACCCATTAACAAGAGTTCTGTCTGTGTACTTTTCCCTCCTTGTAGTTCATTGCATGTTTAATAATGAAAATACCTACCAAAGGAGAACATGGATGTGGTTTATTTCTGTGCACCTTCCCAATTACACCATAGATCTGTGTATAATGACGAGATGCTCATGTCTGCGCCCTAACAATCGTTCCCACACTGTACGTCAGATTTAGTATTTTACGATTATGACATGTCACACTGTGCAATGTTACCAAATCATGATCTTGATATCAACCTGTACGATTTGTTTCAGTTTTGTCGTCATAACCTCGCATGTCAATCGCAGAATATGTCAGCCGATGTAAGCTATGTCAACTGCAGCGGTGTATGTTCCATCAAAGCAGCGCAAGCCTCACTCTATGCATATGTGCGAGTGAAGCGAGTTTGAAAATGCTGGAAGTATGCATCTTAGAAATAGTTTTCACATGCATACTTCATATGCCTGAACTCAGAAATAAATGGTCGCTGTGGAAGAACATTCATTTTGATTTGCTGATTTTTGTGACTTTTCAAAACCCCATTAGGTAGCCTGATTTTAAGATGTCATGTAGTAGCTTGAACAAGATAATTAGGGCCGTGTTCCTATTGGTCAGTCATCGGGATCGGCTCATAACACCAACCACACTAGGGCATACACGATAAAGGCTCAACATTTCTGACGTTGCCAGAACTTTGTCGGCGCCTACGACCACACGTAGTAGTACTTAATCGGCAGATCTAGACCCTGTCACGCTGAACAAGCCAAGTCGTCCGACAACCATTTACTACCTAAGAGTTTGGGACAGCAAAATCGTGGCATAAGACCGCTACAATCGGCGGGCCTTAAGCGGTGCTTATAGCTGAGAACCTTTGGGATAAAACAGAATGACTTGTTAATGCCTTAGATTCTGGAGAGCAAGCTAGCTAGTTTTGAGTTTCGGTTTGCATGTGGGTGTAGCCTTAAAGTTACATGTCATCAGATGGTTTGTTGCTTGCCAGAAGCACGTCCCCCGCAGCATTTCACCAACTAACTGACTGCACTTTCCTTCCCTAAATTTAACTTGGTTACTTATTTTTCTCTGATTTGTAGGGAAATCCTTCAGGAAGAGATTCAAATGACCTCAAACAGTAGGCCTAACTGTGCTGCTATTCTAAAAGGTAAATTATGTGTACACCTTTCATGCTTTGATTAGCTTGCCTAACTAGCTACAGCCTTTTCATGTATTTTCAACTTTTTCTGCGAATTAAGTGTGGGGGTTTGATATTTTCTCTAGATGTTGTTGCCTACGTTGACGTGTGGTCATCAAGTAAAACAGAGAATTACTCTAAACCATTCATCCAGCAGCTGCAGGATATGGGAGTTGAGGTGAGTTACCCTTTTTTAGCTACACTGCTAGCTAACTACACAGAAGTTTGTTTTTACTATGTGCAGTTTCACATTGTGATTTTCCCTGTATAATTCCAGGTATCAAAAACCTTCAATAAACAAGTCACCCACGTAGTCTTTAAAAATGGCCATCAAGCCACCTGGAATAAAGCCAAGAAGACTGGTGTGAAACTTGTGTCTGTCCTTTGGGTGGCCAGGTAAACCTCAAGCTTAATTTCTGTGTATATTCTTTATTTTCTTTAAAGTGCATCATCATAGCAATGGCAACAATGTATCTTCAATATATTTTGGTCATTGTGATGACAAGTCAGTGATATGACCATTTTGTTTTTGCAATTATTACACCAGCCACAAGGTGTCACTGACTGACAAATAAAATAGTTGGGCGCTCTGTTATCCTATCACTCATGTTGTTTTTGTTTATTAATGCAGATGTAAAGATGATGGTGAACATGTTAATGAAGAGTTGTGTCCGGCATTAAATGATGAAGTCAATCCAGCACTCAAGAAAAGGGTGGTAAGCAAATGTACAATTCTTTGCTAGGTTAAAATAATTACTGTACATAACTTTTCTTTGATCACTGTCAACTACTTGGCTGTCTGGAGTTAAACTATGTTTATTTTATTTCTTAAAAATTGTAATAGTTGAGCAAGAACTTTTTGCCAAAGAACATTAATAATTTGTCTTGGTTTAATTAAGTGTATTTATTGAAAGGGTCTTAAAGTTTTTTTTATGAGATTCATCCAAATCCCAAATAATATTATATATTTTCTTTCATACAGCATCGTTGTATGCAGCCAAGAGACACCCCTCCGAGGACCCCTGAGAATGACAGGCGCATGAAAAAAAAACTGGACAAGATGATCAAAGACCTAGTGCCAAAATCACCTCTTAGTAAGAAATCTCTCCTCATATCTGGCATTTTGTGCGTGGATGTGGTTTCATATTGAAATGTATTTCTGTATAGTTACAGATGTGTCCCCTTACATTATCGACGAAGAGAACGGAATAGTTTACAGTCCTTCTATGAAAAGGTCTGAGTCCATGGCACAGCGCCTGAAAGAAATGAGAGAAAAAAGGGAAAACCTTTCCCCGACAGGTATGTTTTATGTGTCTATGGCCTATTGTTTGATGTGTATAGTATGTTTAGCACCTGCAAAACATGGGCCAGAGTCTGTGAAAGAGCTGAGATATGTGGCAACTCTAGTTAATGATTTCTCTCAGCTTCACAGATGCAATCTAGGTTATCACCTGAGCTCAAGCCTCCTCTTGGGAATACACCATCCCGCTCTTTTTTGCAACAACTGTGTAAGTACTTGGACATAAGATGCATTGATGTAGTCATTTATATAATGCTATAAGTTTAATATCTTTTCTAATTATCATATTGGCATATCTTTCCCTATGCAGATGAAGAACCGGATGAGGATTTTAATGCATCTTTTGGCTCAAATAAGACAGATGGAGAGAAGCAACATGAAGACACCATTGAAACACAGCACAAGAAAGACTTTCAGAAACCTTGGATGTCACCTTGCAGTGTTGTGCCAAGACAAAAGACAAGTCCGTTACCCAATTCACCGGCTAAAGAAAAAGCAAATAAACAAGACAAAAATCCTAAAAGGACCTCAATCAAAAGTGATGGCATCAAGAAACACATGTCTTTAGAGAGTCCATGCCTGGATGACCTCCCGGAGGGTAGCAAGAGTGTGCAATCAGTGTTTACGTTTGACAGTTTTGAAGTGGGAAAAAGTAGACGATCAACCAGCAGAAGTAACATGGCAAAAGTCACACCACCTGTTAGGAAAAGCAGAACACCACAGTCTCTTCCAGAAAGTAAGCCAACTGTTGATCTGGACATTTCTAGTCGCCGTTCTGATAAAATTTTACCAGAAAACCCCAATATGCCTCATCAAACGTCTGTAAAGATGACCACACTGAAATCAAAAGTGAGCCAACGAAGAAAATCCTTGCTTCCTGCTTTGGAAAGATCTTGCACTGCCTCAAATTACTCTCATGCCTCCTCCTGTGCATATGATGATTATGATGGGGTATTTGAGGACTTCTTCTCTCAAGCTAACAACCCACGGAGACAACAAAGTCTCCTTTTGCCCTGCATGCCCTCAGAGTCGAAGGTTCTTGTTCCCTTTGAACTGGAGCCTCAGCCTAGCCCTGGGAAGAGGAAGAGGGGCAAGAGTGAAACCACAGGGTCTGAGTCGGCCAGTGCCAAAAAGAGAAAACATGGGGTGCCAAGTGTAAGCAGCATGTTGTCTCAACACGAGCACCCACACCAGGATACAAAAGGACTTGCATCCTCAGAGGACGATAATACAAAACAAACTGTGACTAAAAGAAGTGCACAAAGCACATTGCCGTTCTCCAGAGTGCCTAAAGACTCAGCCGATGAACTGACTTGTGCCCCTGAGAAGCAGAGCGCGTCAACAGATCCCACACAACTTTCAAAACCAAATTTGACAGCTGCCAAAAAATCACTAGATAAGCAAAACAGTTCATATATCCTACCTCGGCACAAGGACAATAAAGGGAAAAGTAGCCCACGTTTGGAAAGTATGTGAATTCTAAAACCTAAATATTACTATGTTGGGATGTTACCATGTTATCAATATAATCAATGCAATAGCATTTAAGAGATTGTTTTACTAATCAATATAACTGATCAACATAAAACCTTAGACTCTCAGGTAGTAATAATGTGCTTTGAAATTGGTACTGTAGTTCATGGTTTCATTATCCACATGAATGTTTACAATCTTTTCTCTGCAAGTGTCCAAAACTGGGGTTTTATCACAGCAACGGCATAGCACTTATTATCCACATCAGAATTATTACCTTGATCAGTATTTTGTGAAGCAAAAGCTGAAAATATGTACTTTCATATTGGAAAATGTTTGGCTATGTAAGTTAATCATACTGTGAATTTAAGTTTTAGTATAGCCTAGTGTCATTCCAGCACAATTGGAAAATTGATTACATTAACTGTTTTAATACTGATGTGATGGTACATTTTCTAATAAACAGATGTTAACCTTTCGTTCCAGAATAACCTTACTGACAATATCTGTTCGCATGATAGCCGTAAACACATAAGCACAAGTGAATCAGCATTCAGCAGGAAGAAAATGCACCTGTGTGTGTTGTTTTGTAACGTTTTCAACGTTTTCAGTTGTAGGCAGAGGGACTGCATATGCTGCAACAGCTGGTGTTACGGACACAATTTCTGACAATTTAAGCAAACAGAAAGGACAAGTCAATGTGGTGGAGAAGAGCATGGACAAAAATACAAAGGTAACCATCTTCTAAGTTGCTGTTGTGGTGTTTGCTGTAATTGTTATAGCACAGCATTTAAACAGACTATAAACATACAATAGCATTTTCAACAATGTTATGGTTCAGATTTTTTTCTTAGATATTGATTAACCTAACAGTGTGAATTAAATATGAAACCTAAACTTTATAAACTTGTCCTCTATCTCTTGGTAAAACCAAACCGTGGAGGAAGAGTGGCATCTTTTTGCCTTTGTGTTCCATTCCTTTTGAATACAGCTGCTCAGAAAGTGTGCAGTACACGCATGAGTATTCATGGTTGTCTTTGAAGCTGCTGCCACAGGGGCTCTGTCTGTGTAGTCTTCAGGGGTTCCTGTGTGTTACCTCCATGTTGGTAGCACAACATCCTTGTCTGTGAAAATGCACCTGGCTCACTCTTTGTGTTCTCTCAACCTGAACAAAACTTTAGCTTTTAACACTATGGTGAAAATGGCTTTCATCTTCCCTAGGAACCTTGTTTGAATTCCCATGTGAACTGTATCACGGAATGCATAATATTCTTTCATCGTTACATGATCGAGATTAAATATTAGTTTAAATTATTAATTGTGATTTTACTATAACACTGTCAAGTTACTTCTACCCCCAAATTAGTTTATTTTTAATTCCAGGAAATAGTTTAATTAGCAGGGTCTGGAAAACTGGCCCCTTGTTTTACAACTGTGAAAGATGGTATTGGTTTTCTGTGCTAGGTTGCAGGTGCAACCTTCACAGAACAGCCCACGTAAGAAGATCACTCATGAGGTTATGGAGTGCTTTGTTTGGGTTAGACTCCATCCCCCTCAGCATCTGGACAAAGGTAGTCTAACCAAAAGTGGAAAGAAGTAATGTGCAACAGCCATGACAGAAACCACTTTTAGCCTCTTTGTTCTTTAGACAGTATCATACGAATCAAATTTAGTCAATCAATGGTTTTGTAAAATAGTTTACTGAGGCATTACAGCATAGTGATTTTAATACTCACTAAAAGTCATTTTAAAATAACTCATATTTGGTGAAAAGTTGTTTGGATTGATGAAGCATGGCATCTGATGTGTACTTTGTACCCTTAGCAGCTAGGGGAGTTGTCCTGTATGTGTATCATGCAGCATGTGTATGATGCCCTAAAGTAGAAATGAGTTGATTTTACCTAAGTACTTGGCTCTATACGATGGCATTGTGTATGTCTCCTTAAAGAACTACAGGAAATATGTCATAACCACTTTATTCATAGCATGTAGCCTAACCATGTGATTGAAGTTTTTCTATGCACGGCCTTTGCAAATTAACTCACTGTTCAATTGTGACAAGTTGTAATCAGATTTTTGTACTCTCAAAGGTGATTTTTTTTTCAGTTATAATTGGCCATCCCAGACCCCCAGATAGATTAGGACAAGTGCCTATGGAAGTTGACCTCTCTCACTGTATGAATAGGGCCTGAGTCATTTCAGTTTGCATAGACCGGCCATCAAGGGGACCTCGTCATACCCAAAAGAATTTCCTTCATTTGTGTGAGGCACATTGAAATGGAGCCTGGTGCAACAGTTCACCAACTCTTTGTCTCATGTTTATTTAGTGTGGACCCATTCTTCAACTGCTGCAAGAACATGTCCATTGCATAAATGAAGCCAAAAATTCCCCTTGAGGAACCATTAAAACGTAGTTGCTGAAATTCCTTGTAGTTTGTTTCTTGTTGAATAAGTGAAAAGTGAATAGAACTGCTAGTGCTTTAGAGTTGTCCCCTCTAACAAAGTCCTCGTGGCCTTGTTTTGAAGTCTGAAAAGCATTCTCTTGCTCAGTAGCACACACAATTGCTACTGAAAACATTTCCCCCCTGATAAATACCTTTCTTTGGTATTAGCAGCAGCTGCATTATTTTCCATGTCACTTAATCAGCATCATCACAGTGGTGATGGTTTATGTCCATCTTAAAGATTAGTAACTTATTTCAGCACTGAGCTAAGAACAATCCTTTGTGATTAATGATGACACAAACCATGCCAAGCTTTACTAAAGAAAGCTGAGAACTTTTTCACCAATTAATCCCTTTATGTGCATTCATATAGGGATTTTGGGTGTTTTATAAACTCAGCAAAAAAAGACACGTCCCTTTTTCAGGACCCTGTCTTTCAAAGATAATTCGTAAAGTTCCAAATAACTTCACAGATCTTCATTGTAAAGGGTTTAAACACTGTTTCCCATGCTTGTTCAATGAACCATAAACAATTAATGAACATGCACCTGTGGAACGGTCGTTAAGACACTAACAGCTTACAGACTGTAGGCAATTAAGGTCATAGTTATGAAAACTTAGAACACTAAAGAGGCCTTTCTACTGACACTGAAAAACACCAAAAGAAAGATGCCCAGGGTCCCTGCTCATCTGCGTAAACATGCCTTAGGCATGCTGCAAGGAGGCATGAGGACTGCAGATATGGCCAGGGCAATAAATTGCAATGTCCGTACTGTGAGATGCCTAAAACAGCGCTATAGGGAGACAGGACGGACAGCTGATCGTCCTCGCAGTGGCAGACCACGTGTAACAACATCTGCACAGGATCGGTATATCCGAACATCACACCTGCGGGACAGGTACAGGATGTCAACAACAACAGCCCTAGTTACACCAGGAACTCACAATCTCTCCATCAGTGCTCAGACTGTCCGCAATAGGCTGAGAGAGGCTGGACTGAGGGCTTGTAGGCCTGTTGTAAGGCAGGTCCTCACCAGACATCACTGGCAACAACGTCACCTATGGGCACAAACCCACCATTGCTGGACCAGACAGGACTGGCAAAAGGTGCTCTTCACTGATGTGTCGCGGTTTTGTCTCACCAGGGGTTATGGTCAGATTCGCGTTTATTGTCAAAGGAATGAGCGTTACACCGAGGCCTGTACTCTGGAGCGGGATTGATTTGGAGGTGGAGGGTCCGTCATGTGGTACCCTTCCTGCAGGCTCATCCTGACAACCCTCCAGCATGACAATGCCACCAGCCATACTGTTAGTTCTGTGTGTGATTTCCTGCAAGACAGGAATGTCAGTGTTCTACCATGGCCAGCGACGAGCCCGGATCTCAATCCCATTGAGCACATCTGGGACCTGTTGGATTGGGGGGTGAGGGCTAGGGCCATTCTCCCCAGAAATGTCTGGGAACTAGCAGGTGCCATGGTGGAAGAGTGGGGTAATATCTCACAGCAAGAACTGGCAAATTTCCTCCAGTCCATGAGGAGGAGATGCAGTGCAGCTGGTGGCCACACCAGATACTGACTGTTACTTTTGATTTTGACCCCCCCCCCCCCCCCTTTGTTCAGGGACACATTATTCCATTTCTGTTAGTCACATGTCTGTGGAACTTGTTCAATTTATGTCTGTTGAATCTTATGTTCATACAAATATTTACACATGTTAAGTTTGCTGAAAATAAATGCAGTTGACAGTGAGAGGACTTTCTTTTTTTGCTGAGTTTATGTTGGGTATGGTAGAGTAACAGGGTTATTTGTCACGGAGGCTCTAGGTGTTCTTGTTGAAAACCTTCAAATGAAAAGCAAGGACTTCTTTATAGCGGGGTTGGGCACAGTGAATTATTTTGTATTTCTAACTAAGTTATTTATTTGAGTCATGACGGCCCTCGGATAAAATGTCAAACAATCCTCAGCTCAGTCAATATACTGTGTTAGCTTCTTCTCATCCTAATGCCTGTTTTAAACTACCTCAGCTCCTACCGTATGCTGCCAGTTTCCACCCCCGCATTGCTAATACGCAACAAGCAACCTTTTTATTAGTGATCACACCTGGCCACATATTGATGTCACGGACACCCTGTTATGCCTGTAAAGCAGTCATATATGAGGCTGTGTACTGGTGGGCTGCTTTGGCTGCCCTCTACTCAGGAGGCCTTCACCCCAGACTTCCTGCTCAGGGACTGGAGAGCGGTTCCTGACAGGAAAGAGCCTGGTCACCCTGTCAGTCTCTCTAACTGGCGATCAGGTGTTCAGTGCTGATGGCTTGCTGTGTGGGGGACCACGGCACTGCTTCAGTACATGATATGGATGGGACAGAACCACACTAACCTACAATTCTATTTCAATACCGGTGCTCTCCTGCCTGTTTATCACTGTTCATGGCCTTGGGTTTCATTTCCTTTTCACACATCAAATATGCAGATATCCGGCATGTGGTGTTTTTTTTGTGAAAATGAGCGAGATACTGTTTACCTATCCAGAGCTGTACCACTGTGTTGCCCCTCAATATTAACAATGGAAAGCAATAAGGAAACTATTGAAAACTGATAATGCCTTTATCAATGCTATTATCCCATGGTAATTTTTAGGTGTGTACTTTGTATTGAACCTCACTCCATGCGAATGTACTCTCATGTGCATATAATTGGTTTACATTTGGTTGATTTTTCATTTCAGACTCTAAGGACATTAGTTATGACAAGCATGCCCACCGAGTAAGTATATCCAGCTGTATGACACATCCACCTTTTGAACAGATTAATATTTGATAGTGTCTTGTTGAATCCAATGCTTTGCCTTCTCAACCTACTAACCTAGGTATTTAGAAATCCCATTTCAGGCTTTCCTCTTTTCTCCTCTGGTTCCTCAGAAAGCAGCACACAGTGACCCAGGTGGTCAGAGCTCTGGGTGGGTTCTCAGTGGTGGCCCAGGTGTGTGAGAGCACAACCCACGTGGTGTCAGGGGGCCACCGACGGACCCTCAACATTCTCCTGGGCATCGCCCGTGGCTGTTGGATCCTCTCTTTTGAGTGGGTATGTTATTTCTGTGGGTCTTTGGCAACATGAATTAGCTGATGTTAGATGGTTTGAGTGTTAGTTGAAGAACACAACACTGTTTAGCACACGTTGTACAGTACATTGTACATTACACATGATTTTGACATCCATAAACTCCACAGCTCAAAAATTCTGGCCAATGGTAAACTCTAGTAATTTTCCCCTAAACAGATTTTGTGGTGTTTGGAGCAAAGACGATGGATTCCAGAAGAACCATATGAACTTTCAGATCAGTTTCCAGCAGCATCTGTAAGTAACTGAAGATTCTGCTAATATTGTATACCATTCATATCTAAACGCATAGCCCTTGGGGTCAAATTGGTTAAATCTATGCTTTTATAATGAAATAGCCTAGTCAGTTTACCATCTTTTTGACTATCATAGACCTGGAATTCCAAACTGAAGGAAGTGGGTTGGAAACCTGCTAATTTTATTGCCATTCATTAATTTAAGGCGGTTGTTTTTTACTCCGGCATCCTGTGTCAGATGTGGATGTTGCCTCTTCCTGTCCTCCTTCATTCATGAATCTTTGTCCTGCATCTGTGAAGGGGAAGGGGTGTTTTGGTATAGAATATGTCTCATCACATTTCCTCTTGAAATCACACACAGTTCTGTTGTGGTGGCCAAAACAATCCACACATTCCCTAAAGGCTTTTTTGATGGGGGGCCAATCAGCATTTTTACCTGACACATACTCCATCTGTGCTGATTCCTCTGTCTTGTGGATAGTGTTGAGGTAAATGGCTTCCTGGCAGTTCCTGAAAAACATCTGATATTTGCAGAGAATCTAACTGAATTGAAAGTTAAAGGCATTTTTCAAGCAGAGGCATATGACACATCAGACATTAAAACAAATATTTTATGTTTTGTGTTAAAGCAGAATGAAAACATACGAACTGTAGGTTGTTGTTTCAACATGATTGGAATTAAGTTCTAAAGTCTATTTGTTTGCATTCCTGCCGTTGACAAAACCATTATCCATACTCCACATAAAAAAAGTCCCAAATAGACTAATCTTACTCATACCACAAGTCACTTAGAAGAATTAAGTGAAAATTAACTTGTGGTCCCGAATGTTCACAAAACAATGGGTGAAGTATATTACATGAATAAGTTACAGTAAAACAATTAAATTAGATTGATAAATATAAGCAGATATGCTCCATAGTACTGGATAACTTGTACAGATTGGAGTCATGACAGAGCATGTAGTTTAAGTCAGGCAAAAGAGGTGGAAGTCGAAGTAATCATGGAAAAAGTTGATCACACTTTAGGATTTGCAATTGATATCACGTTTGTTTGCATAATTAGGTTAATTGACATTGATGACATGTTTTGAGTAACATGCCGATCAAAGTTATCACACTGATTTTAATACATTTTGTGAACCATCTATACATTTGAATTAAATAATGTACAGTGCCTTCAGAAAGTATTCACACCCCTTGACTTTTTCCACATTTTGTTGTCTTAGTGCGAATTTAAAATTGATTAAATTGGGATTTTGTGTCACTGGCCAACACACAGTACTTCATGTCAAAATGGAATGATGTTTTTACAAATGAATTAGAAATGAAAAGCTGAAATGTCTTGTCAATAAGTATTCAACCCCTTTGTTATGGCAAGCCTAAATAAGTTCAGAAGTAAAAATGTGCTTAACAAGTCTCATAATAAGTTGCAATAATAGATAGTCGTTTTAACATGATTTTTTTTTCACTATCTTCTCTGTACCCCATTCATACAATTATCTGTAAGGACACTCAGTTGAGCAGTGAATTTCAAACACACATTCAACCACAAAGACCAGGGAGGTATGAGTACTTTCTGAAGGCACGGAGTATGTACAATTCCTGTAAGGAAGAAAAGCCGTCGATTCATTACAGATTGCCTTTTTGCATTATGTTCATATTTGATATGTATGACGTATTGTGCTTTGTACCCTTGTTTTCTTTGCTTTTAAAATTAGGGCTATTGTTACATTTTTATTTTGCATTACAAATTTAACTTATTTTCCAATTCATTGTATCTAATGTTAATGGGGTGAAATATCGTTATTACAAAATTAACTTTGTCAACCTTGCAATGTGTTACACACTGACATTTCCCCTAGTATTGCTTATTAATAGAAAACAATACTGTTATCTATACCACAGTTCCAGTTTGCTATAAATACAAGATTTCCAACTGGTCATCTTTTGACTGCCATGTCCTGGTTGGTTATGCAGTCCAAAGCCCATATATTTCTGAGTATAGATAGTTCATAGATTTTTCTGCTAGTCTTCACCTGTCCATTTTGTACAAAAGTTTTAAAAAAATAAAAAATATTGCTGACTTGTTGGAGCAAAGCAAATTGTTCCTTCCCTTGTGGAATGTTCTGAAGTGATGAGGTTGCTGTTATGGAGCACTTCGGTCTGTTAGGTCTTTTTTGTTTGTCAGGTCTTTTTTGTTTGTCTGTCTTGTCTGTGTAGTTTCCCACAGTAGCAGAGCTCTGCTCTCCATTCTATGCATGTCTGTGAAAGGCATGTCTCTGTCACAGCCTCAGAAGTCTACTGGTCTGATCATCATTGTGGTAGACTTCAGTGAGTAGCCTGAGCCTTTCCAGTAGTACCATTTGATTCCATTGAATCGATTTGAGTTCTGGCCCTGCTGGAAAAATATTCCGTTCAAGTTGGAGGGGCCGCAGGCGTCAAACCACCAGCCTAGGAAAGCAGAAAACGAGGTTGTCAGTCTGAGGGTTTTCAGGATGTGCATTGGGTGCATTGTCTATAAGACAACAAGCCCAATGAGTAACTGTGCTTCTCCTTCTAACATTGATGCTTTTAATTATCACATTACAACAAACTTGCACACTTTCGTACCTCTAGTTTGTTGAGTTAAATGGGAAGGTCTGGATTGTTATCACATGGAGTGCAAGCTAGTCTAGGTCATTCCCCCCGGGTGTCTCATCTTAGTCCTATTTTGTTAATATGCAGCTGGTTATCACCAACAATTCCCTGAGGTGGAGGGATTCCTCTGTGCAAGACCTCTGAGGGGACCCTCTCATTTGGTGGAGACCCTCTCATATGTCAAGTAAACAGACACCGATACATTGAAGGAGTCCAAGTCTGGCCCCAGAGCAGTCCAAATGTCAGTGGCATGGAGCAGGACCTCTATTCTGAGCTTCAAGAGAGGGAGGGGAAAAATCCTCAGTTCCCAGACTATTAATGTCAGCAGTTGCAGGGGAAGAATTCCCAAATGAGCTCATCAGTGATTAACTCTGAGCTAATTTTGCTCAAGAACCTTGACCCCGCGACAGAAAGAAAAAGCAAGAGGTCTTTTAACTTTCTTGCAGAAGTACCAAAGCTTGGGGGGTTGGGGGTCAAGTGGAGGGAATAATGAAGGGAATAATTGATCTTAATAAAGGCCAGTGAAAACTCTAAGGTGATTTGCAAATGAACCTGTTCCTTACCTCCTGTTGTCAGTTGTGAGCATTTGCAAACACATTTGTCGTTGTCTGCATCTTTTGTGCTGAAATCACTTCCCGGCTGACCAAGGCTACTAATTTTGCCTGCTGTGCCACTGTAGCCTTTAAGGTGTATTCTGTGAAATGAAAACGGAGAAATGCACTGTGAGGAGGAAGTACATAATTGCCATTCCTCAAATGACCCAAGTTTAGGGAATGAATTATCAGTGTTTGCCCTCTTTTTTTTTTTTTTAGCATTGGTGGCAATTATTTTGTTTGTTAGTTCTCAAAGATGATCTTATAAAAAAAATATATGGCTCCATTATCTTTTCTTCATTATATATGGTTTTAGTCTAAGTTTACAATTAAAACATTTTACCTTCCCGAAAATGTAATATATTATATACAATGCCAGTCAAAAGTTTGGACACACCTACTCATTCAAGGGTTTTTATTTTTTACTATTTTCTACATTGTCGAACAATAGTGAAGACATCAAAACTATGAAATAACACATGAATCTCACAGTTCCTACATATGCTGAGCACTTATTGGCTGCTTTTCCTTCACTCTGCTGTCCAACTCATCCCAAACCATCTCAATTGGGTTGAGGTCGGGTGATTGTGGAGGCCAGGTCATCTGATGCATGACTCCATCACTCTCCTTGTTTAAATAGCCCTTACACAGCCTGGAGGTGTGTTGGGTCATTGTCCTGTTGAAAAACAAATGATAGTCCCACTAAGCGCAAACCAGATGGGATGGCGTATCGCTGCAGAATGCTGTGTTGCCTTGAATTCTAATAAATTACAGTGTCACCAGCGATGCACCATCACACCACCTCCATGCTTCACGGTGGGATCCACACATCCGTTCACCTACTCTGCGCCTCACAAAGACACAGCGGTTGGATCCAAAAATCTCAAATTTGGACTCATCAAAGGACAGATTTCCACTGGTCTAATGTCCATTGCTCTTGTTTCTTGATCCAAGCAAGTCTCTTCTTGTTATTGGTGTCCTTTAGTAGTGGTTTCTTTGCAGCAGTTCGAACATGACCTGTTTCATGCAGTCTCCTCTGAACAGTTGATGTTGAGATGTGTCTGTTACTTGAACTCAAACATTTATTTGGGCTGCGATTTCTGAGGCTGGTAACTCTAATGAACTTATTTTCTGCAGCAGAGGTAACTCTGGGTCTTCCTTTCCTGTGGCGGTCCTCATGAAAGCCAGTTTCATAGCGCTTGATGCTTTTTGCGACTGCACTTGAAGAAACTTTAAAAGTTCTTGAAATGTTCCGTGTTGACTTAATGTTTTAAGTCATGAACTGTCGATTCTCTTTGCTTATTTAAGATGTTCTTGCCATAATATGGACTTGGTCTTTTACCAAATAAGGCTATCTTGTGTATATCACCCCTACCTTGTCACAACTGATTGGCTCAAGGGCATTAAGAAGGAAAGAAATTCCACAAATTAACTTTTTAACAAGGCACACCTGTTAATTGAAATGCATTCCAGGTGACTACCTCATAAAGCTGGTTGAGAGAATGCCTAGATTGTGCAAAGCTGTCAAGGCAAAGGGTGGATACTTTGGAGAATCTCAAATATATTTTTATTTTGTTTACTACATGATTCCATGTGTGTTATTTCATAGTTTTGATGTCTTCACTATTATTCTACAATGTAGAAAATAGTACAAATGAAGAGTAGCTGTGTCCAAACTTTCGCTGGTGCTGTTTATTTTTTATGTATCTTTTTACAATATAAGGGAAATGCTGGAATTGAGTCCGCCATGTATTCCTTTCTCTGCTAGCAGTAAACTATGTACAAGAGAGGTTGTATTTGTAGATGCGTATCCCTTGGTTTTCCTTGTTATTTTTTACTGACTTTTTAACCTTTCTTGTGCTTCATGAGAACCTATAGGCTATGTCTACACACTAGTCATTTAGATGTTAAGTGACTCATGAAAGCTGCAGCAGGGTTTTCTGAAAGAAGTGTCCTGTAATGGTTTGGTTGTCATTCATTCTGTACAAAATGTTAACGCAGGTGATGAGATATTGATGTCATTGCTGACCTCCATTGTTTTGTGGCCTCTCAATTCCAGTATAAAAATAATTTATATGGAAATCAGCTTTGTCTGGCTCTAGAATTGTCATTTGATATACTTTGAGACTAAAGGAATTAACAGGAGTGTGCTTGAGTTGAGGTCTGCTGCTCAAATAGAAAGGAAGTATTGTCTCTCTCCTTGAAATCAGCTTATGTTCTAGCAGGCGCTGGTGATGTCTGTCTAGGGGTACAGATTGAAGGTTTAGGAGACTGATTCATTTTAGCCTTCTGTGTCACAGATCCAAAACATTTTCGAGATGGCAACACTTTCCATTTGTTTTGGACTAGTGACCCTTCCACCCCATGTATTTATGTGTATTTTCAGGCAAGTTAAATGTTTTGTTTGTCATTTTTGTTGATTTTCAAGAACATGACTTGCACACCATTTCATTATAATACTTTACTCAAAATGTTTTGATATAGTAATGTTAATGGACTCTTATGCAGCTATGATATATTTCAGTCCACATCGCTAAGTAATAAAAGCTATCACCTATATTCAGTGGTCCTCCACACACACAGACTCCCCCAACATTATTTTTACATTACATATATAGCCTATATTTAGATACCACACCTGGGAAACCTATGCCTACCTGTAGTTTTCTGCTTCACTGCCTAGAGAGAACTGGTCAAATAGTGAGAATCCTGCGTTTTCCTCCCAATCCATCATCTGTATTCTCAAGACGTATGGGTGCTGATTGGTCAGTATCGAAACAAACTCATTTCCCAACCAGTATTCACCTGAAGGGTTTCCAAAGCCCTTTGAAGGAACATAAAACAATGATTCACCTTTAGCATGATCACAATGTCACAGTTGAGCTGCATTCTGAGATATTTAAAACCTTTTTCACTGTTTGTTGACACTTGGCAGTGTTATCTAAGCTTTGTGCTGTGGAACTTGGATAGTTTCCTCTAGCTCTCACCATTTTGTACTCTTTCCACGTACGGTGAAAGTCAACATGGCCATCAAATCGTTTTTGTAGTACTGTCCATCCACCCCCCTCTGTCTCCATGTCACAGTAAGCCTTCAAACAAAAAACATAGATTACTCCAGCCATCAATGATGATAAATTCAGATTTTTGACTACACTGAGGGACTTTTGACTTCAGCAGCAAACTTGACAAAAGCAGTGCCCTCTCAGTCTAGTTGAATGGAATGGGAGGTTTCTTAAAACAAGTGATGTGCCAGAGTCTAACTCTAACCACTGAAAAGTATCTAAGGAGATCCCTACTTGAGCTCGGGCATGCACAAAACAAACCAAAGACTGAGAACATTTGAATTTACTCTGAATTAAAGGATTGGCTGTGGTGTTAGAAAAATATAACTTATTTCTTAACTAGTCTCCATGTGATTGTACTTTTGATTTAATGTTGAGCTTATAGCTTGAATAGGACCAATATTAACATAAGAGTTAAATTCTACCTTAATCTCCTGTGTAGTGTTGAGAAGGGTCAGTGAGTAGACTCCACTGTCTGTGTTTCCTGACTTGTAGACCGCAGCACAGTCTGGGTATGTGGTTGGTGTGTCCTGCATCATGGTAGGCTTGTTCCCTGCAAAAAGTGGAGGGCCGATCAAATTGATAATACAGCAAAGTTGTACATGTACTTTAACATACAGTGCCTTTGGAAAGTATTCAGACCCCTTGACTTTTTCCACATTTTGTTACTTTACATCCTTATTTTAAAATTGATGAAAAATGTTTTGAAATCCGCAGCAATTTAGACACAATACCCCATAATGACAAAGCAAACACTGTTTTTAGAACTTTTTGCACATTTATTACAAATAAAATACTGATATCTTATTTACATAACTATTCAGACCCTTTGCTATGCGACTCACAATCGAGCTCAGGTGCATCCTGTTTCCATTGATCATCCTTGAGATGTTTCTACAACTTCATTGGAGTCCACCTCTGGTAAATTGAATTGATTTGGAAAGGCACACACCTATCTATATAAGGTCCCACAGTTGACAGTGGATGTCAGAGCATAAACCAAGCCATGGGGTTGAAGGAATTGTCCGTAGAGCTCTGAGACAGGATTGTGTCGTGGCAGAGATCTGGGGAAGGGTACCAGAAAATGTCTGCAACATTAAAAGTCCCCAAGAACACAGTGGCATCCATAATTCTTAAATAGAAGAAGTTTCGAACCACCAAGACTCTCCCTAGAGCTGGCCGCCTGAGCAATTGAGGGAGAAGGGCCATCGTCAGGGAGGTGACCAAGAACCCGATGGTCACTCTGACAGAGCTCTAGAGTTCCTCTGTGGAGATGGGAGAACCTTCCAGAAGGACAACCATCTCTGCAGCACTCCACCAATCAGGATTTTATGGTAAAGTGGCCAGACGGAAGCCACTCCTTAGTAAAAGGTACATGACAGCCCGCTTGGAGTTTGCCCAAAGGCACCTAAAGACTCTGGGGCAAAGGTTCACCTTCCAACAAGACAACAACCCAAAGCACACAGCCAAGATAATGCAGGAGTGGCTTCGGGACAAGTCTCAATGTCCTGGAGTGGCCCAGCCAGAGCCCGGACTTGAACCCAATCGAACATATCTGGAGAGACCTGAAAATACCTGCGCAGCAACACTCTCCATCCAACCTAATCGCTTCCAAAGATGCTTCAACAATCTGTAGAGAAGAATAGGAGAAACTCCCCAAATACAGGTGTGCCAAGCTTGTAGCGTCATACCCAAGAAAACTCGGTTGTAATCGCTTCCAAAGATGCTTCAACAAAGTACTGAGTAAAGGGTCTGAATACTTTATTTTTAATAAATTAGCCAAAATGCCAAACCTGTTTCTGCTTTGTCATTATGGGGTATTGTGTCTAGATTGATGAGGGGGGAAAAAGCAGGCTGTAACCTAATAAAATGTGGAAAAGTCAAGGGGTCTGCATACTTTGCTAAGGCACTATAAATACATACTAGTATACTGTGACTTTTCAAAGGTTGTGATTTGATAAACAGTTGACATTCTATATTTTACTAAACTGTGGCTTATTAGTTACGCTACAAAAATTGAATTGCCCATAGCATTCTGGTCTTAATCAGTGATGCCAATGTAGCCCCCTCCTAAGTCTACCAGACGCTGTCATAGTGTCACCCACCTCCACCTGTGGGGATAGAGATTGTGTAGATGAGGTTGTTGACGGTCTCAAGCAGCTCCTGTTGCTGCCGCTGCAGGGCAGAGTTGTTGGTGGTGGCCCGCAGCAGCTGTTGTTCCAGCTCCTCGATGACAGCCGTCTGTCTCAGTACCAGTGTAGAGAGCTGCTCCTTCTCCTCCTTCAGCGTCTTCAGCTCCACCTGCCTCTGCTCCTCCATCTCCCCCACCCTCTTCTCCAGGTAGCTGGGGAGGAACAAGGGCAAATGTACACGCTCAGCAACTCGCAGCAGAGCTGGTTGGCATTACTGGTCTTGTAGTATTTCATATCAAGAAGCAAATTGTTTTACGCGAACAGAACATATAAGCCTACAATTGGGCAAAAATGTGTTTAACAGAAAACACAGGAAATATTAGCCTAAATATTTAGGCTACTGTCTAGTGTTTGTAGCCTTGTTTTAGTTGAAGCATGATTTGGAGATGGGGCACCTGACTGAAAGTGAAGTTTGTTAATGCAAACAAATATCCTTACCTGTTTTTGTCATTCAGCTTGGTTATTTCATTTGTTTGGAAAATGAGCTGTTTTTCCAACTTACTCGTTGATAGAGAGTTCTCAAGAAGCTGACGTTCGAGCCGAGTTGTATGATTTATTACCTAAAGATTAAATAGACAATTCCCACAAGGTATTTTAGATTAAATGGAGCTAGTAATTGCTGCAAGCCCTTTACAGATTAAATTAAGTAGACACCATTTTGATTTGTCATTGTTGAATATTTGTCAAGAACCAAATTAACAAGTCATTTTACTTATGTAATTTCACAACCTGCCCTTGAAGTACTCTCTCAATTAGGGATGTGGTATGATTAAATGAAAACTTGGTCTTTCCTGGTTAGAAAAAATCTCAAATTGGTATTATGTAATGGATTCTGACATCTCCCTGTTTTTCTCTTGAGTAATTTGTTTCACAAACAATTCCACAGTTCACTGCAATACTTTTGGATCAGCTACAGTTAAAAATAAATTGTGCACAGCCACCCGTCAGTGAAGTTTTTTTTCCCTCTCACGGAAAAGATTTACAGTACACTAAATACAACTAAATACAATACAGGGCCTCAATACACTTATCTTGTAATAGTAGCGCTTAACTTGATTACAATTTCAGTCCAAACTCGATTTGTAACAGTCCTATCTCACTTCATGTTCAAACACGGTTTTGTGGTTCGCTTCACTTTCTAAAGAGCACAATGTGCATAGGCCTAGATGGTCGGAAAAATCTGTTTCGTAACAGGAAAAAACAGAACAATCAAATTCCAATAATGGACAGATATGTTGGAAAGGGGTCAGGGGATGTAGGGCCTACTGCGAAAGTGGCTGTATAATGTAATGAAAGTATCCTCACAGACGTATTGAACTCCTGGTTCTAGAAACCCCCCTCTGATTTTCCAGTTTGAGGAACTGAACTCAGCAAAAACCTGTGCCAATTTGTTGTTTACATGAATGTTGGGTATGTGTCGGTCTACTATTGGACCTGGTGTTGGTGGCTTTGAACAGACGGATGTCTGATTGTGAGAAATTGATAGACCCTTTCTTGTGGGAATATAATGCCGTTAATAACAGGAAATGCTGTGTAGTTCGTTCACAAAAGGTCAATGACTTTCTACAGCAAATCCTGGCCCTGTTGGACAGCATTTGCAAAATATGAAAAAAATCAAATTTTTATAACTTTTGTTTGGTGTAGGCTATTGGGTTTTGAATGTTTTATTCATTTAGCATATATTTTCAAAACTATATTAAGTAAAAGGTCCTCACCTGCGCCTCTACGTTAGTCAGCTTCCGTGTTTGCTCAACGGTCTGACTCAGCAGGTTGGTTCCAAACTCTATCATGGCTGCCGTGTGGTTGTGCACTGCATTCTGCTGGATCTGGAACATCTCCTGTTTCATGTTTTCCTGTATGTAGTTCTCCAGCTGCAG
Organism: Salmo salar; assembly: GCF_965601325.2. Lineage (NCBI taxonomy): Eukaryota > Metazoa > Chordata > Actinopteri > Salmoniformes > Salmonidae > Salmo > Salmo salar. Next base: position 80,765,899 of record NC_138291.1, on the reverse strand, counting down.
TAAGGATGAAGAAAAGTTGATGAAGGCAGGTTAGTGAGATGGTTTAAGTGATATAACATGATATTGGGCCTTTGTCTATGTTTTCTGGAAAAGGAGTGGTTATATTTCGTACAGGGCATAAAGATTGGAGCGTACTGCCTTGGTACCCTGGCAGAGTTATTGGGTCATTGTGATGGGTTCAAATTAATTGTGTACGAAACTGTTGTTTACCATATGGATGTCACAGTGAAAGTATAGGCTGTTCTTTAGAATTACTATTTTTAAGCACTACTGCCTTGTCATGGAGTTCATGGCTTTCCCCCTTGTGTCTGACCTAGAAATCTCTTGAGCGGTACAAGTGGGCAGAATTATCCGGTGACAGGCCAGGCATTTTTGACAAGTGTTTAGATTACATGATGTTGAAGGCTGTACAAATTGGGGCAGGAAGTTCATGTGCTTCTGTTTTTCAGAGGGGTCAAAAATGGAAGACTGAGAATATTTTCCCAGCATCCCTGCTGATTCATATTTGATCTACACAAGGGATTAATAGCTTCCTGAAAATTAAAACGTTTTTAATATGGTCATTTTTGTTCATATCAAATTGTATCACTGTCAATGGGGACTGCACTGGAATGCCCTTTCAACCTCTAAGGCTCTTTTTTTGATAAATGTTACTGCTGACTGAGCCTTCACATGAGTTTGGTTAAGTCATCGTGAAGGCAAACTCATAATTGTAACATTCCTACCTGTAGAAAAGTTTGAAATAAGCTTTTTTCTCGTCTGTCCCACACTGTATACTTTTCTTTAGAGCAAATAAGAGCTTTAAATAGGAGTCTTGTCCCCCTATCCAGTAGCCACCTGTCAAAATGAAACTGCCAGATTTAAAACAAACCCAATCATAAAGCGCTTTCCTGCATTGAGTTCCTGAGTGGCAATCAGGCCTGAAAGTCTTGTAAACAGGATGGAAATGATGAGTGACGAGTTGCATCCTCTACGACACTGCGTCTTACACTGCAAGAGGATATTAGTAGCGTTAGTAGGCCTAGTCGTTCTGATCTTTGTTTGCGTAAACAATTAGGCTGTATACCCATCTGCCAAAAAGGTAAACTATTGGGACAATTTTAAAACGGGAAATATATTTTCTTTTTGCCATGACAAAAAGTGCTGCAATCAGTGCTAATTTTGTTTATCTTCCTTTCTCCACTTCCATCTTGTCTGTGTTCCTGGACACAGGCACGTGGAGGCTGGAAGAGTGTGTCATCGGAACTGAGAGCGGGACATTCCATTGACGGCAAATGATCTAATCAGTTGTTTACTCCACTCCTGCCTATAAGTATTCCACAAGGAATTATTGTTTGTACACCCGGTTTACATGAAAAGCGTGACGGCAAACTGACATTTTATTTTACCGGCACGACAGCAAAGTCCATCATCCTGTCTTCCAATTTTGAGAGTGAGACCGTGCAAGATTTTGAGGTATTACCTCGGCTCTCACAAATTGTCTTTTCGTCAGTTGATGTACAATGATTTCCTCTGTCTTCGACTCGGTCTTACATGGGGAAGTTCAAAGGAAGACCTTTTCCTCTGTTATTACGTATAATGCCAATATACCAACAAACTGTAGTGTATGAAATTGACACGTCAGGAAATATTTCATAGATTAGTTCCGCTCACTTAATGTTTGTTTTACATCAATCAATTAAGTATTGCAATTCTCTCCTTGACCGATATTAATGACAAAGTTCTTAATCCTTCCGTAGTAGTCACTTTGGGACGAACCTCAATCACACATTACTCTGACTTTTATGCAGCATAAATCATGCATGTCAATTTGATTTGAGATTTTGGCACAGTTACGCAAATGTATCTCACGTAACAAATCTGTCCTTGGAGGATAAAAGCCTGTGAGGCAGTAAATGCTTAATGAACTGAATGAAGGATCATTATGGAGTCTAAAGACAAGAGATTCACTATTTGAACCGCTTAATTTCTAGGTATTAAACTCTTCCGGTGTGAGGGCATCTTATTAAAACAGTAGCCCAATCACTGTCCTTAGCTTAAAAGTTGCTGTCTTTACCTTAAAAGCTAAGTTATGTTCAGTGCCAAATTCAAAGCATTTTAAAGACAAGCCTACATTATTCTAAATAAAGTGTTCTTAAGCAGTGGCTCTGCTCTGATAAAACGGCAATGACAAAAGATCTAGGGACCCTCAATGCTTAGTAGCAGCTGACTGAGCTGGTGGAATGATTCAGGCCAGGGTCTGTTTTTTTTTGGTTGTGAGCTGTGTGATCAGGCAATGAGTTGTGCTCGTCTTGTCAGAGCTCTATAGATCTCATCATTAATCAAACTCTAAAGAGTGGGAAAGAATGTAGGGAGCCTGAGCCCGTTCCTTTCACACAAGTGATGGCTCAGTAGCGCTGAAAGGGATGCGCAGATCCTTCATCTGGGCACCTGTGTAGAGGCTTTGTCACTACTCGGCCCTTCTCACCCACTCAGAGCCACCACAGCCCTGCTTCTGTGACACAGGTTACTTTCTCCCTACTTCGGCTCACATTCGCTTTCTTATTGCTCAAGACTGAATCCATGTGAAGATGCCCCCTTCAAATAGTAGGACAATGTCACAATTTACTTGCCTGCTTCCTTACAAGGTCAAGTTCACTGCTTTCAATCAGAATCTGAGGATTTTTTAAATCTGAAATTAGTCTTTCAAAGCCTTCTTTGCAGTAACGAAGGCGACTGGAGTATAACGCGTCTGCACATCACTGAAAAGTTGGTGTGTATACTCATCTTTTCTGATGGGGTGGGAAATGAGACATTCCTATAGAAAGCACTTTCTTAATAATATTGTGCAGAGTGGGAAATCATGACACTACATAACATCACCTCTGCACAGCTACATAATGAGGTCAGTTTGTCCCCCCCCACCCCCTTCCAAATTATACCTCTATACCAAAGGCTGCAAAAACTTGTGGTCTCTTTATCATCTCAAGTTGACGTAACATGACTGCAGAGCAGCAGAACCATTAATTTAATGTTTAATCTCTGAAAGGTTCACAGCACCCAACAGGTTATCCGGAACCAAGTTCCTTGTTACATTTTAAATGCAGGCACTATACCAGAGTGTACCTGGACATGCAAGTAACACATAACATACAAATTGGAGGGATGTAAAATATCATACAAATTGGAGGGATGTAAAATATCATACAAATTGGAGGGATGTAAAATATCATACAAAATAGAGGGACTCCAAAAAAGTATAATACCATGGGAATAGGTGTGAGACGGCATTGAACACAGACCTGCACTCCCAGTAGAGAAGCTGCTGTGTGACGTCAAGCAGAAGACTATACCTTGAGGAGCCACTGTGTGTTGTTCTCAATGATGTTCTCCAGCTGCTCTAGCCTCTGGACCGACTCATCATACTCTGCCGGATCGTCCTTCTGGACCAGGTTGGTGTAGGTGCTGCTTGAGGTCTTGCAGTTGTCCTGCTCAGGCAGCAGGAAGGTGTAGCTGCACGGGCCATTTTGGATCTGGTACTGTCTCTTAGCAGCTGTTGGGTCTGTAGTTTTCCTGTAGCCTGCCCCCAGGGCCAGGCAGCCACTCAAGACCACCACTAAGCCAACATAAAACATTTATAAGAATTAAAACAAAAATGTTATTGTAAAAATTTTACCCAAAGTTCTCCTTTTGGTTCACTGCCTTTTTTCAGTTGAATGTTTTTCGAGGTTAAATATTGTTGTATTGGTATCCTCTGGAATATCGAAGTGCACACAGTCCAATACTTCAGGTTCTTTTATAGGCAGGAGGAGGGGATACAGTCAGTGGGTACGCCGGGTAGATGGTGTCATTCCTAGACTGCACGTTTCCCCCTTTTTCACTAAGCCTCCAGCCTCTTGATTTCAGCTGCAGTTGGCCCTCTGGTTACTAGCTATGGGAGTAATGGCAAGGCCCCTCCCACTATATCCCTGTAGCCAGTCACCGTGAAGAGCTGCTAGGCTGGAAGAAGCAATGTGTAGACTCCACTTGTTACACACACACACACAGGAGCAGATGCACTAATTTAACACTTCCCACCATATCCTCATCTTTGCCTGAGATAGAGCTTCATCAACAGGTCAGGGAGGGCAGAGAGGATAAAACAACAATGCCCATATTTGTGTTTTTCACAAGCCGATGGCCAAACATCTATTCAGGATGCAGCTTCCTTCAAGTAAAGTCTGGAATTGCAATGTCTATCCTTAACCGTGGTAAATATTTTTCTCCCCGCGACAAAGCACAGGCGTTTAAGTGAGAATGTTAAAGTAAGGAGAGCCTTTCTGTCACATCCCATTCCGATCTCTTTGCGCAGTCATAAAAAACATTAGCTCTTATTTCCTGTCATTCTCCAACTCTGGGTTGTATCTGGATCTTGTTACACATGTAGGGGTGAGATCCAGTATGTTTACAGAGGGAGACGAGTATCTGGCTGGGGTTCTGAGGACATTAATAAAGCTCATCCTTCCACTTCATGTCATCATGATAAGATGCTAAATCTCCATTTTAATGTGACTTAAAATAGACTGATCTTGGCTTCACAGAGCCCTGTTGTCCAGAGTGCAGCTTTGCCTGCTTTTTTTTCCTGTGTGGGAATGAAGTAGTCAAGGTTCTTAATCTAGTCCTTTTTTAAAGTATATTTTTTTCCATCCTCTGATCCTGGCAACTGTAGATGGGCAGCTGGGGAACCATCAGAATCAAACTACACAGTAGCCATGTCTGAAGCTAAGGTAATGTAGCCTGAATATTAGCTTATTGTGCTGTAGTTAACTTTCGATTACAATCTTCAGTGGTGCCTGGCTGTCGCCAGACCACGTTCCCCTCACAATTTTCCCACCTTTGATTTTAGAGGATGTTTCAGGTCAGGGCGGCTGTGTTCCCTGCATCCTGTCTCAATCCTTCTCAGACTATCATGGAGTAGCATGAGAAAAAAACGGCCCCAAATAGCCGAGTCATTTGAGCCCAGACCTAGGTTCAAATCTTTTTTTTTTTTTTTTTTTTGTGGAGCCTTTTTGTCCATACTGATAAAATATTGTGATTATTCAGGAGTTCAAGCGTGGTTTGATAATTATTTATTCTTAGGGAGGGGGTATAGGCAATACATTTTGCTGGGAAACTGTCTTCCAAAGAGACTTGTGCCTCTCGAGGAAAGCAGACGCTTAATTTCATAGGTGCCAACCAAGCTCCGGAATGTTAATGGTTTGTCTGCTGTTCATTTAATGTCCAACTGACACACTTGGCAAACATAACTAGTTTACATTAACCTTTGGCTTAAATGGATGAGAGATCAAGTTGGGTCGGTGCATGGTGAGGGTCACACATTAAAGGTCCAATGCAGCTGTTTGTATCTCAATATCAAATCATTTCTGGGTAACAATTAAGTACCTTACTGTGATTTGTTTTCAATTATAATGGTCAAAAAGAAACAATAGCTTCTTAGTGAAGAGCAATTTCTCAAGCAAAAATGTAGCTAGGACTGTCTGGGAGTGGTCAGAGTTGGGAGGGGAAACTGAAAACTAGCTGTTATTAGCAGAGGGGTTTGGAACTCTTTCTTATTAATCTATTAATTAATTTACCGCCTGGTGAGGTCACCAGGTAGGCCAAAACATCCCACCAAAACAGGCAGAAATTTCAGGTGGTCTTTTCAAACCGCTCTCACACTAAAAGGGCATTATAATTTTCACAATTTCACGTTATTCCAAACTCAGTGTGGAATTGTATATAAAACACAGGAATATCACGTTTTTGATATTCTTAGTTTATGGCTTTTTGTAAAGACCGACATAAGTTTAATGTCAAAACTACTAATAAGGCTGCTTATCGCTCAGTTTATACAGTTTAACATCAAACATAAGATTTATGGAGAGTGTATTGCATTTATTATCTTCAAGATAATGAGCCAGCCTGTGATGTATAGTAAAGGTGTTTTTCTGTCATTGTCTATTCCAATGATGTGAGCTATATCAAACAGCTGATATCACACACGGTGCGATGGAGGTGGTCTGTACAGGAAGTGAATCCGCTTGGAGGATGTTTTGTCTTAAACCCCAGGGATTTTTCTCAATCATGATCATCTTCCTATTGCTCCACTGGCTTCATTCTTCATTTCCTTTAACACTGAAGCTGAACATATTTCACCTCTGAGTGAAACCGCTTGAGTCTCTCTTAGGTGTCCGCATGCTTCCCATCTGAAACAGTTCAGAACAGTTTGCATATATTACGACAATGTTTTTTGCACGTCATTTTTATCTCGGGGGAAGCTTAAGTTCGGCTTCCGAAGTCTACGGCACTTCGTTGGTGATTAGTCAACAGTAGGGATTCTTCAATTAAGTGTTTGTCATTCAACGATAGACTCATTTTCATGCACATTTTTCACTTCAGAAATACTGCACCAAACATCTGAAATATACTGAATAAAAATATAAACGCAACATGTAAAGTGTTAGTCTTATGTTTAATAAGTTGAAATAAAAGATCCCAGAAATTTTCCACACACACTAAAAGCTTATGTCTCTCCAATTTTGTGAGTAAATTTGGTTACATCCCTGTTCGTGAACGTTTCTCCTTTGCCAAGATAATCCATCCACCAGACGGGTGTGGCATATCAAGAAGCTGATTAAATAGCATGATCATTACACAGGTGCACCTTGTGCTGGGGACAATAAAAGGCCAATCTAAAATGTGCAGTTTTGTCACATAACATAATGCCACAGATGTCAAGTTTTGAGGGAGCCTGCAATTAGAATGCTGACTGCAGGAATGTCCACCAGAGCTGTTGCCATAGAATTTAATGTGAATTTCTCTACCATAAGCCTCCTTCAACGTCGTTTTAGAGAATTTGGCAGTATGTCCAACCGGCCTCACAACCACAGACCACGTGTGACCGTGCCAGCCCAGGACCTCCACATCTGGCTTCTTAACCTGTGGAATCGTCTGAGACCAGCCACCTGGACAGCTGATGAAACTGAAGAGTCTTTCTGTCCTTTTGTGGGAGAAAAACGCATTCTGATTGGCTGGGCCTGGCTCCCCAGTGGGTGGGCCTTTACCCTCCTGGGGCCCACCCATGGCTGTGCCCCTGCCCAGTCATGTGAAATCCATAGATTAGGGCCTAATGAATTTATTTGAATTGACTGATTTCCTTTTATGAATTGTAACTCGGTAAAGTCGTTGAAATTGTTGCATGTTGTGTTTATTTTTGTTTAGTATAGATGTAAAATTGAGCGACCTAAGCTCTCCTCTGCAAAAACATCAGAATTAATGACCGATAACTCAAGATATCTATTAATTCAGACTTTTTAGGTAGTGTATACTGGCTATGGCATCTCAAAATTGACAAGCGGTACTATTGACACTTTTTTTTCTCGTTTTTCAAGTGAAGGTCGAATGTATGCGAGCACACTCTTTCACCTAGCCAAACCAAAGAATGCAGAAGCCTTTTGGGTGACAGGTTTGTACTTTGAGAAAATGATCAACATAGCCAAAGGTCTTACATTATTCCAAAGGTCCTTTAGTCTTGTCCCTTTTTAGGTATATTCTGTCTAGTTCTAAGCATCAGTTCCTATTACATTGCGTTGACCATCATATTGGCCTACCACACAATAACCAACATCCTCCGTTATTGAGGCGATCCATGAACGCATTGCATTTGCCTTCTACTCACACTCTCTTTAGTCCCAGCAGACTCAAGAAGCTGAACTACAGGAAGTGAAGTGATGTAATAGAATGTGAAGGAAATGCGGCACGTTTTAGGCAGATGACCACAGAGGAAGGCTGTTCATTCCAGAAACACAGAACACTGAATGGTTCAGGTGTTCTGCTTGAATCGCTACACCATTAGATGTGTGGGCGTGGATGTTTGTCTGTCAGTCGTTTCATGTCGGGAGGAAGAGCATCAGGGGGAAGGAAGTGTCACACAATGACCTAGCCTCTTTTTTTTGCCGGAATTGACATTCAAAACCCAATCTGCTTCATGCCCCTTGGTGGATGCTACAAGGCTCTATAGACACAATAGGCTACATCTGGTGTATAGTGTAGAGCAGTGGTTCCCAAATGTTTTATAGTCCCGTACCCCTTCAAACATTCAACCTCCAGCTGCGTACCCTCTCTAGCACCAGGGTCAGTGCACTCTCAAATGTAGTTTTTTTGCCATCATTGTAAGCCTGCCACACACACACACACTATACGATACATTTATTAAACATAAGAATGAGTGAGTTTCTGTCACAACCTGGCTCGTGGGAAGTGACAAAGAGCTCTTATAGGACCAGGGCACAAATAATAATATAATCAATCATTTTGATCTTTATTTAGCCATCTTACATATAACACTTTATTTGTTAATCAAAAATGTTGAATAAATCACCACAGGTTAATGAGAAGGGTATGCTTGAAAGGATGTACATAACTCTGCAATGTTGGGTTGTATTGGAGAGAGACTGTCTTAAATCATTTTCCACACACAGTCTGTGTCTGTATTTAGTTTATGCTAGTGAGGGCCGAGAATCCACTCTCACATAGGTAAGTGGTTGCAAAGGGCATCAGTGTCTTAACAGCGCGATTTGCCAATGCAGGATACTCTGAGTGCAGCCCAATCCAGAAATCTGGCAGTGGCTTCTGATTTTAAATTAAATGTTCACAGAACCGCTTGTTGCAATTTCGATGAGGTTCTCTTGTTCAGATATTGATAAGTGGACAGGAGGCAGGGCATGAAAGGAATAATGAATTCAGTTTGTCATCCGTTTCGGGAAGGTACCTGTAATTGCGCACCAAACTCACTCAGATGCTTCGCTATGTCACATTTGACATTGTCCGTAAGCTTGAGTTCATTTGATGGAAAGACCTGTGTGTTGTCCTTGTTAATGCAGACACAGGAGAGCTCAAACTTCTTAAATCATAGCCTCAATTTTGTCCCACACATTGAATATAGTTGCGGAGAGTCCCTGTAATCCTAGATTCAGATCATTCAGGCGATTAAAAAAAATCTATAATAATAATTAAAAAAATAGGCCAGTCGTGTGAGAAACTCGTCATCATGCAAGCGGTCAGACAAGTGAAAATGATGGTCAGTAAAGAAAACTTTAAGCTCGTCTTTCAATTTAAAAAAATGTGTCAATACTTTGCCCCTTGATAACCAGCACACTTCTGTATGTTGTAAAAGCGTTACATGGTCGCTGCCCATATCATTGCATAGTGCAGAAAATACAGTCCTGTGAAAAAGTATTTGCCCCCCTACCTGATTTCTTATTTTTTTGCACATTTGTCACACTTAAATGGTTTCAGATCATCAAACAAATTTTAATATTACACAAAGATAACCCAAGTAAACAACACAAAATGCAGTTTTTAAGTGATAATTGTATTTATTAAGGAAAAAATGCTATCTGAACCTTCATGGCCCTATGTGACAAAGTAATTGCCCCCCCCCTTGTTAAATCATGAATTTACTGTGGTTAATCACATTTTTTGCTAGCCACACCCAGGCCTGATTACTGCCAGACCTGTTGAATCAAGAAATCACTTAAATACAACCTGTCTGACAAAGTGAAGTAGGCCAAAAGATCTCAAAAAGCAAGACATCATGCTCCGATCCAAAGAAATTCAGGAACAGATGAAAAACAAAGTAATTCACATCTATCAGTCTGGAAAGGGTTACAAAGCCATTTCTAAAGTTTTGGGACTCCAGCGAACCACGGTGAGAGCCATTATCCACAAATGGAGAAAATTTGGAACAGTGGTGAACCTTCCCAAGAGTGGCCGGCCTACCAAAATTACCCCAAGAGCGCAGCGACGACTCATCCAAGAGGTCACAACAACATCTAAAGAACTGCAGGCCTCACTTGCCTCAGTTAAGGTCAGTGTTCATGACTCAACCATAAGAAAGAGACTGGGCAAAAATGGCATCCATGGCAGAGTTCCAAGGCGAAAACCACTGCTGACCAAAAAGAACATAAAGGCTCGTCTCACTTTTGGCAACAAAAAAAAAACATCTTGATGATCCCCAAGACTTTTGGGAAAATATTCTGTGGACTGACGAGACAAAAGTTGAACTGTTTGGAAGGTGTGCGTCCCGTTACATCTGGCGTAAAAGTGACACAGCATTTCAGAAAAAGAACATCATACCAACAGTCAAATATGGTGGTGGTAGTGTGACGGTCTGGGGCTGCTTTGCTGCTTCAGGACCTGGACGACTTGCTGTGATTGATGGAACCATGAATTCTGCTCTCTACCAAAAAATCCGGAAGGAGAATGTCCGGCCATCTCTTCGTGACCTCAAGCTGAAGCGCACTTGGGTTCTGCAGCAGGACAATGATCCAAAACACACTAGCAAATCCACCTCTGAATGGCTTAAAAAAAAAATGACCTTAAAAAGGCGGTCCATGCTCGAAAACCCCCCAATGTGGCTAAATTAAAACAATTCTGCAAAGAAGAGTGGGCCAAGCGCAAACGCTTGATTGCAGTTGTTGCTGCTGAGGGTGGCACAACCAGTTATTAGGTTTAGGGGGCAATTACTTTGTCACATAGGGCCATGAAGGTTCGGACAGCTTTTTTCCCTTTAATAAATAAAATCATCACTTAACTGCATTTTGTGTTTACTTGGGTTATCTTTGTGTAATATTTAAATTTGTTTGATGATCTGAAACGTTTAAGTGTGACATGTGCAAAAAAAATAAGAAATCAGGAAGGGAACAAATACTTTTTCACAGCACTGTACATGAGAGTTCAGGGGCCTTGCTTTAACAAAGTTAACCATTTTCACTGTAGTATCCAAAACGTCTTTGAAGCTGTCATTCCCTTGGCAGCAAGAGCCTCTCGATGGATGCTGCAGTGTACCCAAGTGGAGTTGGGAGCAACTGCTTACACGCGCGTTACCACTCCACTGTCTCCCTGTCATGGCTTTTGCACCATCAGTACAGATACCAACACATCTTGACCACCAAAGTCCATTTGATGTCACAAAGCTGTCCAATACTTTAAAAATATCCTCTCCTGTTGTCCTGGTTTCCACTGGTTTGCAGAAGAGGATGTCTTAATTAACCCCCCATAAACGTAACGGACATATACCAGGAGCTGTGCCAGGCCCGCCACGTCTGACTCATCCAGCTGTAACACACAGAATTCACTGGCTTGTTTGCGAAGCAGTAATTGTTTCAAAACATCTCCTGCCATGTCACTGATGCGTCATGAAACAGTGTTGTTTGATGAAGTCATTGTCTGTATAGTTTTTTTGTCCTTTTCCCTCAGCATTGTCCCAGCCATATCCTCTGCAACAGGAAGAATGAAGAACCTCTCCAATAGTATGGGGCTTGCCTGGCCTAGCCACTCGGTAGCTCACCATATAAGACGCTTCTAGCCCCTTCTTATTAATGGTATCTGTTGCTTTTATACATGTCTTACTACTCGAAAGTCATCTTAATTCTCGCTCCAAAAACTCCTGTGGCTTATTTTTGAAATTGGCATGTTTTTGTTTCTAAATGTCTGCGCAAGTGTTTAAGGTTCGAGTGATCATCATCGAGTGATGCGATAGTACTTTTGCAAATATAACACACTGTAGCTGAGGAAAGGCACTACTCCCAATCTAAGTGAACCCCAAATCAATGTAGTTCTCATCATATTTGCGCCTTTTCGATGGTCCAACGTCCCTGTCTGTTGTTCGGTGCTTTCCCGGGTAAGGGGGCAGCAGCACTTCGGCTGCATCAGTTTCACAACTGTCAGTGTCCATGCTAGCTGGGCTAACAACAAATGTAGAATTACTGATGCTAGCATTGGATGTGCTTGTGGAAGCAGAACAGCTTGTGTTGTTGACAGGTGCAGGTCTAGTACTGTTGGTAGTAGCAGTACTACCAGTAGAGCTGGTATGTGTCTCTATGGACGCGGGCCTTTTTTTTAACCATTTATCAATTTTCGAGCAAATGGAATGAGCAGCAGCTACGTTTGGCTACAATACGGACCGTTTGTGGAATTCCCATGAGAGAGTAACGGTTAATGTGATTGGATGTTAATTATTTGACTAGACTACCTGTATTTGACATTGTGTTGTTGCTTAGATGGTTTAATTTTATTTTTCGCAGTGAAACGAGGCTACTCAGGCGAGGAAAAAACCTCACCCAAATGTATAGCCCTGTTGGAAAATATAAATGGACTGTTTGAAAATGTGAATAAAAATAAAACAATTTTATTTTTTAAATGTGAATCACATTTTTATTTGGCATACTCCCGACAGCATTGCACGTACCCCAGTTTGGGAATACCTGGTGTAGAGGATATGTTTAGTTAATTCAATAGTAGGTTGTTCTTGGGACACATTTTAAGATCATTAAAGACAACTTATTTTCAAAGATGCAAAACTGCTCCACAATCGCCCAGTGTGGCAGCCCACTGCTCCAACCTGTAAATGTATCTTTTGGAAGGGGCTGGGATAAAGCGGGTGGGATAAAGCGGAAGTAAAATTTTGGTTGAGCCTAAGTGGCACTGAAATGCTCAAATCAACCTACATTGTTTTACATGTCGATGTTAGGTAACCTTGTTGAATGTGATGTTATGAAAATGCTTTGAGAACATAATATTAAACGTTTTCAAGAGCCTAGCACAAGCTTAGAGATGTGGCCGCAGCCATATTGAAACAACGTTATGGGAATTGATAGTTATATAAAAAAAAACAGAAATACCTTATTTACATAACTATTCAGACCCTTCGCTATGAGACTCGAAATTGGTGCATTCTATTTCCATTGATCATCCTTGATGCTTTTACAGATTGATTGGAGTCCATGTCCAATCAATTGAATTTACCACATGATTTGGAAAGGCACACACCTGTCTATATAAGGTCCCACAGTTGCAATGCATGTCAGAGCAAAATCCAAGCCATGGGGTAGGAGAAACTGCCCGTAGAGCCCCGAGACAGGATTGTGTCGAGGCACAGATCTGGGGAATGGTAACCAAAAAATGTTTGCAACATTGAAGGTCCCCAAGAACACAGTGGCCTCCATCATTCTTAAATGGAAGAAGTTTGGAACCACCAACACTCTTTCTAGAGCTTGCCTCCCGGCTAAACTGAGCAATCAGGAGAGAAGGACCTTGGTCAGGGAGGTGACCAAGAACCAGATGGTCACTGACAGTGCTCCATAGTTCCTCTGTGGAGATGGGAGAATCTTCCAAAAGGACAACCATTTCTGCAGCACTCCACCATTCAGGCCTTTTATGGTAGAATGGCCAGAAAGAAGACACTCCTCAGTAAAAGGCACATGACAGCCCGCTTGGAGTTTGCCAAAATGCACCTAAAGGACTCAGACCATGAGAAACAAGATTCTCTGGTCTGATGAAACCAAGACTGAACTATTTCACCTGAATGAGAAGCGTCACGTCCGGAGGAAACCTACCACCATTCTTACTGTGAAGCATGGTGGTGGCAGTATCATGTTGTGGGAATGTTTTTCAGCGGCAGGGATTGGGAAATAGTCTGGATCGAGACAAAGATGAATGGAGCAAAGTACAGAGATCCTTGATGAAAACCTGCTTCAGAGCACTCCGACTGGGGTGATGGTTCACCTTCCAACAGGACAATGACCCTAAGCACACAGCCAAGACAACACAGGAGTGGCTTCGGGACAAGTCTCTGAATGTCCTTGAGTGGCTCAGCCAGAGCCCGGAATTGAACACGATCTAACATATCTGGAGAGACCTGAAAATGACAGAACTTGATAGGATCTGCAGAGAAGAATGGGAGAAATTCCCCATATACAGGTGTGCCAAGCTTGTAGCATCTTACCCAAAATAACTCAGGGCTGTAATCGCTGCCAAAGGAACGTCAATAAAGTACTGAGTAAAAGGTCTGAATACTCATGTAAATGTGATATATTTTTTTATATAAATTTGCAAAAATGTCTGAATACCTGTTTTTGCTTTGTCATTATAGGGTATTGCGTGTAGATTTATCAGGTGGGGGGAAAAAATATTTTAATCAATTTTAGAATAAGGCTGTAACGTAACAATGTGGAAAAAGTCAAGGGGTCTGAATATTTTCCGAATGTACTGTATATAATTTTTTTTTTGAAAAATGTGACATGGCCGGCGGCCCATGGGCCTATAGTTTTTTGTTTCGATTTTTGCAAAATGTTTCTGTTATACTACTCTATAATGAGACGTTGCCTGATCAGTGGGCAATGGCCAGCTGCCCTACCAAGATGGACCAGCCCGGTTTTCTGATAGGCTGAGGTTACTCAACCTCACATTCAAAGTCAAACGCGGCATCGGGAAAGAAACCTGCTCTGACTCGTCATCAGTTAGACTGCCAAGATCATTGATCGTAAAAAATGGAAATCGTGCCTATAAACGCGCTGCGCACATTCTACGTTATCACCTCACTCAAAACGTCCTATTTTTGTGGCGGCTAAAACCATGATTTGGTAAAACGGTGAAGTGCATTATCCTCATGATTTCTCTAATGAAAGTGTCTGCCCTGCGGCTGTGCTTGTTTCGCTGGGGTATCCTGCTGTGATGAGCGAACCACTGTCCTCCCTGCCCCATGCGCTTCAGAGAGATGCATGCTGATCGTATAACATTTCAAAATGCAATTGGTGGAAAAAGTACTCAATTGTCCTACTTGAGTAAAAATAAAGATACCTTAATAGAAAAGGAATCAAGTTAGTCACCCAATAAAATACTAGAGTAAAAGTCGAAAAGAATTAACTTTTAAATATATTTAAGTATCAAAAGTAAATGGAATTGCTAAAATGTACTTCAGTATCAAAAGTATAAACCATATCAAATTCCTTATATTAAGCAAACCAGATGGCACCATTTAACTTTTTTTTAAATTGATGGATAGCAAGGGGCACACAGACATAATTTACAAACAAAGCATTTGTTTGAGTCCACCAGATCAGAGGCAGTAGGGATGACCAGGGGTCTTCTCTGAAGTGTATGAATTCAACCTGGATTTTTGGAAAACCAGGGAATTTGGGGAAAGTTACTGAAATTTTGCAACCCTACTGGACACGGAGCAGCACTCCAAACTTCCTCTGCAGTTTAGAGCACCACTCAGTAGTCTTAAAATGGAGCACAATGCCAGTGAAGACTGCATGTATGTTCTCATTCATTGCTTCCAGGCAAGGAGAATGGACAGCCTGGATCACAATCCAAGGAATCAAACCAGGTGCGGAGAATGGCATTGTATTGAATCTTTGATGTATTACTACAAGCTATGAGCTGTGTCAGACAATGTCATAGGACTTTTGTTATCTCTTAGATTCTCAGCACAATAAGGCTTACTTCCCATTGTCCATTCTTAGAGGCTGTGGATAAAGGGGTATTACTCACACAGAGATGTGGATTGGAGTCTGAGGTAACCAACATGTATCCTCAAAGTGAAATGTAATTGTCTACCTGGTCTGAGTAGGGGATCACCTTTTAGATTAAGCTTAGTATAAGGTACAATGCTCTACCCCTTGTCCAACCTCCAAAATGTGCACCGTTATGAACCTAAGACATTAAATTCATTGCCAAAATTACACAATGAAAAGCAGTTAACAAAATGAGTGGAATGAGTTCTTTCCATGTGGTTAGCTTCTTTTTTTTCCTTTGTATTTTCAATCATTACAAGTAAATAAGCATGGGCCCAGATTACAAAAACGACATGTAATCATTCATCATGACTCCTGTTACAACAAATATATATATACACTACCGGTCAAAGGTTTTAGAACACCTACTCATTCAAGTGTTTTTCTTTTGACTATTTTCTACATTGTAGAATAATTGTGATGACATCAAAACTATGAAATAACACATTCCAGGTGAGTACCTCATGAAGCTGGTTGAGAGAATGCCAAGAGTGTGCAAAGCTGTCATCAAGGCAAAGGGTGGCTACTTTGAAGAATCTCAAATATAAAATATATTTGGACTTGTTGAACACTTTTTTTTGGTTACTACATGATTCCATATGTGTTATTTTAATAGTTTTGATGTCTTCACTATAATATAACTATAAACACATGTCATTTACTGCATCAGATGACCTAGCCTCCACAATCCCCCGACCTCAACCAAATTGAGATGGTTTGGGATCGCAGATTTTTGTGGGTATGGAACATGTCTGATCTTTTATTTCAGCTCATGAAACATGAGACCAACACTTTACGTGTTGTGTTTATATTTTTGTTCAATGTATTTACAAATTCAAGGTGTTTTTCTGCCCTCTCCTTGTGAAAAGAGAACACTGCAACACACTTGAGTTGTGACAACTAATGGTCAGGCAAAGGCACAATACATATACAAAATGTACATTTATGAATAACTACTCATTTAGCTCTATTAAGATGAGCTCTTTTAAAACACCACTGCAAACAACTCTACTCTTCTTGAAAATACATCCCATCTAAGACCCTATCATGTCTCTCCTCCCAGATCTGCCGTCTGCAGCAGCACCTGTCTGCAGGGGAGCACCAGCAGGACCTCTTCCTGGATCAGCCTGCAATGTTTGTCTCCCGGAACACCCAGCCCCCCACCCACAGCCTGGTGGAGCTCATCCAGCTGTGTGGGGGCACAGTCTGCAAAACGGTCCGGCAGACAGGCCTCTGCATAGGGGAGTACAACGGCAAGAGACCAGAAGGGAGCAGGATTCTCTCCGAGCAGTGGGTGCTGGGTAAGATGTCAGCCCAGTGTTAATTCATGTGTAGCCCTTTTACACTCCATCCCATATACAGGTTGAAAAATGTAGATTACTTCACTGATAAGCACTTAAATTGGAACACAGTCGCTGTACAGAGCAGGCTCTGAGTCTCCGCTTTACTGCGATGTATGGGATTCAAGTTCTAAGCCGGAGCATCACCCGCAACAAGATGCCCCCATCCTTCCCGCAAATTGGGTTTGTAGTGTTGTCTCAGTAAGGGGAGTGCTGTAAATCAAGAGCGCTTGATGTGTTCGGAAAGATGAGAAGTCGAAAATTATAAATATGTCTTTGTCACACAAGCAAACCACACACACCCATGAGTCCAAATGTGCACTTCACATTTCCAACTCATGTCATTTACAGTATCGAAATGTATGATCGCAATGATGCTTTACAGTTACAAGAATGACATTGCGTCATAGCCCAGGTTATTTTGAACAAAATGGGCCTATGTTCTGTGTGTTGTAAAGAAAATGGCCATGGAAGACTCACCTGAATGCACTCATGACATTCCATATGCACCAAAATTGTGTTGTTCTCTGAAGTACCTTGGGAAAGCTAGTCATGTTGGCAATAGAATAAGCTTTCAAATGATGCCCACCTTGCCCAGATTGCGATTTGTGATGGGCTGGTTTTGGATTGCGTAACAACAGTAATTGCGTGAAGGTGGGGTGCATGGCTGCATTCCAAACAACCTGCTCATTCAATTCCTCAATGGAACAGCTTGGAGAGCTCCAGAAAGCATCTAATAATAGTTGAACGCTCTTTCCTTGAGTTATAAAAGTGCATTGAAATGCCTTTGAATAGCTGCATAGCCACTTGGAGACACCTCTCACTCAAACCCTTGACATTTTCACTTTCTCATGTTGCACCTACCCCAAATGTTCATGAATATTTGTATTATGTTACTAAATGTTGTGATTTTGTTTTTTGATTGTGTGGCGTTACATTTGGCTTTAGCTTAGAATATTTATGTAAATTGACGTTTTTACCCTCTGTCTCATTATGTTTCTTTAACAATGGCATTCATTGACTTCCTTTTTCCTCTAGATTGTATCACACATCTCAAGCAACTTCCATATGAGAAGTATGACTTGGAATGGAAGTCCCGGTAATATGAAGTTGGACCCAAACATTGAGAGAACACATATGGAAATCGTTCTCGCTTTTATTCCCCTTGAATGTGAATTGACTTTCTACTGTTATTGCATTCTATTTAATAAAACGTTTACCTTGTCAGAATGTTCTCATCGCAGCATAACTTTGCAGGTTTTTGTTTGATATAGACTGAACTATAAGGACATCTCTATTTGTGATTATTTGTCACAAAACTAGTCATGTCAGTCCATCCACTCATCACAGTTCCAATTCAAAGATGAGTCTATTGTCAAAGCAGTGCTTTAATGTCATAGGAGTTTACTATGCATCAAAGATAGCTGGTTATACGACACAAACTGATCTGGGACCTAGGCTAGTGCTTATACAGTATCTATTTAACAATTCACTCAGTAATTTACTGTCAAGTTATACTGGATAGCACAGGTCACACACTTGTCAGGTTTCATCAGACACACACTACTATCTAAATAACTTTAAAACTCAGCCTTAGTTTTCGGCAGATCTTGCTTTACTGCTGCTGGCATCTGGCACTGACACCAGGGTTAATTCAATGCCAGGTCCTTGGGAAATCCTTACCCTAACCTTAAAGGCCCAGTGCAGCCAAAAAACTAGATTTCCCTGTGTTTTATTTCCACAGTGAGGTTAGAATAATATTGTGAAAATTATAATGCCCTTTTAGTGTAAGAGTTGTTTGAAAAGACAGCCTGAAATGTCAGCCTGTTTTGGTGGGTAGAGTTTTTGCCTAACTGGGGAATTAGTTACAAATAACATAATTTTCCGTTTTTTCCTCCCCACTCAGACCCCTCCCAGACATCTTGCAAAATGATTGCTAAGAAGCTATTTTATTTACCACTTTTAATTGAAAACAATCACAGTAAGGTACTTAATTGTTACCCAGAAATTATTTGAAATTGAGATAAAAAAAAAAACGTCTGCATTGGAACCTTTTATAACGTTTTAAATGTCAACTTAAATGGGGGTGATGTCAGAGATGGGATGTCCCAAGTATCCCGTTTAGACTTTTCCCTGACACCAGCACATTAGCAACTGTCATCCACCCTTAGCAACCACCAATCTCAGAACTCTTCTTTAAACCAATCAGCTTGCACAATGTTGGCAAGTGGCTTACACCTCCAGCCTCCATCACACCAACAGTGTCATTGCATTTTGGTACACCAGAAGTACATTCATTTCCAATGGAATGCTCCGTTTACCTTGCAGCATTGCATTGCAGAGGCAGCTGCAGTGCATTCTGTGTGGGGCATGTGTTGGATTTTATCGAAGTATGCATCAAATTGTACAAGTCGGCAGCTTGACCGAAATGGTAACAGAATGTGAATGTTTAACTTTCTGTGTGGTCAAGGCAAACAGCATATTCAAATGCTGCGTACCAATTTGTGCAATGTTGGTGTGATCGAGGCATAATGTCTTATTAGTCAACTGTCCTTGCTATCTGGGTTCCTTGGGATGTCCCTACCTCAGTTGAGTTTAAATTTAAGTGATTGCGTTATGGTAAAGCCTTGATCACACTGACAGAGTTGTTGCATTTCTACACCAGAAGGACATTCATTTCCAATGGAATGCTGTTTGCGCCTTGCAGCATTGCAGTGGCAGTTGCAGTGTTGGATTTATCAAACAAATGCATCAAACTGTATGCGTGGACCACTTGACAGAAATGGTAGCAGAAGGTGAATGTTGGACTTTTGTTGCACACATCCAGATGATGCTGCATTCCATTTTGCGCAATGACGCTGTAGGTGTGATCGAGGCGTAAGGGTAGGGTTTAGGGTCATTGTCTTCAGTCAGATAGCGTGACCGCAGTCTACACTGATTGCGCATTTATGTGGTAGTTGGAACTAGGAAACTGACATTTCCGACTTGCCAAATGGTTGTAGTTATACAGGTGCCACTGCCACTTTCAACCAGTTAGCAAGTCGGACATTTCTGAGTTTCCTTGTTTCGAGTAGTGCATGATGATGACGAGGGACGAGCGTAGCATAGGAGTGGCGCCATCTGACATGACACGAGGTGCATTCAGTTTGCTACTTTGCGGAATGGGTTTGTACTGAATGACAAGTTTCCCCAAAACGTTCTTGAACAGACTTTCGCCTTGATCACACCTACAGCATCATTGCGCAAATTGGTACGCAACAGCAAGCTGTCTACAGCATACAATTTGATATATATGTTTGATAAATACAAGGTAAGTGCCACACAGAATGAACTACACCTGCCTCTACAACTCAATGCTGGAAGGAAAACACCTTGATCACACCTACAGTGTCATTGCGCAAAATATACTGCTCAAAAAAATAAAGGGAACACTTAAATAACGCAATGTAACTCCAAGTCAATCACACTTCTGTGAAATCAAACTGTCCACTTAGGAAGCAACACTGATTGACAATACATTTCACATGCTGTTGTGCAAATGGAATAGACAACAGGTGGAAATTATAGGCAATTAGCAAGACACCCCCAATAAAGGAGTGGTTCTGCAGGTGGAGACCACAGACCACTTCTCAGTTCCTATGCTTCCTAGCTGATGTTTTGGTCACTTTTGAATGCTGGCGGTGCTTTCACTCTAGTGGTAGCATGAGACGGAGTCTACAACCCACACAAGTGGCTCAGGTAGTGCAGCTCATCCAAGATGGCACATCAATGCGAGCTGTGGCAAGAAGGTTTGCTGTGTCTGTCAGCGTAGTGTCCAGAGCATGGAGGCACTACCAGGAGACAGGCCAGTACATCAGGAGACGTGGAGGAGGCCGTAGGAGGGCAACAACCCAGCAGCAGGACCGCTACCTCCGCCTTTGTGCAAGGAGGAGCAGGAGGAGCACTGCCAGAGTCCTGCAAAATGACCTCCAGCAGGCCACAAATGTGCATGTGTCTGCTCAAACGGTCAGAAACAGACTCCATGAGGGTGGTATGAGGGCCCGACGTCCACAGGTGGGGGTTGTGCTTACAGCCCAACACCGTGCAGGACGTTTGGCATTTGCCAGAGAAAACCAAGATTGGCAAATTCGCCACTGGCGCCCTGTGCTCTTCACAGATGAAAGCAGGTTCACACTGAGCACATGTGACAGACTTGACAGACGTGACAGAGTCTGGAGACGCCTGCTGCCTGCAACATCCTCCAGCATGACCGGTTTGGCGGTGGGTCAGTCATGGTGTGGGGTGGCATTTCTTTGGTGGGGCCGCACAGCCCTCCATGTGCTCGCCAGAGGTAGCCTGACTGCCATTAGGTACCGAGATGAGATCCTCAGACCCCTTGTGAGACCATATGCTGGTGCGGTTGGCCCTGGGTTCCTCCTAATGCAAGACAATGCTAGACCTCATGTGGCTGGAGTGTGTCAGCAGTTCCTGCAAGAGGAAGGCATTGATGCTATGGACTGGCCCGCCCGTTCCCCAGACCTGAATCCAATTGAGCACATCTGGGACATCGTGTGTTGCTCCATCCACCAACGCCACGTTGCACCACAGACTGTCCAGGAGTTGGCGGATGCTTTAGTCCAGGTCTGGGAGGAGATCCCTCAGGAGACCATCCGCCACCTCATCAGGAGCATGCCCAGGCGTTGTAGGGAGGTCATACAGGCACGTGGAGGCCACACACACTACTGAGCCTAATTTTGACTTGTTTTAAGGACATTACATCAAAGTTGGATCAGCCTGTAGTGGGGTTTTCCACTTTAATTTTGAGTGTGACTCCAAATCCAGACCTCCATGGGTTGATAAATTGGATTTCCATTGATTATTTTTGTGTGATTTTGTTGTCAGCACATTCAACTATGTAAAGAAAAAAGTATTTAATAAGATTATTTCTTTCATTCAGATCTATGATGTGTTGTTTAAGTGTTCCCTTTATTTTTTTGAGCAGTGTAGTATGCAGCATCATCTAGATATGCTTGTGTAACAGTGTAGGCTATTAGCGCGCACCACCGCTAACTAACTAGCCATTTCACATCGGTTACACTTGCACCAAAAGTTCAACATTCACATTCTGCTACCATTTCTGTCAAGCCATCTATGCAGTTTGATGCAAAAAAAAATCGATAAATCCAACATATGCACCACAGAACATACTGCCTCTGCAACACAATGCTGCAAGGCAAACTCAGCATTCCATTGGAAATGAATGTACTTCCTTCTAGTATACCAAAATGCAATGATGCTGTCGGTGTGACCATGTGTAATGTACTGGTGAACCCTGTCGGTGTGAACAAGGCGTTTGAGGTACGTTTGCTCCCGTTTGGTGGGTGTGGCTTCAAGCAATGAATTACGGATTTAAAGGGAAGTAGCGATGCTGACAGCGTCCCACAACCCTTCCGATGTTTCAAATGGTCGTTCTCTACTGCAGCGTAGTACGGGTTACGTTTAGGGTACAGAAGCCCCAAGGACCCCAGATGGCATGACTCATTATTAAACATGGCTAGAATTTAAATAGCCAGTGCTATGCGGGATCATTGGGATGTCCCTACCTTATTCATTTAAACATTAATTTAAAATGTCAACTTCAGTGGAGTAGAGACGTCCCAATGATCCCGGATAGCACGGACCAATCGCAATTGCGTCCTCGCTCCTCCTCAAACCCCATTAGATGAGAAAGCCAGAAGTCCCGCCCCTCCGACCTACTCCTCCAATGGGTTTTGAGGAGGCGAGGAGAACGCGATTGAGATTCCCCCATTGAGTCCATGAGGAGGCGTGTGTGTGACTTTGGTAGAGGCAGTTTTTGAACTAAAACTTCACTGTTGACTGAAGAGAATTTACATGCTAAGCATGTAGTAATGATTTACCACTGCTGTTTTAACCGTGGTTTTGTACGAACCATTCGTTTGGTTCATGTGCCGGTTGAGCAGTGTTTAGCCGCAAAGTAAGTTAGCTTAGCTAGCTAGGTAAAGTTAGCTGGCTATCAGAGATTCGAGGTCGTTTGCTGGTTGTTACATTGAGCTGTTGCGATATGCATAACGTTGACATGTGGTGTTACTATGTGGCCGTTGTATAAGCTATATTTGCAACTTCTCATCCTAGCTTACTTTCAACAGGAAACAGTCAACCGAGAAGTGAACGTGCAGATACCTTATAATTATAGCTAGTTGAACAAGCTATAAGTGTGTAGTAGTACAGAATGCTGCTCTCCCTGGTTGTGCACACGTACTCGTTGCGATACTGGTTTCCTGCGGTGGTAATGCTAGGCACAGCTCCGGCTTATGTGCTGTCATGGGGTGCATGTCGTGTGCTTACCGCTGTCCTACCATCAAGACTATACCGCAGGATGGACGACCACCTCTATAACATCTACCAGAGCCTCGTCCTATTTTTCTTCGAAAACTATACCGGGGTGGAGGTGAGTAGGCCTGCATTTCATTTTAAGGACTCACATTGAACTGTTAGGTCCTAAATGGAATTGCATGCAACCTGTATTGCCCCCTGGCTTGCTATACGATAGCTGATTGCACGTGGGGAATCCTCATTGCAGTCAACCTATCCTGAAAATGATCGGTCAAGCCATACGAGCTGTTGAATTTTAGTGCGCGCATGCACTGTACATTATGGTATCGCGCGGAATATGCTTGAAAGGGGAGAATCTCCGATCTATGAACCTCTTCTGAACATATTTAGTGTTGCCAGTGAATTGTATGATGGCGTGATGTTTACACCCAGTAACTTGATTCAAAAAGTGAGGTGAATTTGTATTGACTTTATTCACCCTTTTTTTTGTTTCGCTTCGGAAACGCGCTAGATCGGTTAGACCATCTTTAGTGATTGAGATTGCTTTTAACTATGATTGCAATTGGATGTCATGACATAAGTTAGGTCAGGAATAGTCTTGCTGCAAAGAAACATCTAACAACTTTATAAAGGCACAGTTCTGATTTAAAATCATATTCGGATTAGTATAGCCATGATTGGAAATTCTAATCATATCCTATTGTCAAATATGATCATGTATAATATTTGAATGGTTATTTTTTTTATTGAAGAGCTAATTCAAATAGATTGCCAATACAAGTATTTACTGGGTTAGTTTCATCTCATATTCCAAAAATATGTATCCTGTATTTGAGACTGAGTGTTAGTTTAACATACTCTTTCAAATACGGTATGTACCATTTTGAAAATACACATCGCATTTGTAATAATGGCATTTATCCCATATTGGAGACTCGATAAAAGGACCTTTTCAAATATTTTGTCAGCTAACTCAGTGTATTTATGTTGTACAACTACTCAATCACATTTTATTTAAATCCCTTTATGCATCAGCAGATGTCACAAAGTGCTTATACGGCTAGATACCCATCCTTAAACCCCAAAGAGCAAGTAATGCCGATGTAGAAGCAGTGGCTAGGAAAAACTCCCCTAGGAAGACAGAGTGAAACCAGGCTCCGAGGAGTGGCCAGTCCTCTTCTGACTGGGCGGAGTGGAGATTATAAGAGTACATGGCCATTAGGGCCAGATCGTTCTTCAAGATTTTCTAACATTCATAGATGACTAGCAGGGTCAAATAATAATACCAGTGGTTAAAGAGGGTGCAACAAATCAGCACCTCAGGAGTAATTGTCAGTTGGCTTTTCATAGCTGAGCATTCAGAGGTAGAGAGAGGTAGAAATGGCAGGTCGGGGACAAAGTAGCACAACCAGTGAACAGGTCAGGGTTCCAACTACTCCACTATCTGTTATGCATTAGAAGCATTTTTACTTTACCATTTTGGAAATGCACCCCTCCAAACATACTTACATCAATCACATAAGCGATAATGGCATTCATCCCTATTAAAGACTCAATTAAAAGACTGTTTCAAATACATGAATCAATTGAGTTTACTTAGTGTTACAACTACTCCACTATCTATCTTATGTACTAAAAGCATTTATACTGTACCATTTTGAAAATGCACCTCCAAACTACTTACACTACATGACCAAAGGTATGTGGACACCTGCTTGTCGATCATCTCATTAAGAAATCATGGACTTTAATATGGAGTTGGTCCCCCCTTTGCTGTTAAAACAGCCTCCACTCTTCTGGGAAGGCTTTCCACTAGATGTTGGAACATTGCTGCAGGGACTTGCTTCCATTCAGCCATGAGCATTAGTGAGGTCGGGCACTGATGTTGGGAGATTAGGCCTGGCTCACATTTGGCTTTCTAATTCATCCCCAGGGTTTAAGGGGTTGAGGTCAGGGCTCAGTACAGGCCAGTCAAGTTCTTCCACACCGATCTCTACAAACCATTTCTGTATGGACCTCGCTTTGTGCATGGGGCATTGTCATGCTGAAACAGGAAAGGGCCTTCCCCAAACTGTTGCCACAAAGTTTGAAGCCCAGAATTGTCTAGAATGTCATTGTATGCTATAGCGTAAGATTTCCCTTCACTGGAACTAAGGGGCCTAGCTCGACCCAAACTTTACAGTTGGCACTATGCATTGGGGCAGGTAGCCTTCTCCTGGCATCCGCCAAACCCAGATTCGTCCATCGGACTGCCGGATGGTGAAGCGTGATGCAAAACTCCAGACAACGCGTTTCCACTGCTCCAGAGTCCAATAGTGTCGAGGCACAGATCTGGGGAAGGGTACCCTAAAATGTCTGCAGCATTGAAGGTCCCCAAGAATACAGGGGCCTCCATCACTCTTACATGGAAGAAGTTTGGAACCACCAAGACTCTTCCTAGAGCTGTCCGCCCAGTCAAACTGAGCAATCGGGGGAGGTGACCAAGAACCCGATGGCCACTGACAGGGCTCCAGAATTCCTCTGTGGAGGTGGTTGTCCTTCTGGAAATTCTCCCATCTTTGCAGCACTCCACCAATCAGACCTTTATTGTAGAGTGGCCAGATGGAAGCCACTCCTCAGTAAAAGGCAGATGACGGCCCACTTGGAGTTTGCCAAAAGGTACCTAAATGACTCAGACCATAAGAAACAAAATTCTCTGGTCTGATGAAAGCACGATTTGGCCTGAATGCCGGTAAAGCATGATGATGGCGGCATGCTGTGGGGATGTTTTTCAGCTGCAGGCACTGGGAGACTAGTCAGGATCAAGGGAAAGATGAACGGCGCAAATTACAGAGATCCTTGATTAAAAACCTGCTCAGGACCTCAGACTGGGGGGGAAGGTTCACCTTCCAGCAGGACAACGACCCTAAGCACACAGCCAAGACAACGCAGGAGTGGCTTCGAGACAAGTTTCTGAATGTCCTTGAGTGGCCCAGCCAGAGCCTGGACATGAACCCGATGGAACATTTCTGGAGAGACCTGAGAATAGATGTGCAGCAACGCTCCCCATCTAACCTGACAGAGCTTGAGAGGATCAAAAGAGAAGAATGGGAGAAATTCCCCAAATACAGGTGTGCCAAGCTTGTAGAGTCTACCCAAGAAGACTCGAGGCTGTAGTCACTGCCAAAGTTACTTCAACAAAGTTTGAGTTAAGGGTCTTGTAAATGAAATATTTCTGTTTTCCATTTTTTATAAATGTGCTTTGTTGTTATGGGGTATAGTGTGTAGATCGATGAGGAAAAACAATTGAATCAATTTTATAATAAAGTTGTAACATAACAAAATGTGGAGAAAGTCGAGGGTTCTGAATAATTTCCGAATGCACTATAGGTCTGCTGATTTAGTCAGTGACAATGGAGTAGTCAATTACTGCTTTCTGTGTAGCAAAGCCATATTGAACAACTGCTTCATTCTTCAGTCATACCTGTTTTGTAGAGAAAATGCCTCAACGTCAAATGGAATATCTACTCTGTGCTCCCAAGCTTGTATGCTAGCTCTGTTAGCATCCTCATACTCTTCAGACTTTGTGGCTGTGTTATTTAGTGGGAACCCGTTAGCATGGCAGGCTCTGGTGCCTTCTTGCCGTGGGCTCCAAACAATTGCTCTAATTGTGTAGCAACTTGTCTGTTCTCTTTTTTTTTTTTTGGTCACCATGTTCTCTGTGGAGTTGGCTATGGGAGTTTTGTCACTTTTCCCTCCTTGGCTTAGTGCTAGCATGCTAGCTGACTGACATCTGGAATCTATGTAATTTAGATTTTCTTGCTATTAGATTTCCCTCAGCCTGGTGAAGTGCCCGCCTCCCCCTTGCTTTTGTAGCTAACTCAACCTGCATTCTTTGAAAGGTTTTATCAACGGATGAGCCCTAGCCAACAATCTGTAAGTCTCTGCTCTCTTTGCTTTTGATCTGTGGTTATGTTTTAGTTGTGGTGGTCTAGCTGGTCTCCAGTAGTTGGGCTCTGGCTTGCTGACCATAACTGTGGTGATTGGCTAGGATGGCGAGGCTAATAGCTATTTGGTTAAATGGCTAACGTTAGCTGGCTGGCTAGGATTACTGCATATAGCTAACATTCTTTGATAACTGGTTAGATGATGTTGAGGTGAATCCAGGCCCTGCAGTGCCTAGCTCCACTCCTACTCCCCAGGTGCTCTCTTTTGATGACTTTTGTAACCGTAATAGCCTTGGTTTCATGCATGTTAACATTAGAAGCCTCCTCCATACGTTTGTTTTATTCACTGCTTTAGCACACTCTGCCAACCCGGATGTCCTAGCCCTGTCTGAATCCTGGCTTAGGAAGTCCACCAAAAACTCTGAAATCTTCATCCCAAACTACAACGTTTTCAGACAAGATAGAACGACCAAAGGGGGCGGTGTTGCAATCTACTGCAGCGATAGCCTGCAGAGTTCTGTCCTACTATCCAGGTCTGTACCTAAACAATTTCAAATTCTACTTTTAAAAATCCACCTCTCTAAAAACAAGTCTCTTACCGTTGCCGCCTGCTATAGACCACCCTCGGCCCCCAGCTGTGCTCTGGACACCATATGTGAACTGATTGCCCCCATCTATCTTCAGAGCTCGTGCTACTAGGTGACCTAAACTGGGACATGCTTAACATCCCAGCCATCCTACAATCCAAGCTTGACGCCCTCAATCTCACACAAATTATTAACGAACCCACCAGGTACCACCCCAAAGCCGTAAACACTGGCACCCTCATGGATATCATCCTAACAAACTTGCCCTCTAAATACACCTCTGCTGTTTTCAACCAAGATCTCAGCGATCACTGCCTCATTGCCTGCATCCGTAATGGGTCAGCGGCCAAACGACCTCCACTCATCACTGTCAAACGCTCCCTGTAACATTTCAGTGAGCAAGCCTTTCTAATCGACCTGGCCCTGGTATCCTGGAAGGATATTGACCTCATCCCATCAGTAGAGGATGCCTGGTTATTTTTTTAAATGCCTTCCTCACCATCTTAAATAAGCATGCCCCATTCAAGAAATGTAGAACCAGGAACAGATATAGCCCTTGGTTCTCCCCAGACCTGACTGCCCTTAACCAACATAAAAACATCCTGTGGCGTTCTGCATTAGCATCGAACAGCCCCCGTGATATGCAACTTTTCAGGGAAGTTAGAAACCAATATACACAGGCAGTTAGAAAAGCCAAGGCTAGCTTTTTCAAGCAGAAATTTGCTTCCTGTAACACAAATTCAAAAAAGTTCTGGGACATTGTAAAGTCCATGGAGAATAAAAACACCTCCTCCCAACTGCCCACTGCACTGAGGATAGGAAACTCTGTCACCACCGATAAACCCACTATACTTGAGAATTTCAATAAGCATTTTTCTACGGCTGGCCATGCTTTCCACCTGGCTACCCCTACTGCAGTCAACAGCACTGCACCCCCCACAGCTATTCGCCCAAGCCGTCCCCATTTCTCCTTCTCCCAAATCCATTCAGCTGATGTTCTGAAAGAGCTGCAAAATCTGGACCCCTACAAATCAGCCGGGCTAGACAATCTGGACCCTTTCTTTCTAAAATTATCTTCCAAAATTATTGCAACCCCTATTACTAGCCTGTTCAACCTCTCTTTCGTGTTGTCTGAGATGCCCATAGATTGGAAAGCAGCTGCTGTCATCCCCCTCTTCAAAGTAGGGGACACTCTTGACCCAAATTGCTACAGTTCTATATCCATCCTACCCTGCCTTTCTAAGGTCTTCGAAAGCCAAGTCAACAAACAGATTACCGACCATTTCGAATCCCACCGCACCTTCTCCACTATGCAATCTGGTTTCAGAGCTGGTCATGGGTGCACCTCAGCCACGCTCAAGGTCCTAAATGATATCGTAACCGCCATCGATAAGAAACAATACTGTGCTGCCGTATTCATTGACCTGGCCAAAGCTTTCGACTCTGTCAATCACCACATCCTCATCGGCAGGCTCAATAGCCTTGGTTTCTCTAATGATTGCATCGCCTGGTTCACCAACTACTCTGATGGAGTTCAGTGTGTCAAATCGGAGGGCCTGTTGTCCGGACCTCTGGCAGTCTCTATGGGGGTGCCACAGGGTTCAATTCTTGGGCCAACTCTTTTCTCTGTATACATCAATGATGTCGCTCTTGCTGCTGGTGAGTCTCTGGTCCACCTCTACGCAGACTACACCATTCTGTATACTTCTGGCCCTTCTTTAGACATTGTGTTAACAACCCTCCAGATGAGCTTCAATGCCATACAACTCTCTTTCCGTAGCCTCCAACTGCTCCTAAATACAAGTATAAGTAAGTGCATGCTCTTCATCCGATCGCTGCCTGCACCTGCCCGCCTTTCCAGCATCACTACTCTGGACGGTTCTGACTTAGAATATGTGGACAACTACAAATACCTAGGTGTCTGGTTAGACTGTAAGCTCTCCTTCCAGACTCACATCAAACATCTCCAATCCAAAGTTAAATCAAGAATTGGCTTCCTATTTCGCAACGAAGCATCCTTCACTCATGCTGCCAAACATACCCTCGTAAAACTGACCATCCTACCGATCCTCGACTTCGGCGATGTCATTTACAAAATAGCCTCCAATACCCTACTCAACAAACTGGATGCAGTCTATCACAGTGCCATCCGTTCTGTCACCAAAGCCCCATATACTACCCACCACTGCGACCTGTACGCTCTCGTTGGCTGGCCTTCGCTTCATAATCGTCGCCAAACCCACTGGCTCCAGGTCATCTACAAGACCCTGCTAGGTAAAGTCCCCCCCTTATCTCCGCTCACTGGTCACCATAGCAGCACCCACCTGTTGCACGCGCTCCAGCAGGTATATCTCTCTGGTCACCCCCAAAGCCAATTCCTCCTTTTGCCGTCTCTCCTTCCAAGTTCTCTGCTGCCAATGACTGGAACGAACTACAAAAATCTCTGAAATTGGAAACACTTATCTCCCTCACTAGCTTGAACCTCTTACATCTAGACGTTCCGCTAGCGGAACACCTGCTCCAATATCCAATGATGGGCGTGGCGCGAAATAGAAACTCCTCGAAAATCCGAAAACTTCCATTTTTCAAACATATGACTATTTTACACCATTTTAAAGACAAGACTCTCCTTTATCTAACCACACTGTCCGATTTCAAAAAGGCTTTACAACGAAAGCATAACATTAGATTATGTCAGCAGAGTACCCAGCCAGAAATAATCAGACACCCATTTTTCAAACTAGCATATAATGTCACAAAAACAAAACCACAGCTAAATGCAGCACTAACCTTTGATGATCTTCATCAGATGACAATCCTAGGACATTGTTATACAATACATGCATGTTTTGTTCAATCAAGTTCATACTTATATCAAAAACCAGCTTTTTACATTAGCATGTGACTAGCATTCCCACCGAACACTTCCGGTGAATTTACTAAATTACTCACGATAAACGTTCACAAAAAAACGTAATTATTTTAAGAATTCTAGATACAGAACTCCTTTCTGCACTCGCTATGTCCAATTTTAAAATAGCTTTTCGGTGAAAGCACATTTAGCCCGGCCATCACAGGCTAGCTATTTTGACACCCACCAAGTGTGTCACTCACCAAACTAAGATTTACTATTAGAAAAGTTGATTACCTTTGCTGTTCTTCGTCAGAATGCACTCCCAGGACTTCTACTTCAATAACAAATGTTGGTTTGGTTCAAAATAATCCATAGTTATATCCAAATAGCGGCGTTTTGTTCGTGCGTTCAAGACACTATCCGAAGGGTAAAGAAGGGTGACGTGCCCGACGCGTTTCGTGACAAAAAAAAATCTAAATATTCCATTACCGTACTTCGAAGCATGTCAAACGCTGTTTAAAATCTATTTTTGTCATTTTTATCGTAAAAAAGCGATAATATTCCGACCGGGAGTCGTTGTTTTCGTTCAAAGAGAGAGAAAGTAAACATTGTGTCTGCTCGTGCATGCGCCTCCAGTCTCATTGTCCTCAGATCGACCACTATCCAAATGCGCTAATGTTTTTCAGCCATGGCCTGCAAAGCCACCATTCATCGTTCTCGCGCCTTCTGAGAGCCTATGGGAGCGTTAGAAAATGTCACGTTATGCCAGAGATCCCCTGTTTTGGTTAGAGATGATCAAGAAGGCCAAGAAATAGTCAGAGAGCGCTTCCTGTTTGGAATCTTCTCAGGTTTTGGCCTGCCAAATGAGTTCTGTTATACTCACAGACACCATTCAAACAGTTTTAGAAACTTTAGGGTGTTTTCTAATTATATGCATATTCTAGTTACTGGGCAGGAGTAGTAACCAGATTAAATCGGGTACGTTTTTTTATCCGGCCGTGCAAATACTGCCCCCTATCCCCAACAGGTTAATATAATACATCAATAAAATCAATTTAGCCTCAAATAAATAATGAAACATGTTCAATTTGGTTTTAATAATGCAAAACAAAGTGTTGGAGAAGAAAGTGCAATATGTGCCATGTAAGAAAGCTAATGTTTAAGTGCCTTGCTCAGAACATGGGAACATAGGAAAGCTAGTGGTTCCTTTTAACATGAGTCTTCAATATTCCCAGGTAAGAAGTTTTAGGTTGTAGTTATTATTATAGGAATTATAGGACTATTTCTCTCTATACGATTTGTATTTCATATACCTTTGACTTTTGGATGTTCTTATAGGCACTTCAGTATTGCCAGTGTAACAGTTTAGCTTCCGTCCCTCTCCTCGCTCCTACCTGGGCTCAAACTAGGAACACATCGACAACAGCCACCCTTGAAGCAGCGTTATCCATGCAGAGGAAGGGAAAAACTACTCCAAGTCTCAGAGCGAGTGACGTTTGAAACGCTATTAGCGTGCACCCGGCTAACTAGCTAGCCATTTCACATCGGTTACACCAGCCTAATCTTGGGAGTTGATAGGCTTGAAGGGGTGGGTATAATTTGTGGAACGTTCCAACAGGAATCGGTTCCAAAAAACGTAAAGTAAAAGGTTGCCAACCAACAACGCATACAAACCTAGCTAACTAGCTGCCGAATAGGCATCAACTCAACACGTAGCTTATTCTTAATGTTTGTCCATAGGCAAACAGACATGTGAGGACAGACATTTTTCGGAATAAACGTGATGAGTGAAAAATGCTATGAAATAGACCACTCCCTACCCGGTATCTTATTCTGCTGCTATACAACTTTGTATGCGTTGTTTTTTGGAAACCTTGTTATTTACGAAGTTTTTGGAATAGATTCCTGTTGGAACGTTTCACAAATTATACCCACCCAGGTTGAAGTCATAAACAGCGCAATGCTTGAAGCACAGCGAAGGGCTGTTTGAATGAATGCTTTTACGAGCCTGCTGCTGCCTACCATCGCTCAGTCAGACTGCTCTATCAAATCATATACTTAATTAAAATATAATAAACACACAGAAATACGAGCCTTGGGTCATTTAATATGGTCGAATCCGGAAACTTTCATCTCAAACTTTTTTTTTTTCTTTCAGTGACATACGGAACCGTTCTGTATTTTATCTAACGGGTGACTAAGTCTAAATATTCCTGTTAGGCATTGATGTTTATGGTTAGGTACATTGGTGCAATGACAGTACTTTTTTCGCAAATGCGCTTGTTAAATCAACACCCGTTTGTCGAAGTAGGCTGTGATTCAATTAAAATTAACAGGCACCGCATCGATCATATGCAATGCAGGACACATTAGATAAACTAGTAATATCATCAACCATGTGTAGTTAGTGATTATGTTAAGATTTATAGTTTTTTTATAAGTCTAATGCTAGCTAGCAACTTACCTTTGCTTCTTGCTGGCCCCGTGTTACAGGTAGTCAGCCTGTTAATCCTTGTGGAGTGTAATGTAAGGCAGGTGGTTAGAGCGTTGGACTGGTAACTGAAGGTTGCAAAAACGAATCCCCCCTGAACAAGGCAGTTAACCCCCGTTTCTAGGCCGTCATTGTAAATAAGAATGTGTTCTTAATCTGACTTGCCTAGTTAAATAAAGGTGTAAAAAAAAAAAAAAAAAAAATCAGCAAATCGGTGGCCAAAATACCGATTACCGATTGTTATGAAAACTTGAAATCGGCCCCAATTAATCGGCCATTCCGATTTAATCAGTCGACCTCTTATTGACTGTATGTTTGTTTTACTCCATGTGTAACTCTGTGTTGTTGTATGTTGTCTAACTGCTTTGCTTTATCTTGGCCAGGTCGCAATTGTAAATTAGAACTTGTTCTCAACTTGCCTACCTGGTTAAATAAAGGTGAAATGAAATGAAATGAAAAGATAGTGTTATGTATTTCCCAAACTTTGGTTTACTTTAATGTAGCTGTAAGCCAGGTGTTGATTGCACTGCACAAGTCAGGCAATTGCTAACGTAAAGTTGATTTGTAACAATAAATTCATAAAGTATTTGCTTGTTGGCTGAAAATGAAGTTATTCATTTGATGTTATTTCAGTTGGAGTTTACATTACAGAGAATATTATATCACCTCAAACATTTCCTGACATGGTTTCGGGAATTCTGATTGGTTTAAGTAATAACTTGAAAAATAGAAAAGTGAGGTGTGACTTTGCGTTGGGACTTTTGATGTGTATACTAATGCAAATCCATATGTTACATGTAGTTACGTTTATGTTAACTACCCTTTTAATAGTTTTATTCTGTGTTAGAGGTCATACCAAGGATCAATTTGAAGACCCCTTGAAGTATAAAATGTATAAAAGTTTTTGATGGAACATTTTATTTGGCCTTACTGCTATTAGCCCATACAAACTCATTGAATAACATATTCACTACATGGAACAACAGATAGTCCTTTCTCAAAATTAAGGCAGTTTGTTCTGTGTCTGACCTATATCTGAGATATAAGATCGGGACACATTTTTGGAACTAAACAGTCTCCATATATACTTCCATTCATTTTTCAACTGTTACTGGGTGTCCTTCAGACAAGTCTTGTGAGGCCTGTAGGCGTCCTAGAGCAAAACAACCGTGTTCGTGAGAGTCTCACCTTTGCACAGAGCGGTCATATTAGTGTATAGCCCAAACGGTTTGGACACTATCGTTTTTGTCTTCTCGAAAACTGATTATTTTTTAACAATCTAACTGAAACCAAACCGGTTGTCATTAATGTTGGGTTACTTCACCATTTACATCATTTAGCAGACGCTCTTATCTAGAGCGACTTACAAATTGGTGCATTCACCTTATGATATCCAGTGGAACAACCACTTTACAATAGTACATCTATATCTTTTTTGGGGGGGGGTAGAAGGATTACTATATCCTATCCCAGGTATTCCTTAACCTCTTGAGCATCTGATCCCGTTAGCGGGATCAAAATCCAGCGAAAAATCATATCGCCAATTAGCATTAAAAAATTATCATAATTTTTATAGATACACCTCTCCTGAATCGACCCACGTCGTCCGATTTCAAAAAGGTTTTACAGGAAAAGCAAATCATTAGATTATATTAGATGAGTCCATCGTAAAAAGCAGCTTCATAGCCATTTTCCGACCAACCACTTCCATCACATATTATCAATAAACAGCTAAATGTAGCACTAACCTTTTACAAACTTCATCAGATGGCACCCCTAGGACATCATGTTATACAATGCATGCATTCTTTTGTTCAATAAAGGTCATATTTATATATAAAAACAGCATTTTACATCTCTGTCTGACGTTGACTACCTAATTTCCCCTCAAAAGCGTCCCGGTAAACAATGCTACGTTTCAATAAATTGCTATACTATAACGATTTTTTAAATGTATATTGTCAATCTAACATTTATAGATGAATATCTCTTGAGAACACCCGTCATACCAGATTTTAAATTAACTTTACTGGGTAATCACACTTTGCGATAAAAGGAGATGCGATACTCAGAAAATCAGCTAATATACAGTGCTCGGCGCCATCTTGGACGCAACAGTATGAACCATCTCATCTTCAATAATATTGTCAATAATCGCCTACCTTTAGTTGTCTTCATCAGAAAGCATCCCAGGTCCACAACAGATGTATTTTCGGTCAAAAAGTCCATACTTCACGTTCCATTAGCCTGATGTTGGTAGCGCGTCCTATGGCTCTCTCCAAACGCAGCTCTGCACTTCATACTGAAAGCAATCCTCGCGCATGTAGGTTCGTTCAAACATGTCAAACGTTGTATAAAATAAATGTTCAGGGCCTCTAACACCAAGAGAGCCAATAAGATTCGAGGGGGATGATTTCATTGCCTTTAAAACCGTTTCCAAAGGTGGGGGCAGACATGGCCGCCGGCGTCATAATGGTGATGGCCCATCCCCTGTGACCAATTTCAAACTCCTGTCATTCACTGAGTTTTGACTCTATAAGGCTCAAACCACTGTGAAAGGACTGGCGACATCTAGTGGAAGCAATAGGAAGTGCCAAAATATTCCTAAACCCCTGTGTTTTTCAATGGGATAGGTTTAAAGTCAATACAACACATCAGGTATCCACTTCCTGTCAGAAAATGTCTCAGGGTTTTGCCTGCCAAATGAGTTCTGTTATACTCACAGACACCATTCAAACAGTTTTAGAAACTTTAGAGTGTTTTCTATCCATATATAATAAGTATATGCATGCCCTATCTTCTGAGTTTGATTAGTAGGCCGTTGAAAATGGGAACGATTTTTTTTCAAAATGCGCTGTGGCGCCCCCTATCCTAGGGTATCCTCAAGAGGTTTTAACCTCTTGGGGCTATGTGGGACGCTAGCGTGCCACCCGTGGTGCACCCTATCAACAGCAGGTGCATTTCAAGAGCGGCAAATTTGAAACCAAATAAATGTCAAAATTCAAATTTTTCAAACATACAACTATCTTACACCCTTTGAAAGATAAACATCTCCTTAATCTAACCACGTTGTCCGATTTCAAAAAGGTTTTACGGCGAAAGCATAAAGTTAGATTATGTTAGGAGAGTACATTGACAATAGCTGTGTGTAATGTTTTGTCAATTCAAAGACAGGCGTCACCAAAACCATAAAACCAGCTAAAATGATGCACTAACCTTTGACAATCTCCATCAGATGACACTCCTAGGACATTATGTTAGACAATGCATGCATTTTTAGTTCTATCAAGTTCATATTTATATCCAAAAACAGCGTTTTACTATGGCGTTGATGTTCAGGAAATCGTTTCCCTTCAATAACCGGCAGTCAAGTCAGCACCACAAATTAAATAATTAAAATTAGAAAACATTGGTAAAATATTATATTGTCATTTAAAGAATTATAGATTTACATCTCTTGAACGCAATCGACTTGCCAGATTTAAAAATAACCTTACTGGGAAATCACACTTTGCAATAATCTGAGCACTGCGCCCAGAAAAATACGCTTTGCGATACAGACAAACGGCCATGTTGGAGAGATCTAAAATCGAAAATACTATGTAAATAATCCATTACCTTTGATTCTCTTCATCAGATGTCACTTCCAGGAATCCCAGGTCCATAATGAATGTAGTTTTGTTCAAAAAAGCTCTGTGTTGTTAGCACATGATCTAAGCCCGCCGGACTTCACTTCATGAACGAGGGGAAAAAATATATTTACGTTCGTTCAAACATGTCAAATGTTGTATAGCATAAATCATTAGTGCCTTTTTTAACCAGAACATGAATAATATTCAAGGTGGACGAATGCATTCTCTTTTAAAACGTATTGGAACGAGGGTACCCAACATGACCTCGCGCGCCAGAGTCTAATCGGCCATCACAGTTCCAAGGCTCTTGTTCGGTCAGATCTCATAGTAGAAGATTCAAAACACTTTGTAAAGGCTGGTGACATCTAGTGGAAGCAATATGAAGTGCCAAAACATTAATCAGCCCCTGTGTGTTTCAATGGCATAGGCTTAAAGGTAATTCAACACATCAGGTATCCACTTCCTGTCAGAAAATGTCTCAGGGTTTTGCCTGCCAAATGAGTTCTGTTATACTCACAGACACCATTCAAACACTTTTAGAAACTTTAGGGTGTTTTCTATCCATATATAATAAGTATATGCATATTCTAGTTACTGGGTAGGATTAGTAACCAGATTAAATCGGGTACGTTTTTTTATCCAGCCGTGAAAATACTGCCCCCTAGCCCCAACAGGTTAAAGAGGTGGGGTTTCAGGTGTCTCCGGAAGGTGGTGATTGACTCCGCTGTCCTGGCGTCGCGAGGGAGCTTGTTCCACCATTGGGGTGCCAGAGCAGCGAACAGTTTTGACTGGGCTGAGCTGGAACTGTGCTTCCGCAGATGTAGGGAAGCGAGCAGGCCAGAGGTGGATGAACGCAGTGCCCTTCGTTGGGTGTAGGGACTGATCAGAGCCTGAAGGTACGGAGGTGCCTTTCCCCTCACAGCTCCGTAGGCAAGCACCATGGTCTTGTAGCAGATGCGAGCTTCAACTGGAAGCCAGTGGAGTGTGCGGACGAGCGGGGTGACGTGAGAGAACTTGGGAAGGTTGAACACCAGACGGGCTGTGGCGTTCTGGATGAGTTGTAGGGGTTTAATGGCACAGGGAGGGAGCCCCGCCAACAGCGAGTTGCAGTAATCCAGACGGGAGATGACAAGTGCCTGGATTAGGACCTGCGCCGCTTCCTGTGTGAGGCAGGGTCGTACTCTGCGAA
This sequence comes from Salmo salar, assembly GCF_965601325.2. Classification (NCBI taxonomy): domain Eukaryota; kingdom Metazoa; phylum Chordata; class Actinopteri; order Salmoniformes; family Salmonidae; genus Salmo; species Salmo salar. The sequence goes on along the minus strand of NC_138291.1, from coordinate 80,728,191 downwards.
TGTTGTAGAGCATGAACCTACAGGATCGGGTCACCGCCTTGATGTTAGCGGAGAACGACAGGGTGTTGTACAGGGTCACGCCAAGGCTCTTGGCACTCCGGGAGGAGGACACAATGGAGTTGTGAATCGTGATGGCGAGATCATGGAACGGGTAGTCCTTCCCCGGGAGGAAGAGCAGCTCCGTCTTGCCGGGGTTCAGCTTGAGGTGGTGATCCGTCATCCATACTGATATGTCTGCCAGACATGCAGAGATGCGATTCGCCACCTGGTTATCAAAAGGGGGAAAGGAGAAGATGAATTGTGTCGTCTGCGTAGCAATGATAGGAGAGACCATGTGAGGATATGACAGAGCCAAGTGACTTGGTGTATAGCGAGAATAGGAGGGGGCCTAGAACTGATCCCTGGGGGACACCAGTGGTGAGAGCATGTGGTGCGGAGACGGGTTCTCGCCACGCCACCTGGTAGGAGCGACCTGTCAGGTAGGACGCAATCCAAGAGTGAGCCGCGCCGGAGATGCCCAACTCGGAGAGGGTGGAGAGAAGGATCTGATGGTTCACAGTATCAAAGGCAGCAGATAGGTCTAGACGGATGAGAGCAGAGGAGAGAGAGTTAGCTTTAGCAGTGCGGAGAGCCTCTGTGACACAGAGAAGAGCAGTCTCAGTTGAATGACCTGTCTTGAAACCTGACTGATTTGGATCAAGAAGGTCATTCTGAGAGATAGCAAGAGAGCTGGCCAAGGACGGCACGTTCAAGAGTTTTGGAGAGAAAAGAAAGAAGGGATACTGGTCTGTAGTTGTTGACATCGGAGGGATCGAGTGTAGGTTTTTTGAGAAGGGGTGCAACTCTCGCTCTCTTGAAGACGAAAGGGACGTAGCCAGCGGCCAAGGATGAGTTAATGAGCGAGTCCTCTATGGAGCAAAATAATGGCTAGTTAAAAACGTGTGATTGTGGTCTGTATACATTTAGTGCTTTATCAGTCTGGGACATTGCATTAGGCATCCAGTTTTACCTGTGGTATGCTTTTTTTATTGTTTTGGTTATTTTATGTGGCACCACGCCTCTTAAATGTGAAGTCCCCATATTAGATTTGTATTTATTCAATTCTGTCTGGTATGAGAACAGTAGCCCCTTTCTGCAAAAGTAGGATGTCTGCGGAAAGCTGAGTATCTTGGCTATTGATCTGTGCCTTAAAGCCGTTGGTGTGACTTACATTCATATGCCCATATATGGTAGTTAAGAGCAGGCCGAGCCGATGACCTAATTTCAGTATTGCTGCTACCTACGTTCCGGTTAGGGTTGCGAAGCATAAACATGGAATACGTTGATTCACACCTAAATCCAGGACTCCACAGATCATGATGATGTCTTATTTGTCTCTCTGTGACCTACCGCTATTGACCACCAGCCCTGAGTCAAAATGTTTATTTTACACTAGGGCTGGGCAATATGGCCAAAATATCATGTGGTATTTTTCCAATTCAATGGTATTTTATGTTTTTGATTAATAAAAGTTCTACATTTGCTTTGAGTAGTGTGTGACCCTAGGCCACACATATATTCAAAATTATTTCAATGGGTCTTTCTCCATTCTGATTGTTTGTTTTATACTGTTCAATTCAACTTCAACCTAAAATAATTTCCTGCATTTCCATCAATTTCTGCATTTCCTGCGCTCATTTCCACACTGCCACAATATGGGCAAAAAACTAGGCCTTATTTTTAACCAAATGTTGCGATTTAGATCAAAACACTTGGGTGAACTGTTGGAATCATGGAAATAGAATGTTTATTCTAATTCCATAGTTAGAATACTAATAATAGTGGGCACTTTGAATACAGTGTTTGACATGACAACGAATGAAAAATGCAATGGATGAGTTATTGTGACAGGGTAGGAACCAAAGTGATGTTCAGTGTTTCCTAGGGGCCCTATAATCTTTGGCTACATTAAATCTTTATTCATGTAGCCAACATAGGCAAACCATAACTATTTCTCTTTGATTTAGAAGATACTGTTGCACAAACATGCTGATTTAGGCCTCCACCAGCACTGGATCAGGCTGTATTAGCTAGCTACATTTTCTCTGACTTTTAGCCAGCTGACTAGCGATTAGCATTAGTGGCTAACACGATGTAGCTGAACTTGCTAAGACAATACAAACTAGCTGTTTGCTGATGTAAGAAACACAAACTAATATTGTAATTATAGAACGCTTGTGGATTTATATTAAGATTAAAGTGGAAACAACTTTGTTGCATGTACTGCGTTGACCATTAGACATGGCGTATCACATTTAACAAACATTCAAATACTGTTATAGAGGGTAAAGTAAAAACCCAAACCGGTCCGTGCATCAATACCAGTATAGTAAAATACGGTATACCGCCCAGGCCTATTTTACACAACGTTTTCACCAAACAACTAACAAAGTAAGCTTTGATTTGGTCTGTGTTTGAGCTATTGCTACATGGGGGTTATGAAATGAATCCTTAGGTTGTTAGGAACAAATCTAGCCTATTGCCAATGTTATCTGATTTATGTATGACTTAACTTCACAGCCATTCTTTTGTGGTTCATCTTTGTTTGCTATTTAGGCCTAGTCTGGTGACGACTTCATTTATTATGGGTGTTCTTGCATATGGCTTTCAAAATGATATTTCACATAGGCCCACAGTGGGAATACCAGTAGACACGTTGAAGACCTGGAATTCCCTACTATTTTCAAACATTTTGGGTGTTTCTCAATATGCATTATACCGTGCTCCAAGCAAGAAAATTGGAGCATGCAACGGTCAGAGAATGACTCCAAATCAAACTGTCAAACTAGCTGGCTAGCTATATTAATACGATTCACATATAGCTAGCTTCACAAATTCAAATGTTTATGCGTTCTCAACCCTCTCGTCGTCACAAGAACGTCATTGGAGAACTAACTCGGAGCATGAGTGTGGATAACATTAGTATGCATATTGAGAAACACTCTTTGTTTTATGAAGCACACCAACACTTCTGAGTTGTGGTGTTTTAACAAGTGGCAAAGTTGGTTCATTAACAGCTTCTAAAAGGCTAAGACGATGAGACCCGTTTTTATGAACAAAACACTTAAGACACAATTGGCTTGCCTCAGCACAAACCCAGGATTTTGTGGAAAATCCAATTAATGTCTAATTACAAACATTCGCATAAATTTCAGTTTGGTTGCCACCCAAATTTCTTCCATTTTGTTTCTGTTTGTCATTATGTCCTTATGTCTTTTAGGCCAAGTAACAGTATTCATTCTTCTTTAGATTGTTATTTATGGAGACGTGCCAAAGAAAAAAGAGAATGTAGTCTACCTTTCCAACCATCAATGCACAGGTGAGCTGTTCCTTTTCAACAAAATGCTTAACTAATTAATTTCTGTTCATTCTGAGCGAGAATAATTTGTTAAAGTTTGGCACATGATGCAGTTGGACTAAAACCCTTGCTTTCTCTTGTCTTGTCATACAGCGGACTGGATCATTGCTGACATGTTAGCCATTAGGCAGAAAGCACTTGGCCATGTGAGATACGTCCTAAAAGATGGGCTGAAATGGCTCCCATTATACGGATGGTATTTCTCTCAGGTAATATATTTATCTAAAAGTTTTGGACTGTTAGATGCTATAATATATATTGTGCTTATTGGTAAGAGCTATTTAAGCCTATTTGGTATCAGTTTTCTTATCAAATGTTCATTTAGCATGGAGGTGTCTACGTGAAGCGAAGCGCAAAGTTTGACGAGAAGGCAATGAAAAAGAAGCTCTCTTCACAGACAGTGTTGGGAACACCAGTAAGTATTTAAGGAGCACACTGACAGAAACTGTCTGATTTATGAATGTTATTTACTCCCAAAAGCATTTTTGGTGATAAGCATGTTATTTCTTGCATCGAAGCCAATAACTTTTTACATCACTGCCAACAAAACTAATATTTAATACTGTCACTTCATTCAATGGATTTTATTGATGGGCTGTGAGGCTGCCAGTGAAATACCATAAAAGTGCTCTTACTTTATCCCAATTTGTCATTCTTTGAAGAGCATTGCTATTCTAAAATATACAAAATACATGAAACCAACTGAAATATTTATAATGGCCGTTTTGGTCACTGGCATGTCCGTTCTAAATGTTTCCCTGTGCCTAGTCCATATCAGGAAGAACAGCTGTTGCCAAATAACTTTTTCCCAGGACACGAAGATCCACAGCTTGTTGTTTGAGCTTCTGGGCTACCCTTTGTCCCTGGGCTTCTGTGCTAGCATTTTATCATGATTTTCTGACTAGTCTTGTCTTCATGACACCCAGGTTTTCATATGTGCATGGGTACAGTGCATTCGGAAAGTATTAAGACCTTTTTCCACATTTTGTTATGTTACAGCCTTTTCCTCATCAAGCTACACGCAATACCCCATAATGGCAAAGCGAAAACAGGTTTTTAGGAATCTTAGCAAATTTGTTAAATGAAAAACAGCTTATTTGCATAAGTATTCTGACCCTTTGAATTGAGACTCAAAATTGATCTCAGGTGCATCCTGTTTTCGTTGATTATCGTTGAGATGTTTCTAGAACTTGACTGGAGTCCACCTTTGGTAAATTAAATTGATTTGACATGATTTGGAAATGCACACATCTGTCTATGTAAGGTCCCATAGTTGACCGTGCATGTCTGAGCAAAAACCAAGCCATGAGGTCGAAGGAATTGTCTGTACAGCTCCGAGACAGGATTGTGTCGAGGCACATATCTGGGGAAGCGTTGCAAAACATTTCTGCAGCATTGAAGGTCCCCAAGAACACTGGCCTGCATCATTCTTAAATAGAAGAAGTTTGGAACCATCCAGACTCATCCTAGAGCTGTCCGCCCGCCCAAACTGAGCAATCGGAGGAGAAGGGCCTTGGTCAGGGAGGTGACCAAGAACCCGATGGCCACTCTGAAAGGGCTCTAGATTGCCTCTGTGGAGATGGTTGTCCTTCTGGAAGGTTATCCCATCTCTGCAGCACTCACCCAGTCAGGCCTTTTATGGTAGTGGCCAGACAAGCCACTCAGTAAAAGGCACATGACAGCCCGTTTGGAGTTTGCTAAAAGGCACCTAAATGATAAAATCAAGATTCTCTCGTCTGCTACAGTCAATATTTAACTTGGCCTGAATGCCAAGCGTCACGTCTGGAGGAATCCTGGCACCATCCCTACGGTGAAGCATGATGTGGCAGCATCATGCTGTGGGGATGTTTTTCAGTGGCAGGGACTGGGAGACTAGTCTGGATCGAGGGAAAGATGAAGAGCGCAAAGTACAGAGAGATCCTTGGTGAAAACCTGCTCCAGAGTGCTCAGGACCTCAAACTGGGGCGAAGGTTAACCTTCTAACAGGACAACGACCTTAAGCACACGGTCAAGACAACGCAGGAGTGGCTTCGGGACAAGTTTCTGAATGTGCTTGAGTGGCCAGAGCCCGGACTTGAAACCGATCGAACATCTCTGGAGAGACCCATCCGACCTGACAGCGCTTGAGGATCTGCAGGTGTGCCAAGCTAGTAGCGTGATACCCAAGAAGACTCGAGGCTGTAATCCCTGCCAAAGGTCCTTCAACAAAGTGCTGAGTAAAGGGTCTGAACACTTGTGATATTTTGCTTTGTCATTATGGGGTGTTGTGTGTAGATTAATCAATTTTAATATAAGGCTGTAACGTAACAAAGTGGAAAAAGTCAAGGGCTCTGAATACTTTCCGAATGCGCTATATGTAGAGTGTAGAAACAGTCTTAGACTACTTACCTTACGAGTAATGATGTGCTGATCTCCCCTGCAAGTCTTCACTTGCTGTAACTAAACCCCCGTTTGTTTTGATTTCTGTGCAGATGTATCTTGTCATCTTCCCAGAAGGAACCCGATACAACCCTGAACTCAAGAAGATGATCAGCGACAGTCAGGCTTTTGCCACTAAAGAAGGTGCTCTTTCATACTTTCACATTGATTTATAAATTCCGAGCTAGTGTATTCTTTCATGACTAATAGCAAAGCTTTGGGAAGGATTAACGAATAGAGGTCATGTAGGGGTAATGCATTGGAACGGGTACTTCACCTTCTTCCCCTCCCATGCTTAATGGATTCCTTATCCCACATTGAAAGTGATTGTTGTAGCACTGCTTTCTTTTTAAACCTTTAACCTCAGCAACTTCCCAGTGGCCATGTTCAGTGGCAGAATACAGAGGAGGACTCAATCCCTAACTTTTTTTTAAAACGGTATAATGGTTTTTGGGTCATAAGGTATTTGGTAACAAGGTTTTGAACAAATACAACTTGCAATTTAAAAGCAAGATACATTTACTGTAACAGCGGATACAATCTACCCTCCCAACTAACTTTTTGCAATCTTTTGTCAAAATCTCACAACCCAAATGTTTGTTGACCGCATTAGAGTGGATCCTTAGAACAGGCGGCTTTTCATTTTGCCTATTTTTTTTTATCCTTGTCAGTGGATTGCTGGTACAGTGCTAAGAGTTTGGCAGCTTGGACCAGTGAGCTCCTTTTAATTAAATATTCCAGAGGCTGTAGCTTATAAATTGGGCAAAAGATTAATTTGTGATTACAAAAGTATGTTACTGCTGACCTGTAAGTGATTTATGTTGGTAGACCTAATTCTCAAGAGCAAGTTGAAAGGTTTGAAATGGTTTCTTGTTTTATGACCTTTTGTTTCATAAAGTAGGATATTTTCGTTTGGTAGCCGACTACCACACTACATGGCCAAATGTATGTGGACACCTGCTCGTTTAACATCTCATTCTAAAGTCATGGGCATTAATATGGAGTTGGTCCCACTTAAACTGCTATAAAAGCCTCCCCACTTCTGGAAAGGCTTTCCAGTAGATGTTGGAACATTGCTGCGGGGCCTTGCTTCCATTCAGCCACAAGCATTAGTGAGCTTGGCTACTGATGTTGGGCGACTACGTCTGGCTCGCAGTCGGTGTTCCAATTTATTCCGAAAATGTTCTATGGGTTTGAGGTCAGGGCTCTGTGCAGGCCAGTCAAGTTCTTCCACACCGATCTCGACAAACCATTTCTGTACGCACCTCACTTTGTGTACGGGGGCATTGTCATGCTGAAACAGGAAAGGGCTTTCCCCAATCTGTTGCCACAAAGTTGGAAGCACAGAATCGTCTAGAATGTCATTGTATGCTGTAGCTTTAAGATTTTCCTTCACTGGAACTAAGGGGCTTAGCCCGAACCATGAAAAACAGCCCCAGACCATTATTCCTCCACCAAACTTTACAGATGGCGCTATGCATTGGGGCAGGTGTTCTCCTGGCATCCGGCAAACCCAGATTTGTCAGTTGGACTGCCAAATGGTGAAGCGAGATTCATCACTCCAGAGAACGCGTTTCCACTGCTTCAGCCGACACTTGGCATTGCGCATGCTCATCTTAGCCTTGTGTGTGGCTGCTCGGCCATGGAAACCCATTTCACGAAGCTCCCGATGAGCAGTTATTGTGCTAACGTTGCTTCCAGGGGCAGTTTGGAACTCCGTAGTGAGTATTGCAACTGAGGACAGACGATTTTTATGCGCTGAAGCACTCGGCGGTCCCATTATGTGAGCTTTTGTGGCCTAACACTTCTCGGTTGAAACGTTGCTCCTAGACGTTTCCACATCACAATAACAGCACATACAGTTGACCGGGGCAGCTCTAGCAGGGCAGAAATTTGACGAACTGACTTTTTGGCATCTTATAACAGTGCCATGTTGAAAGTCACTGAGCTCTTCAGTAAGGCCATTCTACTGCCAATGTTTGACTATGGAGATTGCATGGCTGTGTGCTCTATTTTACACACGTCTGCAACGGGTGTGGCTAAAATAGCCAAATCCACTAATTTGAAGGGGTGTCCACATACTTCTTGTTTACTATAATGTACTTATTTTTCTATACTTAGTAGAGTATTAATAAAATTAAGCTAATGCTAAAGATCAAACGCCCTGTGCAGTCAAGTGATATTCCTGTGTTTTTATATTTCTGTGGTTGGAATAATATTATGAAAATGATAATGCCCTTAAAGTGTATGAGCTGTTTGAAAAGACTGCCTGGGATTTCAGTCTGTTTTGGTGGAATGTGGTTTTGGCCTGCCTGGTGACCTTACCAGGCAGTTAATTAGTTAGTAGACCAATAAGAACGAGAGTTCCAAACCTCTGCCAATAACAGCTAGTTTTCCTCTCCCCTCTCGGACCACTCCCAGAATGTCCTGGCAAAATTCTTGCTTGAGAAATTTCTCTTTGCTAAGAAGCTATTTTTGTTTATTTTTTACCATTTTAATTGAAAACAATTAGGTACTTAGTTTGTTACCCAGAAATTGTTTGATATTGAGATAAACTGCTGCTTTGGGTCTTTTAGATCATAATCCCTTGTGTGAGCCGCTTCTGAAGTTATAACATTTGCAATTGCTGATTTCTCAATTAACTGCTTTGGCCATCATAGCCATATCACCATGAAATGGAATGCAATATTTACCCAGTGTGGCACTCGATAAACTGTAGTCTTATGTTTGCATAGCAACAGATTTAACTACACTGAACAAAAATATTAACGCAACATGTAAAATGTTGCTCCCATGTTTAATGAGTTGAAATAAAAGATCCCAGAAATTGTTTGCACAAAACGCTTATTTCTCTCAAATGTTGTGCACAAATTTGTTTACATCCCTGTTAATGAACATATCTGCTTTGAAAAGATAATCCATCCATCTGACAGGTGTGGCATTTCAAGAAGCTGATTAAACAGCATGATCATTACGCAGATGCACCTTGTGCTGGGAACAATAAAAGGCCACTCTAAAATCTGCAGTTTTGTCACATAACACAATGCCACAGATATCTCAAGTTGAGGGAGCATGCAATTGGCATGCTGACTGCAGCAATATCCGCAGGTGGACGACAATGCAAATAGTCTTTGTAACAATTTGATTAGATGTTCAGTAGTCTTATGGTTTGGGGGTAGAAGCTGTTTAGAAGCTTCTTTGACCTAGACTTGGTGCTCTGGTACCGCTTGCCGTGCGGTAGCAGAGAGAACAGTCTATGACTAGCGTGGCTGGAGTCTTGGACAATATTTTGGGGGCCTTCCGACACTGCCTGGTATAGAGGTCCTGAATGGCAGGAAGCTTGGCCCCAGTGATGTACTGAGCCATACGCACTACCCTCTGAAGTGCCTTGCGGTCGGAGGCCGAGCAGTTGTCATACAGGGCAGTGATGCAACCAGTCAGGATGCTCTCTGGTGTAGAACCTTTTGAGGATCTGAGGTCCCATGCCAAATCTTTTAAGTCTCCTTAGGGGAAATAGGTTTTGTCGTGCCCTCTTAAAACCTGTTAGGGACAGACGTTCCGCTACCGATTTCCAAAAGGCTTTACAGCGAAAGCAAAACATTAGATTATGTCAGGAGAGTACCCTCCCAAAAATAATCACACAGCCATTTTCAAAGCAAGCGTATATGTCACAAAAACCAAAACCACAGCTAAATGCAGCACTAACCTTTGATCTTCATCAGATGACACTCCTAGGACATTATGTTATACAATACATGCATGTTTTGTTCAATCAAGTTCATATTTATATCAAAAACCAGCCTTTTACATTAGCATGTGATGTTCAGAACTAGCATACCCACCGCAAACTTCCGGTGAATTTACTAAATTACTCACGATAAACGTTGACAAAAAACATAATTATTTTAAGAATTATAGATACAGAACTCCTTTATGCAATCGCGGTGTCAGATTTGAAAATAGCTTTTCGGTGAAAGCACATTTTGCAATATTCTGAGTACATAGCCCGGCCATCATGGCTAGCTAATTTGACACCCACCAAGTTTGGCCCTCACCAAACTCAGATTTACTATAAGAAAAATGTAATTACTTTTGCTGTTCTTCGTCAGAATGCACTCCCAGGACTTCTACTTCAACAACAAATGTTGTTTTGGTTCCAAATAATCCATAGTGATATCCAAATAATAACTCCGGTTTGTTCATGTCAGTATCCGAAGGGTGACGCGCGGGTGCATTTCGTGACAAAAAAAATGCTAAATATTCCTTTACCGTACTTTGAAGCATGTCAAACGCTGTTTAAAATACATTTTTATGCTATTTTTTTTATGCTAATATTCCTACCGGCGACGTTGTATTCATTCACACACTGAAAGAAAAACATGGAGTCGTCTCGTGCACTCGCGCCTCAGTGTCATTGTTCTCAGCAGGACCACTCACAAACTCCTGCTGTTTTTCGCCCAGAGACTGGAGAGCTCTCATTCCACTTTCTGGTGCCTTCCTAGAGCCAATGGAAGCCTTAGAAAATGTCACGTTACAGGAGAGATGCTGTATTTTTGATAGAGATGCCCAAGAAGGAGAACAAATTGTCAGACAGGGCACTTCCTGTATAGAATCTTCTCAGGTTTTGGCCTGCCATATGAGTTCTGTTATACTCAGACACCATTCAAACAGTTTTTTAGAAACTTTAGAGTGTTTTCTATCCAAATCACTATGCATATTCTAGTTTCTGGGCAGGAGTAGTAACCAGATTAAATCGGGTACGTTTTTTTTATCCGGCCGTGAAAATACTGCCCCCTATCCCAAACAGGTTAACCTCTTGGGGCTAGGTGGGACGCTAGCGTGCCACCCGTGGTGCACTCCATCAACAGCAGGTGCATTTCAAGAGCGGCAAATTTGAATCCAAATAAATGTCAAAATTCAAATTTTTCAAAAATACAACTATGTTACACCATTTGAAAGATAAACATCTCCTTAATCTAACCACGTTTTACGATTTCAAAAAGGTTTTACGGCGAAAGCATAAATTTAGAGTATGTTAGGACAGTACATTTACAAGAGTTGTGTGTAATGTTTTGTCAAGTCAAAGACAGGGTCACCAAAACCATAAAACCAGCTAAAATGATACACTAACCTTTTACAATCTCCATCAGATGACACTCCTAGGACATTATGTTAGACAATGCATGCATTTTTAGTTCTATCAAGTTGATATTTATATCCAAAAACAGCGTTTTACTATGGCATTGATGTTGAGGAAATCGTTTCCCTCCAATAACCGGCAGTCAAGTCAGCGTCACAAATTAAATAATTAAAATTAGAAAACATTGGTAAAATATTATATTGTCATTTAAAGAATTATAGATTTACATCTTTTGAACGCAATCAACTTGCCAGATTTAAAAATAACCTTACTGGGAAATCACACTTTGCAATAATCTGAGCACTGTGCCCAGAAAAATACGCGTTGCGATACAGACTAGACGTCATGTTGGGGAGATCTAAAATCGAAAATACTATGTAAATAATCCATTACCTTTGATTCTCTTCATCAGATGTCACTTCCAGGTATCACAGGTCCATAACGAATGTAGTTTTGTTCAAAAAAGCTCATCATTTATGTCCAAAAATCTCCGTCTCGTTAGCACATGATGTAAGCCAGCCGGACTTCTCGTCATGAACGAGGGGAAAAAATATATTTCCGTTCGTTCAAACATGTCAAACGTTGTATAGCATAAATCATTAGGGCCTTTTTTAACCAGAACATGAATAATATTCAAGGTGGACGAATGCATACTCTTTTATAACGTATTGGAACGAGGGTACCCAACATGAAGTAGCGCGCCAGGTGTCTAATGGGACATCACCGTTCCATGGCTCTTGTTCGGTCAGATCTCCCTCCAGAAGACTCAAAACACTTTGTAAAGGCTGGTGACATCTAGTGGAAGCAATAGGAAGTGCCAAAATATTCCTAAACCCCTGTGTTTTTCAATGGGATAGGTTTAAAGTCAATACAACACATCAGGTATCCACTTCCTGTCAGAAAATGTCTCAGGGTTTTGCCTGCCAAATGAGTTCTGTTATACTCACAGACACCATTCAAACAGTTTTGGAAACTTTAGAGTGTTTTCTATCCATATATAATAAGTATATGCATATTGTAGTTACTGGGTAGGATTAGTAACCAGATTAAATCGGGTACATTTTTTTTATCCAGACGTGCAAATGCTGCCCCCTAGACCCAACAGGTTAACGACTGTCTTGGTGTGCTTGGACCGTGTTCGTTTGTTGATGTGGTCACCACGGAACTTGAAGCGCTGATCCTGCTCCACTACAGCCCTGTCGATGAGAATGGGGGTGTGCTCGGTCCTCCTTTTCCTGTAATCCACAATCAGCTTCTTAGTCTTGATCACGTTGAGAGAGAGGTTGTTGTCCTGGCATGACACGGCCAGGTCTCTGACCACCTCCTTATATGCTGTCACGTCATTGTTGGTGATCAGGCCTACCACTTGTCATCGGCAAACTTAATGATGGTGATGGAGTCGTGCCTGGCCGTGCAGTCATGAGTGAACCGGGAGTACAGGATGGGACTGAGCACGCACCCCTGAGCGGCTCCCGTGTTAAGCGTCAGCATGGAGGATGTTGTTCCCTACCCTTACCACCTGGGGGCGTCCCGTCAGGAAGTCCAGGACCCAGTTGCAGAGGGAGGTGTTTAGTCCCAGGGTCCTTAGCTTAGCTTTGAGGGCACTATGGTGTTGAACGCTGAGCTACTGTCAATGAATAGCATTCTCACATGGGTGCTCCTTTTGTCCAGGTGTGAAAGGGCAGTGTGGAGTGGATCTGATGGGGCGGTATACAAATTAGTGGGTCTTTGGTTTCTGGAATAATGGTGTTGATGTCAGCCTTTCAAAGCACTTCATGGCTACAGACGTGAGTGCTACGGGTCGGTAATTATTTAGGCAGGTTACCTTAGTGTTCTTGGGCACAGGGACTATATTGGTCTGCTTAAAACATGTTGGTATTACAGACTCGGACAGGGAGAGGTTGAAAATGTCAATGAAGTCACTTGCCAGTTGGTCAGCGCATGCTCGGAGTATACGTCCTGGTAATCTGTCTGGCCCTACGTCCTTGTGAATGTTGACCTGTTTAAAGGTCTTATTCACATCGACTGTGGAGAGCGTGATTACATAGTCATCTGGAACAGCTGGTGCGCTCATGTATGTCTCAGTGTTACTTGCCTCGAAGCGAGCATAGAAGTAATTTAGCTCGTTTGGTTGGTTCATGTCAATGGGCAGCTCTCTGCTGTGCTTACCTTTGTAGTCTGTAATAGTTTGCAAGCCCTGCCACATCTGACGAGCATCAGAGCCAGTGTAGTATGATTCGATCTTAGTCCTGTATTGACGCTTTGCCTGTTTGATGGTTCGTCGGCGGGCATAGCGGGATTTCTTATAAGCTTCCGGGTTAGAGTCCCGCTCCTCGAAAGCCTTTATCTCAGTGCGGATGTTGCCTGTAATCCATGGCTTCTGGTTGGGGTATGTATGTACAGTGTCTGTGGGGACAACATCATCAATGCTCTTATTGATGAAGCCGATGACTGATATGGTGTACTCCTCAATGCCATCGGAGGAATCTCGGAACATATTCCAGTCTGCTAGCAAAACAGTCCTGTAGCTTAGCATCTGCTTCATCTGACCTCTTTTAAAAAAAAAAAAAAAAATAATTGTATTGATCTAGTCACTGGTGCTTCCTGCTTTAGTTTTTGCTTGTAAGCAGGAATCGGGAGGGTAGAATTAAGGTCAAATTTGCCAAATGGAGGGCGAGGAAGAGCTTGGTAAGCGTCTGTGTGTGGAGTAGAGGGGGTCGCTAGAGTTTAAAATGTATTTTTCTCTCTCCTCTGGTTCCACATTTAACATGCTGATGGAAATTGGGTTTAACAGATTTGTTTCCCTGCATTAAAGTCCTCGGCCACTAGGAGAGCCGCCTCTTTGAGCTTTTTCCGGTTTGCTTATGGTGGTATACAGCTCATTGAGTGCCGTCTTAGTGCCAGCATCAGTCTGTGGTGGTATGTAGACGGCTACGAAAAATACAGATGAAAACTCTCCAGGTAGAGTGGTCTACAGCTTATCATGAGATACTCTACCTCAGGTGAACAAAACCTTGAGACTTCCTTAGATATCGTGCACCAGCGGTTGTTTACAAATATGCATAGGCCGCCACCCCTTGTGTTACCAGAGGCTGCTGTTCTATCCTGACGATGCAGTGTGTAACCCACCAGCTGTATGTTAATCATGTCGTTGTTCATTCGTTTTACAGTTTTTAATGTGCTGTTGGTAGGATAAACGTGCATTTAGCTTGTCCAGTTCATTTTCCAGCGATTGTGCATTGGCCAGTAGTACGGATGGCAAGGGCAGATTAGCCACTCGTCGGCAGATCCTCACAAGGCACCCTGATCTCTTTCTGCGATATCTTTTCCATCTCTTTCTCCTGCGAATGACAGAGATGAGGGCCTGTTCGGGTGTCTGGCGTAAATCCCTCTCGTCCGTCTTGTTAAAGAGCGATTCTTCGTCCAGTTCAAGGAGCGTAATCACTGTTCTGATTTCCAGAAGCTCTTTTCGGTCATAAGAGACGGTGGCAGCAACATTATGTACAAAATAAGTTACAAAAATGCGAAAAAACAAACAAAATAGCACGGTTGGTGAAGAGCCCATGAAACGGCAGCCATCCTTCGGCGCCATTACATATATGGTTTTAGATAATTGCTGGTCTCAAGTGCAGCTGACGTTCTATCTGATTTTAGTGATTACAACAACCGGGTGACATTTTTGAAAGACTACATTAGTCACCTCTCAGTGAAGTATGGGCTCGTTTGTCCATTGATCCTGCAATTTGTCCACTGTCTACCATTCAGATATGTGACCTGATTATTTAAATGGAGCACTGTATTGCTGTTAGCATTTATTGAAAGATCCAAAAATCATTTGCATAACCATGGCAGCAATTGAAAGGGAACAGTTTGGAGATAATGGTACAATTATTACATTTACTGTGGTGGTAAATTATTATATTTACTGTACTTTTCATTTTCGTTAGCAAAATCAGAAAATACTCTGGATACATGAGAGGAATATTCCTGGAAAATGTGGGGTAGGTGCAACATACCAACATCCCTGGATCGCTCCTCTTTTCAGTTCGCTGCAGCAAGCAACTGGAACGAGCTGCAACATACACTCAAACTGGACAGTTTTATATCAAAGACTCAATCATGGACACTTTGTGACAGTTGTGGCTGCTTTGTGTGTTGTATTGTCTCTTCCTAATGAACCTTTGTGCTTTTGACTCTGCCCAGTAATGTTTTATACCATGTTTTGTGTTGCTACCATGCTGTCTTAAGTCTCTGTGTTGTTGTCTCTCGTGATGTGTTTTGTCCTATATTTATATTGTATGTTGTTTTTTTTTTATCCCAAGCCCCCGTCCCCGCAGGAGGCCTTTTGGTAGGCCGTCATTGTAAATAAGAATTTGTTCTTAACCTCTTGGGGCTAGGTGGGACGCTAGCGTGCCACCCGTGGTGCACTCCATCAACAGCAGGTGCATTTCAAGAGCGGCAAATTTGAATCCAAATAAATGTCAAAATTCAAATTTTTCAAAAATACAACTATGTTACACCATTTGAAAGATAAACATCTCCTTAATCTAACCACGTTTTACGATTTCAAAAAGGTTTTACGGCGAAAGCATAAATTTAGAGTATGTTAGGACAGTACATTTACAAGAGTTGTGTGTAATGTTTTGTCAAGTCAAAGACAGGGTCACCAAAACCATAAAACCAGCTAAAATGATGCACTAACCTTTTACAATCTCCATCAGATGACACTCCTAGGACATTATGTTAGACAATGCATGCATTTTTAGTTCTATCAAGTTCATATTTATATACAAAAACAGCGTTTTACTATGGCATTGATGTTGAGGAAATCGTTTCCCTCCAATAACCGGCAGTCAAGTCAGCGTCAGAAATTAAATAATTAAAATTAGAAAACATTGGTAAAATATTATATTGTCATTTAAAGAATTATAGATTTACATCTCTTGAACGCAATCAACTTGCCAGATTTAAAAATAACCTTACTGGGAAATCACACTTTGCAATAATCTGAGCACTGCGCCCAGAAAAATACGCGTTGCGATACAGACTAGACGTCATGTTGGGGAGATCTAAAATCGAAAATACTATGTAAATAATCCATTACCTTTGATTCTCTTCATCAGATGTCACTTCCAGGTATCACAGGTCCATAACGAATGTAGTTTTGTTCAAAAAAGCTCATCATTTATGTCCAAAAATCTCCGTCTCGTTAGCACATGATGTAAGCCAGCCGGACTTCTCGTCATGAACGAGGGGAAAAAATATATTTCCGTTCGTTCAAACATGTCAAACGTTGTATAGCATAAATCATTAGGGCCTTTTTTAACCAGAACATGAATAATATTCAAGGTGGACGAATGCATACTCTTTTATAACGTATTGGAACGAGGGTACCCAACATGAAGTAGCGCGCCAGGTGTCTAATGGGACATCACCGTTCCATGGCTCTTGTTCGGTCAGATCTCCCTCCAGAAGACTCAAAACACTTTGTAAAGGCTGGTGACATCTAGTGGAAGCAATAGGAAGTGCCAAAATATTCCTAAACCCCTGTGTTTTTCAATGGGATAGGTTTAAAGTCAATACAACACATCAGGTATCCACTTCCTGTCAGAAAATGTCTCAGGGTTTTGCCTGCCAAATGAGTTCTGTTATACTCACAGACACCATTCAAACAGTTTTGGAAACTTTAGAGTGTTTTCTATCCATATATAATAAGTATATGCATATTCTAGTTACTGGGTAGGATTAGTAACCAGATTAAATCGGGTACATTTTTTTTTATCCAGACGTGCAAATGCTGCCCCCTAGACCCAACAGGTTAACTGACTTGTCTAGTTAAATAAACAAACTACAAGGGTTTGAGTGAGAGGACTGGTGTCTCCAAGTGGCCATGCACCTCTCCAAAGTGTGCACAGTTCCTAAGCAATTTCAATGCACTTTTGACTCAAATAAGTCTTCAACTATAAGGTACTTTTTTAGGTCTCCCAGCAGTGCCATTGAGGAACTAGAACAAGCACACTTGTAGTTTTGTTTGGAACACAACCCTGCACCCCCCCATCACACAAATCCTGTTTATTTTACACAATCTAAAAAAACGGCCATTATAAAATCGCAATCTGGGTCACTTGGGCATGATTTAAGCTAAGTTATGAAATACGATCGTAGGCAATTCAGAGAAACCGATTCTGTAATTTTTGTGTGAGAAGAATGGAGTCAAGTGCATGCAAGTGTGTGTGCCGCAGTAAATTTTCTTCACAATAAACAGGCTAATTATGTTCAGAACAACCCAGGGTATGGCATGATATCTTGTAACTGTATGTTGAATGTTGACACTATATACAGTTGAAGTCAGAACTTTACATACACTTAGGTTGGAGTCATTAACTTGTTTTTCAACCACTGCAAATTTCTTGTTAACAAACTATACTTTTGGCAAGTTGGTTTGGACATCTACTTTGTGCATGACACAAGTAATATTTCACTTATGATTCACTGTATCACAATTCCATTGGGTCAGAAGTTTACATTAAGTTGACTGTACCTTTTCAACAGCTTGGAAAATTCCAGAAAATGTTATGGCTTTAGAAGCTTCTAATAGGCTAATTGACATTATTTGAGTCAATTGGAGGTGTATCTGTGGATGTATTTCAAGGCCTACCTTCAAACTCAGTGCCTCTTTACTTGACATCATGGGAATATCAAAAGAAATCAGCCAAGACCTCAGAAAAACAATTGTAGACCTCCACAAGTCTGGTTCATCCTTGGGAGCAATTTCCAAACGCCTGAAGGTACCAGGTTCATCTGTACAAACAATAGCACGCAAGTATAAACACCATGCAGCCGTCATACCGCTCAGGAAGGAGACATGTTCTGTCTCCTAGAGATGAACGTACTTTGATGCGAAAAGTGAAGATGCTGGGGAAAACGGGTACAAAAGTATCTATATCCACAGTAAAACGAGTCCTAAATCGACATAACCTGAAAGGCTGCTCAGCAAGGAAGAAGCCACTGCTCCAAAACCGCCATTAAAAAAAGCCAGACTACGGTTTGCAATTGCACATGGAGACAAAGATCGTACTTTTTGGAGAAATGTCCTCTGGTCTGATGAAACAAAAATAGAACTGTTTGGCCCCATAATGACCATCGTTATGTTTGGAGGGAAAAGGGGGAGGCTTGCAAGCCGAAGAACACCATCCCAACCGTGAAGCACGGGGGTGGCAGCAGCATGTTGTGGGGATGCTTTGCAGGAGGGACTGGTGCACTTCACAAAATGGATGGCATCACGAGGAGGAAAATTATGTGGATATATTGAAGCAACATCTCAAACATCTCAAGACATCAGTCAGGAAGTTAAAGCTTGGTCGCAAATGGACAATGACCCCAAGCATACTTCCAAAGTTGCGGCAAAATGGCTTAAGGACAACATAGTCAAGGTATTGGAGTGGCCATCACAAAGGCCTGACCTCAATCGTAGAGAATTTGTGGGCAGAACTGAATTAGCGTGTGCGAGCAAGGAGGCCTACAAACCTGACTCAGTTACACCAGCTCTGTCAGGAGGAATGGGCCAAAATTCACCCAACTTATTGTGGGAAGCTTGTGGAAGACTACCCAAAACGTTTGACCCAAGTTAAACAATTTAACCTGTTGGGTCTAGGGGGCAGCATTTGCACGTCTGGATAAAAAAAATGTACCCGATTTAATCTGGTTACTAATCCTACCCAGTAACTAGAATATGCATATACTTATTATATATGGATAGAAAACACTCTAAAGTTTCCAAAACTGTTTGAATGGTGTCTGTGAGTATAACAGAACTCATTTGGCAGGCAAAACCCTGAGACATTTTCTGACAGGAAGTGGATACCTGATGTGTTGTATTGAGTTTAAACCTATCCCATTGAAAAACACAGGGGTTTAGGAATATTTTGGCACTTCCTATTGCTTCCACTAGATGTCACCAGCCTTTACAAAGTGTTTTGAGTCTTCTGGAGGGAGATCTGACCGAACAAGAGCCATGGAACGGTGATGTCCCATTAGACACCTGGCGCGCTACTTCATGTTGGGTACCCTCGTTCCAATACGTTATAAAAGGCTATGCATTCGTCCACCTTGAATATTATTCATGTTCTGGTTAAAAAAGGCCCTAATGATTTATGCTATACAACGTTTGACATGTTTGAACGAACGGAAATATATTTTTTCCCCTCGTTCATGACGAGAAGTCCGGCTGGCTTACATCATGTGCTAACGAGACGGAGATTTTTGGACATAAATGATGAGCTTTTTTGAACAAAACTACATTCGTTATGGACCTGTGATACCTGGAAGTGACATCTGATGAAGAGAATCAAAGGTAATGGATTATTTACATAGTATTTTCGATTTTAGATCTCCCCAACATGACGTCTAGTCTGTATCGCAACGCGTATTTTTCTGGGCACAGTGCTCAGATTATTGCAAAGTGTGATTTCCCAGTAAGGTTATTTTTAAATCTGGCAAGTTGATTGCGTTCAAAAGATGTAAATCTATAATTCTTTAAATGACAATATAATATTTTACCAATGTTTTCTAATTTTAATTATTTAATTTGTGACGCTGACTTGACTGCCGGTTATTGGAGGGAAACGATTTCCTCAACATCAATGCCATAGTAAAACGCTGTTTTTGTATATAAATATGAACTTGATAGAACTAAAAATGCATGCATTGTCTAACATAATGTCCTAGGAGTGTCATCTGATGGAGATTGTAAAAGGTTAGTGTATCATTTTAGCTGGTTTTATGGTTTTGGTGACCCTGTCTTTGACTTGACAAAACATTACACACAACTCTTGTAAATGTACTGTCCTAACATACTCTAAATTTATGCTTTCGCCGTAAAACCTTTTTGAAATCGTAAAACGTGGTTAGATTAAGGAGATGTTTATCTTTCAAATGGTGTAACATAGTTGTATTTTTGAAAAATTTGAATTTTGACATTTATTTGGATTCAAATTTGCCGCTCTTGAAATGCACCTGCTGTTGATGGAGTGCACCACGGGTGGCACGCTAGCGTCCCACCTAGCCCCAAGAGGTTAAAGGCAATGCTACCAAATACTAATTGAGTGAATGTAAACTTCTGACCCACTGGGAATGTAATAAATAAATAATAAGCTGAAATAAATCATTTTCTCTGCTATTTTTCTGACATTTCACATTCTTAAAACTTCTGACTTCAACTGTATGACATGAGTTTAATGATTTGGAAATGTGCAGTGCACATTTGGACTCACTGGTGTTTGGCTTGTATGACATCAAAGCAGTATTTATTATAATCCTCAATGTCTCATCTTTCAAAATACTTTGAGTCCTCTTAATTTACAGCATTTCCCTCACTCAGACAAAATATTTGCCAAAGTTTCCGAATTACTGGGAGGGAGGAGGGGGACTACTTGTCATGCTCAAGTTCAGAACAGCTGTCAATCAAAACCCATACAGCACTGTGAAGCTCAGAGCCCGAGCTCTGACGTCATGTATAGCATGTTACTGTAAAGCTGAGACACATATTAGTGCCCAAATCTGCCATTTTCAACATGTATACAGGTACGAGTGTAAAGGGCTACCACTGCATGTTGCCTGGCACATCAGAGTTAACCAATGCTCTCCTGTTTTATTTCCCTCAGGGCTGGCTGCCTTAGACCATGTTCTGACCCCAAGAATGAAAGCCTCTCATGTTGCCATAGAGACCATGCGGGATCACCTGGATGCTGTTTATGATATCACCGTTGTGTATGAGGCAACACTGGGCAAAAGCAGTGATAGACAACCTGCCCCAACCATGCCAGGTATGAAGTTGTTCGAGACAATTCAATTCTTTCAGGTATTAAAGGGGAATGGGAACACTTTAGGAAGTAAAACTAAGCAAAGCGACGTATTCAATCCACTAATACTAAACATGTGCATTTAACAAACGCTCTATTTAGTATTTTGATCATCGACAAGGCTGATTCAGAGGGATTGGGTTAAGTGCGGAAGACACATTTCAAAATGCATTCAGTTGTACAACTGACTAGGTATCCCCCTTTCCCTTTATTTGAGCTATGGTCAGCGCCATTTTAAATTGCAATAGTATTGACTGACGCCAGTGAGTCACTGGCAGGAATCATCAAATTGTCTGTGGCAGCCTTAAAGTATGAGTCTCGACCCAAAGTGGGTCGCGGACCTATTAATGGTGGGTTGCGATGTGTCCGAGTCGATTAATATTTTGTTGTTTTGGCCAAGTGCAACTGCTCTCACTGTTAAGTGCGCTCTCTGCTCAGTTTGGCAGCTGTGCGAGAGGGAGATGCCCGCTAAGCGTTTTATCAGATTTTGTTTTTTTCCCCCCGGCAGTTTTCTTGAAGATCACTCTGCTACCCACACGCTCCAGCACTGTCTTTCAACAGCAGATGATGCGCTGTCAGCCACTGACTTGTCATTCCCTCTCGCCAGCACTCACCACTCATCAAATGGACTCAAGCTAGCCACAAGTTCTGACTGAGCTCGATCGCCATGGAACGCAAATACAGCGATGAGTTACGCTCTCATTTTCATACAAACTTTGAGACATAACGAGGATCGCCCAGTGTGTTTTTTTTGTGCGGGGAAGTACATAGTATTACTCGTAGACGTCTATTTACCGCCACAGACCGATGCTGGCACTAAGACCGCACTCAACCAACTCTATAAGCCCATAAGCAAACAAGAAAATGCTCACCCAGAAGCTGTGCTTCTAGTGACCGGGGACTTTAATGCAGGCAAACTTAAATCAGTTTTATTCCACTTTTACCAGCATGTCACATGTGCAACCAGAGGGGAAAAAAACTCTGGACCACTTTTGCTCCACACACAGAGATGCATAATAAACTCTTCCCCCGCCCTCCATTTGGCCAATCTGACCATAATTATATCCTCTAGATTCCTGCTTACAAGCAAGAACCAAAGCAGGAAGTACCAGAGACTCGTCAATACGGAAGTGGCCAGATGACGCGGATGCTACGCTACAGGACTGTTTTGCTAGCACAGACTAGAATATGTTCCGGGATTCATCCAATGGCATTGAGGAGTATACCACATCAGTCATCGGCTTCATCAATAAGTGCATCGACGACATCGTCTCCACAGTGACATCGTCCCCAAAGTACAGTCGTGGCCAAAGGTTTTGAGTGACACATTAATTAGTCTGCTGCCTCAGTTTGTATGATGACAATTTGCATATACTCCAGAATGTTATGAAGAGCGATCAGATGAATTGCAATTAATTGCAAAGTCCCTCTTTGCCTTGCAAATTAACTGAATCCCCCCCCAAAAAATTCCACTGCATTTCAGCCCTGCCACAAAAGGACCAGCTGACATCAAACCAGGGATTCTCTCGTTAACACAGGTGTGAGTGTTGACGAGGACAAGTTGGATATCACTCTGTCATACTGATTTGAGTTCAAATAACAGACTGGAAGCTTCAAAAGGAGGGTGGTGCTTGGAATCATTGTTCTTCCTCTGTCAAGCATGGTTACCTGCAAGGAAACACATGCTGTCATCATTGCTTTTGCACAGAAAGGGCTTCACAGACAAGGATATTGCTGCCAGTAAGATGGCACCTTATTGACAATTACATGAAGTTGATGCAAAGGACAATATTTGCGGTGTTGACCCTTCTTTTCAAGACCTCTGCAATCCGCCCTGGCATGCTGTCAATTAACTTCTGGGCCACATCCTGACTGATGGCAGCCCATTATTACATAATCAATGCTTGGAGTTTGTCAGAATTTGTGGGTTTTTGTTTGTCCACCCGCCCCTTGAGGATTGACCACAAGTTCTCAATGGGATTAAAGTCTGGGGAGTTTCCTGGCCATGGACCCAAAATATCGATATTTTGTTCCCCGAGCCACTTAGTTATCACTTTTGCCTTATGGCAAGGTGCTGGAAAAGGCATTGTTCGTCACCAAACTGTTCCTGAATGGTTGGGAGAAGTTGCTCTCGGAGGATGTGTTGGTACCGTTCTTTTTTCATGGCTGTGTTCTTAGGCAAAATTGTGAGTGAGCCCACTCCCTTGGCTGAGAAGCAACCCCACACATGAATGGTCTCAGGATGCTTTACTGTTGGCATGACACAGGATTGATGGTAGCGCTCACCTTGTCTTCTCCGGACAAGCTTTTTTCCAGATGCCCCAAACAATCAAAGGGGATTCATCAGAGAAAGTGACTTTACCCCAGTCCTCAGCAGTCCAATCCCTGTACCTTTTGCAGAATATCAGTCTGTCCCTGATGTTTTTCTTGGAGAGAAGTAGCTTCTTTGCTGCCCTTCTTGACACCAGGCCATCCTCCAAAAGTCTTCACCTCACTGGCCGTGCAGATGGACTCACACCTGCCTGCTGCCATTCCTGAGCAAGCTCTGTACTGGTGGTGCCCCGATCCCGCAGCTGAATCAACTTTAGGAGACGGTCCTGACGCTTGCTGGACTTTCTTGGGCGCCCTGAAGTCTTCTTCACAACAATTGAACCGCTCTCCTTGAAGTTCTTGATGATCCGATAAATGGTTGATTTAGGTGCAATCTTACTGGCACCAATATCCTTGCCTGTGAAGCCCTTTTTGTGCAAAGCAATGACGGCACGTGTTTCCTTGCAGGTAACCATGATTGACAAAGGAAGAACAATGATTCCAAGCACAACCCTCCTTTTAAAGCTTCCAGTCTGTTATTCGAACTCAATCAGCATGACGGTGATCTCCAGCCTTGTCCTCGTCAACACTCACACCTATGTTAACGAGAGAATCACTGACATGTCAGCTGGTCCTTTTGTGGCAGGTCCTTTTTTTGGGGATTCAGTTCATTTGCATGGCAAAGAGGGTCTTTGCAAGTAATTGCAATTCATCTGATCACTCATAACATTGTGGAGTATATGCAAATTGCCATCATACAAACTGAGGCAGCAGACTTTGTCACAAATATTATTTTTCATTCTTAAAACTTTTGGCCACGACTATGTCAGATGTAGACATGGAGAGAGAAATTTGCTAAAATTATTTGTGTAACTTTTATGTCTCTAGGACCATCCCAGAAGACTCCCTGAGTGCCCAAAGGGAAAGAGCGGTGGTCACTTTGGGGAAGCGGGCTGATGTTCCTGAAAATGGAGAAGGAGCAGGCCATTCAACAGCAAATTCAAAGATACACCCATCCATAGAGGCAATTTGAGTGGAATTGTTTTTATACAGATTTTTTTGTTGTTACCTGTTTCAAAAGACGTGCGACCTTGTCCCGGACCTGCAGTTTCGACACTTTCACCCTCCTACCCCCCCGGACCTGCTGTCTGGACGTATGAATGCTCAGCGATGAAAAGCCAACTGACATTTGCTCCTGAGGGGGTGAAGTGCTGCACCTTCTATAACCACTGGTTATTATTTTGATGTAGAAAGGGATTTGTAAATTTTTTGCTATGCTGTGTATTCACTAACTGTGTGAGTTATGTGACATTTTTATAGTATCTAACATATTTTGGTATTAAATATGCAATTTCTTCTTAAAGCGGCAATCAGCAGTTGAAATAATAAAGTGTTCTCCCTGCTCCTCTTTCGGTAAAAAGCTGAGGGATGGGGCTGAAGAAATGTAACCACACTCAAATTAGGCCTATGTCTTGAAAACATTACAGCAGGCTAGATTTACTAAATTAACTGGTTTTATTCAAACTCAAACCCTATGTGAATGCCACTTGCCCTTTATGGAAGAGACGGCATGCCCAGGGATGGCACACCATACACCTCGTCCAATTCTCCCTTGTGTTCATAGGGTGAACTGGCGGTTAGCTGCCAGAGTGTATGCACTGCAAACAAAATCATAAAAGAGAGTCCGATACTAAATCATAATGTATTTATACACTGCTCAAAAAAATAAAGGGAACACTTAAACAACACAATGTAACTCCAAGTCAATCACACTTCTGTGAAATCAAACTGTCCACTTAGGAAGCAACACTGATTGACAATAAATTTCACATGCTGTTGTGCAAATGGAATAGACAACAGGTGGAAATTATAGGCAATTAGCAAGACACCCCCAATAAAGGAGTGGTTCGGCAGGTGGTGACCACAGACCACTTCTCAGTTCTTATGCTTCCTGGCTGATATTTTGGTCACTTTTGAATGCTGGCGGTGCTTTCACTCTAGTGGTAGCATGAGACGGAGTCTAAAACCCACACAAGTGGCTCAGGTAGTGCAGCTCATCCAGGATGGCACATCAATGCGAGCAGTGGCAAGAAGGTTTGCTGTGTCTGTCAGCGTAGTGTCCAGAGCATGGAGGCGCTACCAGGAGACAGGCCAGTACATCAGGAGACGTGGAGGAGGCCGTAGGAGGGAAACAACCCAGCAGCAGGACCGCTACCTCCGCCTTTGTGCAAGGAGGAGCAGGAGAAGCACTGCCAGAGCCCTGCAAAATGACCTCCAGCAGGCCACAAATGTGCATGTGTCTGCTCAAACGGTCAGAAACAGACTCCATGAGGGTGGTATGAGGGCCCGACGTCCACAGGTGGGGGTTGTGCTTACAGCCCAACACCGTGCAGGACATTTGGCATTTGCCAGAGAACACCAAGATGGGCAAATTCGCCACTGGCGCCCTGTGCTCTTCACAGATGAAAGCAGGTTCACACTGAGCACATGTGACAGACGTGACAGAGTCTGGAGACGCCGTGGAGAACGTTCTGCTGCCTGCAACATCCTCCAGCATGACCGGTTTGGCGGTGGGTCAGTCATGGTGTGGTGTGGCATTTCTTTGGGGGGCTGCACAGCCCTCCATGTGCTCGCCAGAGGTAGCCTGACTGCCATTAGGTACCGAGATGAGATCCTTAGACCCCTTGTGAGACCATATGCTGGTGCGGTTGGCCCTGGGTTCCTCGTAATGCAAGACAATGCTAGACCTCATGTGGCTGGAGTGTGTCAGCAGTTCCTGCAAGAGGAAGGCATTGATACTAGGGACTGGCCCGCCCGTTCCCCAGACCTGAATCCAATTGAGCACATCTGGGACATCATGTCTCGCTCCATCCACCAACGCCACGTTGCACCACAGACTGTCCAGGAGTTGGCGGATGCTTTAGTCCAGGTCTGGGAGGAGATCCCTCAGGAGACCATCCGCCACCTCATCAGGAGCATGCCCAGGCATTGTAGGGAGGTCATACAGGCACGTGGAGGCCACACACACTACTGAGCCTCATTTTGACTTGTTTTAAGGACATTACATCAAAGTTGGATCAGCCTGTAGTGTGGTTTTCCACTTTAATTTTGAGTGTGACTCCAAATCCAGACCTCCATGGGTTGATAAATTGGATTTCCATTGATTATTTTTGTGTGATTTAGTTGTCAGCACATTCAACTATGTAAAGAAATAAGTATTTAATAAGATTATTTCATTCATTCAGATCTAGGATGTGTTATTTAAGTGTTCCCTTTATTTTTTTGAGCAGTATATTTAGCATGCCCCGTTTTTGGTTAGATTGAGATTTCATGAGTCATGTCTGCGACTCAAATGCGTTACCATTGCGCCAAACAGCGCTTGTGATAATGATCGTTATAGGTTACTGATTATGCATGTTGAGCACTTGCCCACTACTGTTAGCTTTTAAACAATGTATAATCAAGAAAAATGTCAGTAACCTCTTCTACCAAGAAGTGACACGTCCAATACATCGCCATCAAAACAGACTGACAGGAACTGCTGAATGTATGTAATACAGCCACCATCCGCTGGGATTGTATGCTGTATCCTTACAATCTCTCTCCAATATAATTACAAATCATTTGTAGACTGAAAATTGACCAAGAAGCCCAAACATATATCTGACTAAGACAATCATTTCAAACCTTGCTTACATTTGTATACGTTAATGTGTCTTTCTATTATGTATGGGAGTACTTGAACAGATTTCTTAAATTAAAATCACTTGGAGCAGATTTCCTGGTGTTTTTACTCTTTTTATAAAGATGGTTTTGATCCTGATTGCTGATTGGTTAAAACTGCATTCCAGCCCGTGTCTATTCCACAAGTTACCACCAGCTAAATCTACGACGTTAAAATGCCTATTTAACTCCATCTGACTTTGCACTCAACTGTCTCATCGGTCCAGCCAGGCAATTGTATTTATAAAGCCCTTCTTACATCAGCTGATGTCACAAAGTGCTGTACAGAAACCCAGCCTAAACCCCAATTTATTAACTTGATCTCCACTGTAAAAAGCATCTAGACATTCTCACATTTCTTTTAGACTAATATTTAGTTTTCAACAGCGGAGATTTATATAAACCTTGCTGTCTGCCTCTGACATTTGCAGGATTGTTTCAGTATTCAAATTCGATCTCCAGCTGTAATGTAATGAACGTGTCAGGATGAGACAGACTGGCAGGCAGAATTTCTCAGCCTGTCAATCATGAATCAGCTGGCATCATTTTATGTATTTTTATATATACTGCTCAAAAAAATAAAGGGAACACTTATTAAACAACACAATGTAACTCCAAGTCAATCACACTTCTGTGAAATCAAACTGTCCACTTAGGAAGCAACACTGATTGACATTACACAGTACCAGTCAAGAGTTTGGACACCTACTTATTCAAGGGTTTTAATTTATTTTGACTATTTACTAAGAGTGTGCAAAGGGTGGCTACTTTGAAGAATCTAAAATATAAAATGTGTTTTGATTTAACACTTTTTTTTGGTTACTACATGGTTCCATGTGTATTATTTCATAGTTTTGATTTCTTTACTATTATTCTACAACGTAGAAAATGGTAAAGAAAAAAAACTGGAATGAGTAGGTGCCAACTTTTGACTGGTACTGTATATGTGTGTGAGCTATCTATCTATCTACACACATACAGTTGAAGTCAGACATTTACATACACTTAGGTTGGAGTCATTAGAACTCATTTTTCAACCACTCCACAAATTTCTTGTTAACAAACTATGGTTTTGGCAAGTTGGTTAGGACATCTACTTTGTGCTTGACAAGTAATTTTTCCAACAATTGTTTACAGACACATTATTTCACTTATAATTCACTATCACAGTTCCAGTGGGTCAGAAGTTTACATGCACTAAGTTAACTGTGCCTTTTAAACAGCTTGGAAAATACCTGAAAATGATGTTATGGCTTTAGAATATTCTGATGTGCTGCAGGAGGGACTGGTGCACTAAACAAAATAGATGGCATCATGAGGAAATTATGTGGATATATAGAAGCAACATCTCCATACATCAGTCAGGAAGTTAAAGCTTGGTCACAAATGGGTCTTCCAAATGGACAATGACCCCAAGCATACTTCCAAAGTCGTGGCAAAATGGCTTAAGGACAACAAAGTCAAGGTATTGGAGTGGCCATCACAAAGCCCTGACCTCAATCGTAGAGAATTTGTGGGCAGAACTGAATTAGCGTGTGCGAGCAAGGAGGCCTACAAACCTGACTCAGTTACACCAGCTCTGTCAGGAGGAATGGGCAGAAATTCACCCAACCTATTGTGAAAAGCTTGTGGAAGGCTAGCTGAAACGTTTGACCCAAGTTAAACAATTTAAAGGCAATGCTACCAAATACTAATTGAGTGTATGTAAACTTCTGACCCACTGGGAATGTGATGAAAGAAATAAAAGCTGAAATAAATCATTCTCATTCTCTCTCTAACTTGAAGCTTTTGACCTGCTCCACTGCAGCCCTGTTATCAAATGTATTTATGAAGCCCTTTTTAAATCAGAAGATGTAACAGAGTGCTTTATACAGAAACAGTCTAAGACCCCTAACAGCAAGCAATGCAGATGTAGAAGCACAGTGGCTAGGGAATACTCCCTAGAAAGGCAAGAACCTAGGAAGAAACCTTGTAGAGGAACAAGATGTTCAAACCTTCATAGATGACCAGCAGGGTCAAATAATAATTAGTGTTTGTAGAGAGTGCCACAGGTCAGCACCTCAGGGGTAAATGTCAGTTGGCTTTTCATAGCCAAGCATTCAGAAGTGGAGAGAGGTAGAGAGAGAGACTAAAACAGCAGGTCCGGGACAAGGTAGCACGTCCGGTGAACAGTTAAGGGTTGCATAGCCGCAGGCAGAACAGGTGATGTGGATGGGGCCGTGCTCGCCCTCCCATTTCCTGTAGTCCACAATCAGCTTTGAGGGAGACTGAGGGAGAGGTTGTTGCTCTGGCACAGCACTGCCAGGTCACTGACCACCTCCCTGTAGGCTGACTCATCGTCGCTGGTGATCAGGCCTACCACCATCGTGTCGTCAGCAAACTTGATGATAGTGTTGGAGTTGTGCGTGGCCACGTAGTCGTGGGTGTACAGGAGGGGGCTAAGCACACACCCCTGTGTTGAGGGTCAGCGTGGCGGAGGTGAAGTTGCCATCCCTCACCATCTGGAATTGGCTCAGTCTCAACATCAACAGTGAAGAGGCGACTCCGAGATGCTGGCCTTCTAGGCAGAGTTGCAAAGAAAAAAACATATCAGACTGGCCAATAAAAAGAAAAGACTAAGATGGGCTAAAGAACACAGACACTGGACAGAGGACTCCAGCATCCCGGAGTCACCTATTCACTGTTGACGTTGAGATTGGTGTTTTGCGGGTACTATTTAATGAAGCTGCCAGTTGAGGACTTGTGAGGCAGCTGTTTCTCAAACTAGATACTAATGTATTTGTCCTCTTGCTCAGTTGTGCACTGGGGCCTCCCACTCCTCTTTCTGTTCTGGTTAGGGCCAGTTTGCACTGTTCTGTGAAGGGAGTAATACACAGCGTTGTATGAGATCTTCAGTTCCTTGGCAATTTCTCGCATGGAATAGCCTTCATTTCTCAGAAAAATAATAGAGTTTCAGAAGAAAGTTATTTGTTTCTGGACATTTTGAGCCTGTAATCGAACTCATAAATGCTGATGCTCCAGATACTCAACTAGGCTAAAGAAGGCCAGTTTTATTGCTTCTTTAATCAGAACAACCATTTTCAGCTGTGTTAACATAATTGCAAAAGGGTTTTCTAATGATCAATTAGCCTTCTAAAATGATAAACTTGGATTAGCTAACACAACGAGCCATTGGAACACAGGAGTGATGGTTGCTGATGATGGGCCTTTGTACGCATAGGTAGATATTCCATAATAAATCTGCTGTTTCCAGCAACAATAGTCATTTACAACATTAACAATGTCTACACTGTATTTCTGATCAATTTGATGTTATTTTAAAGGACAAAAGAGTTGCTTTTCTTTCAAAAACAAGGACATTTCTATGTGACCCCAAACCTTTGAAAGGTAGTGTAGGTAGGAGCTACCGAATGTCTTTTTATTTATTTTTTTACATTTACAAGTGAATGTGAACAAGAGACATTGTGCAAATTAACAAAATGTTGATGCATGCTTGTTTGAAGGAAGAACTGTACTGGCCCTGGAGCAGCATGTGTACACACTGTGGAGTCTGGAGGTGCTAGGGCAACGGGCCTGCCTGTTCTGCTCAGAAAAGAGGGGGGAGGAGCAGACAGACAGAGATTAGAAAAAACGCAAGGAAATGAAGATAGCAGTGGCAGCTGTACAGATTTCAGATGGCAGAAAGCTAGCGATATATAATGCCCCATCTCTCAATTCAGCCACTTACTTAGATAACTAGCAAGTTAAGCTTCAGGGTTAACGCAGAATTCTTTGTTTTTCACTCAGAAAAAAAACTAAACGCATAAGAATTATCTTGCTGTGTTTTGTAAACGAAGATCTAAAATGCTTTTTATTGTAATTTCTGCTCGACATTCATGAACAGGCATTCGATCAGCAGACATCAGTGCTGGACTGATGTGTAGCTACATTCTCTGGTACTTTTCAATGTAGCCTACTTTTCTCAGGTAAAATACAAGATTAACTTTTAGCAAAACATTGGCTACATTCTTTCTATGATAAACATTAGAAATGTGATGGCTATGCATAGTTTTTGGGGAAAAAAAGACCTTGCTTCTTCATTTTCTTTTCTGGCTGCCAGCCAAATAGCATTGCACTTCTCTTGTAATCTGATGAAAATGAAGCTATTTTCTGCCAAATGTGTTGCACTAATGTATTTTCTGTGAAGGAAAACTATAGTTGCACGTCCCCGATCACTCGATTGACGCTCGATTGATTTTCAATATAAAACGCAGGTGAAATTGTTTAAAACGCAGATTTTTGGAAGGTCTGCTTTTTGAAAATGTCGATTTCTGAACTCTAAATGAGTCTACAGACAATATGCAAACAGGGCCGACGGCGCATAGCGCAGTGTTGCAATGCCGTTTTTCGTCACAAAAGGGGCAGCTCCTTGTAATAAGCTCCGTCATTCAACACAGTTTTTTCCTACCTGGAAATTGAGACCCGAAGTATCATTCCTTATAAAGACTGACCGGCGGTATTGAGCAAGTCCAGCCCCTGTGTCAACGTCACATCTTTTCCGGTATCCCTTCTGGTATAAACACAGAAGATGGCTAAGCGCCATTGTCTGACCAGTTTGGAGGAGTGTCTGTGTGAGCTGGTGAGACGATACGAGAACCTTTACAACCCTTCGATGCGGTTGTATTCGGACAAGCAAGCAAAAGACGATAGCTGGAGAGAGATATCATGAAATTTGAGCACCGATATCAAAGAAACATGGAGAAAGATTTGGGACTGGTATGTTCATAATCTGAAAAGCGTGAAGGAGACTAGGAGTGCGGCCACAGCAAAGGCTGACTCTTCTGGCCTGATGTGACTTGGGTTCTTTGGGGTTTCTTATATCTCAGGAGGTTTTCATGATACAATCCAGCTGGTAGTGTGCAATAATGATTTTAATGATTGCTTTGCCCTCGTGGATCTGGCTGATTGGTTGAGTCATATGAAAATGCCAAATAAGTGCTATGATTAAGAATAGGCTTATCTGAGGGGCCTGTAAGAAAAACACAGCAGGCAGGGCTCTTGAGGATTCTATAGTTTCTTAAAATGGGCAGTCAAATTATGCTCAGATTATAGTGTTTTGGAAATTATGGGGAAAACCACCTGAGTGTAAATTGTAGTTGCTTAATTTCCTAATTTGGAGTTAGAGGACGGAAGAATTTAGGGTCACATCCATAATCTTCTGAACCTACATGGTGCCTCATTAACAACCAGTTGAACACACTTTTGATTTGATCGCTGACTACATGGCCTTTGGCTCCTATGCTCTTCCTCATGTTGTTCTGTGTCTCATTCATGTTTTCTCTGTTTGATAGAATTCCTGTGTAAGGAATCTCCAAGAGTTCACATCCACTTTGAACGTGTGGACATGAAGGAAATTCCTCCGGAGTCTGTGTTTTTCCGTGGGTGGCTGCACAAGCGATTTGAGATCAAGGATCAGTGAGTATCCTCTTACTTACCCCCTCTCTCTAACCCTGTCTGACATTACGACACTGACCAACCTGCTACACACAATTTCCACATGTAGGCCAAGGTTCAGTTCATGTTAGGAAAATGAATCAGAAATGCCGAAATGTCCACTTCAAATGGTGGACTGCAATGTTAGTTTTAAGGATGTTAGAGCTGGTCTGTTTTGATTGCTCATTCAATCATATGAGTGCCCTGACTACACAATAAAAGTGTGCACAGAATATCCAGGTTTTACGGGAAAACCTGATTGGAGGATTCCGGACTTCTTGGTTATTCTCATTTGATGCCGGGAATCTTTCAACCATAATTTCTGGAAAATCTCAGAATTAGCAAAAATGTGCAAACCTAGAACTGACCATTTACAGTTATAAATTGGTATGATTGGCTAATTTTATACACAAACTGGGGATATGTGTTAACTCTAAAGTGAACCTTCTCTTTCTCCACAGGATGTTGACTACTTTCTATGAGTCTGAGGATCCAGACAAAAAAGGCAAATTCCCTGGAGAAGGTCAAAGGTCCCATCTGAGTATTATGAAGACGTTGCCATCACTGCTATTTTTGGGGGGGCTAACACTGCCAATGCTGTTGACGGAGTCTGGCAGGAAACTCTATGTCCGAACCTGGGTGTATGGGACTCTGTTGGGATGGCTCTGGGTGAATGTTAGTCCATAGGAAGCTTGTGGTGGTCATCATGCCATCTGCTATGGGTATGGAAAGACCTTGCCCTTTCACTCACCCATCAAGCAGGGGAGTGTTTTTTCAAACAAAGCACTTGTTGCTGTTAAGGTTTATGGGCTTCTACAATTCTGTCCAAATAATGTGGCTCATTTCCTAACTAAACAGCTGTAAGAGAGATTGTGAGAGAGAAGCAGTTTTGTTTGTTGTGCTGCTTGTTCCTTGCTCTATTGTTGCGTGCATCAGAACTTGCAGCCAGATAAGGTGAGAAAAATATAAATGGGGATGTTGAAATGGAGGCATATTTCTTTCTTGAATTTCCCCCTTTATTTCAGCCATAAAGTATGACTCGATCGATTTCTTCCATAAAACCTTTAGGCCTGTTACATAATAAATGTAGCCAATTCTGTACTTTTGCATGTCCAGTGTCCAGCATCCCTTTTCAACATGATGTAATCTTCCATTAGTTGACTAGAGTTAGAGTTCAGCTCTCTGTTTGAGATGTTATGCTGCACTCATGCGCTCTTGGAATTATTGACATCTCAGGACAGAGAAACTCCCCAAAAGCTCCCAGAATGTTCAGAACTGAGTTGACAACATCCAAAAACGTTCTTTGAGTTTCCAAGTAGTAAATAGGAGTGGGGAGTTTCACATGTAACAATAACATGTATCGTACTCTGAGTCTGAGCTTCCCAGTAAGATAGCTTAGAGTTTACTATTCTGAGAAGCATGTGAACCCAGCATTAGAGAACAGATTTAATATTCAGTACTCATTACAAAGTACTCATTACAGAAGAGTGATTAGTGTTTATCCAATTGATTAATATGTTGATGATGTAGGGTTTAGGTCTTTAGTGATGGTTACTTAGCCATACATGTTTAATGTTCTCTTTTTTTAATACGAAGTTCCAAGGTGTCTGCTGTATTTGTTTTGCTTGTTTGAGTTGTTGCAAAAGTTCCACAAATTGTTGCCAAACTTGATACAAGTGCAGGGGTATCGAATAGGTATTTTAGGTGGAGCAACACATCTGTTATCAGGTCAATGTCCTGTCTGCTCTACCTGAAGAACCAATATTGTATTGTCTTTTGTAGTTGACCTAAAGATTGCAAGTGTACTACATTTTCATTAGATTTTCTTAAACAAATTATGTTGGGACAGCTTGTTATTCAGAGGAATTTTTGTGTACACTGCCTTTATACCATGTTATAGATTACACAAGGGGTATAGATAGCTATGTATTGAGAAGGCCAACTGTAGAGTATCCCTATATATAATTAATATTTCTTTGTATACAAAGCCAACTGTATAATAGGCATCACTATAACAAAATAATACTGTATGTCCATTGTTTTTCATAATATAAACATGACTTTTTCCATTGTCACTTTACATGACGCTATTCTTAGTTTATTTATTTATTAAAGGGCTCTTCCGATAAGGATTTAATTAGGCAGTGGTAATAGAAACTGCCACGCCAAGGCCTCGCTTACTTATCCTATCCTTCCTTTAATAACAATGTGTAACGACAAAACAGTTAAAACGTTATTTCATTCAATTTGTTTAATTCCGTCAATTTGATTAAAAAAGCAAACAAGCTGATTGTAAATAATAACACAATTCTTGTAGAAACTATTGTGCCAATTGTACACAGAAATGTATGCCTTATATAGGAGTTAGTCAGTCCTTGGCTTCGCTTCTACTGAGGACTGCATGTAATGACTGCACTGGGACTCCCTCTACTGGGCAGCACTTGAACTGTTCTGCACACAACAGTTTAT
Source organism: Salmo salar (assembly GCF_965601325.2). Lineage (NCBI taxonomy): Eukaryota > Metazoa > Chordata > Actinopteri > Salmoniformes > Salmonidae > Salmo > Salmo salar. The sequence continues at coordinate 80,693,402 of NC_138291.1, read as the reverse complement.
TGGTCTGTCTTCAGTTTTTTATTTTTTTATTTTATTTAACTTTTATTTAACTAGGCATGTCAGTTAATAAGAACTAATTCTTATTTACATTGATGGCCTACCCCGGCCAAACCCTAACCTGGGTGACACTGGGCCAATTGTGCGCTGCTCTATGGGACTCCCAATCACGACCGGTTGTGATACAGCCTGGATTCGAACCAGGGTCTGTAGTGACGCCTCTAGCACTGAGATGCAGTGCCTTAGACTGCTGCTCCACAGTTCATGAGCTTTTGGTGGGCAGTAGTATATGCTGGAATATTTTTGTTTTAATGCACTTGATTTTGAGAAACTTGTGGAATTTCCAAAGTAATGTTTTAATATTTGAATTTTTTTGTTGTAAATAAAGTACCTCTTGGTGTTTCATCAAGCTAAGAGGACTTTATTTGTTTTTCAATGTCCATGTCTTTTTCATACACTGGCGCAAAGCTTCAAGTCTCTATTTTATTCTGTTATTACATGACAGCATGATAATGTATCATGCTTTTGTATATCACTGGTCAGAAAATAAATCCTGGCTACCAAACGCACCCACATGCAATGCTGTTGGAAATGTCTACCAAATGGCGTTGTATAAAAAGTTTAGAATCACAAATGTTACTATTCCGCTCGGTTTCAATGGTATATTATTGTTCACTTTGAAGTTTGTTTCAAGTCTACTTTGAAATTCAGGTATTTTCTTTCAAATTGTCAAATTTGTTTAATTTCTGATATGTACATGGACAGACTGTGTTTTGCTGAAATGTTGTAGTACTGGGACTTCTACCGCTGCCTTCGCTACAGATCAAACATTCCTAAAAACAAATATGGAATGAAAAATTGAAGGCTCTGAAGTTTAGAGTCTTTGCATGTTGATTGAATAGATTTCTATTTTTTATGTTAATTTCAAAATGTCCCTCTAAAACAATCTAATGCACTGCTTAGAATGTTCAGAAGATTGTGCTGCTCTTATGCCTGTCCTTTAATACTTATTAATGCAGTCAGCCAAAGAAACATACCTATGTACTTCGATCTTATGTACTCACCTTTACCCTATAGCACATAACTGAACCTGATCTGAAAGTGATGATTCAAGCATGCTTGTGTTCATTTGTGTTTTTGAGACTTTAATAATAAAGGAATGACATTCAAAATCATTTGGATTGAATTTCTTACTTTTTAGTGGGTTGAAAACTGGTTGAACGAGAAGGGTGCAGTCAATATCCTGAATATTCATCTGTAAATATAGTACCTGTTGGGTGATTGGTTGAGCCTTCTTGAGTGTGTGACTGCACAGATGCTCTACAGAGCCATCTATTTAGCTAGCTCGTGCCGCCGGCATGAGCAGTTAGCACCGTCTGAACGACTTGGGAAACCAGCTTCAGCTTCATCACCAAATTAATTGGGAAATAAATAAGTCTCACCAGCTAGCTACCAATTTATTTTGGTTTCGCTGTCCGATCATTCAAAAAACGATCACTTGTTATTTTTACCTTTCCACAAACTGGTATGTGTTGCTTGATATGAGCAAGATAACCCAAATGTATCAAATAGGTAGTGGCGATTTTAGCATGAAAATCTTGGTGTGGCAAAAAAAATAAGTGGGATGCATGCCAGCAATGCCACTAAACAATACATTAACTGCACTATAACATTGACAAACAGTGTCCGCAAACGGCCTACATAAAGCTGTCCCAACATCTTACTGCTGCTACACCTGGCTATCAGCGGAGCCTTATCTGGCAGCGAAACAGTTCAATTCAGCCTCATTTATTGCCTTTTTAAGAAACAGCTGATATGGCTGACTTGTTTAAACAAATGTGGTTTCTAATGATAATTGAGATGTACAAACTATGGAATAAGGGGACGACAAGCGGATAAGAGGCAGTTCATCATTCCGTTTAAGCCATTGTTGAGCGAGCTAGGACGGACGTAATCAATATAACTATTTGTTTAGCACTTTTGAAATGTACAGTGACAGAATTCAGAACATGGGCCGTTCTTAGTGTTCTCCCTTTACACCAAGTCGGAACCATAGGATAAATAAAGGGGGCATTTAAGCAGACAATGAAAGCTCTTACAATATTCAATGATTACATTTCTCTAAAACAGGCTATAGGCTACATGTGCACCACCAAGTCAGAACAGTAGGCGAAATTTAGAGCGGTAAATAGACCAAATTATTAAGGTGAGGCACATGGACTAGTAACATCTTACTACAAAACATACAGTTAGTATTACTTTCTTAGCTACAGTATACATATCTCCCAGGCATATTACATAATTTATGCAGTGGCATACAATGCATTTTTGGACTCACCTTGTTGTGCTGTGCTCGCTTTGAGGACAATACAGTGCCACCGATAAGGCCCGCTACCAAAACCTGCGGACTCTCCTTCACCGCAGCCATCGTGAGTAAAACATTTAAACGTGTTAACCCTCGCAAGGTTGCCAGCCCAGACGGCATCCCTAGCCGCGTCCTCAGAGCATGCGCAGACCAGCTGGCTGGTGTGTTTACGGACATATTAAATCAATTCCTATCCCAGTCTGCTGTTCTCACATGCTTCAAGAGGGTCACCATTGTTCCTGTTCCCAAGAAAGCTAAGGTAACTGAGCGAAACGACTATCGCCCCATAGCACTCACTTCCGCCATCATGAAGTGCTTTGAGAGACTAGTCAAGGATCATATCACCTCCACCTTACCTGTCACCCTAGAGCCACTCCAATTTGCTTACTGCCCCAATAGGTCCACAGACAACGCAATCGCAATCACACTGCATACTGACCTAACCCATCAGGACAAGAGCAATACCTATGTAAGAATGCTGTTCATCAACTACAGCTCAGCATTTAACAGCATAGTACCCTCCAAACTCGTCAATAAGCTCGTGACCCTGGGTCTCGGCCCCGCCCTGTGCAACTGGGTCCTGGACTTTCTGACAGGCCGCCCCCAGGTGGTGAAGGTAGGAAACAACATCTCCACCCCGCTGATCCTCAACACTGGGGCCCCACAAGGGTGTGTTCGCAGCCCTCTCCTGTTCACCCATGACTGCGTGGCCATGCATGCCTCCAACTCAATCATCAAGTTTGCAGACGACACTACAGTGGTAGGCTTGATTACCAACAACGACGAGACGGCCTACAGTGAGGAGGTGAGGGGCCTCAGAGTGTGGTGTCAGGAAAACAACCTCACACTCAACATCAACAAAACAAAACAAAGGAGATTATTGTGGACTTCAGGAAACAGCAGAGGGAGCACCCCCCTATCTACATTGACGGGACAGTAGTGGAGAAGATGGAAAGTTTTAAGTTCCTCGGTGTACACATCACGAACAAACTGAAGTGGTCCACCCACACAGACTGCTTCTACTGAGGACTGCATGTAATGACTGCACTGGGACTCCCTCTACTGGACAGCATTTGAACTGTTCTGCACATTACAGTTTATTGGTCTGTCTTCAGTTTTTTATTTTTTTATTTTATTTAACTTTTATTTAACTAGGCAAGTCAGTTAAGAAGTAATTCTTATTTACATTGATGGCCTACCCCGGCCAAACCCTAACCTGGGTGACACTAGGCCAATTGTGCGCTGCTCTATGGGACTCCCAATCACGACCGGTTGTGATACAGCCTGGAATCGAACCAGGGTCTGTAGTGACGCCTCTAGCACTGAGATGCAGTGCCTTAGACCGAGACTGAACAACAGCTTCTATCTCAAGGCCATCAGACTGTTAAACAGCCATCACTAACACAGAGAGGCTGCTGCCTACATACAGACTTGAAATCATTGGCCACTTTAATGATGCCACTTTAATAATGTTTACATCATTTAAATCAATCAAATTTCAATCAAATGTATTTATAAAGCCCTTCTTACATCAGCTGATGTCACAAAGTGCTGTAACAAAACCCAGCCTAAAACCCCAAACAGCAAGCAATGCAGGTGTAGAAGCACGGTGGCTAGGAAAAACTCCCTAGACAGGCCGGAACCTAGGAAGAAACCTAGAGAAGAACCACGCTATGAGGGGTGGCCAGTCCTCTTCTGGCTGTGCCGGGTGGAGATTATAACAGAACATGGCCAAGATGTTCAAATGTTCATAGATGACCAGCAGGGTCAGATAATAATAATCACAGTTGTTGTAGAGGGTGCAACAGGTCAGCACCTCAAGAGTAGATGTCAGTTGGCTTTTCATAGCCGATCATTCAGAGTATCTCTACCGCTCCTGCTGTTTCTTGAGAGTTTTAAACAGCAGGTCTGGGACAAGGTAGCACGTCCGGTGAACAGGTCAGGGTTCCATAGCCGCAGGCAGAACAGTTGAAAATGGAGCAGCAGCACGACTAGATGGACTGTGGACAGCAAGGAGTCATCAGGCCAGAATTACATATCTTACATTACTCATCTCATATGTATATACTCTATTTTATACTGTCTATTGCATCTTGCCTATGCCACTCTGCCATTGCTCAACCATATATTTATATGTATATATTCTTATTCCTTTACTTAGATTTCTGTGTATTAGGTAGTTGTTGTGGAATTGTTAGATGCATGTTACATTTTGCTGCGCTGTCAGAACTAGAAGCACAAGCATTTCGCTACACTCGTAAAAACATCTGCTAACCATGTGTATGTGACCAATAAGATTTGATTTGATTTGATCAGACCAGATCATTTTGTTTCTCGTGGTCTGGGTCATTGTCCTGTTGAAAAATAAATGATAGTCCCACTAAGCGCAAACCAGATGGGATGGCGTATCGCTGCAGAATGCTGTGGTAGCCATGCTGGTTAAGTGTGCCTTGAATTCTAAATAAATCCCTGTCAGTGTCACCAGAAAAGCACCCCCACACCATCACACTTCCTCCATGCTTCACGGTGGGAACCACATATGTGGAGATATTCCGTTCACCTACTCTGCGTCTCACAAAGACACAGTAGTTGGAACCATTAATCTCACATTTGGACTCATCAGGCAAAAGGACATATTTCCACCGATCAAATGTCCATTGCTCGTGTTTCTTGGCCCAAGCAAGTCTCTTCTTCTTATTGGTGTCCTTTAGTAGTTGTTTCTTTGCATGAAGGCCTGATTCACGCAGTCTTCTCTGAACAGTTCATGTTGAGATGTATCTGTTACTCTGTGAAGCATTTATTTGGGCTGCAATCTGACGCTCAGTTATTTTAATGAACTTATCCTCTGCAGCAGAGGCAACTCTGGATCTTCCTTTCCCGTGGCGGTCCTCATGAGAGCCAGTTTCATAATAGGGCTTGATGCTTTTTGCGACTGCACTTGAAGAAACTTAAAAACATCTTGACATTTTCCGGATTGACTGACCTTTATGTCTTAAAGTAATGATGGACTGTCGTTTCTCTTTGCTTATTTGAGCTGTTCTTGCCATAATATGGACTTGGTATTTTACCAAATAAGGCTATCTTCTGTATACCACCCCTACCTTGTCACAACACAATTGATTGGCTCAAACGCATTAAGAAGGAAAGAAATTCCACAAATTAACTTTTAAGAAGGCACACCTGTTAATTGAAATGCATTCCAGGTGACTACCTCATGAAGCTGGTTGAGAGAATGCCAAGAGTGTGCAAAGCTGTCATCAAGGCAAAGGGTGGCTACTTTGAAGAATCTCAAATAAAATATATTTTGATTTGTTTAACACTTTTTTGGTTACTACATGATTCCATATGTGTTATTTCATAGTTGTGATGTCTTCACTATTATTCTACAATGTAGGTAATTGAGAAAAAATGAAAAACCCTGGAATGAGTAGGTGTGTCCAGACTTTTGACTGGTACTGTATATATATACACACACACACAAAGAATGTTGCTGTGCTTTTATGGCTATATGCACCATGCCACTGCCTACTTCATTTGTTAATTTAGCAACAAGACAGCTCATATAGTGATTCTATCACCTATATTTTAGCTTTAGTTAACTTTAAAAATGCAAAATCTTCTCTCAGCCTCATGGCAAAATGTGTAGAATAGCATGAGATTAGCTATAAAACTGCACATTTTTCTCTTTGCCTCATGGCAAAATGTATAGAATTGCAAGAGGTTAACTGTTTCTCTACCCACCCAAATTTCTTCAGGCCCACCCAATCAATGGGACGCTCGAGGGGAGGGCGTTCATGCAGGAACCAATGGGATACTCAAGGGTCGGGGAATAACCACATGCAGGAACGCCCGAAATTGTGGGCTGCAATCACACACTATTGGGGAATTGGAGAGAACAGGAAATAGTGCAGATGGTTGTGAGCACATAACTTGTGCATGCACTTCGGACTTTCACCGATCACTTCATTACCGTCCTCCTGGCAGCAGAATATTATGCTGGCAGCACAATCTTGGTTTTATTTAATTTTCTAAATAAGAGTCCTCCTACAAAGACATATGGAAGCCCTGAAGCCCAAGGCAAAAATCTACTAAAACTTACTCTTGGAATTATCTTGTTTGAGATATTATCACTTGGCACTAGTATCTCGTTTGAAAGACAATTGCTATTTTGTCTAATTTGTTACAAAGCTTGTCAGAACGTGTAATGCAGTGTTTCCTAATCTTTTAATAGTCCCGTACCCCTTCAAACATTCAACCTCCAGCTGCGTACCCCCTTTAGCACCAGGGTCAGCGCATTCTCAAATGTTGTTTTTTGCCATCATTGTAAGACTGCCACACACACAGTATACGATACATTTATTAAACATAAGAATGAGTGTGAGTTTTTGTCACAACCTGGCTCGTGGGAAGTGACATAGAGTTCATAGGACCAGTGCACTAATAATAATATAATAATAATCAATAATTTTGCTCTTTATTTAGCCATCTTACATATAAAACTTCATTGAATATTGTGAATAACTCACCACTGGTTAATGAGAAGGGTGTGCTTGAAAGGCTGCACATACTTCTGCAATGTTGGGTTGTTTTGGAGAGAGTCTCAGTCTTAAATACATTTCCATACACAGTCTGTGCCTGTATTTAGTTTTCATGCTAGTGAGGGCTGAGAATCCACTCTCACATAGATATGTGGTTGCAAAGAGCATCAGTGTCTTAACAGCGCGATTTGCCAAGGCAGGATACTCTGAGCGTAGCCCAATCCAGAAATCTGGCAGTGGCTTCTGATTAAATAAAATGTTCACCGAACCGCTTGTTGCAATTTTGATGAGGCTCTCTTGTTCAAATATCGGTAAGTGGACTGGAGGCAGGGCATGAAAGGGATAATGAATTCAGTTGTTTGTGTCATCCATTTCGGGAAAGTACCTGCGTAATTGCGCACCCAACTCACTCAGGTGCTTCGCTATATCACATTTGACGTTGTCCGTAAGCTTTAGTTCATTTGCACACACAAAATTATACAATGTATGTTGTAAAAGCGTTACATTCTTGCTGCCCATATCATTGCATGTTGCAGAAAATACATGAGAGTTCAGGGGCCTTGCTTTAACAAAGTTAACCATTTTCACTGTAGTGTCCAAAACGTCTTTCAAGCAGTCAGACATTCCCTTGGCAGCAAGAGCCTCTCGGTGGATGCTGCAGTGTACCCAAGTGGCGTCAGGAGCAACTGCTTGCGCGTTACCACTCCATTAGGTCTCCCTGTTATGGCTTTCGCACCATCAGTACAGATACCAACACATCTTGACCACCAAAGTCCATTTGATGTCACAAAGCTGTCCAATACTTTAAAAATATCCTCTCCTGTTGTCCTAACGGACATATACCAGGAGCTTTGCCAGGCCCGCCACATCTGTTGACTCATCCAGCTGTAACGCATAGAATTCACTGGCTTGTAGGCGAAGCGACAATTGTTTCAAAGCATCTCCTGCCATGTCACTGATGCGTCGTGAAACAGTATTGTTTGATGAAGGCATTGTCTGTATAGTTTTCTTGGCCTTTTCCCCCAGCATTGTCCCAGCCATATCCGCGACAGCAGGAAGAATTAAGTCCTCCACAGTAGTATGGAGCTTGCCTGTCCTAGCCACTTGGTAGCTCACCATATAAGATGCTTCTAGACTCTTCTTATTAATGGTATCTGTTGCTTTTATACATGTCTTACTACTCGAATCTCAAAAAACTCCTGTGGCTTATTTTTCAAATTGGCATGTTTTGTTTCTAAATGTCTGCGCAAGAGCGAAGGTTTCATTGAGTTGTGGGATAGTACTTTTGCACAGATAACACTACTCCCAATATAAGTGAACCCCAAATCAATGTAGTTCTCATCACATTTGCGCCTCTTCGATGGTCCATTGTCCCTGTCTGTTGTTCGGTGCTTTCCCAGGTGAGGGGGTAGTAGCTCTTTGGCTGTATCAGATTCACAACTGTCAGTGTCCATGCTAGCTGGGCTAACAAGTGTAGAATTACTGATTCTAGCATTGGATGTGCTCGTGGAAGCGGAACAAATTGTGTCATCGAAAGGTGCAGGTGTAGTAGTGCTGGTAGTAGCAGTACTACCAGTAGAGCTGGTATGTGTCTATGGATGCGGGCCTTACTTTTTTTTAACCATTTATCAATTTTCGAGCAAACTGAATGAGCAGCAGCTACGTTTGGCTACATACGGACTGTTAGTGGAATTCCCGTGAGAGAGTAACGGTTAATGTGATTGTTTGTTAATTATTTGACTAGGCTACCTGTATTTGACATTGTGTTGTTTCGCTGAACACTAGATGCTTTCATTTTATTTTTGGCAGTGAAACGAGGCTACTCAGGCGAGAGAAAATCCTCACCCAAATGTATAGCCCTGTTGGAAAATATAAATGGACTGTTTGAAAATGTGAATATTTAAAAATATATATATTATTCTGATTTAAAAAAAATGTGAATCCCATTTTTATTTGGCGTACCCCCTACGGCATTGCACGTACCCGTTTGGGAATACCTGATGTAATGCATTGGTTCCCAAACTTTTCCAGTGACTGTACCACCAACTGAATTTTGTTCTGCCTGGAGTACCCCTGAATTACCCCCGCATCTGCATTTACCAGTAGCCATATGGTCTCATGAGTTTTCTCAAGTACCCAATGTGGATAGGCCAAGTACCCCCAGGGGTCCTAGTACCCCTAGTTGTTAGCCATTCATTCGCTGATGTCACGCTGGTATAAAGAATTTGGAGACAGGCGCAGGAATATACAATAGTGGTTTTTAATACACCCAAAACAAACACGTATACAAAAACACTGGGCTGTACCCAAACAAAACAGCAAGGGTAAACCTCGTTGAACGACACGATACCCGTAATACACAATAATAAAGCAAGCAGCATAACAGCTGCACCAACGCATAGGTACTCACACAACCAACGGACATGGGAACAATAACCGACAAAGACAGAGGGCACATATATAACATACTAATCAGGGGAAATGGGAACCAGGTGTGTGTAATCAGACATGACAGTCCGGGGTTGATGATGATGAATTCCGTTCAGTGAAGCTGAGAAAGCTGGTGACTTAGACCTCCGGCACTGGTGAACAGAATGAGCATCAGTACCCGGGGATCTGTCACAGCTGATTCAAATGAAATGAAATCAGAAAGTATTTGTCACATGCGCTGAATACAACAAGTGTAGACCTTACAGTGAAATACTTACTTACTACCCCTTAACCAACACTGCAGTTTTAAGAAAAATAAGTGTTAAGTAAAAAATAGATAAGTGAAAAATGTAACTAAAAATAACAAATCCTTAAAGTAGCGAGGCTATATACAGGGGGTATCGGTACAGAGTCAATGTGCGGGGGCACAGGTTAGTCGAGGTAATTGAGGTAATATGTACATGTAGGTAGAGTTAAAGTGACTATGTGTAGATAATAAACAGAGAGTAGCAGCAGTATAACAGAGGGGTGGGGGGACAATGCAAATAGTCTGGGTCATCATTTGATTAGCTGTTCAGGAGTCTTATGGCTTGGGGGTAGAAAGCTTTAAGAAGCATTTTGGACCTAAACTTGGCGCTCCGGTACCGCTTCCCGTGCGGTAGCAGAGGGAACAGTCTATGACTAGGGTGACTGGAGTCTTTGACCATTTTTTGGGCCTTCCTCTGACACCGCCTGGTATAGAGGTCCTGGATGGCATGGAGCTTGGCCCCAGTGATGCACTGGGCCGTACGCATTACAGTCTGTATCGCCTTATGGTCAGACGCCAAGGCAGCGATGCAACCAGTCAGGATGCTCTCGATGGTGCAGCTGTAGAACTTTTTGAGGATCTGAGGACCCATGCCAAATCTTTTCAGTCCCCTGAGGGGGAATACGCTTTGTCGTGCCCTCTTCACGACTGTCTTGGTGTGTTTGGACCATGAAAGTTTGTTGGTGATGTGGTAGCTCTCAACCTGCTCCACTACAGTCCCATTGATGAGAATGGGGTCATGCTCGGTCATCCTTTTCCTGTAGTCCACAATCATCTCCTTTGTCTTGATCACATTGAGGGAGAGGTTGTTATCCTGGCACCACATGGCTAGGTCTCTGACCTCCTCCCTATAGGTTGTCTCATCGTTGTCGGTGATAGGCCTACCACTGTTGTGTCGTCGGCAAACTTAATGATGGTGTTGGCGTTGTGCCTGGCCATGCAGTCATGAGTGAACAGGAAGTACAGGAAAACACTGAGCACGCACCGCTGAGGGGCCCCCGTGTTGAGGATCAGCGTGGCAGATGTGTTGTTAACTTTTATTTTTGTTATTTTTTTATTTCACCTTTATTTAACCAGGTAGGCTAGTTGAGAACAACTTCTCATTTACAACTGCGACCTGGCCAAGATAAAGCAAAGCAGTGCGACCGACATAAACAACAACACAGAGTTACACATGGAATAAACAAACATACAGTCAATAATATAATAGAAAAAGTCTATATACAGTGTGTGCAAGTGAGGTAGGATAAGGGAGGTAAGGCAATAAATAGGCCATAGTGGAGAAATAATTACAATATAGTAATTAAACACTGGAGTGATAGATGTGCAGAAGATGAATGTGCAAGTAGAGATACTGGGGTGCAAAGGAGCAAAATAAATAAATAACAGTATGGGGATGAGGTAGTTGGATGGGATATTTACAGATTGGCTATGTACAGGTACAGTGATCTGTGAGCTGCTCCGACAGCTGGTGCTTAAATTTAGTGAGGGAGATATGAGTCTCCAGCTTCAGTGATTTTTGCAGTTCGTTCCAGTCATTGGCAGCAGAGAACTGGAAGGAAAGGCGAAATATACCTGCTGGAGTGCATGTTACGGGTGGGTGCTGCTATGGTGACCAGTGAGCTGAGATAAGGCGGGGCTTTACCTAGCAAAGACTTATAAATGACCTGGATCCAGTGGGTTTGGCGACAAATATGAAGTGAGGGCCAGCCAACAAGAGCATACAGGTTGCAATGGTGGGTAGTATATGGGGCTTTGGTGACAAAACGGATGGCACTGTGATAGACTGCATCCAATTTGCTGAGTAGAGTGTTGGAGGCTATTTTGTAAATTACATTACCGAAGTCAAGGATCGGTAGGATAGTCAGTTTTACGAGGGTATGTTTGGCAGCATGAGTGAAGGATGCTTTGTTGCGAAATAGGAAGCCGATTCTAGATTTAATTTTGGACTGGAGATGCTTAATGTGAGTCTGGAAGGAGAGTTTACAGTATAAGCAGACACCTAGGTATTTGTAGTTGTCCACATATCCTAAGTCAAAACCGTCCAGAGTAGTGATGCTGGACGGGCGGGCAGGTGCGGGCAGTGATCGGTTGAAGAGCATGCATTTAGTTTTACTTGCATTTAAGATCAGTTGGAGGCCACGGAAGGAGAGTTGTATGGCATTGAAGCTCATCTATAGGTTAGTTAACACAGTGTACAAAGAAGGGCCAGAAGTATACAGAATGGTGTTGTCTGCATAGAGGTGGATCAGAGACTCACCAGCAGCAAGAGCGACATCATTGATGTATACAGAGAAAAGAGTCGGCCCGAGAATTGAACCCTGTGGCATCCCCATAGAGACTGCCAGAGGTACGAACAACAGGCCCTCTGATTTGACACACTGAACTCTGTCTGAGAAGTAGTTGGTAAACCAGGCGAGGCAGTCATTTGAGAAACCAAGGCTGTTGAGTCTGCCGATAAGAATGTGGTGATTAACAAAGTCGAAAGCCTTGGCCAGGTCGATGAATACAGCTGCACAGTATTGTCTCTTATCGATGGCGGTTATGATATTGTTTAGGAACTTGAGCGTGGCTGAGGTGCACCCATGACCAGCTCGGAAACCAGATTGCATAGCGGAGAAGGTACGGTGGGATTCTAAATGGTCGGTGATCTGTTTGTTAACTTGGCTTTCGAAGACCTTAGAAAGGCAGGGTAGGATAGATATAGTTCTGTAGCAGTTTGGGTCTAGAGTGTCTCCCCCTATGAAGAGGTGGATGACCGCGGTAGCTTTCCAATCTTTGGGGATCTCAGACGATACGAAAGAGAGATTGAACAGGCTAGTAATAGGGGTTTCAACAATTTCGGCGGATAATTTTAGAAAGAGAGGGTCCAGATTGTCTTGCCCGGCTGATTTGTTGGAGGCCAGATTTTGCAGCCCTTTCAGAACATCAGCTATCTGGATTTGGGTGAAGGGGAAATGGGGGAGGCTTGGGCAAGTTGCTGTGGGGGGTGCAGGGCTGTTGACCGGGGTAGGGGTAGCCAGGTGGTAAGCATGTCACTGTGCGGACGACGTCATCAATGCCCTTATTGATGTGGTGTACTCCTCAATTCCATCGGAAGAATCCCGGAACATATTCCAGTCTGTGCTAGCAAAACAGTACTGTAGCTTAGCATCTGTGTCATCTGACACCTTTATTGACGAGTCACTGGTGTTTCCGGCTTTAGTTTTTTCTTGTAAGCAGGAATCAGGAGGATAGAATTATGGTCAGATTTGCCAAATGGAGGGCGAGGGCGAGCTTTGTACGTGTCTCTGTGTGTGGAGTGAAGGTGGTCTAGATTTTTTCCCCTCTGGTTGCACATTTAACATGCTAGTAGAAATTAGGTAAAACGGATTTAAGTTTCCCTCCATGAAAGTCCCCTGCCACTAGGAGCGCCGCCTCAGGGTGAGCATTTTCCTGTTTGCTTATGGCCTTATACAGCTCATTGAGTGCAGTTTTAGTGCCAGCATCGGTTTGTGGTGGTAAATAGACAGCTGTGAAAAAATATAGATGAAAACTCTTTTGGTAAATAGTGTGGTCTACAGCTTATCATGAGATACTCTACCTCAGGCGTGCAAAACCTTGAGACTTCCTTAATATTAGATTTTGTGCACCAGTTAGTTGTTGTTTACAAATATACACAGACTGCCACCCCCCCTTACCGGAGGCAGCTGTTCTATCTTGCTGATTCAGCCACGACTCGGTGAAACATAAGATATTACAGTTTTTAATGTCCCGTTGGTAGGATATTTGTGATCGTAGGTCGTCTATTTTGTTATCCAATGATTATACATTGGCTAATAGAACTGATGGTAGAGGCAGATTACACACTAGCCATCGGATACTTACAAGGCACCCCGACCTACGTCCCAGATATCTCAGTCTCTTTCTCCTACCAATGACAGGGATGTGGGCCTTGTCTAGTGTCTAAAGTAAATCCTTTGCGTGCGACTTGTTAAGAAAAAATATTTGTCCAGTACGAGGTGAGTAATTGCTGTCCTGATATCTAGAAGCTATTTTTGGTCATAAGAGAAAGGGGTAGAAACATTATGTACAAAATAAGTTGCGAAAAACACACGATAGCACAATTGGTTAGGAGATCGTAAAACGGCAGCCATCTCCTCCGGTGTCATTATCCATCCATGGATATGATCATTTATTGACAGTTATTTGATTGCTTAAAACAGGGCTGCTTTTGAATGCCAAACCATGTAAGTGGGCAAGAGTGGAGCGATGAGGAGAGCGTAATTGGGCAGATTTCAAAAATGGTGTCTGCATTTTCTCCCGCTCCAATTTCTCTCTGGTACTGCTCAGCCACAAGCTCTGGGCATGCTCTGCTGCCTAGCATTTTTCATTTACTTTATCACTATTCTTTTAATTAGGCCCATTTGGTTGTAATTATTTAGCCGAACCCACCCACAGTAGCCTATATCTAGTTTATATTCTACTTTCTAATATTAAGATATGTAGTTTCTATTTTGAAGGATTTCAAATGTATTAATGGATGCTTTAGGTAGGCAATATATAGAATAGAAACACCCTAATATAACTAATCAAGGCCAGTATCGGATTCTTTTCATAGCTGTAATCGAACAGTCTGTCACCGAGGGCATGCGCAATGCTGATATTACCAAAAGAGAACACAGATTACTGGGACACGTTATAGTATGAAAAAAAGCCTCTCAATTTACAATAAAGAAAAGCCTCTCAATATACAATGGCTCTGTGGTTCTGTGTAGCCTAGTAATGCTAATATATTTGAGACCAGTCTATTGCAGTTAATTTTGTCTATGACTTAATAAGTCAAATATCTTTGAGTAGGTAACAGGGAAACGAGTCCCAGACAGTTTGCAATAGAACATACCAGAGGGGGCACTGTTTACTAGACTACCTAAATGATTGGGATCATCCATGGTTGTTGGTTATTTACCAGGTAACAAGAAGTGAAAACGAAACAAGGACTCAAGCAATAGACTCCTTATTTTACTCAACTAGAGATCGAAATAAATGGTGTTTCTTTGAAAAGATGGGCCTGGTTGACATGAAAAATACATTCAAGGGAAAAGAATCCACAGACACAGATTATCTTTCTGCACATCTCTTTATTTACAGTGCTGGCTGCCGTGTTTAACACAAACGCTGGACATTGAATGCTACCTGAACTGACTCAGAAAAATAACATAAGTAGGCCTACAGTATCGCAGCGAGGTCAAACAAGTGTGTGTGTTAGTCAGATTATCTTGTGTCAACAGCAACACTATTGATTATTCTCTACTCCCAATGCATGTGGTGTACTATGGTCTTTGCCATGCTCTCACTAACCCAGATATTTTATCTTTCTCTGTCTCTCCTTCCGGCGGACCTGAGACTCTTGGACCACGACTGAGGACATCCTGGCCTGAGGACATCAGTCACTTGCATGAACACAGAAATGGGTTATTAGAAAAGTACATGAATAGAACACAGAAATTGGTTATTAGAAAAGCACAACCAATAATATTTCCATCACACTGTGTAGCCTTGTGACACTGTGTAGCCTTGTCTTTATTTTTTTCCTTGGGCTTCCGTAATGACATGCTAAACTTTGTGAATATATACAGTGCATTCTGGAAAGTATTCAGATGCCTTCACTTTTTCCAAATTTTGTACATTACAGCCTTATTCTAAAATTGATGAAATATTTATTTTACTCATCAATCTGCACACAATACCTCATAATGTCAAAGTGATAACAGGTTTTTAGAAATACCTTATTTACATAAGTATTCAGACCCTTTGCTATGAAACCTGAAATTGAGCTCAGGTGCATCCTGTTTCCATTGATCATCCTTGAGATGTTTCTACAACTTCATTGGAGTCCAACTGTGGTAAATTCAATTGATTGGACATGATTTTGAAAGAAACACTCCTGTCTATATAAGGTCCCACAGTTGACTGTGCATTTCAGAGCAAAAGCCAAGCCATGAGGTCGAAGGAATTGTCCGTAGAGCTCCGACACAGGATTGTGTCGAGGCACAGATCTGAGGAAGAGTACCAAAACATTTCTGCAGCATTGAAGGTCCTCAATAACACAGTGGCCTCCATCATTCTTAAATTGAAGAAGTTTGGAATCACAAAGACTCTTCCTTGAGTGGCCGCCCAGCCAAACTGAGCAATCGGGGGAGAAGGGTGTTGGTCCGGTAGGTGACCAAGAACGGTCACTCTGGTCACTCTGACAGAGCTCCAGAGTTCCTCTGTGGAGATGGGAGAACCTTCCAGAAGGACAACCATCTCAGCACTCCACCAATCAGGCCTTTATTGTAGAGTGACCAAATGGAAGCCACTCTTCAGTAAAAGGCACATGACAGCTCACTTGGAGTTTGCCAAAAGGCACGTAAAGGACACTCAGACCATGAGAAATAAGATTCTCTGGTCTGATGAAACCAAGATTGAACTCTTTGGCCTGAAGGCCAAGCGTCACGTCTGAATGCAAAGCATCGCGTCTGCCAAGCTGCAGGGACTTGGAGACTAGTCAGGATCGAGGGAAAGATGAACGGAGCAAAGTACAGAGAGATCCTTCATGAAAACCTGCTCCAACGTTCACCTTCCAGCAGGACAAAGACCCTAAGCACACAGCCAAGACAATGCAGGAGTGGCTTTGGGACAGGTCTCTGAATGTCCTTGAGTGGCTGTTATAAGAATTTTATATCTTGATGATAATAATCAATAATCAATTCGCCTTGACTAATGCCCAAGGTTTGTAAGACAATGGGTTAAAATAATTAGGCAAGGACTCAGCTTTCTGCAAAAGGTTTCTGTAGCTTTATTCAGAGAACGTTCTGGCGTTAGGATAACAAAACAGTCATTATATAGTTCTTGCTTACTTACGCACATGCATTTACACACAATCTGTTGATGACCTGCAACCCCCATAAACTTCTCACACTGTTTATCACCTTCTGGCTCAGCCTGTTCCTTTCCTTCAAGGTTAGGAACTCTCTGAAGTTTTACTCCCTTGACCATCTGCTTCTCTAGCTCTCTATACTAATTGCATACACACATTTCTTTCCCTCTCCAGTGGTTCCTGGACTTTCTGGAACTAATCAGACCAATCGATCCCTACATTGATCATTACATTGATTATTCATTAACCATGCTGTATGACTAATAATTCATCATGGTTTATTGATTCATTTACCTTTATTAGATAATTCTCTTATCAGTGGCCAAGCCAGAGCTTGGACTTGAACCCGATCTGAAAATACAGTGCCTTGCAAAAGTATTCATCCCACTTGGCGTGTTTCCTATTTTGTTGCATTACAACCTGTAATGTAAATAGATTTTTATTTGGATTTCATGTAATGGACATGCACAAAATAGTCCAAATTGGTGAAGTGAAATGTAAAAAATAACTTGTTTCAAAAAATTCTAAAAAATTAAAATCGGAAAGTGGTGCATGCATATGTATTCACCCCCTTTGCTATGAAGCCCATAAATAAGATCTGGTGCAACCAATTACCTTCAGAAGTCACATAATTAGTTAAATAAAGTCCACCTGTGTGCAATCTAAGTGTCACATGATCTCAGTATATCTACAATGGGGCAAAAAAGTATTTAGTCAGCCACTAATTGTGCAAGTTCTCCCACTTAAAAAGATGACAGAGGCCTGTAATTTTCATCATAGGTACACGTCAACTATGACAGACACATGAGGAATAAAAATCCAGAAAATCACATTGTAGGATTTTTAATGAAATTATTAGCAAATTATGGTGGAAAATAAGTATGTTATATATATATAATATAAATAATCGTTTTTTCACTGTAAGCCCATATTGTCAACATACCAGTCTGAGCATTGTATTTTTCCATAGAGGTCTTAAAATAATGTTTTTGCATTTGCTTATAAGCACAATAAAAATTGACATTGATTAAAATGTAATATTCTTTGAATGAGTTATCCACCTTGCAATGTTTTGAAATGCGAGCTTTTATTTGGAAGTTTTCCTCATTACCATATGAAAGTGACGTAATCGTTGGTGCTGCTTGCAGAATAGTAGTGATCCCATCCCACTGCCGAACAGTAAACATTGGAGGCGTCTACGTGTGCAAATTTCTAACTAATTTGGTTTACGTTTAATGAGCAAATACCAGGTAAATTCATTATTTTCAAATCTGAGTTGTATGCATACATTTCAAGTGGTGTTTTGTCAAGTGTTGTGTACCTTTCTGTTTGCTAGCTAGCTAGGTGTAACTAGCTATTATTTTGTAGCCTAATGTTGGACTGAACGTTACTCCTTGCAGTCCATGTACCTCACATGGTCTGTTTAAAGGGCGAATTTACTTTGGAAGCCCAAAAAGCCAAATACTCCCATCTAAACGCGAATCGAATCTCAATTGCGATCCAGTTATAGAAACATAAATCCCCCCCTAAATTCACTGTCTTTATCATTGCCACTGGTTTGTTTTTGGACAATAATTTCCCACTCCAGGTTAGGTGGACGTCATATTGTATTTGTATCTCCCCTTTTCTTAGGCCAAGTATATGGATCAGACAACGTCGTTTTTATTGATCTGTTTGTAAGCGTCAGCAGAGTAGGCTACCCTGTAGTTTGTCGTATTAAAAACATTATGCTGTCTCCAGTCAGTGTGTGCTAGAATTGCATGAAATGTATTTGATCAGCCTAATCCACGACACTACTCGCTCCATTGAAGTCTTTTGTTCGAATAGTGATTGAGTTATTATTAGCCTAAATTATGACTATCCAATCTAATCATCACATTACTAATAGTAGGATATTTTACATAAGTCTGCAAATGCGAGGATGCACTTTATGCTGAAAATTAGCTTCCCCTAACTTGATACCCACGCGCTGCCTATGTTAAAAGGTATAGCTTGTTAAAGTGATATGACATCTTTTCTAGGCCCACAGATAATAGGGATTCTATAATTACAACTAGGCTATAAAAACAAGTGTGCGCGCTTGGGTGTCTGTACCAGTAAGAAATTAAATCTACTTTTAACACCAGACTAACAGGCATGATTTAAGGGCTAGCTGTGAACACCCCTTCAAATTTGTGGATTTGGCTTTTTCAGCCACACCCGTTGCTGACAGGTGTATAAAATTGAGCACACCGTCATGCAATCTCCATAGACAAACATTGGCAGTAGAATGGTCTGTACTGAAGAGCGCAGTGACTTTCAACGTGACACGTCATAGGATGCAAATTTTCCAACAAGTCAGTTCATCAAATTTCTGCCCACCTAGAGCTGTTATTGTGAAATGGAAATGTCTAGGAGCACCAACTGCTCAGCCAGGACCGCCAAGTGCTGAAGTGTGTAAAAATCGTCTGTCCTCAGTTGCAACACTCACTACCGAGTTCCAAACTGCCTCTGGAAGCAACGTCAGCACAATAACTGTTTGTTGGGAGCTTAATGAAATTGGTTTTCATGGCCGAGCAGCCACACACAAGCCTAAGATCACCATGCGCAATGCCAAGCGTCGACTGGAGTGGTGTTTAGCTCGCCCCAATCGTACTCTGGAGCAGTGGAAATTTGTTCTGAAGTGATGAATCACACTTCACCATCTGGCAGTCCGACGGACAAATCTGGGTTTGGCAGATGCTAGGAGAACGCTACCTGCCCCAATGCATAGTGCCAAATGTAAAGTTTGGTGGAGGAGGAATAATGGTTTGTGGCTGTTTTTCATGGTTCAGGCTAGGCCCCTTAATGCTACAGCATACAATGACATTCTAGACGATTCAGTGCTTCCAACTTTGTGACAACAGTTTGGGGAAGGCCCTTTCCTGTTTCAGCATGACAATGCCCCGGTGCACAAAGCGAGGTCCATACAGAAATGGTTTGTTGAGATCGATGTGGAAGAACTTGACTGGCCTGCACAGAGCCCTGACCTCAACCCCATCAAACACCTTTGGGATGAATTGGAAAGCTGACTGAGAGCCAGGCCTAATCGCCCAACATCAGTGCCCGACTTCACTAATGCTCTTGTGGATGATTGAAAGCAAGTCCCCGCAGCAATGTTACAACATCTAGTGTAAATCCTTCCCGGAAGAGTGGAGGCTGTTAAAGCAGCAAAGGGGGGACCAACTCCATATTAATGCCCATGATTTGCTGTGTTTTAACTTTAACATTTAGAAACGTCAATCATTGCTTGCGATACAGCTTTTGAAACATATCTTTCATCGGCGAGAAAGAATCCTTTAAATAAAAAAGATACACATACTGTAGCAGTTTTGAACTGATCCGACGAAACTACACTTCCCAGGTTACACTTACACAGGTGTTCGGCGCATGCTAGATAACTAATTAGCTCAGGTGATCGCCTCTTGTCTTTCGTAAAAAGCGCTCTAACATGGAGATATGGCCTTGTGGGAACACTAACCCTATCAAGGTGTGTATCAATTTAACCTTTTTTTATTATTATTTCTCGCAGTTATGAAAGATATGGTCCTTATGTTTCCAAAACTGTACCACAACTGACGTGTGATATTGTTAAGATTGAGCCAGGGCCTAAAATTAACACCCACCAACTGCGGGTAGATTTTGGCATTAGCGGGTAAAATGTCTATTTCACCAGCCACGTTGACGGGTGGTCAGGGTTCTACAGCGCCAGCATTTCACTCGCATTTGTGAATAAAATAGTCAAGTATGATCACATTTATATTAAAATAAATGCTGCAGTAGTTGTAAGTATTTTTTGCCGTTTTGTTTCATAGCTGGTAAAATAATCACACAAAGTCAAAGAACTATGAATCATATTGCCTTTTTCACCTCGC
Source organism: Salmo salar (assembly GCF_965601325.2). Classification (NCBI taxonomy): domain Eukaryota; kingdom Metazoa; phylum Chordata; class Actinopteri; order Salmoniformes; family Salmonidae; genus Salmo; species Salmo salar. Next base: position 80,672,971 of record NC_138291.1, on the reverse strand, counting down.
GCTGCAACACTGCCTGGCTGGGGGCTGTGTGCACGCAAAGAGTTGAGTGAAATACCTTTTTAGAAGCGCTGCGCCCAGGCATAAAAGTTGGTCTAATTTACTTGAAATGAAAGTCTACTGAAGTGAGACTTTGTCCTTGTGTTTCTTGGCTCTTTACTTTGTTTTGTTCAACTGCTAGGGAAGAGAAGACAATATGGAGCCAAATACCTGCCAAAAGGTTGTTAGGATTGTAAGAAAATCCATTTGTAAATTATTAGGATCGTAAGAAAAGCCTTGCGTGAAACATGAATGTAAACGTTACAATAGATCTGTAAACGTACAAACCCTATGTTACGACTATTAATGAATATTTACACGTTATTCTTACTTTACGTCTCCCTTTACTCTGTTATAGATATTTTTATGTGTACAAACTGTTGTCAGTAATGTGGCTTCTGCAAAGGACATGAACTGAACGTAGCTAGTCGAAGTTAGCTAGTCAATCAAGCAACTCTAGCCCAGACGTTAGTTTGCAGCTTCCGGTTTAATTTCCAAAATAAGTCTGGAGCTCGTTTTAGAACTGCATTCAATAACGGCGTTATACCAGTAGATGCCATATTATAGGCTTGGGCCTTCAACAAATGACTTCTGTGAGAATGATAAAGAAACAGAAGAGCCATGTCTAGAATAACCACCTGAGCTGCAAAATAGAAAGTAAATATGATTTAGGCTAGGCCTATTTTATTTATTTATATTTTTTATATTTTATTTCACCTTTATTTAACCAGGTAGGCCAGTTGAGAAAAAGTTCTCATTTACAACTGCAACCTGGCTAAGATAAAGCAAAGCAAAGCAGTGTGGCAAAAACACATGGGATAAACAAACGTACAGTCAATAACACAATAGAAAAAATCTATATACAGTGTGTGCAAATGTAGTAAGATTAGAGAGGTAAATCAATAAATAGGCCATAGTGGCGAAATGATGACAATTTAGCATTAACACTGGAGTGATAGATGTGCAGATGATGATGTTCAAGTTGAGATACTGGGGTGCAAAATAGCAAAAATAAGTTACAATATGGGGATGAGGTAGTTGGGTGGACTATTTTACAGATGGGCTGTGTACAGGTGCAATGATCGGTAAGCTTCTCTGACAGCTGATTCTTAAAGTTAGTGAGGGAGATGTAAGTCTCCAGCTTCAGTGATTTTTGCAATTCGTTCCAGTCATTGGCAGCAGAGAACTGGAAGGAAAAGCGGCCAAAGGAGGAGTTGGCTTTGGGGATGACCAGTGAAATATATCTGCTGAAGCGTGTGCTACGGGTGGGTGTTGCTATGGTGACCAGTGATCTAAGGCGGGGCTTTACCTAGCAAAGACATAGATGACCTGGAGCCAGTGGGTTTGGCGACGAATATGAAGCGAGGGCCAGCCAACGAGAGCATACAGGTCGCAGTGGTGGGTAGTGTATGTGGGGCTTTGGTGACAGACTACATCCAGTTTTCTGAGTAGAGTGTTGGAGACTATTTTGTAAATTACATTGCCGAAGTCAAGGATTGGTAGGATAGTCAGTTTTACGAGGGTATGTTTGGCAGCATGAGTGAAGGAGGCTTTGTTGCAAAATAGGAAGCCGATTCTAGATTTAATTTTGGATTGGAGATGCTTAATGTGGGTCTGGAAGGAGAGTTTACAGTCTAACCAGACACCTAGGTATTTGTAGTTGTCCACATATTCTAAGTCAGAACCGTCCAGAGTAGTGATGGTAGTCGGGCGGGCGGCTGCGGGCAGTGATCGGTTGAAGAGCATGCATTTAGTTTTACTTGCATTTAAGAGCAGTTGGAGGCCATGGAAGGAGTGTTGTATGGCATTGAAGCTCGTCTGGAGGTTTGTTAACACAGTGTCCAAAGAAGGGCCAGAAGTATACAGAATGGTGTTGTCTGCGTAGAGGTGGATCAGAGAATCACCAGCAGCAAGAGCAACATCATTGATGTATACAGAGAAGAGTCAGCCCGAGAATTGAACCCTGTGGCAACCCCAGAGACTGCCAGAGGTCCGGACAACAGGCCCTCCGATTTGACACACTGAACTCTATCTCAGAAGTAATTGGCGAGGCAGTCGTTTGAGAAACGAAGGCTGTTGAGTCTAATCCGCTATCTAAATATGCCATGCTGTTGTGTGTTTTTTAATGGCCATGTAATTGCTTAATTTATTTTTATAGCCGCGTGGGGCTATTGTGGTGATCATGTAACCTAATGAATCACACTTTTTCCAGTATTTGGGAGCACGGACTGTAGGCCTCATATTATGCATTTCGACTGTTATATTAATGAATTCCACTCTATATAGGCTTGTTAAAGCCATTTGCGTTGCACAACCCCATCACGCAGAGGCTATATCCATTTCAATAAATGAGACAAAACTAAATATTGATTAAGTCTTGGCTGTAACCTGTCCTGAGCGAAATAGCAAAGGGGTCCCAAATGGTCAAGACTATCTATAGCCTATTCTTATTGCGAGATCTTTTTTCCCTATCTGTCACTGCACGTGCACCTTCAACAATTTTTTCACATTTATTTAGAGGCCTGTGAACTAGTCTCTTAGTTTTTATTTTATTGAACCTTTATTTAACTAAGCATGTCAGTTAAGAACAAATTATTATTTACAATGACGGCCTACTCTATAATAAAAACAGTTAAACACAAATAGTTAAATGATTCCGCAAGACACCAGTACCCAAAATGATAGCCTAAATTGCAATGCCTACAAGTTGAAGGACAATTTTTTTTTTTTTGGATAGGCCTAAATTAAACATTTAATTATTAAACTGAATACACATGCATTTCAATAAACAAATGGATAAGACTGTTCTATTCTCTTTGATTTGGTTCCTATTGCAACTCAGACAAATGACTAAATGGATGACATACTGACTGAAGGATGAATTAAATGTACTAATATGTTGGAATGATGAGTTGCACGCATCATGCATGCTCTGCACTTTATTTGGCTAGTAGGCAAATAGGCCTACATTAGGGTAAAATTACTATGACTGCAGGACTCCAGAAGGTCATCTTCTGAGGCTGAGGGGTGCTTTCCTCAAGGCGTATTGTGCTGTGGTGCTGCATGGAGTTCACAAGCTCTTCAACTGGGCAGCAGTGTCGCAATGGGGGGAATGGCATATATGGAGACTACCTTCATTTCATTTACATTTACATTTACATTTAAGTCATTTAGCAGACGCTCTTATCCAGAGCGACTTACAAAATGGTGCATTCACCTTATGATATCCAGTGGAACAACCACTTTACAATAGTGCATCTAAATCTTTTAAGGGGGGGGGGGGGGTTAGAAGGATTACTTTATCCTATCCTAGGTATTCCTTAAAGAGGTGGGGTTTCAGGTGTCTCCGGAAGGTGGTGATTGACTCCGCTGTCCTGGCGTCGTGAGGGAGCTTGTTCCACCATTGGGGTGCCAGAGCAGCGAACAGTTTTGACTGGGCTGAGCGGGAACTGTGCTTCCTCAGAGGTAGGGGGGCCAGCAGGCCAGTGGTGGATGAGCGCAGTGCCCTTGTTTGGGTGTAGGGCCTGATCAGAGCCTGAAGGTATGGAGGTGCCGTTCCCTTCACAGCTCCGTAGGCAATCACCATGGTCTTGTAGCGGATGCGAGCTTCAACTGGAAGCCAGTGGAGAGAGCGGAGGAGCGGGGTGACGTGAGAGAACTTGGGAAGGTTGAACACCAGACGGGCTGCGGCGTTCTGGATGAGTTGTAGGGGTTTAATGGCACAGGCAGGGAGCCCAGCCAACAGCGAGTTGCAGTAATCCAGACCGGAGATGACAAGTGCCTGGATTAGGACCTGCGCCGCTTCCTGTGTGAGGCAGGGTCGTACTCTGCGAATGTTGTAGAGCATGAACCTACAGGATCATTTCATGCATTTCATCATCATCATTTCAAAGTCCATATGTTCATGACCCGATTCATATAAATTATTTCAAATTCATATTATTAACTCCTACAGAATATGCTTTGGAAAGATTTTGAGTGATTAAATAAATATCAAAATATTGAGTTGCAAAGACTCCAGTGGTCATACATAATTCATAGATTCACCAAACATCTTATTATTCTGTGTTTCATTATTCCTGATATATACAACTGGTTAGGATTTCAGACAGCCCAGAGAATGGGATGGTGCAATATTGAATTAGTCATATTTTGATGATGGGGATGTCCACTTCACCCAGCGACATGCCCATGCTGTGGAGATACACCTAGCGGACTGAAACTTAACTGTTGTAGCACTAGCTGTATTATGCCTATCTACACTTGTACTGGCAAACAAATCCATTACCGTAGCTACCTAAATGTGAAGTACACTCAATAGGAGTAATAGAGAATGGAGACTTTTAACTTGAAAACGTGCAGAATACTTTTTTACCGTTTCCCTGACTTCCATTTTTATTTTTATTTTTTTTAATACTGCGTTATGCTTGTTTGAGTAGCACTCCTAACAGACAGTTTGGTGTATGTTTTTTGTTGTTGTTGGTGAGATGAAACTGCCAAAACTCTGAAAGGTATTATTGTACATCAGAATTGCAACACAAGATTTGTTCAAGCCTAAAAGTCTAATCTTTACATGGTGTTTGTATGTTCACAGATTAAATGTCACATTTACATTCATGTTTCACGCATGGCTTTTCTTACGATCCTAACAATACATACGTTCAAGCTTTTGCCAGCTATCTGGCTCCATAAGACAACACTTCTACTAACAAGGCTCAATCTCACAGGCACAAACATGACTGGAGTCTCACTATCACGATAACCTCCCGCCCTTAAAGGGGCAGGTGAAAATGTTTGTCTTATCTGTGATATTTTGGTTAAAAGACTCGGGTCACAAAAATGTAATTATTCAATATACCACATTAGAAATAAATGTATTGTTTTAGAAACATTACAAGTCATGTGCATCTTTTTTGTGGTCTGTTGGTGTAATTTTAGCAGCAAAAATAAAACATCTGACTGGCTGGTGGAACAAAAATGAAATGTTATGACCTGGTGAGTGTCTGGGTTTGTTTTCATGCACAATCTTTCACTTGAGAAATACTACAGATGATCCATTATATAGACCAGATACTCTAGTGGCCGTTATAAAAATGAAAAGATGTCTTCAAAAATGGAAGGCAGTCGGGAGGGGGCAAGATCAGGTGGGACCATTCTAGCCAATGAGAGGGCAGATGAACAATCCGATTTTGGGCCCAGTTATCCCTCGCTTTGACTCTTCCTCTCTAGAAAAACTGCTCCAACGCTAGGGCATTTTTTGCTTGATTTTCAAGCGAAGGTCTTTTAAGGGTGGGACTATTTGAGCACACTCTTTCGGTTCGCCTAGTCGAAGCCAGCCGACCCGAAATATGGGTAAGCCTTAAGAAGATTTATTGATGTGTCCCAATACTCCTATTCCACAGCACTGCAATGGCAATTGACTGGCTTGGATTTGGCTATGCTGCAGCCATAGCCCTGGGGGGATTCATGGGGTACAAGAAAAAAGGTAGGAGTTTCCAGTCAAGCAGTTCAAACTACACAAAGCAACATGAATTTGTCTGTCATTGTCTCATTGACCCTGTTAACAAGATGATGGAAAGTAATAGCTATTTTTGTATTTTTTTACTACAGGTAGTGTCATGTCACTGATAGCTGGGATATTGTTTGGCAGCATGGCCGCCTATGGGGCCTTAATGATTTCATATGACCCAACCAAGACTTTCTACTCCCTCGGTAAGTATGCCTGCTTTGCTGGGATGTGTATGTGTTGGTCACCAGAAACCTGAATGAAATATAATTTATTATTTTAGGCCTTGACATGTCTTTAAATAGCATTTCATAAATGCATAAATCTTTATTTTCTCAGTTGCCTCAGGAGCGCTGACAATAGTGATGGGAATGAGATTCAAGAAATCTGGGAAAATAATGCCAGCTGGCATCATGGCAGGACTAAGGTGAGAATCACCAAATGTGCACTATACTCAGTATTGGTTACATTTAACTCCTTTTCATTGTATTTTGATGTTTGTTACAATTGACCCTGTTGGAATGTTTCAAATTAAATAATTAACGTGCACAATCAATATGAAGTTATCATATCTGGTTTCTTTATTCAGTTTGCTGATGGTCCTGCGACTTCTCTTCATGGGCGTGATTGTAATGTGATTTGAACAACACAACTGTGTCTAAAGTGAGACTGAATATCACTGCAAGGGATGAAGTTCCATTTGCACATTGTGCTTGCCTATGTATTGTTTTTGTAATGATTTGTTCAATGAATATGGGAACAGAAATGCAGTAACATTTACTACTTGATCTGAATAAATGTTATAGCACTGAAGAAGGTATACTTACATACTTAGTTTGACAATCATGTTTAGCTGCCTCACTGTAAATAACATAACTGTTTGATATAAATGATGGAATAGCTCAACAGACATATGTAGTGTTTAATTACAGCTGATATTTTGTTTAACAGCCTTTTTTGTTATTTGTGTGTATTATTGAACAATTTGGTCCTTACATGTTACAAGAAATGACAATCTGGAATAATGTATATCTAATATTATTATATTCACTTCAACTCTTTACATTTTTTAGATAAGCATCAGTGCTTGAAGTTGAACACCTCATACACAGTCTTTACATATAAGTCATCTGGTTGAGGCTTTCTCTTGCTGCCTGGCTGCAGGAACTTCTGAATGGCTGGCAGGCTTTTCATCCTCCCTTGAAAACCCTGAAAAAACCATTTGCACCCAATCAAGAATTAATCAAATGAAGTATATATGGATCTTTTGACCTTTCTTTCAAATATGCTGCTGACTATGTCCTAATTATCTCTCCTTCCTCCCAAAGTGTGCCTTGGTTCACTTCCCTTAACAGATTTGAAAGGAAATGACAGTCAAATAAATATGCCTCCACCAATCCAATGCTTTTAGAATTATGGGAAGTAGTGAACAAGGGCATACTTGAGAGATTATTGGGACACACCCAGGGTGTTGCAGCAGTACAGTACATGTAAAAAATAGACAGGGTGTTGTACCAGTACGGCCATACTTATGTTTATCTGTATGAAAATGTGCAGCAGGTATGCAATATTCATATGCTGTTTGGGTTATGTGAACCTGTAACATGTTTTGATGAGATGCACTTAAAATGTATCAAGATTTGTCTCAACTTATTTTGCCAAGAACAAAATACATTTGTAATAAACTTTACCTTAACAACAGGGAATTTGGAGAGAATTGTAGGAAATTTCTCCTCCAACATCAAGGTGATTTCAAGTAGCTGGACATCAGCACAGCTCAACTGATCACCCACCAGGTACTGGGAGCTAGCAAGAGCCTGTAAGAAATCAGCGCACACCCTCACATTAGACATTACATAAACTTGTACAGACGTGCCAACCTTTCACTTAGCAGACATGGTATTTCGCAATGACAATAAAACTGCTTAGATTCAGGTTACTTTAGTGAGCTCTACCCTTCCCAGCCGGCCAAGGCCCAAAGCATACAGTACCTTTTCGAACACGGGAATGTAGCGGCTTGTAGCTTTCCTCTCAATGTCCTCCAGTTTAGTTTTCTTGGCATCAGGTGAAATGAATGGCAACATCATTATCATTTCCATCAAGTCCCTCACACCTTCAGAATACATGTCAATCCTAAAGGTAAATGAAAACCAAACCCTTAGCAGAATTCCCCCCTTTTGTACAAACAGCTACCATTATGCCTCTAATACAGCCAAACAAGCAAATAAAAGTTATGACATTAAAATTCATACATACATGACTCGTTCTTTTAGGTCATTCCCGTAAAGATTGTATTTCCCTGCTATGTAGCTTAGGATAGCCTTGGTTTGAACCAGCTTCATTCCATCAATTTCCACCAATGGAACTTGCTCAAACATGAGTGCTCCATCTGGGGGGAAAAAAAGGTCCAACAATTAAACACCCTTCAACACAATGAGCATGTTATCAGAGTTATTAACACCGTGAACAAACTTACCACTCAACAGCTTTACATATTCGTCGTGCTTTGTCAGATTCACTTCATCAAACTATGGATATAAAATATATATTTTCAGAACGACATCAGTTTAGTGATCCATCTGTGTGCATCGCCTGTAGGCCTGTCCACTATTTCACTTAGGGTAGGTCTACTTGAAAATGCAAGTCCTGTAAACAGCCCACAGCCACATTTTTTTTGTATTTGTTCAGCCTACTTACCTCAACTCCAGCAACTGTTAAAAGCCATCGAATTGACTCCATTTTCCCCCTCCCATTGAAATAAGTCAACACCACTTTTCCAGACATGGTGAAATTGAAGTTTACTGCAGGAAGGAAACAACCACACTCCATTACACTTTCATGTGCAAATGCAGTAATGTTGTGTTTGATACATTGCATTATATTTAGTGTATGCAGGCAAATCCCTGTCTGTTTGTTAAAAGTAATGACAGTGTCAAATAAATTACAGTGCATTTTAATCAGACTACTCAAACTATTTTTTAAACGTAACCTTTATTTAACTAGGCAAGTCAGTTAAGAACAAATTCTTATTTACAATGATGGCCTATACAGGCCAAACCCAGACAACGCTGGGCCAATTGTGCGTCGCCCTATGGGACTCCCAATCACAGCCGGTTGTTATACAGCCTCCTCAACTAGAACCACATATGAAAATAAAGCTGAAAAAAACCCTACAAAACATACGGTTGTCTGTTTAATTATCAACCTACAATTTTAAGATAAGTTTAAGAAATACTGACCTTGTGTGTCGGAGAGAAGTATATACCTGTGTGAACACCAAAAAAGTTAACTTGCAAAGTTATGTAACGCCACACCTTTGGAACTCCTTCCGGACAATCTCAGGGCTGTTCAGACTGTTGGAGGTTTTAAACCTTTCCGCTTAGACTTTGATATGGTTATATACTGTATTTGCTTTGTTTTTAAAAAAAACAATTTTTACATTTTTACTTTTATTTTTTGAACTTTGAGATTATTCTTGTATAATAAAAAGCGCTTTACAAATGTCATAAATTATTATTAATGACGTAGCAGGCGGGGGGTGGGGACATCTCTTCTGCACTGTTCAACAAATCCAGTAAATGTGGAGGAGGAGTTAAGATGGAGTGTCGCCTTGTTAATGGTCGTCACTAGTTACAACAGCCACAAAGTCTTAAACCCTGCCTATTTCTACAATTTCCCTTATTAAAATCAGATTTTAAAGCTCAACCACACTGCTAATCTTATACCTAACCATAATTTAAGAAAGTTCATCTGTGTCATTTACAGTGGGACAAATGAAGCATAGTGGGCAGAACAGGAAAGGAGGTGTGCAAAGCCAAGCACGAGCTAGCGAGTGCCTGTTGGCACCTTGTTCTGAAGTGCGCGTGTGAACAAACTCCATTCGACCTTGCACTCTTTCTAAACAATGCATTTTTTTGTAACTTTGGCAATGCGTTAAGTCTGTTACGAACACAGCTCACAGATTCTAGTTTTGGGAACAGAAAAATGTATTAAGATCAATGTTTCATCAATGACAACATTTGCAGAATGTCAGCCCAGTTTACTTCCATCCTCTTCCACTTCCTCTCACTACATTTGGTGGTGAGAACGTTCAAAACGGATGCTTCAGCTTTATAGCCCCTGTGACATGTCTGGGTTACCCCTTTTGTCTGTGGTACAGTATGAAAATAGTCAGAAACTGTTCCTACAATGGAAATCCATGATCACACTTGTAAGCTTTGGGCGCATTCACTGGATACCTTTTGTCAAGTCGGTGACCATCGTTGCTCACTGCCTTTCAAAATGTGTTGTGTTATGGGTATAGAAATTGTCCTACATGTCTACTGCATGAACTTTTGACTGCAAGTTTCTGCAGTTGCTTTTCACCAACTTCATTCTGCAGCATAGCTGCGGGATGTAGAGGTGCAGCACCCCTACAAAAACATTGAACAAATAAATATTGTAATGACCTGGCTAGATCATAAAGGAACAATTGTCCAGGCAGAGGATTGAGTTTACGAATTCACGGTTTATTAACCCAACTCCACACAGGCTACTGTTTGGCCATAGCCCACGTCAAATAAATGAAGGATACCCGTATAAAACAACCGTGACCATCTCTTGTGAAGACCAGACATAAGAGAGAGAACAATGGCTAAACATGGCCTTAAACTTGCGATGCTCCACCCCCCCTTCCAACCTCCCCTCTCTCCGCCGCTCTACCAACCACCAGGATGCCCAGCACAAGAACATTCCAGGCATTCCCGTGGTTGGCAGATAGCAGGTTGCCTGGCATGTCGGACCCCACTGTCTGTGGTGTCAAACGGCCTAGTTACTCCCACCCTCTCCATGGGAGCCCCCATTGGGAACTGTTGGAGCTGAGCATGAGAACGGCCTGGATGGCACTTTCTCGCTGTGCAGTTGTCACAGCAGTGGGAAAAAGTCCTCCACATCCCTCTTTTGCTGGCCCCAGTAAAAGCCCAGACGGAGGTGGCAGAGGGTTTTTGTGACCCCAAAGTGTCCGGTCCCCACCCCCCCATGAGTGCTCTGGAGCACAGCCTCCCGCAGTGCTTTTGGGACCACCACCTGCCACCTATCCTCTCCTGTAGCTGGCTCCTTCCATGCCCGCTGTGGCACGCCATCAGCCAGCCGCAGTCTCTCAAACTTTGACCATAACCTTTTGGTCACGAGTGAGAGAGCTGCCACCTCTTTCCATGGTGGTCTCAGCTTCGCCTCTACCCACTGTAGCACAGGCTGTAGGTCTGTGTCCTGTCCCTAGTGCTGCCACCATTCAGCCATGTCGACAGTCTGCAGCTCACAGCAGACAGGCCCGCTCGCCCGACACACTGTGGCACAGACCCCCTCCTTCCCACACAGCTCTCTCTGCAGTACAGGGCCGACGGGACATGGCTTCGGCGTTGGAGTGGCGTGCCCCTGCCCTGTGCACCATTGTGAAGTCGTACGGCTGAAGCTCCTCCAACCAGCAAGCAACCTGCCCCTCTGGCTCTTTGAAAGACATGAGCCACTGGAGAGCAGAGTGGTCAGTCCTTACAGTAAAGGGCAGGTCACCCAGGTAGTACTTGAAGTGTTTGATGGAAGCCACAACAGCCAGGAGCTCCCAACAGGTGACACAGTAGCGGCGCTCATGTTTGTTGAATGTTTTGCTGAAGTACGCCATCACTCTCTCCCCCTCTGGCCCCACCTGGGCCAGCATCCCACCCATGCCCACATTGCTCACGTCTGTGTCCAGGATAAAGGACAAGGTGAGGTCAGGGGGGGCAAGCACAGGGGCCACGATCAGTGCACGTATGAGGGTGTTGAAGGCCTCCTCGCACTCCACTGTCCAAATGAAGACCTTGTCCTTTGGCAGCAGGTGGTTCAGGGGAGCAGCGATGCTTGAGAAGCCCCGTACAAACCTCCTGTAGTACGAGGCCAGGCCCAGGAAACTCTTCAGCTGATGCTGGTCGGTGGAGGTGGGCCAGTCTCGGACAACACCCACTTTGTCCTCCATGGTTCTGATACCCTCCTTCCCCACTTGGTGGCCCAAGAAGGACACCTCTTTCCTCATGAAGTGGCACTTCTCGGGTTGGAGCTTCAGGCCTGCGGCAGCCACCCTCTCCAGCACACGCCGTAGCGCCCCCGGGGCTGACTAGAAGGAGCTGCCATGGGCCAGGATGTCGTCGAGGTATCCCAGACACTCCTGTCGGTGAATGCCATCCAGCACCCTGTCCATCAAACGCTCAAAAGTAGCTGGAGCATTGCACAGGCCGAAGCACAGGACCTTGAACTGCCAGTGTCCTCTGTTAGTGGAGAACGCAGTTTTTGCTCTGGCCTCTGGGGAGAGGGGCACCTGCCAGTAGCCACTGCAGAGGTCTAGCGAGGAGAACCAGGAGGACCCCCTAACCAGGTCCAGTGACTCATCGATACGTGGTATGCGGTCTGAGTCCTTCCTGGTTACCTCATTCAGCTGCATGTAGTCAGCACAGAACCTCAGCTTTCCCCCTTCTTAGGAACCATGACGACTGGTGCCGCCTAGGGGCTGTCTGAGGGCTCGATGAAGTCTGCCCGCTGCATCTCCAACACAGCCTTGTCTGCCGCCTCCTGGCGTGCCAGCAGGATACAGTGGGGATGCATCTTGATGTGCATATCTCCCTCACTGCAGACAGTGTCCTCCACTCTCCCATCTGGGGTAGCTAGGCTGCGGGGCACACGGCCCGGGCTCACGGTGGGATGTATCGTGGAGGTAGCTGGGGGAATGTAACACACAGCCGTAGGTGATAGAAGGGCTGGTAAAAAGTCACGCACCGATGTGGGGGAGGGAGGGCAGCCATGAGTCTCTGCTGCTTTAACTGTTGGAGTAAGGGGGTAGTTGGGTTGTGTGAATGTGAATTGGGAGGGCCATGATGACTGCCGGCCCTCCCTGGAAGCTCAGTGTGCCCCTATTTAGGTCTAACTGGCAGCCTGTGCTCCTAAGAAAGTCCAACCCCAGGATACCATGGTCCTGCACAGCTGCCACCCACACAGGATGACGTACAGTCCTGCCCCCTACTATCAGTCATTATTCCCTTCCCTTTCATGGGTGCCAGCTCACCTGTGACTGTGCGGAGCTACACAACTGTGGGCTCAAACCTGGCACAATATCCGGCCTCACCAGGGTTACTGTGGACCCAGTGTCCACCAGGGCAGAGCAGGGCACCCACTCCACAGTGACACGGACATGACAAAAGTCCCCAACACAGGTTCGGCCCACCACAACAACAGGCTCCATCTGCTTGCACTCGTCTGCTTCTGGGGTAAGTGGAGCCTTGCTCCCCCGTCTGTGCCGGTGGGCTCCTCCTGGCGATGGTGGTGGTTGGGAAAGAGAGCCAGGGGTCCGGACTGCTCCGCCTATGCGGACCCCGAGCCGTTTCCCTGAACTCTGGGGGACCTAGGGAAATCCCAGCGCAGATGGGACCAGGGCAAATCTGACCACGACTCCATTTTGTTGCTCCCAGCCTATAGACAGAAACTAAAACAGGAAACGCTCGTGCTCAGGTCTGTTCAACGCTGGTTCGACCAATCTGATTCCACGCTTCCAAGATTGCTTCGATCACGTGGACTGGGATATGTTCCGGATAGCGTCGAACAACAACATTAATGTATACGCTGATTCGGTGAGCGAGTTTATTAGCAAGTGCATCGGTGATGTTGTACCAACAGCAACTTCGCCAACCAGAAACCGTGGATTGATGGCAGCATTCGCGCAAAACTGAAAGCTCGAACCACTGCTTTTAATCAGGGCAAGGCGACCGGAAACATGACCGAATACAAACAGTGTAGCTATTCCCTCCGCAAGGCAATCAAACATGCTGAGCGCCAGTATAGAGACAAAGTAGAGTCGCAATTCAACAGCTCAGACACGAGAGGAATGTGGCAGGGTCTACAGTCAATCACGGACTACCAAAAGAAAACCAGCCCCGTCGTGGACCCCGATGTCTTGCTCCCAGACAAACTAAACAACTCCTTCGCTTGCTTTGAGGACAATACAGTGCCACTGACACGGCCCGCTACCAAAACCTGCGGACTCTCCTTCACCACAGCCAACGTGAGTAAAACATTTAAACATGTTAACCCTCGGCAAGGCTGCCAGCCCAGACGGCATCCCTAGCCACGTCCTCAGAGCATGCGCAGACCAGCTGGCTGGTGTGTTTACGGACATATTCAATCAATCCCTATCCCAGTCTGCTGTTCCCACATGCTTCAAAAGGGCCACCATTGTTCCTGTTCCCAAGAAAGCTAAGGTAACTGAGCTAAACGACTATCGCCCCGTAGCACTCACTTCCGTCATCATGAAGTGCTTTGAGAGACTAGTCAAGGATCATATCACCTCCACCTTACCTGACACCCTAGACCCACTCCAATTTGCTTACCGCCCCAATAGGTCTACAGACGAAGCAATCACAATCACACTGCCCTAACCCATCTGGACAAGAGGAATACCTATGTAAGAATGCTGTTCATCGACTACAGCTCAGCATTTAACACCCTGGGTCTCGACCCCACCCTGTGTAACTGGGTCCTGGACTTTCTGACGGGCCACCCCCAGGTGGTGAGGGTAGGAAACAACATCTCCACCCCGCTGATCCTCAACACTGGGGCTCCACAAGGGTGCGTTCTCAGCCCTCTCCTGTACTCCCTGTTCACCCATGACTGCGTGGCCATGCATGCCTCGAACTCAATCATCAAGTTTGCAGATGACACTACAGTGGTAGGCTTGATTACCAACAACGACGAGACGGCCTACAGGGAGGAGGTGAGGGCCCTCGGAGTGTGGTGTCAGGAAAACAACCTCACACTCAACGTCAACAAAACAAAGGAGATGATCGTGGACTTAAGGAAACAGCAGAGGGAGCACCTCCCTATCCACATCGACGGGACAGTAGTGGAGAAGTTTTAAGTTCCTCGGCGTACACATCACGGACAAACTGAAATGGTCCACCCACACAGACAGCGTGGTGAAGAAGGTGCAACAGCGCCTCTTCAACCTCAGGAGACTGAAGAAATTTGGCTTGTTACCAAAAACACTTTTACAGATGCACAATCGAGAGCATCCTGTCGGGCTGTATCACCGCCTGGTACGGCAACTGCTCCGCCCACAACCGCAAGGCTCTCCAGAGGGTAGTGAGGTCTGCACAACGCATCACCGGGGGCAAACTACCTGCCCTCCAGGACACCTACACCACCCGATGTAACAGGAAGGGCAAAAAGATCATCAAGGACAACAACCACCTGAGCCACTGCCTGTTCACCCCGCTATCATCCAGAAGACGAGGTCAGTACAGGTGCATCAAAGTGGGGACCGAGAGACTGAAAAACAGCTTTTATCTCAAGGCCATCAGACTGTTAAACTGCCATCACTAACATTGAGTGGCTGCTGCCAACATACTGGCTCAAATCTCTAGCCACATTAATTATTAAAAATTGGATGTAATAAATGTATCACTAGTCACTTTAAACAATGCCACTTTATATAATGTTTACATACCCTACATTACTCATCTCATATGTATATACAGTACTGTATACCATTACTGCATGTTGCCTATGCCGTTCGGCCATCGCTCATCCATAAATGTATATGTACATATTCTTGTTCATTCCTTTACACTTGTGTGTATAAGGTAGTTCTTGTGAAATTGTTAGATTACTTGTTAGATATTACTGCATGGTCGGAACTAGAAGCACAAGCATTTCACTACACTCGCATTAACATCTGTTAACCATGACCAATAAAATTTGATTTGATTTGGCTTGTGTTGAGTGCCACCTGTAGCGACACAGCACGAATGAGGTCATTCATTTCAGCCACCCATGCAGGCTTTTCCGGCTCTGGGCTGCTCTGCCCCCTAGCCCGCACAATGGGTGTGTCTCCCTGCACCCCCACCGAAGCCCCAGCCCACACGAGCTCACTCTCCAAAGCCATCTCTAAGGCTATCTGCAATGCCTCAGGATGAGCCAGCTGGGTCTTTAAGCGCAGCTCGATAGGAGAGAGCTCCTGTATGAACTGGTCCCTTGCTAGCTTGCTCTGCTCGAAGGGGTGCATGTGTGCATAGTTTATATTTATATTAATGAAATCTCAATCATAAATGTTAGAAACGTACATTTTTTCCCGTACAAGCAGACATTCCGACGTAGCCACCTTGAACTATAGTGTAGCCTACGCTAGTGTATTTCGTGTTATTCTAATGGCCTAGAAAACATGATGCCCAATCTATAGGTAATCTATCTTTCCCTCATCACCTCATGGCATGGTATGTTATCTTATCTCGCTGTATACAGATCTAAATGTTGTTAGCTAATCACAGACTGTGTTGTTGCCAGTAGCATCAGACAACCAATAAGAGTTGTGTCCACGGCTTTCAGAGGAGTTCATATGCGTTATTCGGGTTCCTTGGGATGTACATTCAGTCGAATTGAGCAGTTCATAGACTTTCCCAGAGGGTCCGTGCTATTCGGGATCCTTGGGATGTCCCTACCTCTATCAAGTAAAAATGTGAAATGCTTACGTTTAGTGTTAGTTTAGAGTAAGGACGTCCCAAGGAATCCCGATTGCAGTGACTGTTCATAGACTGAGAGACTGGCACGGTATTTGAGAGCTCGGCGGCGACACAGACAAGCGGCAGAAGCGATTTTCGAGTGTCTGCCCCAGATAGTTTCCTTAGAGACGATGAAAAGAATGACCAAGATGTACTTGATCCAATTGAGGAGTAAGTAGGCTATATTTAAGTAGTGATATCGTTTGGAAATATTTAGGCCTACTGTGTAAAGGCATATTTTGTTTATTTGAATTTTTTTGGGTTGATAACGAGTTGATAACATATTGTCGAAAGCACGTTGGCGATATTATTTACTGTGTCGATAGCGGAGTAGGCTAGTGTACAATAACGTAATTTGATTTGCTAGTATTATTTATTTAATGGATGAATTAAAATGTAAATGAAAATATACACATGTGGTGCTATAGGATATACATATTTTACATTGTAATACATTACCCCTACATGCCATTGTGCTATAGGATATATATATATATACGTGCATATTTTACATTGTAATACACTACCCCTACATGCCATTGTGCTATAGGATATATACACTGCTCAAAAAAATAAAGGGAACACTTAAACAACACAATGTAACTCCAAGTCAATCACACTTCTGTGAAATCAAACTGTCCACTTAGGAAGCAACACTGATTGACAATACATTTCACATGCTGTTGTGCAAATGGAATAGACAACAGGTGGAAATTATAGGCAATTAGCAAGACACCCCCAATAAAGGAGTGGTTCTGCAGGTAGGGACCACAGACCACTTCTCAGTTCCTATGCTTCCTGGCTGATGTTTTGGTCACTTTTGAATGCTGGCGGTGCTTTCACTCTAGTGGTAGCATGAGATGGAGTCTACAACCCACACAAGTGGCTCAGGTAGTGCAGCTCATCCAGGATGGCACATCAATGCGAGCTGTGGCAAGAAGGTTTGCTGTGTCTGTCAGCGTAGTGTCCAGAGCATGGAGGCGCTACCAGGAGACAGGCCAGTACATCAGGAGACGTGGAGGAGGTCGTAGGAGGGCAACAACCCAGCAGCAGGACCGCTACCTCCGCCTTTGTGCAAGGAGGAGCAGGAGGAGCACTGCCAGAGCCCTGCAGAATGACCTCCAGCAGGCCACAAATGTGCATGTGTCTGCTCAAACGGTCAGAAACAGACTCCATGAGGGTGGTATGAGGGTCCAACACCGTGCAGGACGTTTGGCATTTGCCAGAGAACACCAAGATTGGCAAATTCGCCACTGGCGCCCTGTGCTCTTCACAGATGAAAGCAGGTTCACACTGAGCACGTGACAGACGTGACAGAGTCTGGAGACGCCGTGGAGAACGTTCTGCTGCCTGCAACATCCTCCAGCATGACCGGTTTGGCGGTGGGTCAGTCATGGTGTGGGGTGGCATTTCTTTGGGGGGCCGCACAGCCCTCCATGTGCTCGCCAGAGGTAGCCTGACAGCCATTGGGTACCGAGATGAGATCCTCAGACTCCTTGTGAGACCATATGCTGGTGCGGTTGGCCCTGGGTTCCTCCTAATGCAAGACAATGCTAGACCTCATGTGGCTGGAGTGTGTCAGCAGTTCCTGCAAGAGGAAGGCATTGATGCTATGGACTGGCCAGCCCGTTCCCCAGACCTGAATCCAATTGAGCACATCTGGGACATCATGTCTCGCTCCATCCACCAACGCCACGTTGCACCACAGACTGTCCAGGAGTTGGTGGATGCTTTAGTCCAGGTCTGGGAGGAGATCCCTCAGGAGACCATCCGCCACCTCATCAGGAGCATGCCCAGGCGTTGTAGGGAGGTCATACAGGCACGTGGAGGCCACACACACTACTGAGTTTCATTTTGACTTGTTTTAAGGACATTACATCAAAGTTGGATCAGCCTGTAGTGTGGTTTTCCACTTTAATTTTGACTGTGACTCCAAATCCAGACCTCCATGGGTTAATAAATTGGATTTCCATTGATTATTTTTGTGTGATTTTGTTGTCAGCACATTCAACTATGTAAAGAAAAAAGTATTTAATAAGATTATTTCTTTCATTCAAATCTCGGATGTGTTGTTTAAGTGTTCCCTTTATTTTTTTGAGCAGTATATATATACGTGCATATTTTACTTTATAATACATTACCCCTACATGCCATTGTGTGCTGGAGCTATGGGTGTATTTTTCCACTGGCACTAGGCCTACACATTCACACTCGAACTGAATTGAATGGGGGATGCATAAATACTTTTCACTGAAGAAGGGAAACAAGGTACAACATGCAACTTCGATGGAAGACCTAAAATCATGCCTGACAAAATCACAACGGTATCCTAATATAGTGTGGATACAGTAGTAGCCTATTCTACAACAATGTAACAATGTGCTAGTATTATTTATCTAATTGATCAATTAAAATGGAAATGTGGATGGGTACACTACTTCATTCAATGATTACGGTATTGTACAAGGTAGATACAGGAGTAGTCTACAATAATAATGTAATTGAATGTGCTATAGTATCATTTATTTAATTGATGAATACAATTGTAAATGGGGATGGGTAGACTACTTCATTCAGTGAATACTGAATGTATTGATACCCCTGGAGTATGTTAATGACTGCTTTTCAGCTGTTAAACTATGGCAATGTCAAACTAATTTCTAAATCTCTTTCTTTTAGTCAAGATGTGATGAGACAGAGCAACCAATCAACTTCACTGCAGCTGCTCAAACCACCACCCTCACTTTTCTCCCTCCGTAAGTAACCACAGCCTCTTCTCCTGTTCAAAATGGTGGTGCTATTTTGTGTGTTATCTTGAATACCAGGCAGATGTTTGAGTATAGAATAAAATGGTGTTAAAAAAAAAGTACACTCTTTGAGAAAGGGGTTCCAACAGGTTCTTTGGCTGTCACCAAATGATAACTTTTTGGTTCCAGGTAGAAGTATTTTTGGTTCCATGTAGAACCCTCTGTGGAATGGAGCCCAAACGGGTTCTACTAAGACACAGAAGGGGTTCTACCTGGAACCAAAAAGGGTTATCCTATGGGGATAGCAGAAGAATCCTGGTAGTTTGTTGATAGCACCTTTTTATCTGATTGTAGGCCTATATTGCACTGGTGGTTTTCTGTAAAAAATACAATTAATTGGTGGTGGTGAGTTAAGATAATCAGAAATACTGTGAAACATCCCCACTTTTAGCACACATTTGCACAGTAACCTTTTATGTGTGCTGAGGCATTTCTGATCACTCAACATTGACAGGACCAACAAAAAAGACATGCTTGGGGCTGCATCTCAGTGCTAGAGGTGTCACTACAGACCCTGGTAGTGATTGGGAGTCCCATAGGGCAGCGCACAATTGGCCCAGCGTCGTCCGGGTTAGGGTTTGGCCGGGGTGGGTCGTCATTGTAAATAAGAATTTGTTCTTAACTGACTTGCCTAGTTAAATAAAGGTCCAATTAAAAAAAGAAAAACATACAAACAAAAGATAACGTGTCTAACTTGAACCGTTATGCATTTATTAGGAGACTAGATACAAATAGCTAATCCTGGCTACCAATGTTCTAGCATTAATTTATTGAGGCAAGCAGATCAGAGATATCAAGGTGGTACTTAAGCATATGCCATGTGTATATGTGACACACACACATATGTATGGTCATATTTTGAATGTTTTATTTTGTTTATTTTGCCTCCCAGGTATTTGCATTTAATGTATGTATATAAATACTGCCGCTAGGGGAGCTGTGACGTCAATGGAGTGCGTTAGTGAGATCTTTCACATTTCTTCATTATGGAGAATGACTAGTTCTGAAAACTAACGTTTCTTCGTCTCATAATTTTATTCAATTATTTCAGGTATGTAATGTGCAAAAGTGCAATATGACTCAAAATATTGAGGTAACATGGTTAATTACATAGTCCATGAGTTTGATGATGTTTGAAGGCAACTGAAGGGAGTGTTAACCGAGTGAAAAACTGGTTGGTATTTTCTCCATTGTAAGTAATGGAGTTAGGCTAGCTTGCTAATGGTTTACGTGTAAGAGAAGGAATTAAGACGTCTGAACTTTTTGTACTTTTATTTTACAACGTTTTAGATCCAATTTGTTTTATTTTCTATGAACAAAAGCCTCAGTTTACGTAAGGTAATATATGTAAATGTGATGTCACGATAAAATATGTTAGTGTTAATATTTGTACAAAAATAGCGTTTAACAGTTCTCTAGCTTGATGCTAACCAAATTTAGCTTGGCTAAGTGCTAGTTAGCTCTAGCCTAGTTAGTTTTAGTCAATGTCAGCTTACATGTTAGTGGTTTATAATGTAATGGTTGTACCAATGTTTCGCATAGGCGTCCAGTAATTACGTTTTTTGAAATTGACACTGATAGTACAGTGAGTTGTAGATATATGGTGACTCCAGGTTTGGATGAACGGACCTTGACGGGTACCAGGAATTGTAGGACAACCAGAAGGTAATTATCTTTGCACACAACAGCAGCGTCCAGGCCTCCAGATTATTCACTTTATCGCCTGCTGTTCTGACGGGAGCCACAGCTGTTTACTGGGGTTGCCTATACTGTAGTATAACAAATGTGTGATTGACTTAGTGTTTTTCTATTGATATTTTTGTATAACGTACTTTGAGATCACTGATACTCCACCTGATGTGGTGGAAGTTGTCAAACCAGATCAGAACGCCTTCGAGGACCACCTTCATGCAAGGATGTGGAGGTTTTTGACCAGGTAAAAATGATTGTCCTCTGTTAATTTATTTTCTGGCCTTCCAAGATATATATATATATATAAGAGCTGTATTTGTAATAATATGAAATATAATTGCGTTTATTTCTATTATCAATCAAGGTGAGACTGAACATGGACAAGGCGCATGAGAAAAAGGAGAGTCACCAGAGGTGAATCAAGGGAACCAAATATTCGACATCTGGGCTATGACTTGGCTTGGAAGAAGGACGAAAGGAAGGTGAGACCTGGAAAAGCTTTGTGCTCTTTCGCTCCTAGCTGGGGTCAACATCCGTTAAGGTGAATCTAAAAATCTCAGATGATAACTATTTGCATTTGCCGCCTCATGGTGGGCGACATCATCACGCTGTCAGCAGTACCATCACTGGCCCAGAGATTTCTCCAAATAGTCAATCTCAAGGCTAACCACTGGGTCACGTTAAGTAACCGCCACTTCCAGGTAGGTAGTTAAGGTGTATGACTCCAGTGGTCATGACAACATCCTGGAGTTTCTCTCACAACTCATCTCTATCTTGTCCAGGGACCATCCCTTACCTCCCTCATCAACCCCTCTGACATAAAAAAAATTGACATGTATCCTTTCTTTTCTGTCTGCCATTAACATTATTGCATGTCTAATCAAACATTTAAATTAAATCATTCAATAACTGTATTTTTACATACATGATAATCCCTTGACCTGTGTGTTTGCTTGTTTAAATCTGTATCCTACCCTTTTCCCTTTACTCTGCTCCTGTTCTCCAGGACCTAGGGGTTCTGCCTAACACCCAGACATGGATCCACCTGATGTCCTCCATAACCAACCACCCTCTAACTTTTCATTACATCAGCTACTGTTATTGTCATTATCTGCTAAGAGCAATAAAACTATCATACTGGCCACATAATGTGAGATGCACAGATTAGCTAAAAACACTAGCACTTCAAACATTCAGAACAGAGGGCAGCAGCGCCTGGACTTTGCAGTTTCCCTCATCAAGTCCACCTTCCAAGACTGACTACTTGTTGAAAACAAGTGACAGGCAGAACCTCCCATCCACACAGTGCCCAACTCCTCTCTATTCCACACACCAGAATTCAGTATTTCAGTCTATGATTACCATGTGAGTGTACAAACATATCTGAAAATAAATTGACACGTACCAAAAATGTTTTACATTTATGTATTTAAATCTAAAATACTGCCAGATTGGTTTTCACAGCTGTTTCGTAAGGTTTTCATTATTGTAAATTGTAACGTATCCCTTGATGGTGTTTGTTAGTTCAACATTATTCATTGTTGTATCATAAGACATACAATAAATATATATTCAACCACAAGGGTGTACGAATGCGCTATGATTATTATTATTTTTTTCATCATAATAGAGGACTAATGTTATTTCAGTGTAGATAAGGGAAGGCCTGTTTAAAATGAAAATATCCCAGCCAGACAAGCCAGTGTATGAATAAAAGGTATTTGCATATGAATGGAGTGGGAATTAGCTGACTTTGGGATCTGTAAAGTAAGTAACAATGTGGGGGGGGGGCATTGAAATTATATTTTTTACCCTGATGCCTGTTTATTCATGAAAAGCAGAAGATGGTAAATAACTGCTTAGCCTATGCAAATTAATAGGAATGCATTTAGCCTAATTGGTAACAAATATGATGTGGGATCCTAGTACCGATTTTGTTTGTCAAATCCAGATTAAATATAGGTCTTCATGTGTATCAAATCTGTAGGCGATTGTGGGCAAAATCAATGTCAAACTGCTGAAATGTTTAGGCTTCATCATGACCTGTGGTTAAAACAGGCTGGGGTGTTTTCGGTTCCGTTTAGTCTGATTCAATGGGATTCTCCTGAGTAATAAATGTTTTTATCTGTTAAACTGTTTGGTCTATGTATAGACCTATAAAGATTCTAACATTTTGGTATTTTGCGGTAGGCATAGCTCTAAATTGCAGAGCATTTAATAAACCAACCACATTTTCCTGTGATGTTTGAACACGATCTTCGATAGCCTAGTAGACAGCAGAAATAATCATGTAGTTAATCATTGTTACAGCCTAGATCGCTTTATATCATCTGGACTGTTGATTTTTCTATGGCTAAGCAAACAAGTGGTAGCATATGCTTTTTGCCTGTCTCTATAACAAGGGTTAGGCCTATATCCTCACATACCCTCTCAATTCAAACCTTGCATTTAACCATAAACCATCTCCACAGAAATGTATAGCCTACGGATTGCGTTGTAACAGTGATTGTGTCTGTTAATCCGGTAAACTGGGAAGTGGGGAAAAAAACGGGGTTCAATCATGACATCAGGGATTTTCAGGTCAGATAAAGATGCCAGAGTTTCTGATTGGAATTCCGAGTTGGATGACCGTTTGAAACAAACAAAAAAATCACTGTCAGCAATTTTTTTTTAGAGTTCCCAGTTGTCTTGAACGCACTGAAGTTCGAAGTCAGAGATTGCCGACTTCCGAGTTGTTTTGAATGCGCCACTAGAGACGTAGGCTACCTCTTGTTTCTGAATAGGGCTACCTCCAACAAAGAAGCCCTTGTGCCTGTATTGATGTGAGAAATAGGCATATCTACACAGTAATGGTGGATGGCTACGATATCAACTAGCCTAATAGGTTTTGTATTGAGGTGATAGCCCTATTTTAACCAGGTAGGCCAGTTAACAAGTTCTCATTTACAACTGCGACCTGGCCAAGATAAAGCAAAGCAGAACGACAAAAACAACAACACAGAGTTACGCATGGCATGAGAGAAATTACAGTCAATAACACAATAGAAAAATCTATGTACAGTGTGTGCAAATGTAGTACAATTAGGGAGGTAAGGCAATAAATAGGCCATAGTGGCGAAATAATTACAATTTAGCATTAACACTGGGGTGATGCATGTGCAGATGATGATGTGCAAGTAAATCAACAAATTAAATAAATTAGATTACTCAGGCAATGAACATGTAGACGTTTGTAAGACATTCATGGTGAGATCTTTAATAATAAACTAAACAGATGTAACAGTGTAGGTTCCGTCCCTCTCTTCGCCCCAAACTGGGCTCGAACCAGGAACCCTTGCACACCTCAACAACTGACACCCACGAAGCATCGTTAACCATCGCGCCATAAAAGCCGCGGCCCTTGCTACGCAAGGGGAACAACCACTTCAGGTCTCAGAGCGAGTGACGTCACCGATTGGAACGCTATTAGCGCGCACCACCGCTAACTAACTAGTCATTTCACATTGGTTACACAGACACTTAAACTAAGTGGCGCGTAACACATGTAGACGTTTTAAAGGCGTTCATGGTAAGATCCTTCATAATAAACTTACACCAAACTGACACATGAGGCGAAGTGAACACAACGTGAATACTACGTCTACATAACGTGTACGTATCACTTGACGTGAACGCGTCGACAGTTTGACGCCTTAGCCTGTTAGGGCTAGGGGGCAGTATTGACACGGCCGGATAAAAAACGTACCGGATTTAATCTGGTTACTACTCCTGCCCAGTAACTAGAATATGCATATAATTATTGGCTTTGGATAGAAAACACCCTAAAGTTTCTAAAACTGTTTGAATGGTGTCTGTGAGTATAACAGAACTCATATGGCAGGCCAAAACCTGAGAAGATTCCATGCAGGAAGTGGCCTGTCTGACAAGTTGTGTTTCATCTTGGCTCTTTTTATTGAAGACTGAGGATCTTTGCAATAACGTGACACTTCCTACGGCTCCCATAGGCTCTCAGAGCCCGGGAAAAAGCTGAACGATATCGAGGCAGCCTCTGGCTGAAACACTTTATCGCGTTTGGCAAGTGGCCGATCAGAGTACTATGGGCTTAGGCGCGTGCCCGAGTCGACCAAATGCTTTATTTTCTTTCGTCTGTTTACCTAAACGCAGATTCCCGGTCGGAATATTATCGCTTTTTTATGAGAAAAATGGCATAAAAATTGATTTTAAACAGCGGTTGACATGCTTCGAAGTACGGTAATGGAATATTTAGACATTTTTTGTCACGAATTGCGCCATGCTCGTCACCCTTATTTACCCTTTCGGATAGTGTCTTGAACGCACGAACAAAATGCCGCTGTTTGGATATAACTGGATTATTTTGAACCAAACCAACATTTGTTATTGAAGTAGAAGTCCTGGGAGTGCATTCTGACGAAGACAGCAAAGGTAATAACATTTTTCTTATAGTAAATCTGACTTTTATGAGTGCTAAACTTGCTGGGTGTCTAAATAGCTAGCCCTGTGATGCCGGGCTATCTACTGAGAATATTGCAAAATGTGCTTTCACCGAAAAGCTATTTTAAAATCGGACATATCGAGTGCATAGAGGAGTTCTGTATCTATAATTCTTAAAATAATTGTTATGCTTTTTGTGAACGTTTATCGTGAGTAATTTAGTAAATTCACCGGCAGTGTTCGGTGGGAATGCTAGTCACATGCTAGTCACATGCTAATGTAAAAAGCTGGTTTTTAGCTGTGGTTTGGGTTTATGTGACATTATATGCTAGCTTGAAAAATGGGTGTCTGATTATTTCTGGCTGGGTACTCTGCTGACATAATCTAATGTTTTGCTTTCGTTATAAAGCCTTTTTGAAATCGGACAGTGTGGTTAGATTAACGAGAGTCTTGTCTTTAAAATGGTGTAAAATAGTCATATGTTTGAAAAATTGATGTTTTTGCATTTTTGAGGAATTTGAATAAAGCGCCACGGGAATACACTGGCTGTTGATTAGGTGGGACGCAGCCCATAGAGGTTAAAAACAACTTGTCTCCATTGACAGTCCATGTTAATTCATGGCGGTATTTTATAGCGCTAGGAAGACATTAGGTGACTCGGTGAGAGGTATCAGTAGCTTCACGAGGCTTAATTCTGGCAAGAATCATCCCCCATAGTCGACGAAGCACTCATGCCCATCATTCTAGCAGTCACCCTCAAGCGGTCTCTGCTCCGATGCCCTGGCAATCTCCTCGGCCAGATCCTCTGACGTCCATGCACACGCACCTCCTTGGCCATAATCGTCCCCTACCTCCACCTTCACTTTCGGATTCCCTCAGCATTTAACCCCATTCTCACGTACATTAGCTAACCACGGTAGTCAGCTAGCTAGCTGGCTAACTTTTATCTACGTTTTTACTTCAGACACCAATGTAATGACCTGGCTAGATTATAAATGAACACATTTCCAGGCAGAGGTTTGAGTTTACGAACTCACGGTTTATTAAGCCAAATCCACACAGGCTACTGTTTGGCCGTAGCCCACGCCAAATAAATGAAGGATACCTATATAAATCAAACGTGACCATCTCTTACCTGACGTAAGAGAGAAAACAATGGCTAAACAAGGTCAAGGTCTTAACTTGCAATTCTACATCCCCTTCCAAACCCCCCACGCCACTCCACCAACCGCCAGGATGTCCAGCATCAGAACATTCCAGGCATTCTCGTGATTGGCAGATAGCAGGTTGATTGGCAAGTCGGACCCCAAGAACACTGGGTACAACAGTGTAAGTACAACACAACCAACTGATAGCATAACACATAACTGTCTGTGCGGGTTGCTACAATATTAATGATACATGTAAAAAATTGAATCATTTGTTTTATTTTATTTTAAAAGTAGTGCACTGGGCTTTTACTAGTCCTGTATTAGGGACCTATTTAGGCGTCTGTAGCGCGGGTAAACATGCAGACGTGACCAAAGACATGACTAAAACCAGAGCCAACTCTGCAGCAATTCATGTATACAGTGGATATATAGGATATAAAAATGAATGTGATATTTGAGGCGCTCTCACTAATTGATTGTACAATGTACACACATATGATTTTAGTTTGTGAGTTTGTCAGGCATTCACTCATTGCAGTACAATGTAGAGAAAAACATGGAAATTCAAGAGGGTGCTACGAAATTAATGTCAAAACATAGTTTTCTTTGCTTTATGTCACTATCAATTACATATAATTAATGATTATTGTTCTCTACAATATTATAACATTAATATACTTGTACTTGACAGTGTTGATGAAATAAGAATGTTAATTTGCTGTGACCGTTGCTAGTTTAGACTGAGCCGCTCTTTGTTGTATCTCTTCCATATTTGGCGTTGTGAGGTGGTACCATTTGGAGGTGTTTATGTAGTTAGACAGATCAAAATAAACTTGATACCTTCCTCATTTTCACCTCCAGATCCTTGGCTTTCATTGCCTATATTGGCAATCAATCTACATTGAGAGTGGATGTTTCTATGGTGATTTAAAGGGAACGATTTAGAAATACACAATGAAAACAGGAACAGATTGTCTTCCTGGAGAGTGGATATTGAAATGTAGTCTCTTAGCATTGTAAATAAATATATATTTAGTTCTGTTGATGAAAGTTACTTGAGAAGGAGACCAAGTCAAGACGCTGGACCAGGTGGATTCAGTATATAGTAAGGCTGTTTATTATGAGACAAAGATATTTGGCTGAGCGTGCACGGACTCGTTCGTTTAGCTCTTAGGGAACTAGCAGAAGAGAGAGCCCCGAAAACATAGTGTGCGTTTTATTTATACAATGAAATAACAGTGTGTTGACGTAGGTTGAGTCTAGTGGGTCCGCTCTCCTGACTGGTCGATGAGTGGAGGAACGGTCCATTCTCCGGGAGTGTCGACTTCCCATTGGCCCTTGGCAGTGTCCTTTGTCCTCGGAGTCCAACACCCCCAAGTGTGTGTGTGTGTGTGTGTGTGTGTCTGCTAAGTCGTGTCTGGGTATGGGGTGTTGTTTTTTTACACCAGTGGTCAGTTCGTGTGGCTAGGGCGCTTCCTGTTTTGTCATGTTATGTGAGTGCTTAAGTCAGCCAATTGTCTCTGAGTGTGCTCGTGATTGGTATCAGTTGGTTGCCCAATATGTCTCTGGAGCCCTGCTGTGCACCGCTGCAAAGCATGTCGTGCAAATGCCCTCCTTATACATCACTAGGTAAAAAGTTAGATTATCTTTATTACAAATCCCCCTCTTCACGTCTGCAAGACGTGACAAAGAAAAAGGGGAACAAGCTGCAGCAAAGCGGGAGTGAAAACAAACAAACGGAAGTACACAAATTTGTCAGAGACAAATTTTGTGAGTCCCCCTCTTCACCCTTCATCTCAGCAGATATCTTGTCAAGTCTCAATAGGGATTAAAATCATTCCCATTACAAACCACCCGTTTTGCTAGATATTTCACATACATTATAACACATCTATTTTTATTGGATTCAGAAATTTCACACAAATTCAAACTAATTCATGCATCCCAATAGATGGTCTCATCTAACATGTGCTCCTCATATTTAAATGAATCCTCCACCTTGCTCGGCGGTAGGTACTTGTCGTCTCATTGATCTGAACTTTGACTCGGTCCGTAGCTCACCATCTGCTCCGTTATCCATCTCTCTAGAGTTCTGGTGATTAAACCTCTTGCACACGGGACCAAACAACAACCACACAACCCAAACACACTCACACAGGTGAAAGCAGCCCATAATACAGTTCTTGCAACACTTTTCCATTTCCCAAACATGAGCTGTGTTATCAAAAATGTACGTACAGCAATGAACCTAATCATTCTACCTACACCATCCTCTTTGCCCGTAATCTATCGAGAGTCAGTCTATTTTACCAGGTCATGAGGAGGTGGCGGATAATTGGTCAGAGAACCTCTTTACTGCATCCCCTGTTTCATTCATGAATCTCTGTTGATTAAAAGATGTCATTAATTCAATCCACATTATTATTTATTGTTAACCACCAAAATAATGTAGTGTTAAAGCCTTCACATATTTGATTCATAGCTTTGTATTCATCTGGAACTTCCCTGAGGATGCCAATAGCATCCCTCTAGACAAAGCTACTCCCATCCTGGTCAAAACTCCTCCTGTCCCTACTTTAGCCTCCTATAACTGGCCTCTGATGACTAACTCGAACTGGTTAGACCAATAACCCCAGGGCGCAATTCCTAACCACCCTTTGTGGTAATTTCTGTCGTATGCGTCCTTTGCTGGTACTAGCCCACCCTTCATCAGTTGTAGGTGCTATGAGGTTAAACATTTTCTCCTGTGCTTTCAAACCTAAGTCAGTCACATTAACAATTACCTTTCCAGCCATTAAAATCATCTAAGTTCTCGGTGCCATTCTTGTATCTATAACACTGGTGCTCATCAGGAATTTAGGTGAACCGAGGTGGGTTGGCTGAGTACTTCAATCTGGCCAACCCATATTCCTGTACAGTTGTCTGCTTCCCCAGAAAATTGTTTAATGTTTACCTTAAATTCTACATCTTGATCTTCTTTGATTCCTTATTCTGTATGTCACTCATCAGTGTATTATATAGTTTATCTTTTACTTCTTCTCAATGACAACGGTAACCTATGTTTAGTACCAGTAGGTGGTGGATCTGAATATATCAGAAAGATTAGACTATGATGCAGCTCAGAGTCTCTACTCTTCCCAAAAACCGTCAACCCTCTCCTGCCCTTAGTCTCTCTGCTTGGTACCACCCCATACTCACACCTCTAGGAGCACACACAGTGATGAACGGTCGGGATAGGAAATCTTCGTTAAGGAGGTAACCCCCGGACCTTATTGGTTCTCGGTTCTTCTCCTAACTCTGTGTGTGATCATCAGTGCTCATATGTGTACATACCTTTTTGCAGTGGGTAACTTGAACCCAAGTGACTCTCTCAGCTTTTCTAATGGCAAAGGCAATGGTTTAACAGCACCTGGTATGGGCCTTCCCAACGGGACTGCTTCCAGTTTTTTTCTCCTCAGGGACTGGATCCACACCCAGTCTCCTAGTTCGGATTGAGTGAATCACCTTCTCTTGTAATTCACCTGTTGGACACAAAATCTTGGACATACGGGTTTGGTTAAAAAACAGTCTTCTCATGTGCTCTGCTAGTATTTCTTCACTTCTATGTCTACCTGTTCTGGTATCTCTAACTCTGGCATTCTATAGGCTCTACCTAATTAGCTAAAATGTCATCCATCATTTAAAGAGATAGATCCCAGTATCAACACTAGGGATAATATCTTGTCCTCATTTTTTAGTTACCATAATCTTGTCCACCAAGTAAGTTGGGAACACTTCTACCCATTTGCTATGCTTATCTGTTATTTTTAAACACCCCTTCTTCCCCTCATTTCGGAATAGTTCAATAAGTCAATTTCCAAATGTTGGAATGGAAATTCTACAAAAATGTTTTTTGTTCTAGTAGCATCCTATCCTGTTCTATCGCCTGCTCTACCATACTCCCCCTATTTATACATGGCTCAAGCCATGTATCAATTTTGCTGCATTTCTTAACAATGTCTTTTGTAAGGTTAGTAAATTATCCTTATGTCAGCCCTTCTCTTGTAGGATTGCCCCCTTTCATATACCACATGTCCAATTCTCCCTGGGGCATTCATCCTTAGCTACCCTGTGCATTTCTCTATCAAGTGTCCTATCTTCTTTAAGATTGAACAACTTCTTTCAACTAAATTATCATATCTTTTCCTAGCGAATTTTACCAAACATAACTTAAAATCAAAACTATAATACATGCCTATGGAGCCGATAGTCTCTCCATGTATTAATATCCTAACTAAATGAACCTAACTAAATGATCCTGCTATCTTCTATTCTTATGTCTTTTCTGTCTCTCCAGTGTTATTTCTGTCCTCACCGGTTTATAATTTAACTATGCTGGTCTCCACTCACTAACCGTTATCTAATTCTTCTATGTTACTTTTATCTTCTCTTCCTTGTTTATGCTCTCCTCCTTCTACTTCCAACCCATCAAGGTCTCAGCAGTGCAGGGGAGTACTAAATGTCTCATGATCTTATTACATATCTACCTAAATTTATCACGATACCCTCAATAATCCTGGATTCCCTACAGATGTCATATATTCCTGTCCTGTTGGCTTAGAATATATCCTAATGCTTGACATAAGTCTACCATTTAAAACTTATTTAACAACAAAATATAATATTACTATTATATTAATTCCAGTCTTGTTGTGTTAAATCTCTTCCACTAAATACAACCACAGCTGACTTCCTAAGGGAAAATAAACTTATCTAGATAATGTAAAAAGTACCCCTACTTATCAAACGATATTCACGTAACATAATCAGATCAAAATGACTAATCTGAACTACTCCCCAAAGAAAAATTATTGTACCCTTTTCGTCATTTTGTCTTCTCATTGGTTCAAATTATCAATTGTGTCTAAGAACTTTAACTCCATCATAATTATCAGTTCTCCAAATTTCCTTAAAGTTAGTATCCCAAATGACCTTAAATTCACCATCCAATGGCTTTTCATTGCGGCTGATCAGACCACAAAAGGAAAAGTCACCAGTGGGGTCAAAAAGTCATACCCCCTTTTCAGAACCGTTTTTTCTTTCTTACTACATTAGACAAATGAAAGCTAATAACCTTATCTACATTTTGTATCTCAAGTTCCCAGAACATTCCCTATCAAAAGAATTTCACGTGTTTAATTAAAACTCAGAAAATAAAACTTTAAAATGCCATGTGTGTCTACCCCTTTAAGATATCCTGTCCCTAGGAATTTTTCCCCAAAGAGCTAAACGCTCCTTATTCCATAAAATAACCACTTGGTCAGCATTTCCTCATACTACACCGATTTCAGAAACCCAAAAGTTAACTACAAACAAAACCTAAAAATGCTTATACTTCCATTGTACTCCCCCCAATCATTAGTTTTAAACTTAATTGAACATGCGCTACCCTTGGATACAATACTGTACTTCAATCTATGAAACCCCATATTTTAACGTACTATTTAACCAATTTGACCCAAGATTGCTTAAAACCCTAAAACCCTTTCAGTTTGTCTGCAAACCGGCCCATTCTGTTTGCTAGTAATACCCTGCCATTATACACAACTGTGTTTAATGTGCACCTTCCCTGTTAATATAAAATTAACTCCACCTGTAATTCAGAGTATAATGTTTAAATACATAAACTTCCTTTTCTAATTCACTGGTGTTACCTAAACATTCAAACCAAGAATCAATAACCAGCTTCACATCACCAAATGTTTCCTTCCAGCCAAACATAGCTCAGCGCACATAACCAATTCTCTTCTCATCTTTTGTTTTACCCGTAAGCAAAAATATAACCCACTACTCAACCAACGTTCTGCCTTACCTCTATAGTAAGATTAAAACCCAACTTCACAACTTCCTCTTCTCTTTCAGCTTCACATTTATGAAATATCCAAGACTTTAAAAGTAACATGTAAATCGCCATACTTATAAAAAATAACATCATTCAACTCTTTCTTTGTATGCTATTTCCAGCAACAGACAACGTATTATATCAAAATTCCCTCGCTATTATTTTCTAATTAGTTAGCCTTTCAATGTAAACTAATCAAGCTATCAAAATGTTACATTTATATCTTAAACAAACGCTAGCAACCATATCTCTCCAGGCAAAACATATCTTCTTACATTTTAGTCCCATGGTGCATGGGCTGGGATCCGAACCCGGGCCTCCCGCGTGGCAGGCGTGAAAACTAAACTATTCGAATGCATACTCGGGTTCAGTGTCTTCCACCTGAAGCAAAGGAAACATTAGGCCCCTATCAGCCTGACCAGGGTCAATAGCGGTGGTGATCAGCCTAGTAGTGTACACTCACAAAAATAACAAACAGGGGAGCTGATATCCCCAGCCTCTCCCAGGGAGGGAGGTACCCCGACCCTGTGCGTGGTGCCTTAGGTCGTGGAAACGGAAGCCATTGTCCCATTTTCCCCAACTAAGGTTTCAGTGGTTGGAATCGAATTTATGTAGGGCGCGCAAATCGGCCCTGGTTTCAGTCAAAGTTCTGGAAGGGGTTGGGGCTGGAGTGCAATGTGTAAGGTGGTGCCAAGGTGCCCCTGATTTACCTTTGACCTGGACAGAGTGTGAAGTAACTTCCTTCACTTCGTACGGCCCAGTCCACCTGGGTTCCAGCCACTTTCTCTTGTGGACCTTGACCCTCACCCAGTCCCCAACTTTTACCTTCAGTGATGGCGAGTCTCCCAACAGCTCCCCCTCTTGGACCTTGCGGATCTGTGTGGAGAGAGCTGCAGAAAGTTCCGTCAGTTTTCTCACATACAGACATTACAATTTGTTGTACATCAAGGGCGGGCATTTGACCTCCCTCCCTTGGTGGACCAGGCATATTCAAACCTGCACATACCTTAGCTATTTAGCCTTAAGGGTTTGAGTGGCGCGTTCCACTAACTTTGTATACTTAGCCCGTCGCTGGTTGGAACCAGCGATGTATTCACGGCGCGGACACTTACTTATCTCTGGTGTCACACCCTCATAGACAAAGAACTAAAAATTATGTGTTGTGCAGTTATCAATTAAAGTTTTAAATACCCCAGTACAATACCAACAGCACGGCGGCTGATCAATGCTATTATTACAATTTTATCAATAATTATTTATAATTAGAGGGGGATTCGCGGAACGTCCAATCAACAATACAGAATTACACGTATCCGACTATTTATTGATGCTCCTAGCTGATGACCACTTCAGCTAGCCCCAATCTCACGGATATTTCTAGGTTAAATACTATGCACCCGACTGTATTGATGCTCCGGGCTGAGAGTCACTTCAGTCCGCCCCAATTTCACGGAATGCAATATCACTTGTACCCGACTATGTATTAATGCCCCACACCAAACGCCACTTTAGCTGGACAGAAACTCACAGATACACTTTTACCAATCCCAGTTTCACTGATGCTACTTGGTTACAAACGTGATCAATCCCAGTTTTACTGATGCGCCTAGTCGAGCGCCATTTCGACTAGTCCCAGTGTACCGATGCAACTTGACCTAACAACTAATTATCCGACTATATATTGGTGCTCCTAACTGATGACCACTTCAGTTAGCCCCAATCTCACGGATATCTCTGGGTTAATTTATATGCACCCGACTATGTATTGATGCTCCGAACTGAGAGTCACTTCAGTCCGTCTCAATCTCACGGAATGCAATATCCCATGTACCCGACTATGTATTAATGTCCAAACCAAACGCCACTTTAGTTGGACAGAAACTCACGGATACATTTTCAGGCCTATAACAGCAAATATCCTTGTACTCAGCCTTAACGTTTGTCTATATAATTTCATGCAATATTAACAGTAATTCATACTCACGCCCAGTACTACTGATCAAAATTTGGATAAAGACTATAATACAATATGCAGATTTTGTTTTAACAGGCTCTGCTTACCTTTTTTTAGTCGAGCTCGTTGATCAGTTTCCCGGGGCAAGCAGAATCGCCGATGACTCCTGCGGACAGGTCACCCGTCCTTACGAGATTGTCCCGGACTTGTCTCCTCTCACATCAACCATTAATGGACCGAATTCAGGAGTTTGAAACCATCCTCTGCTACCAATTTTGTTGATGAAAGTTACTTGAGAAGGAGACCAAGTCAAGACGCTGGACCAGGTGGATTCAGTATATAGTAAGGCTGTTTATTATGAGACAAAGATATTTGGCTGAGCGTGCACGGACTCGTTCGTTTAGCTCTTAGGGAACTAGCAGAAGAGAGAGCCCCGAAAACATAGTGTGCGTTTTATTTATACAATGAAATAACAGTGTGTTGACGTAGGTTGAGTCTAGTGGGTCCGCTCTCCTGACTGGTCGATGAGTGGAGGAACGGTCCATTCTCCGGGAGTGTCGACTTCCCATTGGCCCTTGGCAGTGTCCTTTGTCCTCGGAGTCCAACACCCCCAAGTGTGTGTGTGTGTGGGTGTGTGTCTGCTAAGTCGTGTCTGGGTATGGGGTGTTGTTTTTTTACACCAGTGGTCAGTTCGTGTGGCTAGGGCGCTTCCTGTTTTGTCATGTTATGTGAGTGCTTAAGTCAGCCAATTGTCTCTGAGTGTGCTCGTGATTGGTATCAGTTGGTTGCCCAATATGTCTCTGGAGCCCTGCTGTGCATATAGAAAAATACCCTGTTTTCACTCACAAAAC
Source organism: Salmo salar (assembly GCF_965601325.2). NCBI lineage: Eukaryota > Metazoa > Chordata > Actinopteri > Salmoniformes > Salmonidae > Salmo > Salmo salar. The sequence continues at coordinate 80,638,088 of NC_138291.1, read as the reverse complement.
TGCAGCTACTAGTTAGCTTTTCAGTTGACGTTCGAAGTTAGCGATATTCCATTCACGCTAAACAAGCTAAATTCTCAAGAGTAAATAGTCTAACTTTTAACCATATAAGGTAGATACATGGGGTTTGAACTATGTTTTTCTGACCGAATTCTCTATTGAATGGACATATTTGCGTAAACCTTTAAATAATTCATCCTTTTATGGGTGATATGGCGGTTGGATAATTTATTTCGACATTATAAAGAAAAACTTGGCACCTCCCGGACTTCACTCCTTGACTTTCCTCTTTAGTCGGTTGCTTCAACCTTACCACTCAAACAAGTCCGATGTCATGTTGGCTAGCTAAACTCATTCGTAGAAACAATTAATTGGGTCTGTCATCTCGACACTCCTCCGGTGTAAAGTTGTTTTTGACGAAAATGAAAACTTGTCAGTTTTTCACTTTCACAGGGTCGGAGTAGTAACATGTTCAAGTACTTAACTCTTACATCTAGATGTTCCGCTAGCGGAACACCGCTCCAATATCCAATGATAGGGCGTGGCGCGAATTACAAATTCCTCAAAAATCCAAAAACGTCAATTTTTCAAACATATGACTATTTTACACCATTTTAAAGACAAGACTGTCCTTTATCTAACCACACTGTCCGATTTCAAAAAGCCTTTACAACGAAAGCAAAACATTACATTATGTCAGGAGAGTACCCAGCCAGAAATAATCACACACCCATTTTTCAAGCTAGCATATAATGTCACAAAAACCAAAACCACAGCTAAATGCAGCACTACCCTTTGATGATCTTCATCAGATGACACTCCTAGGACATTATGTTATACAATACATGCATGTTTTGTTCAATCAAGTTCATATTTATATCAAAAAACAGCTTTTTACATTAGCATGTGACGTTCAGAACTAGCATACCCACCGAACACTTCCGGTGAATTGACTAAATTACTCACGATAAACGTTCACAAAAAACATAACAATTATTTTAAGAATTATAGATACAGAACTCCTTTATGCAATCGCGGTGTCCGATTTTAAAATAGCTTTTCGGTGAAAGCACATTTTGCAATATTCTGAGTAGATAGCCCGGCCATCACAGGCTAGCTATTTTGACACCCACCAAGTTTGGCACTCACCAAACTCAGATTTACTATAAGAAAAATTGGATTACCTTTGCTATTCTTCGTCAGAATGCACTCCCAGGACTTCTACTTCCACACCAATGTTGTTTTTGTTCCAAATAATCCATAGTTATATCCAAATAGCGTTCAAGACACTATGCGTTCAAGACACTATCCGAAGGGTGACGCGCCGGCGCATATCGTGACAAAAAAAATCGAAATATTCCATTACCGTACTTCGAAGCATGTCAAACGCTGTTTAAAATACATTTTTATGCGATTTTTCTCATAAAATAGCGATAATATTCCGACCGGGAGACGTCGTTTTCGTTCAAAGACTGAAAATGTAAAATGGACTCTTCACGTGCACACCCGTTTCATTGTTCTCAGATCGACCACTATCCAAATGCGCTACTGTTTTTCAGCCAGGGACTGCAGAGTCATCATTCAACGTTCTGGCGCCTTCTGAGAGCCTATGGGAGTCTTAGAAAATGTCACGTTACAGCAGAGATCCTCTGTTTTCGATAAAGAGGCTATAGAAGGCCAAGAAATGGTCAGAGAGGGCACTTCCTGTTTAGAATCTTCTCAGGTTTTGGCCTGCCGAGTTCTGTTATACTCACAGACACCATTCAAACAGTTTTAGAAACTTTAGGGTGTTTTCTATCCAAATCAAACAATTATATGCATATTCTAGTTTCTGGGCAGGAGTAATAACCAGATTAAATCGGGTACGTTTTTTATCCGGCCGTGAAAATACTGCCCCCTATCCTAAACAGGTTAAGACGTTGACTCGAAACTAGGTTGTGCCTTTAGATTGAGAAAATTAACTAAGGATGAATATGTGTTTAGAAGTCAAAATATCGTAAACATTAAAACAAAAACAAAACAGTTTTTTGGTCAAGGTTGGTAGTGTGCTTTAGAAGAACAATTGTAGAAATAGGCAGGGTTTATTACTGTGGCAACCCAATGGGAGGACTGGAGATGTGCATGTCAGCATAGCATCATGGGTAAGATAACATATATTGTGAATAAACATTAAAAGACAAATCACATTTTCTCTGACGATTTCGCGCCTACATTTCCTCAAGAGATCTCATAACGTCATATTTAAATATTAACATTTCAAAACCGTAACTACAATTCGTATGAGTCTTTCTCAATATTTAAACTGATGGGATAACTAAATCTTATTGAATGTGGGAACAAGTGAGCCTAGGCTAGATTATGCACATGGAGTAATGAGTAGGGTTGTGTTTTAAATGCAAAAGTAATTTTTTGAAAAAAAACCAAGAAAAAAAACCCCTCCTGCCTTCCAAATGAAAACTAGTTTGAAAATTCAAACATATTTTTGGGGAAAGAGATGTTTCTGGTCGATGCATTATCAAATTAGAGTCTATCGACCAATGAGTTTATTGAATATAAAACCAAAACAGAATTGATGTCAAAGACATGACCTTACAGCTTGTCCAAAAACAGTTATCAAGAAAAGAATGTGTCATTACAATACCACATAAATAACAATTTTGCAATGGCATTTGGTAACTGGCAGTTATATATGTTTGTACAATTTGGCCCAGCAGATAAACCAAGTCAACAGTAGGGCCTCTCTCTCAATAAAAAAAGAGCCATGTAATTCAATAGTTGTTTTAGAGAAAAAAAATCTAAAAGAATGCATCAAATATAAGTGTGTTCCTGTATTGCATTACAGAATGTCTCATGAAAGAAAGCACCAAGAAAAATATATTAAAACTACAAAAAAACAAGACAAATCGGCAACATAAAAACAGGGTTCAGCCAAAATATCACAGTGATATTTGAAATATAAAATGCATAAAGACTGGATAGGTAATTTAAACATCATGGAGGCGTTTTACAAAATCTATGGAACAAACATTCTACAAAGGCAACAAAGGGGGTGAGAAAGCTATGCAATAAACAAACCTGGTAGGGAATTTGTCACAAACAAAATCTCAAAATAATCTATTGCATGTGATAACACCAACTTTTTGCTGAGTGCATTTCGCCATATAATACACATACATTGGAAAGGTTGTACATTGAACAATATATACACAGAATAATACAAAACCAATGTTATTGCTGTATAACACATACATACTTTGATATGAAAAACTGATGTTTTCCTTTTATAGGGAAAAGAGAAATCAGGAATACAGACATCTGTACCAGGCCATAACACAAGTGCCCCAAAGAGGCCACTAGCGGTGTCCATATTTGGCAGACCAGTCTGTGCGCCCATGGATGGCCTGAACTGGGGGGCGAGACCGTAGGCCAGGTGTAGTCTTGGTGGGTGACGGCACATAGGATGAGGCACCCATCTGACTTCTGCTTGACGACCTCCAGGTTGCATAATCTGTGACAGCAGGGACAAGCCACATTATTACATTACTACACAGCACTAAACCTGGATTGACAACTGGGCATTGAGACTACAAAGATCACTCACTTGATGCTGTTGAGTCCCCTATCGGTCCAAGTTGCACTCTTTGGCCGGCAGAGTCAACCTCTTTTTTGAAATAGGATGGTACATATCCACTTGGAAGTGTATTTGAACCTGCGATTGGGCCATCAAAGAAAAGGACATTCAAGTTACATTTTTACTGTAAACACATAGACAGACATCACCTTAGCTTATACCACAGCCCTCTGTTTAGTAAGGTGACAGGTGCCAGGACGTTGGTCCCAACCCAAAACGTTACCATGAGTGTTTCTGCTAGGAAACGTCCCTCCTACAGGAATACTGCTGCTGCCCCAGAGGTTGCTTTCACTGTAGTCTTTGTTGGAATTTATTGCCATATTTTTTTTGGTACTTAAACCTGCGGGTGAGATAGGAGAGATTAGGAAGTAGAAGTTGAGAAAGTTTGCAATGTAACTTAATTCACAACAAGCTGCCCCTTGCGGCTCAACAAGGCTAAATCATCATGACTCAGCAACATTAACCAATCCTTAGATTATCATTGATAAATCAAGTGATGAAAATAATGTAGTTTCACCCAGATTTTATGTCTCTGATTTCGTAGACAAATGGCAAATAAACCGAGTTCAAAGTTTACTGATAAAAAAGGCTCAATGCCGAATGAGTGGCCAATTTTATGATATACAAACAGTAACTAGACGTTCCTTACTGAAAATATGAATTTGTAAAGAAGGTAATGTTTTTATATTTTCTACCTGGTAGATATCTTGACTGCTTCAAGTAATGCTGTTTGGCAGAGGCTGTCCTCAAAGGCTCCTGGTAGGACATGGCCTTGTTCAGATTCAAAGGTGCATTGTCACCTGTCGACACCTGCCCCTTACCTTTGGGGTTGCTGAAATCCAAAACATTTCCGTACCTGAAAGACAAAGCAGAAATACATAAAGCCTTTATCTGAAAATATCAAACTGATATCACATGGGGACAGTCTCACCTGCTCAACGTCTCCTCTCTTCGTTTTTCAGAAGGAAAGTTTGTTTTGCACAGAACACTTAGAGAGGTCAACTCTGTGTCCTCAAAGTCATCCCAGCCGTCACCCTTTAAAAGGCCTGAGCCGTGGCCCCATCGCCGGCGTCCTCCACCCTTAGGTTTCACCTGATAGCTTAAGAAGTTGGCATTTTCAGCCTCCTGGGTCAACTGGAAAAAGGAAATGGTGTATTAACAAAGAAGCAAAATGGTTCAATTACATTTCATCAACTTTGCATGCCTAGCCATTGAATTTTGGATGAATTTAACAAGGTATTCTAACATCTAATGACATGATTACACTGATGACAAGCATTCGTGCTCAGCTAGCCCTGGTTGATGACCGCAAACTCACCTGGCTCTGCAAGCTCTTATCAACAATGTAAGGTAAACGGGTCTGTGGGACTCTCGCAGTCTCCTCCTGCTTCACAATGCGGTTGGGCTGCTCTCGCAGCAGCTCTGTGTGCCTCTGGTATAATGGAACCAGGGTGGGGGCTCCCTCGATCTCTTGCAGGGGCCTGGACGAGGTGAAATGTGGATTTGGGGGCACTGACTGGGGAGGGGGCACTGGTTTGAGCAGCAGTGGTTGTTGCTGCTGTGATGGTTGTGGAGGTAGAGGACCAGGCTGAGGCCTGCCCTGCTCCAGGATCTGCTGAGGAGTGCCCAACGCCTGACCCACGTAGAAGTACGAGTACCTGAGGGCCTGCAAATGGAGAATAAAATGATTGATTGGTTTCCATTCAGCCCTAAGCAGGACATATTAATCAGCCAACATGCCATTAAATGTTAGAATATCTAAAATTGTTTAGCTATGCACAAGCTAACACAGCTGTAGATCTATTATTTATTTCAGTATTCACCAGTCTATTGGTGGATGTTAAAATAACTATTCTACGGATGCATGCATGTTCATATGTATCCATTCTCAACATTTATTTTAGTACAGTTTTAACAGAGATATGCCCCAGCCAGGGTTAGCTACCTGTGCAGAGGCTGGCCTCTTCTTAGGGTCCCACTGGAGTAGGTCTCTCATGAGGTGGATGGCCTCAGTACTGGCGTTGGGGATCAGACTCCTCAGATTACTGGGGACACATTGAGGCCAGCGGAAATTCATGGCTACCGACAACTGGAAGCCCTCTGGCCAGTCATTCTAGAGGAAGTGGATTAAAAACAATTATTATTGAACTGCTTCAATTTCACCATACAGAAATAAAACAGATCATTTAAAAAATGTTATGACAAAAATTGTGGGAAAAAGTTTAATTTCAAAAGCATGTCACACAAGACCAATCACATCTTCAGTGAGGTTTGATTTATGCATTTAACACCGTGAGACATTCTACATGAAGATGTGAGGACAGTATAGCTTATAATCAGGTTGATATACTGGATCTAACAGCCCCAGAGAAGAAGGCTACCTTCTTTGGAGTTCCCAAGACTTGGCAAATTTTGAAGATGGTGTCCACTTCACTGGAGCCTGGGAACAGAGGCCTGAGGGTGTAGAGCTCTGCCATAATGCAGCCAACAGCCCACTGGTCTATAGGAGAGCTGTAGGAGGTGGACCTCAGCAGCACCTCTGGAGCTCTGTACCTGGAGATCAAATCAAAGTTTGTCTCATACACAGATTAGCAGATGTTAAAGCAGGTAAAGGGAAATGCCTTTGTTCCTAACTCCAGCAACACAGTAAATGTCTAACAGAACCACAGTAATACACAAATAATCCCCCCCTCCCCCCAAAAAAGAAGAAACAAATATCAGAACTAGCAATGTCAGTGTCCGGGATATACTTGGGATGTATAGACAAATAGGGAAAAAGTTATGTACAGCAGTAGTTATATAGGATGATCCATATTGAGAATACTGTATGTACAGTGCATTCAGAAAGTATTCAGACACCTTGACTTTTTCCACATTTTGTTACGTTACAGCTTTGTTTTAAAATTGATTAAATGTTTTTTCCCCCCCCTCAATCTACACACAATACACCATAATGACAAAGCAAAAACAGGTCGTTAGAAATTGTTGCAAATTCATAAAAAAATTGAAATATTACATTTACATAAGTATTCAGACCCTTTCCTCAGTACTTTGTTGAAGCACCTTTAGCAGCGATTATAGCCTTGAGTCTTCTTTGGTATGACGCTACAAGCTTGGCACACCTTTATTTGGGGAGTTTCTCCCATTCTTCTCAGCAGTTCCTCTCAAGCTCTGCCAGGTCTCTCCAGAGATGTTAAATTGGTTTCAAATCCGGGCTCTGGCTGGGCCACTCAAGGACATTCAGAAACTTGTCCCGAGGCCACTCCTGCATTGTCTTGGCTGTGTGCTTAGGGTCGTTGTACCGTTGGAAGGTGAACCTTCGCCCCAGTCTGAGGTCCTGAGAACTCTGGAGCAGGTTTTCATCAAGGATCTCTGTACTTTGATCTGTTCATCTTTCCCTCGATCCTGACTAGTCTCCCAGTCACTATCGCTGAAAAACATCCCCACAACATGCTGCCATCACCATGTATCACCGTAGGGATGGTGCCGGGTTTCCACCAGACGTGACACTTGGCCTCGGCCGCCCAAAGCGTTCAATCTTGGTTTCATCAGACCAGAGAATCTTGTTTGAGGAGTGGCTTCCATCTGGCCACTGCCATAAAGGCCTGATTGATGGAGGGCTGCAGAGATGGGAGAACCTTCCAGAAGGACAACCACCTCCACAGAGGAACTCTATTACTCAGCTCTAGGAAGAGTCTTGGTCGGGTCTAAACTTCTTCCATTTAAGAATGAGGGAGGCCACCGTGTTCTTGGTGGGTATTGTGTGTAGGTTAATGGCGGAAAAAAATCTATTTAATACATTTTACAATAAGGCTGTACCGTAACAAAATGTGAAAAATGTCAAGGGGTCTGAATACTTTCCAAATGCACTGTACATAAAGTGAATAATGAATTGGTTTAAATCAAATTCAAACAGTATAATGTTGCAGGAATGCTAATCTTATATCTTTGTCTAACTACAGAAACAATTTTAGAATAATAGACATTACGTAAACATTAAAGTGAACAGTGTTCAATGACTGTACATAGAGCAGCAATCTAAGGTCTCAACACAAGGAAGGAAGAAAGGCTTTATAGGCTGGTTGATGCTCCACATGAGAGAAAATACAAGAGGAATCATGTCACAAGCTGACAGAAAAGGAGACCAATAAATTCAGATGGATCAAGTTCTGTCTTACTGATCAATCACAAAATGGTGTCAGACACATCATATGGAGGTAACAAAACTAACCATCTTGTTGAAACATAGTCTGTGTACGGCGGCCGAGATCTTATCTCACGGGCAAGCCCAAAGTCAGCTATTTTCACCAGCTCTGGTCCCATGCACAGAAGGTTCTCAGGTTTCATATCCCTGTGAAAAAATCCTGAGGGCAAAATCATACAGTGAGCATACAAAGTAACAAGTGTACCTCATTTATAGAAAATGTGCAACTAAAAAACATCTCCATGCTAGTGTATCGTTCTGATAAGTATACAGTGGATCATACCATGCTTATGAATAAATGCTAATCCCTGCAGTATCTGGAACATAATATTTCGCACAGCAGATTCAGGGAACAGCCGAGACCTGTAACATGATACAAATAACAATACATGAGGCATGATTTTGACCTACTGACATACTGAGAAAATGTATCCAAAGCATTGAACCCATTTCAAATTGCCTATATTTAGGCTATGATAAAAAATAAAAAAATAAAAATAAAGTTATTTACCTGTCTTTCATTAGTTGATACAAGTTCTCCTTCATGTATTCAAACACAAAGTACAAGTGGTCATTTTCCCGTATAACCTCCTTGAGTTTGACCACATTTGCATGGTTGAGTTTCTTCAAGGACTGAAAGAACGAACAAATTAGATGGTACCTCAGCAATCAAGAACAGGCATAAAGAAATCACCTCAATCTGTATATCATCAAAAACAGCTCTGCAACACTCCATGTAAGACTTCGATACATAAAACGTTAACACATTCAAGGCCACACCCTTAAACCTGCCATACAACAAAACATTTTTGTTCAAAATCAAAACATTTTTGTTCAAAATCAAAACATGGTTTGACAATCAAAGCACTTCCCAGTGGTCACTGGCCAGGATGTCATTCTAAATAAGAATTTGTTCTTAAATCGACTCACCTGGATAAATGAAAGGTAAAATTTAAAAAAGATATATAATAACCTGTATATCATCTTGGGTACAGTGTGGGAGACAACTGGTATTTCTAAAAGTGCAGCCATTAGTGATTAAAAAGCATAAACAATGTTTTAAGCAAACCAGGGCAGATCAACAATGACAAGCCACCAGGGTCTGACAATCTAGATGGAAAATGACTGAGGATAATAACACACGATATTGCCACATCTTCAATTTAAGCCTACTAGAAAGTATGTGCCCTCAGGCCTGGAGGGAAGATAAAGTCATTCCACTACCCAAGAATAGTAAAGCCCCCTTCACTGGCTCAAATAGCCGACCAAGCAGCCTGTTACCAACCCTTAGTAAACTTCTGGGGGGAAAATGGTGTTGTTTGACCAGATACAATGCTATTTCACAGTAAACAAACTGACAACAGACTTTCAGTAAGCTTATAGGGAAGGACACTCAACAAGCACAGAACTTAGACAGATGACTGATGATTGGCTGAGAGAAATTGATGAAAAAAAGATTGTGTGGGCTGTCTTGTTAGACTTCAGTGCAGCTTTTGACGTTATTGATCATAGTCTGCTGCTGGAAAAACTTGTGTTATGGCTTTACACCCCCAGCTTTGATGTGGATAAACAGTTACTTGTCTAACAGAACACAGAGGGTGTTCTTTAATGGAAGTCTCTCAAACATAATCCAGATAGAATCAGGAAATCCCCAGAGTAGCTGTTTAGGCACCTTGCTTTTTCAATTTTTACTAATGACATGCCACTGACTTTGGTAAAGCCAGTGTCTATGTAGGCAGATGACAACACTATACACGTCAGTTACAACAGCAACTGAAATGACAGCGACACTTAACAAAGAGCTGCAGTTAGTTTCAGAATGGGTGGCAAGGAATAAGTTAGCCCTAAATATTTCTAAACCGAAAAGCATTTTATTTGGGACAAATCATTCACTAAACCCTAAACTAAATCTTGTAATTAATAATGTGGAAATTGAGATGACTAAACTGCTTGGAGTAACCCTGGATTGTAAACTGTCATGGTCAAAACATATTGATACAACAGTAGCTAAGATGGGGAGAGGTATGTCCATAATAAAGTGCAGCTCTGCATTCTTAACAACACTATCAACAACGCAGATCCTACAGGCCCTACTTGTCACACCTTAACTACTGTTCAGTCGTGTGGTCAGGAGCCACAAAAAACGACTTAGGAAAATTGCAATTGGCTCAGAACAGGGCTGCACGGCTGGCCCTTGGATGTACACAGAGCAATAATATTAATAATATGCGTGTCAACCTCTCCTGGCTCAAAGTGGAGGAGAGATTGACTTCATCACTACTTGTATTCATGAGAGGTATTGACATGTTGAATGCACTGAGCTGTCTGAACTACTGGCACACAGCTCAGAAACCCATGCATACCCCACAAGACATGTCACAAGAGGTCTCTTCACAGTCCAGAACAGACTATGGGAGGCGCACAGTACTACATAGAGCCATGATTACATGGAACTCTAGTAACTGATGCAAGCAGTAAAATTAGATTTAAAAACAGATTAAAAAAAGGTAAAAACACCTTATGGAACAGCAGGGACTGTGAAGCAACAAACATCGGCACGGCCTCATGCACACACACAATAACATACACATGGATTTAGTACTGTAGATATGTGGTAGAGTAGGGGCCTGAGGACACACAGTGGGTTGTGAAATCTGTGAATGTATTGTAATGTTTTTAAAATTGTATAAACTGCCTTAATTTTGCTGGACCCCAGGAAGAGTAGCTGCTGCCTTGGCAGAAGCTAATTGGGATCCATAATAAATACAAGTCACAGTAAACGGGTGAAGCAGGACTCAGTTTTCCCATGCACTGGAAAGTATGGAGGCAACTTTCAGCATGCCATATTTTCTTAGTAGAAGGGAAAGTCATTATGGGTCTTGGTGGTGGCACATGCTATTTACAGCTGACATTCCAACTAAGATCCCACAGGGGCTGGATTATTCTAATATGCTCCTATGCTTCTTTGGTACCAAGCTCTAAAGTAAGGAATGAATGTCTGGCACAGGATCTAGAGTTCAAATCCAAGGGCAGTACACAGAAGAATCACCTTCTAGATTATTTGTGCTGGTTTCTGTGGTTCTGAGCGGGAATTTAAATAGTCATACAAAAACTGTAACAGGTGAAACAGTCAACAGCTGTGGTAGGTTGTATTTATTATGTTTCCATGTTTTGGAATCAATAGATTGAGCATTTTACCCACAAGCATCATATCTGGAAAGGAGCACTTACTATAACCTCACGAAGATTCATGCATTCTTCCCATGAGTAGAACTTTCTCTTCATTCTGAAACAAATTTGCAATCATTCACAATTAGCTTAACTTAAAGGGACATTTTGGCAATGAAGCCCTTTATCTACTTTCCCAGAGTCAGAAGAACTAATGGATACCATTTTCATGTCTCTGCATCCAGTATGAAGGAAGTTTTGCAAGCCAATGCTAACTAGCATTAGAGCAATGACTGGAAGTATAAGGTATCTACCAGCAATAGTGCTAACACTACTTAGCAACTTCCTTGGGAAATAAAACTGGTATCCACAAGTTCATCTTACTCCAGGGAAGTAGATAAAGGGCTTCATTGTCAAATGCCTTTATTATCCTTTTAATAAAAAGGACAGACATCATAGATCCTTTTTATTATAAAACATACTGGGACTCTTAATTGATATAAGAAGTTTGATTCATAAGAGATGAATACTTAGTGCGTAAAATATATGATTGAAAACACCAAACAGGTTCATAACATGTAGGCCTTCTCTATTTCAATCTCAAGACAGAGAAACCACCAACATCATGGATTTACGCAGCTAATAATGGCTAGTCCGACATTATCTGTTCCAGCTGGCAGATAGCCGCTGATAGGTTGGTAGTGAGGGATACTGCATGATTCTGGCATGTTCTACCTGTCCAGAGTCAGACAAACTTGTGGATAACATTTTTATATCTCTGCATGTATGGGTATGAAGGAAGTTAGTGGAAGTGTCGCGAGCCAATCCTAACTAGCGTTAGCGCAATGACAGTCTACAGGTACAGTAGCGTTGCTTTACAACCAACCTTTACTTGGCAATAGGCTACTTTCTCAATTCCCAACTTGGAAGCCACCGCTGTCTTCTAAACTTCCATGGCTAGTTGTAGGTGGTTCATTGGAATTTAGAAAATGCTCTGTTAAATTAAATAAATGTTTTGCGCCATGGTCGAAAATTTGCTGCTTACCCTTAACACTACCTACATATCAACAGCTATCCGCCAGCTGGAACAGATAGTAATGTCATACTAGCCATTGATTTATTAGCTTGGATTTATGCTGCTCGTCTGCGGCTGACCCACACACTTCCTGTCAAAGCTATAAATAGAATCCAGTGGCTTTTATGGTGCCGCCCAAAGGTACCGTACCCACTAAGATATGCCTTTTTTATCAGCTAAATGTGTGGGCCTGTCAGTCATCCGTGCACTTTTATTTGTCTACACATCTGTTTAGCCAGCTGTCAGCTTAACCACATATACTATGGGAGTGGCCACCTGCTAATGCCATTCCTAGCAAATCCCACAGGCACTGGCAGCTCATTTTACTACACAGCTTAGCAGCTACAACCACTTGTAGGCTAAAGCCCTACAATTTAGCTACCAGAGGATAATATGTAGCCTACACTAGCTACCAACCCTGCAAGGATGAACTGGATAGGCACAGAGATCAGACATATTTTTTCATAATAATAATAATATTTCAATGACAATGTGCCCTACACTCACTTCTTAATGGCGACTAGTTCCCCTGATTCCAGGCTGCGGCCGAGGATGACTGAGCCGTAGGTGCCATCCCCGAGCTGCCTGAGAGTGGTGTATCTATTCATGGCGCTGCCCTCTCCTCGCCATTGCCTAGGGGAAGATCAGATCACTATGGGCAGGAGGAACACAGAGGTGGCAGGCTTGAAGCCCCCTGCATCTGTTGAGTGTAACCAGATTTTCCTGTGACAACAGCAGTGGACCACAGGCACAGCTGCAGGACTCATGTTGTCATGGGCTTCTTGCCTCTTCCTGAGGAAAAGGGATGGGATGTCATTAGAGGAAGCCATAAAACCAGCAGAGGAAAAATATACACTTGGTTAGTTTTAAACAATACAAGGAATCTGTGACAGAGTTTGTAATTGAATGCACGTTACACAATTTATCTAAAACAGACAGTAGTACTCGTTTAGCCTACCCTACTCATAGATGCTAACTACCTTTAGCACCTAATTTAGGGATGCAAATTTCGGTCAATTTTGCTGCCGACTATCTGACCATCAGTAACCTTAACCGGTCAACAAATATTTTTTACCCAGAAAATACTATGCATGCATACAAGGAACGGACAATTTAAATTAAGAGCTTAATGGAAACTTGCATCAATAGCAAGTATATCATCTTAGAGTCAAAATGATATAGCCTACTGTTGAGCATGCAAGCTAATAGAAGCTAATAAAACGTAATTTTCAAACATTTGCCAAAAGGCAATTCGCGGGAAAACACCGTTCTAAACAGCGCATCTAATGTGAGCGGTTCCATGTGTCAGAGATGAAAATCTGTTAGACATTTTGAACGAGGGGGCATCTAATAGCAACAACCATGATTAGTTGCTAATATGACTAGGATTAACGTTAGTTGCTAATATGACTAGGATTGTGCTTTTAGCTTCTGGACAACGAAAGAAAGTTGACATGAAAACCAATAAAACAGGAGAGAAATGCTGGTTAAAGGCATAACAGTCTCTAAAATAATTGCCTCCACGTTTCTGTGGATGGATTTTGGCAAGGCTACTTTGAATCAGGATAAAACATTATTTTAAGTAAAGTAAAAAAAAAAAAGCCTCAAACTCACATTGCATAGTGGTGGGTGACACAGCCTGCCTACCGTTGACTATAGTCTATGCACTCGAATGGCAAATGGAGGCGCGCTTTAATTACGAGTGGAGATGGATAAATAAAAAATACTATTTTTAATCGTGGCCAGTTAAACACATGATTGCATTTAGAATTGTTATTGAATTGTTATTTTTTAGGCAATGACTAAGTCGGCTCTTTTTGCTGGCGCGTGTGATAAATAAGATACATGACCACTAACGAAATGCACCAATGTCATTCCACAAAAGTATGCAAATGAACGTAATTGTTAAGCATGAAAGGTCAAATGTATTTTCGTTAAAGGTTAACATCTCTAGCGCTTATAGATGAAGGCATCGGTTTCCTAAACGTGAACACGCATCGCTTGCGGTACGGTTTGGAAACATAAGGAATATCTTCCATATCAGCGAGAAATAATAAATAAAAAACGAAAGGTTAAATTACTAGGGTTAGTGTTACCACACTAACAGACCGGAGGCAGACCACCTGTGTTACAGTAATTAGCCATCTACCATGCTCCGAACACCTGTTTATGCGAAGAAGGCCGCCAGAAACCAGTTGCAACTGAAAACTACAGGCGGCTGCAACTGTCGGTAGGACGCTACTAATTAAGAGTACATACTTTGAGTCTAGCTAAGTCATCACTAGCTAACTAGTGACCTAACGTTACCAAAAGACATGCATAAGATTAAGTGTAAAAAAAAAAACTGTGGTAATATTTCTGACCATAATGTCATGTTTACATAGTTAGCAGTACTGCTAAATAACTTACTGCTGCAACAAGAAACAAAACAATGCTGCAGCGAGCTAACGTTAACGCGTTGGTTAGCTAGCTAGCTAACTCACGTTAGCCACACGATCAATCTTTGATTGCTGCTGATAATGACAAAAAGTAAGAGTAAAAGACGCTCACCCACTCTGTTTCAACTCGATGAACAAAGCATCGCTGAACTACAATAGTCAACCACCCTCACATAGGCCCATCACAACAAATCACAGCTGCGCGACCACCAAGGCAGGGTGTAGCAGATTTGCGTATTCTTCTTCAGTGGTGTTTGGCAACCAATGTTATATTACCGCCACCTACTGGACTTTCCCTATTGATGTTCTTCCCACTTATGACGAAGCCTGTCAATTTTTTTAATTTAAATAATTAGACAAGAACAGATTTTTTTATTTACAATGACGGCCTACCCCACACGACGCTGGGTCAATTGTGCACCACCCTATGTGATGCAGCCTGGATTCAAACCAGGGACTGCAGTGACACCTCTTGCACTGAGATGCAGTGCCTTAGACCGCTGCACCACTCTGGAGTCTAACATCTCTTCTGTTCTGTTCTGTTCTGACCATTGACTCTATTCTGACACCAACACCTTGTTGGAGCCATAGATAATGAGAGGACTCTAGTGTCCAAAAGCTCAATTTAGCATGGGCAGAGCCATTGAGGCCATTCAACATTTTGAAGTAGTAGGTGGGACTTCCTATGGGTTATTAAGAAAGGATCTTCTTCTTTGGTATCATGGCATTCAAACATTTTGTTTGTGCATGCCACCACGGTAGTGTGTGGTCGATGACATTACATGTTGTGACAAAAATAAAAAGAGGGAAAGGGAAAAAATGCACCACCAACTAACCCTACGCCTACTGTTTATACTAAAGACGGGAGTCTTTCGTTCAACACACCTTGTAACTCTTCTGTGATTTATGTAACATTTCTGCAGTACAGTTGATAACCATGACAATGAATGCTAAGAAGCCAACCTTACTGAAGCACAAATTCGTATCACTCTGTATTGGCCTAGAGCAACTACTCACTCTTGACCTATCATCCTCTACTCTCTTCACTGCCTCAGCATCGGACACGTCTGTTCTACTCTCACCCTGTCAACCTCAACCTGCCTCACACCGGGCACTTCTGATCCCCAGCAACACGGGCACACATCCACCAATACTAGAAATTCCTTTGTCCCATGCCCTTCTGCACACTTCTCACGTCTCAGAATCTCCCTCCTACAGACTGCTGCAACCTGACCATAAGCTTGGATCTAAAACACCTTAGTGGGTTTGGCACAAAAGCTGTCACAGAATAACTGACATATCCTAACATGACTTTGTCATGTAAAGACTCTACTTCATAACGACAGACAGTGTCTTCTCAGTTTTACCAGGTTCGCCACAGGTTCTGCGTCGCACCAAACGGCGGGCGTCACAGACAGCGAATCTTCCATTTCAGTCGCTCCACCCCACCCCAGTAATCACTCCTTTCAAAGGTCCTAAATCAAATCAAAATGTATTTTTCACATGCGCCAAATACAACAGGTACCTTACAGTGAAATGTTTACTTACAAGCCCTTAACCAACAATGCAGTTTTAAGAAAATCCCCCCAAAATTAAGAGATAATAAAAACAAATAATTAAAGAGCTGCAGTAAATAACAATAGCGGGGCTATATACAGGGGGTACCGGGACAGAGTCAGTGTCAGTTACAAATAATAGTTCTCTAACATTCTCTGATTGGTGCCCATCGTCACATTTTTATTATTTAACTAGGCAAGACAGTTAAGAACGAATTCTTATTTACAATGACGGCCTACCCCGGCCAAACCCTAACCCGGCGCCGCCCTATGGGACTCCCAATCACGTCCGGTTGTGATACAGCCTGGAAGATGCCAATTGTTTTGGAAATTCTTTCGCGGGACACTCAAAGTCAATATCAAATGAATCACTCTTTATTGTCAGCAAGCTGGAGAGGTCACAGTCAAAATTAGATGCATAACTACTGGTCTGAAGTGAGGTCTAAAAAGGGCGCTCCTTACATAGAGCCTTATATACTGCTATCTAATCCTACATACACATTAATAATTGGATTGGATCCCACATGTGACTGGCTCCGTCTCTATCTTAACTTAAATAACATATTCTGGGCGTTCTGCCAGATGCTGCTCCGGAGGGGGGCCCCCTTTAATGCTCTACACTTGGTGCTTTCATGACAACTGGGAAATCGGAAAAGAACGATGTCAAATCATGACGTCAGTGATCTTCAGCTCGGAGTAAAACAAAGATGCCCGAGTTTCCGACTTGGAATTCCGAGTTGCGTGACCGTTCAAAACAATTTTTCCCAGTCAGAGTTCGTTTTTCCCCAGAGTTCCCAGTTGTATTTAACGCAGTGAAGTTGGAGATTTCCGAGTTCCCAGTCGTTCTGAACGCAGTATAAGTACTCAGCTGTTCGAGGCAAGTCGTCGAAATGGCTGCATTTCTGCGATCTCTCAAATTTCCTCGATGTGTTGTACGTTTTTCTGACCGTGATCTGTAGACCCTCATCTGAAAACGTTTACGGACAACAGAAGACCACAATGGTAGCTCAATGTCGTTTGCTATGGCTAAGCCTTGCACCTAGGCAGTTATCTAGCTAGCTAGGCTAACGTAGCTAGCCTGCAAGTATGGTCACTAACGCCTACTGCTTTGCTGGTGGTTGCATGACCTGTCTCGTAAGCACGAATGATACGAACTAACTCGCTAGTCAGCTACCGATAGTTCATGTATTGATCAATTAAAATGGCCAGGTGTCAACAGATGACTATACAAACTAGCTAACTGTTTGACAAATAAAACATGGCAATGGCATGCTAAACCCTGCATGCTTCTTTAAGTAGCCAACTCCACGATTTACGATGGAGTTGAGGGCAACTAGTCTGGGCGGACTGGAGCTCTGACGTCAGATACGTTTTTATAAAAATAAAAAAACGACGGATTTCAGCAACGGAATAACAGCCTGCATTTACACATGACAGTGTCCTCTGTGTAAATGAATGCTATTTCGTGCGGAAATACATCGTTTTTGATCACTTTTATGTGACATGGAAACTCCAGTCCGCCGCACAAGTCGCTGCTCAAATCCATCATAAATCGTGGAGTTGAGTTTAGTTGGCAATTGTTTAGGTAAGGTCAACTAGCTAGTGCCATGTTGGGAATAGGTGAAGCCAAGAAAGAGTGAGTGCTTGTTTGTTTGCTAGCTAGTTATTGTGGTGCCACATTTGTTTGAATAATAGTGTTGTAGCTAACTTGTGCAATTTTGTTGTTGTTGCATGTTCACATCTCAAAGTAACTTAAACACTGATCACTTTTTCCTTCCTTGAATATTGGTTGGGTGTGGTTTGTCTGTCTTGTCTAACGGCTTCACTTCCATAAACACAGCTTGTATTTGGGAATTTTTTTTTAATATATTTTTTTTATTTTTCTGCAGGCTGAAAGCATTATAAATTCTCGTGGCATTGTAGAAGATCATGAGGGAGATAATGAAGATACTGATGACTCAAACCTCCAAGTAAGATGGCCTATACAAATGTCTAAACAATTGTCTCAGGACCGCTCTGAGTGATAATGAAGAGTTTAATAGAAATCCATATTGGCAATTTTTTTCCCCGATGATAGCGTACCTATACACTCAGTTATGAACAAAGTTTATGAGATTGAGGGTTATTGCATTTTGTGTGTGTACACAGGGATTGCCATTAAAGTCTGAAAGGCACTTGTCAGGAGTATTTTTTTGGTTGCCCGACGATTATGATCAATTTGTTATTTACATGCAGAATTGCCATATTGTATTGCCTGCCTTTCACCTGCAAATAGGGGAGGAATCAGAAAGATCAGAACTAAATACAAAATAATTCCAGTAACCAGTAAAAACATTCTCAGAGCAGGCTCAACTTGCCAGACTGCAATAAATTGTCTGTCTCCCACTTAAACAATGGGGAGGAACCAGAAATATCAGTTTTACGTTACTGGAATTATTTGCAGTATTCTATATTTTTTTTTTAATCACCTGCCCAATGGGGCAACCTCAGAGCATGCTAATCTTGAAAGACTGCTCAGTTCACTTAGGGAAACCCTTAATGTCAATCACTTATACACTGTTGTTCATGTGACTAGGTGGAGCTCAATGTGTTCAGGGCCCAATGGATGTCTGAACTGAAGCCCAACTCTGGGTCCAATGGGGGGAACAGAGGACTGTCGTCAAGAGCTGCAGACCTGAGAAGAAAACAGGAATTGGCCCGGGAGGAAAAAGTAAGCTGTTTTGTTAGCCATTTACACTGAACAAAAATATAAACGCAACATGTAAAGTGTTGGTCCAATCATGAGCTGAAATAAAAGATCCCAGAAAATGTTCATAGGCACTAAGTGTATTTCTCTAAAATGTTGTGCCCAAATTTGTTTACATCCCTGTTAGTGAGCATTTCTCCTTTGCCAAGATAATCCATCCACCTGACCGGTGTGGCATATCAAACAGCTGATTAAACAGCATGATCATTACACAGGTGCTGGGGACAATAAAAGGCCACTCTAAAATGTGCAGTTTTGTCACACAACACAATGCCACAAATGTCCCAAGTTTTAAGGGAGCGTGTAATTGGCACGCTGACTGCAAGAATGTCCACCAGAGCTGTTCCCGGAGAATTTAATGTTAATTTCTTGACCATAAGCCACCTCCAGTGTAGTTTTAGAGAATTTGGCAGTACGTCCAACTGGCCTCACAACCGCAGACCATGTGTAACCACGCCAGCCCAGGACCTCCATATCCGGCTTCTTCACCTTCAGGATCATCTGAGACCAACCACCCAGACAGCTGATGAAACTGTGGGTTTGCACAACTGAAGAATTTCTGCACAAACTGTCAGAAACCGTCTCAGGGAAGCTCAAATGCGTGCTCGTAGTCCTCACCAGGGTCTTGACCTGACTGAAGTGTGCCGTTTTCACTGACTTAAGTGGGCAAATGCTCAGCTTCAATGGCCACTGGCACACTGAAGACGTGTGCTCTTTACAGATGAATCCCGATTCATTTTATCGATGGCAATGTGAATGCACAGAGATTCCGTGATGCGGTCCTGAGGCCCATTGTCCTGCCATTCATCCGCCGCCATCACCACATGTTTCAGCATGATAAATCATGGCCCGATGTCCCAAGGATCTGTACACAATTCCTGGAAGCTGAAAATGTCCCAGTTCTTCCATGGCCTGCATACTCACCAGACATATCACACGTTAAGCGTGTTTGGGATGCTCTGGATCGACGTGTACGACAGCGTGTTCCAGTTCCCGCCAATATCCAGAAACTTTGCACAGCCTTTGAAAAGGAGTGGGACAACATTCCAAAGGCCACAATCAACAGCCTGATGAACTCTATGCAAAGGCGATGTCGCAATGCATGAGGCAAATGATAGTCACACCAGATACTGACTGGTTTTCTGATCCACACCCCTACCTACTTTTAAAAAAAGTTATGTGACCAACAGATTCATATCTGTATTCCCAGTCTTGTGAAATCCATAGGTTAGGGCCTAATGAATTTATTTCAATTGACTGATTTCCTTATGAAATGTAACGCAGTAAAATCTTTGAAAATGTTGCATGTTGAGTTTTATATTTTTACTGTCATATAGAATATTAGTTTTACACCAGATTCTACTGCCTGCTATCAGCATCATCTTCACTATCGTTCTCAACGTTGGTTTCTTTGTGTTAGGCCAGAGAGTTGTTCCTTAAAGCTGTCGAGGAAGAAGAAAATGGAGCTGTTTATGAAGGTATGTCTGTGAGACAAGATATGCTACACAAAATTACATTTGTATTTTATGGTCAAAATTATTGACCTTTTAAATGTATCGTTCACCCAAATTACAAAATGACACATTGGTTTCCTCAATCAGTAAGCAGTCTATTGACAAGGTATGACCGCAATCCATGCTTTGGTTTTATTTCCCTGCAACTGTTTCCAAATGCTAATATTTTAGCATTTGGAGCATATCTCATTCAGGTCATGGTACCATTTAGAATTTTTTGAACATCATGTTTAAATCATCTTAAAGTATGATTTTAAAAGTAATTACGATTTAAAATGTTAATATTGGTACCATGATTTGAATGGGATTGTGTGGCTATAGTTGGGATTGGGAATAATGGTTTTACACAAAATAACAGCTAAACTTTTTCCCCTCCCTTAATTTGTAGCAATTAAGTACTATCGCAGGGCAATGCAGATTGTGCCTGACATTGAGTTTAAAATCAACTACAGTCGATCTCCTGATCCAGATGGTGGGTAAGTCTTAATATGTTGGTATACAGTAACACTACAATAACGACTACATACTGAAAGTGTAATGCCTCTTTTCCATACAAGTTCTACCATGTGAATGATACTGCATATCTGTTTCCTAGCAATGAGAATGACATGGATGGTGAAATAGAGGATCTACTGGCCTACTTCCATCAGCAGCTCACTCTGCAAGACAACTCTCTGAAGATATGTGTTCCTGAGATGGAGATGACTCAGATGCACATCTCAGGTAGAGTTTTTGCGATAGTTAGAAGGGAAAAATCCACACATCCAATAACATTAAAAAAGTTATGTTGGCAACTCTCATGCTACCACAGTGGTTTATTAAGATGCACCCGCATACAATCCCACTGGGGTCTTGGTCAGGATTGGAACCTCTCAATAAACCGCTCAATGAACCACTGTCTGGGAGAATATTGGATTTGCAGTACTCAATTAGTATACTGGATTTTCTGTCTGCTTTGCCTTTACACAAACTTTGATGGACTTCTATACATTACATCATCTCTCTCACTGTCAGTCTGTTCCTTTGGGTTTCTGTCCACAGCCCTGCCTCCAGAGGTCTTGATATACATATTCCGTTGGGTTGTGTCTAGTGATCTGGACCTGCGTGCCCTGGAGCAGCTCTCCCTAGTCTGTAGAGGCTTCTACATTTGTGCTAGGTCAGACCAGTCATTACAAATCCAACATATTTTAAATGTACTTGCCACAAACATGGTTTTGATTCATTTGAATTCATGCTGAACGTTCTAGTGCTGTGAAACACTGTCCATACACTGTGTCAAAACAGGCTCTTGAATGATGTATTGTTTTTTTTAAATGAAACAGATTGTTATGCCCTTGGTGTAAATTTCTCCTCAGGGACCCAGAAATTTGGCGTTCGGCCTGTCTAAGAGTGTGGGGCCGGAGCTGTACCAAACTGGTACCCTTCAACTCCTGGAGGGACATGTTTCTTGAGAGGCCACGTGTGCGCTTTGATGGTAAACACTAAGGAATATTACTTATCATCCTTAGAGAAAGAAAAACCCTTCTAACATAAGTGGATTTGTTTCATATACTTCTCCATTTTCTCAATAACAATGCACAATTGGCATGTCTAGCAAAGGTTGCATAGCTAAAACTAGATTGGTCCCATTTTATCAGATGCTTCTTATGTTTGATAAATTCAATATATGGTATTCAATGTTGATTTTGCAGGTGTTTACATCAGCAAAACAGCATACATCCGTCAGGGAGAGGAGTCCCTTGATGGATTCTACAGGGCTTGGCACCAGGTGGAGTATTACAGGTCGGTGCTTCAGTCAGTCACTGGCGTCCTTGTTATGACATGCTAATGACTGTACAGTCGGACAAGACTAGCTATACTGTTTGTGTCCCCAGATATCTGCGTTTCTTCCCTGATGGCCAAGTCATGATGCTGACCACGCCTGAAGACCCACTGGTCACCGTTCCTCGTCTGCGTAGCAGGAACACCAGGTATTTAAAATGCAACATACACTCAGGGGCGAAAATCTGATATCAACTTTGGAGGGGACAATTACATGAAATTTTCTCAAGAGCAATTCCTGAGGGGGACACCAAAAGTAGTGCTGTAACACATAGCCTACATTGTAATATGGTAAATGTATATTGAGGAACCAAAGAAATAAGGTGTTTGCCGTACTCCTAACTACCGGTACCCAAAACTACACAACTAATCACAACAGCAATACCAATGCCTTTAACAAATCTTAGTTCAGTCACCAGTTTAAGTTGAGAGTGGGTATCCATGGCATTTTCCAATTATATTCTTATTTTACAAGTCAAAAAAATGGAGAACCTTTCATAATGTTGCCAAACAAAGACTCACCAAACTTACCTGAGACTCCCTGTCTCTGCCAGTATGTCCCTGCATATCTGTCCCCAACTCTGCTGTCTGTGTGCCATCTGTTGCCTGCTCTGCCTAATGACATCATTGTGAAACATTTCCATTAGAATTTCATTTCTTTCTTATGAACATTTTATCAACTAGTCTTTGAGATATTAGGCTACTAGGGTTCTTACTATGCGTTTTGGTGTATTGAAAAATACTCTGATGTCCGTCTTTTATTTTTCTGCCATTTTTCTACCTGGCTGGCTGGCTGGCTACACACACACACAGTGTGTAGGTTATTTACAGTAGGAGATGGGCTTCTATCATTCTATTTGGGCTTCGATCTAAAAGGTAGCTAGCAAATGTGAAACTGATTAAAATGACAAGAGTTGACAGCTGTATGAGTTCACCATTTACACAACATATGCTGCAACCTTTTGTAATTTTAATAGTTTGTTTCATATTGGCTGGCTTCCAACAATAGCTGAATTTGCAAAGCTAGCGAGCACCAATTCAGTTTCAGTGGTGTTTGCTATAATCTTTGCTACCCGGGTTAAATAAAGGTGAAATAAAATAAATAAATAAAAGTTCCCTTGCGACAATTTAGCTTTTGCAACGAGACCATTAAATATATTTAAGACAATGGTAGAAGAGAGTGTAGTTCTGTTCAGTTTGGACTTCAGTTTATTGCTAACCTTATCACAGGGACTTTGAAGCACTAACTTACATCATCTGCATGCTGACCTTGGAATAAATTGACGATAGCAAAGATTCCATCTTTGACGACGCCACATAAATGGAATAGGTACTAGCTAGCTTAATAGTTAATATTTGCGCACTAGCTCTGCATATTCAGCTAGTGTGTGTGCGCGATTGACTAGATTAACCTCACGTCAGTTACATTCATTGAGTGCCTTTCAGACAGTAGACACGACCCCTCTGTTACCTTGCCAACTAAGGAACTGGCAGTGGATCAAACCATTGTGAGGCAAAGGGTGGGGGGGGTCGCAATCTTTTGAAACTTAAAAACGCGCTATTAAGTGTCTATAATCAGCACAATTGCTTTCATTGCGTATTATTAATATTATTTAAATTACATAGTTATGTTTCAGTGATATATTGGGGGGGACAAATCATATTTTTCCCAGGATGGGGGGGTCATGTCCCCCCCGTCCCCCCCGGGATTTCCGCCCCTGCATACACTGGCATCCAAGTCTGGAGTAACACATTTGAGGGAAATAATGTGTTTTTAGATGGTCACAACAGTGGATTTGTAACATTCATGGCTTTCCTTTTCCCTCTACACAGGGTGGAGTCCATTATGTGTGGTCATTACCGTCTGTCGCAGGACACAGACAATCAAACCAAAGTCTTTGTTGTTGTCTCCAAGAGAAAAGAAGAGGTGAGTGAGAGAAGTTACAGCATTGGACTGGGATTAATTGATGTGGGAAGGTATTTGCATATTTAGTTTTCCTGTTATTTATTTGTTTACCCCTTTTTCTCCCCAATTTCGTGGTATCCAATTGAAAGTTAGTTTTTTCCCATCGCTGCAACTCCCATACGGACTCGGGAGAGGCGAAGGTTGAGAGCCGTGTGTCCTCCAAAACACAACCCAGCTTAACCAGGAAGCCAGCCGCACCAATGTGTTGCAGGAAACACCGTACACCTGGCAACCGTGTCAGCATGTATTGCGCCCGGCCTGCCACAGGAGTCGCAATGGGACAAGAACATCTCTGCGGGCCAAACCCTCCTCTAACCCGGACGACGCTGGGCCAATTGTGCGCCGCTCCATGGGTCTTCCGGTCGCGGCCGGCTGCGACAGAGCCTGGACTCGAACCAGGAACTCTAGTGGCACTGCTAGCGATGCAGTGCCTTAGACCACTGCGCCACTCGGGAGGCCCGTTAGTTTTCCTGTTATACCTTAAACCCAACAAGGTAGTCAGTTTCCTTACCTATGAACTGGTTCAGTGCAGGACACAGGATAGGATAAAATACTTTTTGGACTCATGTCATTGTTCACAGATGATTGAAGAGTGCTTTGGCTGTCCAGTTCTGACTGTCCAGATCCCTGTGTGCGTGTTCTCTCTTGACAGAAGGTGTCAGAGTACCAGAGAAACTCTCGGTTTTGCCGGCGGAACCCAGCGGCACCCGAGACGGAGCACAGCTTTCACGTGGGACTGCAGCTGTCGTCTGGTGGGCGCCAGAGCTTAAACAAGCTGAATTGGATTCACCATTCCTGCCACATCAACTACAGGTAATACACTGGGAAGTTAGGGTTTTGATTTGACAGCATTCATTCAATGAATGTCATTGCAAGAGAGAAAAGTGATTGCGAATGTAACTTTTCATTGCGTTCTCAGGTGTATGCATCTCCTAAAGCAGTGTAAATGTGACTTTAATGTTTTTTTTTTAGATCCACTGGAGAAACTGTTGTCACTGCCTTCGACTTGGACCAGATGTATGCATCTTTCTTCTTTGCACGTGTGAAAAGCTACACAGCATTTTCTGAACGCCCACTGTAGGGAAGCCTAGAGAGAAGAGATAAACGTCACCACCCAAAAGTTTACACAACACTTAAGACTAAATGCATATTTCTCTGCCTGTTGGCTATGGGCTGAACTATGATTTTTAATGAATGTATACCAATCAACCTGCATCTGATTCTAAACTTAGTGTGTGTGCCACATAGCCATTATGTCTATGGCTGTCACAGAAAACAAAAATTATTCTACTGATTCTTCTTTTGAAGACTGGATAGTTGTCCAGTATGATGACATAAAATGTCATAATAGATTTTTCACCCATTTCCAACAATTAATATTTTGACATTGTTTTTGTTAATTCTCTAGTAATATATTTTCTCCCATATGGTAAATCAACTGGAATAAACAAAAGTGGGAACTGTGTAGTTGTTTTTTTATCACTATAAGGCGCACAACAAAAGCAGAACACTGATAGTTCCTCTTACTACACCCTCAATCGTAATACAACATTTTTCCTCGTCCTGAACACACATTTCAATTATTTCATTCTAAATCACTTTTCTTGATCAGGACACGCATAATCAATCCACTTATTGCATATCCTAGGAACCCAAGGCTGAAATGGATTTAGATTTTTAAAAAAACATTTGATTAACTATATATTTGCATCAGATTACAAAATATGTAAAATATAAAAATTGTAAAGGCTCTCTTTAGTGATATTTATCTAAATGGAATTGATGAAATGCATAACCTCAAATCAGCCTTCTTCTTAGATGATAATGGTGAAATGAATGGTAAAATCTCATCTTTTCACGACCTTTGATAGTTGTTCAGGTGTACTAGTGTGTCCTCATAAGCGTCATAAATAACATTGGCATGTTTTCCAATCCAGGTGATTTTTTTCATCCTCTTCAGAGCCATCATTTTTTATAACCCCTGGATCAGTCTGGATTGAAAAGAGAGTATTCCCCCAGGTGATAGTTTGGTCACATACCAGGGAAGATTAGCATATAAGAACAGAGGAAGAAATCATTTAGGATTTGTGACATGACAATCCCCACAAGCTTCAAATTATGATTACTAATGGGGTGATACGTATCTATATTTAAATAATAGGCTTACTGTATGATAGCTGGCTTAATAATAGGAAGGTGTGAAAGATGTGTATAGGGAATATCATTGTAAGTGATAATTGCAATGTGCACTGATGGGGGTGATAAGATTCTAGTGCTATTTTTATATTTATTTAACTAGGCAAGTCAGTTAAGAACAGGTTCTTATTTACAATGACGCCCTACCCTGGTTATTGAGGAAGCAGTACTAGCTTTGACTTGATCAAAGTGCTCTAGAACGATGCCTGAAATACATCACAGGAGATAGACAAAACATTCATGATTTTATTATTTCCAATCTAGGACATTACAAATGCAACAGCTTCGAGGCTGGCTTTACTTGCATTGTTAAAAAGCTGAGAACATTTTTACAAACTACTGTAGATACACATCTGATCTTGCAGTCCATTCACAGATTGGGAGAACATGAGAATGTTGTGTCATGCTGTTTCATTCTCAACTAGTCATTTATCTGAGAACATTTCATCATTTGATTACATAATTCAAACAGCTAACATAGCATTTCCACTTTTCAGTAGTATGTGGCTGTAAATGTCTTTCAAAGAGAGACATCTCTACAACATAAATTGGTGATTTGGCCCCTGAATTTTATAATTAAGGCATATGTGGACTACAATACAACACCATAATTAAGGGAACAAGTTAAACATGTACAAACATAAGTAGCAAAATCTATTAAGGAAACGCTTTGGAGAAAATGAGTCACATTCAAACATCATGGCTTGATGTAACTTGTAGCCTGATTCAATCTAATGAGTGAAAACAAGGAGGCAAACACTTGAGTGTAAGAGAGGTGTCGGTTTAAAACAGCATGAACCATGCACATATATACAAACAATATTAAATATGATACAGAATTGTATGTTTAGTTTGTACATTAAATGTATTTATTATTTTATGCGTTCCCTGGAGTTGAGGTTGAAATTCAAAAAATACAGGTAATTCCAGTAATACTAGGGTGACCTTGGGTAAAGAGATACTGAGAATATGAGAATGTATGTCATATCAGAGGCTGAATTCTGAGGGTGGAGTGGACACGTTTATCTACTTCATCATAGTTCATATATTTTCAACACAATCCATGACATTATCAGTGTGATTTTTGCTGCATAATATGTTGCAATAAAGTAGGTCATAAATATACAAACTGGGAAACATTAAATAGAAACTAAATTGCTACTGTAGAGGAATGGTCTTGTGCAGTAGCTAGGGCTCTCAATCTCAGACACCCATAACTAAAATATTAAGAAATTGCATCTGTTCATGAGAGATTAGGGCTCTCATAAAATGTCCTCGTACATAAACTATTGCTACAACAACGGCAATATCTAAAGCAAGACCTAAAATATAAATTACAATTTGTAATATATCTCGTTCACATTGTTCTGATCAGTGCCATTTGATGCAAATACTTTCAAATCTGATCAACTGATGGACAACAGACTAAGCTATTATTGCAACTGGTTTTGAGCTATAGCTCTCCTGAGTCATGAATTTATGATGCAGGTGAACCTCTCTAAGGAGAGTTGCAATACTCACTGGATAAAGTTACTTACTGGATAAATTTGACACTGTGACAGCGTTCTCTATGCACCTGGTAGTTACTTGGCTCCAGATGACGAATACATAGATCATGTTAAATAGGAGTAATTCAACTTATCACCCACATGCAGAAGAATCTGATCCTAGTAACATTCCAGGGATCATTTGAGATTGAAAGTACAGTCTTTACCGGTGTTTACCTCATTGCTGTACCTAAAACTTTAAGGTGCTGGACACAATGATCTCATTGTTTATATGGAATAATAAAAGCCACAAATCCATAAAGCCATACTGCAAAATCTAAAAGAACTAGGGGGTTTGGGGCTCCCTCACTTTCAGAAATATTATTGGGCTGCAAACATTCATAATATCGTGTTTTGGATTCAGCCTCGTGACTTTAACTCCAGGGTCAATTATATAATCCAAATCCTGTATCCAAATCTTTAAGAGCTATCGTATGCTCTCCCCTACAAGCTCCATTTGCTACCTTCAGTAAAGATTACCTGGTCATACAAACTCTCAAGATATGGAATAACCTAAGGCTGGACCTAGATATTAGTGATATTCTTGCCTACTCACCTTTAGTTTGTAGGCTATTTCCACCATCCCTTGCAGACAAAGCTTTTGCTATATGGAGACAAAATGGTGTGAAATCACTCAGTGACCTCTATAAAGATGGCACCTTTGCATTATTTTAATTTCTTTCAAATACATTACATTTTCCAAATGCCCATTTCTTTAGATACTTACAAGCCTGAGATTGGCCCAATATATATATTTCCCACAGGTACCATCTCACACCATTTGGGGTGACATATTCAAAACCAACACAATGCCAAAATTATGCCCATCCACTGTGTATTCAAAATTATGAACTTTTGGCACTCCATGCCTACAATCATTGAGATAAACTTGGGAACAGGATTTAGGATTTTAAATTTAAAATATAACTGAGCAGCAATGAATGGGGTTCACAGGATGACAGAAAGGACAAGATCAGTTGGATAACAAAGCAAGCACTCTATCATGTAGGAACAATATCTTTACGTGCAATCATGAGTCTAAATACAAATTATGGAGTGAATCTGACATATGGTTCATTAGAAGATGATTGGAGATGATTTTCAGCATTAGCGTTACATATGTAAAGAATGAGTTGTTAAAAGATTCCTTGTTTTTTGAGATATCAACACCAAATTCAGTGTGGGACGTCCATGATAGCGATGACAAGTTGATAGGCCACTGTGGAGTGGATTTACAGATTTGGGCACTGATAAATGCCTAAATTGGAATGCAGTGGCTGTACAGTAACATGCTATACATGACATCAGAGCTCTAGCTCTGTGCTTCACAGTGCTGTATTGGTTTTGACAGAAAGCCATTCTGAGCACCTCACGCGAATTGGGAATTTTTTGCAAAAATATACATTCTGAGGGACGAAAATGCTGTAAATTAAGAGGACTGAGACATTGAGGATTATAATAAATACCGCTTTGATGTCATACAAGCAAGTGAAACACCGATGAGTCCAAATGTGCATGTCATATTTCCGTATAATAAAACTCGTCAGATACAGTGTCAATGTTTATGATCAATATGTTTGATGTAGTTACAAGATGACATGGCGTCATACCCTTGGTTGTTCTGAACAGAATTACTCCATTTGTCTATTGCGAAGAAAATTTGCCACGGTACACACACCTGAATGCACTCATGTCTCCTTTCTATGCACATCAAAATGCATGTTTCCCTGAATTGCATTGTGAAAGCATAACACTGAAATATCGTATTTTATAACTTAGCTAGTCATGTTGGCAATAGAACAGGATCCAAATGATGCCCACCTGACCCAGACTGTGATTTATAATGGACCGTTTTTGGATTACGTATACAAAAACAGTAATTGTGTAAGGGCGGGGTTGAATGGTTGTGTTCAAAACAACTACAAGTGAGCTTGGTCTAGTTCCTCAATGGCACAGCTAGGAGAGCTCAAAAAAGCACCACATAGTTGACTCTTCTTTGAGTCATAAAATTGCATTGAAATTACTTAGGAACTGTGCACATTTTGGACAGGTGTGTGGCCACCAAGAGATACCAGTTAGTTCTCTCACTCAAACCCTCTTATGTTGCACCTACCCCACATTTTCCAGGAATATTCTTATCATGTTCCTGAACGTATCCAGAGTTTTTTCAGATTTCATTATCAACAAATGAGGCAAAAAGTACAGTAAATGTAAAATGCCCAAAGTCAACAGTGTAATTTCTGGATTCATATTTGTGTCAGGTGAACTGTTGTGACCTCACTTTATGGTCTAATAATTTTCCCACAATCTCAAAACTGTACCCTTTCAATTGCTACCATGGTTATGCATTGCTCATATTTCTTCTGGAAGAAACATTTCAATCTAGCCCTATCCATATAGGCTGATTTCCACAAGTGTAAAGGGTTAAATGGACACGTAAAATCTGATTTTTGATTTGTCAATAACTCAGCCATCTTTTGACTAATCCCATAGCTTTTCTCAAACTAAGTTAAGACCTGCACCATGAGCCTACATTCCAAATTTGGTCATATGGTTCATGAGAATAAGATTTCTGAAGTATTTCTTAACATTTTAGCATATGTGCTAACATGCATCTACTGTTATAGTGTGGCCATCTTGGAATGCATCAACACTATTTTCTCCAACTCTTTAGGGACTATTGTGATGAGTCCAAAGACCACATTTGGAGTGAATATGACTTTTAGTTCATGAGATTTCTTTATGATTATTTTAAGCATTAGCGTTGCATAGTCAAAAACAAAAAAGTGAATTGTTAATCGTTTCCTTATTCTTTAAGATTTCAATGCCAAACTTAACATGCTTCATCATGGTAACGTCTTTGATGACCCTAAAACAGTTTCAAGTTGATAGTCCATTGTGAAGAGGGTTTACAAAGGATTTAAATGGACAAGTAAAATTTGATTTCCTCTCTTAACCAATCCCTTAGCTTTTCTCAAACTAAGTTAAGACATGTACCATGGGCCTACATACCACATTTGGAAAACCTATCCTGACAGACCTTATGGGTCCTTGAGGCAAATTTGTTCAGCATGAGGAAAGACACCTACATACAAGGCCTCTAGGTCAAATGGGGCTACAGATGTGAGGGTTTAAGTGAGACTGCTTGTAACAGCGCCACCTTCAGGCCAATTAGTGCAATTATTTTTCACCACGTTACTTATGGCGTAGTTTCTGTGTGCCAAATTAGAGAGAAAAAAAGTTTCCAATCTATGCTCGAGTTATTTGCCCATGTCAAGGGAAAAAAAAATCTAAGAATAACAATGTTTCACAGCTTTTATGTGAACCCCTAATTAACAGTTGGGAAAAAAAACTTTTTTTTTTTTTTTTAAAAGCCCTTCTATATGTACCAGTCATGTTGTTACATACAAGTTACTAAACAAATGCCAAGCTGTCTAAGTTCTACTCCCAAGTTGACCCCAAATGTGAACAATGCCAACATACATCTGCAACTCATGAAAATATGTTCTGGTTGTGTGAGTGTCCAAAACTAAAAGGCTATTGGGATGCTATTTCTAATGCAATGTCCAATATAACACAAGTATCTATAAGTCCTGACCCACTAATATCTATCTGGGACAACCGTTGGTAGTTCTGGAATAGCAAAGGTGGAAGCAAATGCCTTTGTTTATGCCGGTCTGATTGCCAGAAACCTGATTTTGACCCCCAGGAAAAAGCCAAACACACCATTTTACAATTAGTGGGTTAATAGCATGTTGCAAAGTCTCACTTTGGAGAAAATGAAATGTACACAAAGTGGATCCACAACTTTATTTTATAAGACATGGCAAACTTTTCTTTCTTTTGTTGAAACCGAAACCGGTGTCAGATTGATTATGTACCTGAGTTTAGATTTGTACTAGTGTGTATATACACTCATGACGGGAACCTCAATAAGAGGATACAAAGAAAAGAAAATCCTTGAGGAACATTGGGAAGGGAGGGTGGGAATGATACGGACACATGGTGTAAAAAATAAAAAGATCACTATCTATTACTGGTATGTTAGGTAATAATGCTCAGCCATAAGTGACAATCTTGTTTGTTTTTTCTCTTTCCTTTCTAGTATGCAAAGCCATTTTGGAACACAAATCAGTATCTGATTATTTATGTTGATATTGTACAGCTTATGTATTTTAATGCATTTTTTTTGAAGCAACTCTTTTGCATACTTATAAATGATTGTATGACCTTGTGGTCAAATAAAATATATATTGAGAAAAAAAAACAGATATAGTACCTTTTACAAAACAGAATCCCCAAAATATATATTTTTTCCCTCATGGACAAGCATGTAGACAAGTGCATATGTTGTGAATTAAAACATAGAAAATAAGTTATTATTTCTGTATGGGTCAAGGTTGATTAAAGCTTTGTCCCCACCACACTGAAGACAGACAAAGTTGAACATCTTGTGCAGCATTAAAAGGAAGTGGGTCTCTGGGGTTACTGTGCTATAGTGTACTCCCTATGCTATGCTTGTTTAGAAACTCTAATAAACTTTGATTCAATATGAATAATAACAGGTTGCGGTGTGCAAAATGTTATGTTAATCTGAAAGAGATTCCTGTCTTGTATTTTGTGAATTAACTAGCTTACACTCTTCTAATACATTTCTTCATTAGTAATCCTCATGAAGAAATGTATTATCCCATCTCTCCTAGCGACATTACATACAGTAGATATGTCCTACAGTTAGGATTGTAACAGTATTCAAGCTTCAGTCCCCCCTCACTTTCCTGTGTGTAATGGTTTCCGTGGGTGTCACCCCATTCACATGGCCATTCAATGAAGCAACAGAGCCATTCTGATGACACTCCTTCTTTTGTGAAACAAGGTGTTTCTTGTAAGTCTAAAAACAGAGGGAAGGAGTCAATATATTAGGATGTGCTAAAAATCTGAACTCCCCCCCCCCCCCCCCCAAATGACTGACAACAATGCACTGTTATATTTAACCCCGTCACCATCAGGGCAATGTAAAATACTTCATAACACCATAATTCATTCATAATAATACAGTATGTCTAATTAATGCAAGGATTTTATATTTGCTCACCTGAATGTAGAAGTTTGAGAAAAGGGCAATAAGTGTGACGACATAGAATATCTGGAAATACAGCCACCCTCTGGGGAAACCACATGGCCAAATGACTGCACATATCGTCTGGGACATGGTCAAAAAGAACTGAATCTAGAGAGTAAATGAGACAAAACTCAAATGACCTGTTTGTAAACTAAGTGAATATCAAATACACACGCAGAAATAATCCAAGACGGTTTTGGAACATCTCCAAAGTACATATTTCTGTAACTCAGTGCACTTAAAATACTGCTCCATCTATGGAAAACATTGCCATTGCATACAGTGCAGAAGATAAGAGGGATTAGAACACTCTGTACCAATGGCCCAATGGTTCATGTGGCCTTTGTCACATTCACGAAGACCCTGAGATTGGATTAACTATACACTGGAAGATTACTATGGATGTGAAAGCCCATCTCTGAGGGTTTTAAACAATACATATGGAAATGCAGGCTCACCAGCTGTCCTTGTGTGATGTATTTCTTCCACCATAGATAGGGCCGCAAGGCCGGGACAGCAGAGAGCCCATAGTAAGAGTACATCAGGACATGGATGAAGCTGTTCAGGGAGGCACCAAAGTAGGCTGAGGCAGAGACATAAGATGGGGGGTAGAGGATTCATCTACATTAGCAGTGTCAGAGACTATGGGGTAGATAATTAATCTACATTAGACATCAATTAATTACAATTATTGCCATTTCATGCCTGTTTTCTAACTTTCTTTGCATAGATGATTATTCATTACTATTCTAGGACACTGTGTGCCACAGTGAGAGGGTAAAGCAATTATGAGGTGAGGGTACAGTATATCACAGCAAAAACATGCTGTGCAGTCCTGAAATAAAAGTAGGTTCAATTCACATTTAATTCTAACAACGGATCACTTGAAGGTATCTCAACCACAGAATCAAGTCAAGAAAAACATGTAATCAAAGACACCTGTATGGCTACTTATAATAATATACCATGTACAGCGCATTCAGAAAGTATTCAGACACCTTGACTATTTCCTCATTTTGTTAGGTTACAGCCTTATTCTAAAATTTATTAAATCATTTCCCCCCCCTCAATCTGCACACAATACCCCACAACGAAAAAGCAAAAACAGGTTTAGACATCTTTGCAAGTTTAT
This sequence comes from Salmo salar, assembly GCF_965601325.2. Classification (NCBI taxonomy): domain Eukaryota; kingdom Metazoa; phylum Chordata; class Actinopteri; order Salmoniformes; family Salmonidae; genus Salmo; species Salmo salar. The sequence continues at coordinate 80,603,975 of NC_138291.1, read as the reverse complement.
AAAAAAATATATATAAAAAACCCCAGAAATGTCACATTTACATAAGTATTCAGACCCTTTACTCAGTACTTTGTTGAAGCACCTTTGGCAGCGATTACAGCCTTGAGTCTTCTTGAGTATTACGCCACAAGTTTGGCACACCTGTATTTGGGGAGTTTCTCCCATTCTTCTCTGCAGATCCTCTCAAGCTCTGCCAGGTTGGATGGGGAGCGTTGCTGCACAGCTATTTTCAGGTCTCTCAAGAGATGTTAGATCGGATTCAAGTCCGGGCTCTGGCTGGGCCACTCAAGGACATTTAGAGACATGTGCCGAAGCCACTCCTGCGTTGTCTTGGCTGTGTGCTTAGGGTCGTTGTCCTGTTGGAAGGTGAACCTTTGCCCCAGTCTGAGGTCCTGAACACTCTGGAGCAGGTTTTCACCAAGGATCTCTCTGTACTCTGCTCCATTCAACTTTCCCTTGATCCTGACTAGGCTCCCAGTCCCTGCTGCTGAAAAACATCACAACAGCATGATGCTGCCACCACCATGCTTCACTGTAGTGATGGTGCCAGGTTTCCTCCAGACGTGACGCTTGGCATTCAGGCCAAAAAGTTAAATCTTGGTTTCATCAGACCAGAGAATCTTGTTTCTCATGGTCTGAGAGTCTTTAGGTGCCTTTTGGCAAACTCCAAGCGGGCTGTTATGTGCCTTTTACTGAGAAGTGGCTTCCGTCTGGCCACCCTACCATAAAGGTCTGATTGGTGGAGTGCTGCAGAGATGGTTGTCCTTCTGGAAGGTTCTCCCATCTCCACAGAGGAACTCTGGAGCTCTGTCAGAGGGACCATCTGGTTCTTGGTCATCTCCCTGACCAAGTCCCTTCTCCCCGATTGCTCAGTTCGGCCGGGCGGACAGCTCTAGGAAGAGTCTTGGTGGTTCCAAACTTCTTCCATTTAAGAATGATGGAGGCCACTATGTTCTTGGGGACCTTCAATGCTGCAGAAATGTTTTTTTTTGTACCCTTGCCCAGATCTGTGTCTTGATACAAACCTGTCTCGGAGCTCTATGGACAATTCCTTCAACCTCATGGCTTGGTTTTTGCTCTGACATGCATTGTCAACTGTAGGACCTTATATAGACAGGTGTGTGCCTTTCCAAATCATGTCCAATCAATTGAATGTACCATAGGTGGACTCCAATCAAGTTGTAGAAACATCTCAAGGATGATCAATGGAAACAGGATGCACCGGAGCTCAATTTCAAATATCATAGCAAAGGGGCTGAATACTTATGTAAATTTGCAAACATTTCTATAAAACCTGTTTTATTTTTTTATTAAGGGGTATTTTGTGTAGATTGATAAGGATATATTTTTTTTAAATCCATTGTAGAATAAGCCTGTAATGTAACAAAATGTGGAAAAAGTCAAGAGGTCTAAATACTTTCCGGATGCACTGTATATATGCTGCTTGTCCAAGCCTATTTCAGGAATTGCATAGAAAGGTTCACCTAAAGCTCAATGGATTTGACTTTAGTGGTTCTGAATTATTGATTGTGTAAACTGACTTGCTTATTCCACTGTGTTGACGATAGAAGGGGAATATTGTGTTAGAACACTCACAGTGACCACAGGGCACCCAGTTCATGACGAACCACCAGATGTTGAGCATGCTAGCATGGTGGTAGATGTGCAGAAACGTGATCTGATGGTTGTTCTTCCGTAGGATGAAGAAGAAGGTGTCCATAAACTCTATGAGCTTGGAGAAGTAGTACCACCACAGCACATTTATGATCTGAGATGAGAAAAAAAGCAAAGAATAAGAGTCAAGCTTTCAGCCAATACAATACTTTTTCTAGTAGTTCACTTCCCTGCAAGGACATAGTCAATACTCATACATTGCCAGACTTGTATTTCACCCTATGAGGAATGGCCAGTGAAAATCATTTGACCAAAAAAGTTGTGTTGAGGGACAAAAAATGGTCATCTGTACTGAAATGCTCTTGAAATCTCTATTAAGGACACAAATAAAAATATGATCATCCACTGCTGTGACGGCAGGGACACTTTTACAAGTTTTAATCACTGTAGAACAGGGATTCTTAAACTTTATCAGTTCGAGACCCAAATGAGAAATTGACCCTCCTCCCGTGACCCAAATTATCCTCCAACAACCCAAATTAAGAAGAAAAGTGTGTGTGATTATATATGTATTCTCATAAATCGCAACCCACCTCCCACAAACTCAGGGCCCACTTTGGGTCCCGACCCATAGTTTAAGAAACCCTACTGTAGAACTGCAATCCAATCACACATTTCACTACTGATGACAGCAGCACAGATTAAATAGACTCTCTGTCTGACCGTGTGGCTTCCCACTGGGCAAAAACTGGTTGAATCAACTTTGTTTCCATGTCATTTCAACCCAAAAAAAATCTCTGTGATAATGTTGAATCAATGTGGAAAACTGATTGGATTTGTAAAAAGTCATCAACGTAAGGGCTTTTCATATTTTTTTTTTACCCAACTTTTGACCTAAATCCAATGACATGGTGACATTTCTTGGTGATTTCACATTGAATTCACGTTAGTTGACAATCTAAAGTAAATCAAAACTAGACGAACTGATGTCTGTGCCCAGTTGGTTATCTGTTAGAATTTGCAGGTACTGGCTGACAAACTTTACCAGTACAATTGGAAGCCACCAGGACAAGAAAATATCAATAAAAGTAGCTGGAAAGAACAAAGTATCTCAGTACATATTGATCTGGTAATTAGTTTGTCTTTGAAGTTTGTTGTCAAGCTATTATTTGCATCTCTGGTATTGAGCCAAAGGGTATGGAAATATCACAAAGAGAATGAATGAAAAGGTGAAGTCAAGCTGGTGTCTGGTGACAATGCATTTCTCACCCCACATACTATATACACATTTTGAATCTAACAGATTGTTTTATATTAAATTCTATATACGTGAACAGAGGGGTGATATAGAATGAGACTGCTTTACCTTGGTATCGGTTTCTCCTGCACTGTGTGTGTCTTGGCAATAGAAGTTATAATCCCCGTGCCACACAGCAGACACCATCTGGGGACAGAGAACAAGGTGATTTAGAAAAACCTAGATCGTCATGTCTTTGGCATCTTCACACAGCTTGAATCACATTAATACCTCACAGCCCTTGTATTGTAATATCACATTTATTTCATTCTTGTATTGCAAGTGTCATAAGATCAACAACAACAAAAAACACTTGCGACATCAATTTGCTTTCTCCCATACAAAATCTGATTGTAAACCTGTTACAATTTACATTGGAATTTAGGATTCTAGCTTCACATACTTGCTGCAGGCGTGGACAGTGGGCAATATTATATCCTTGAGTAATTTTGTGTCTCCTCCTCTCCATTACCAGAGAGAATATCAGTACCCTTTTTGTTGCCACTGCAACATTGTGACTGCATTGTTTATTGTTGTTGAGCAGACCAGTGATGCCACAGTTACTAAATGGAGGCCTTGTTCACACATTTCATCTCATTTGGGATGGATGGAAATGGCTCTGCCTTTATCCACCACTGCCTTGAATAACTGACAAAAACAAAGGGTTAAATGTAACGAGTGTAAAGACATGTCCAGATTCAGGTTCAGCTTAAAGTGTATTATTTTAGCTGTGTTATGTGCTCAAACTCAGAGCACCCCCCTTTTTATGTTGTACTGAATAAAACATTTTCTGAAGAACATTAATCTTTCCCACAGGATTTTAGTGCATTTGAATCAAGACAGGACCAAGTCCAGAACAGGACGGTAAAAAAGCAGGGCAAAGCAGAGAGCTAATTATGTTGATGACTTCGAGGCACACAGTGATATTATCCGATGATTGCGCACCAGGCACCAGGAGAGTGATTGCCCTGTATGTGCCCATGGGGATGAAAGTAGAATAAGGACAGACCTGTGATTGGCAAATGTTGTGCTCCACTACTCAACTGGGTAATCTCGTACATGCAGAGGACACATTAAATAACACAAAAGTCTCAACAGACACTAATCACTTCAACAATGACATTGTTATGCCGGTTGTTGTTTTAAATGTAATGCTGCAGGGCCACTTTTACTATGTTAGAAAAACGATTATTCACAACAATATACTGCAGACTAGGCTATTTTCCTTGACGTATAATAAACCATTTATCAGTACTACACTAATACTAAATCTTCTTTATTCTTACTATGTAATTCAAAACGAAGGATATATGGGGTAAATGTCCATATACAGTACCAGTCAAAGGTTTGGACACCTGCTCAATCAAGCATTTTTCTTTGTTTTTACTTTTCTACATTGTAGAATAATAGTGACGACATCACAAATATGAACTAACACAAATGGAATAATATAGTAATCCAAAAAAAGTGTTAAACAAATTTTATACATTAGATTCATAGGGCGGCGCACAATTGGCCCAGCGTCATCCGGGTTTGGCTGGGGTAGGCCATCATTGTAAATAAGAATTTGTTCTTAACTGACTTGCCTAGTTAAATAAAAGGTTAAATTCATCAAAGTAGCCACCCTTTGCCTTGAAGACAGCTTTGCACACTCTTGGCATTCTCTCAACCAGCTTCACCTGGAAGGCTTTTCCAACAGTCTTGAGGGAGTTCCTACATATGCTGAGCACTTGTTGGCTGCTTTTCCTTCTCTCTGCGGTCAAACTCATCCCAAACCATCTCAATTGGGTCCTCTGATGGACCACTGCATCACTCTCCGTCTTGGTCAAATAGCCCCTACACAGACTGGAGGTGTGTTGGGTCATTGTCCTGTTGAAAAACAAATTATAGTGGGACTAAGTGCAAACCAGATGGGATAGCGCATTGCTGCAGAATGCTGTGGTAGCCATGCTGGATAAGTGTGCCTTGGATTCAAAATAAATCACTGACAGTGTCACCAGCAAATCACCCCCACACCTCCTCCTCCATGCTTCACGGTGGAAAACACACGCAGAGATCATCGGTTCACCTACTCTGCGTCTCACAAAAACAAGTCGGTTGGAACCAAAAATCTCAAATTTGGACTCATCAGACAAAAGGACAGATTTCTACCGGTCTAATGTCCATTGCTTGTGTTTTTTGTCCCAAGCAAGTCTCCTTAGTATTGGTGTCCTTTAGTAATGGTTTCTTTGCAGCAATTCGATCATGAAGGCCTGATTCATGCAGCCTCCTCTGAACAGTTGGTGTTGAGATGTGTCTGTAACTTGAACCCAGATGCAACTCTGGGTCTTCCTTTCCTGTGGCGGTCCTCATGAGAGCCAGTTTCATCATAGCGCTTGATGGTTTTTGCAACTGCACGTGAAGAAACTTAAAGTAATGATGGACTGTTGTTGCTCTTTGCTTATTTGAGCAGTTCTTGCCATAATATGGATTTGGTCTTTTACCAGATAGGGCTATCTTCTGTATACCCTCCTACCTTGTCACAACACAACTGATTGGCTCAAACGCATTAACTTTTTAGTGACGGGGCAGTATTCGGAAATTCAGTTGAATGACGTGCCCAGAAGGTAGGAAATGCATATTATTAGTAGATTTGGATAGAAAACACTCTGAAGTTTCTAAAACTGTTTGAATGATGTCTGTGAGTATAACAGAACTCATATGGCAGGCAAAAACCTGAGAAAAATCCAACCAGGAAGTGTGGAAATCTGAGGTTTGTAGTTTTTCAAGTGATTCCCTATCCAGTATACAGTGACTTAGGTTTCATTTTGCACTTCCTAAGGCTTCCACGAGATGTCAACAGTCTTTAGAACATTGTTTCATGCTTCTACTGTGAATAGGGAGAGAACAAGAGCTCCTGGATGTAGATGAGTGAGAAAATGACATGAGCTCAGTGGCGCGTGCTCCCATGAGAGTTAGCTGTGTTCCTTTTCTTTTTTGAAGACAAAGGAATCATCCGGTTGGAATATTATGGAAGATTTATGATAAAAACATCCTAAAGATTGATTCTATACATCGTTTGACATTCTATACATCGTCTGTAATATAACTTTTTAGACTTTTTTCTGAACTTAACTGCGCGAGCACAGTGCATTTGGAGTACTCTAACAAACGTGCAAACAAAAAGGAGGTATTTGGACATATATATGGACTTTATCGAAACAAATGAACATTTATTGGGAAACTGGGATTCCTGGGAGTGCATGGGGAGGTGCAGGGCTGTTGACCAGGGTAGGGGTAGCCAGGTGGACAGCATGGCCAGCCATAGAAAAATGCTTATTGAAATTCTCGATTATCGTAGATTTATCGGTGGTGACAGTGTTTCCTAGCCTCAGTGCAGTGGGCAGCTGGGAGGAGGTGCTCTTATTCTCCATGGACTTTACAGTGTCCCAGAACTTTTTGGAGTTTGTGCTACAGGATGCAAATTTCTGTTTGAAAAAGCTGGCCTTTGCCTTCCTAACTGCCTGTGTACATTGGTTGCTAAATTCCCTGAAAAGTTGCATATCGCAGGGGCTATTTGATTCTAATGCAGTACGCCACAGGATGTTTTTGTGCTGGTCAAGGGCAGTCAGGTCTGGAGTGAACCAAGGGCTATATCTGTTCTTAGTTCTACATTTTTTGAATGGGGCATGCTTATTTAAGATGGTGAGGAAAGCACTTTTAAAGAGCAACCAGGCATCTTCTACTGACGGAATGAGGTCAATATCCTTCCAGGATACCCGGGCCAGGTCGATTAGAAAGGCCTGCTCGCTAAAGTGTTTTAGGGAGAGTTTGACAGTGATGAGGGGTGGTCGTTTGACCACGGACCCATTACGGACGCAGGCAATGAGGCAGTGATCGCTGAGATCCTGGTAGAAGACAGCAGAGGTGTATTTAGAGGGCAGGTTGGTCAGGATGATATCTATGAGGGTGCCCGTGTTTACGGATTTAGCGTTGTACCTGGTAGGTTCCATGATAATTTGTGTGAGATTGAGGGCATCTAGCTTAGATTGTAGGATGGCCGGGGTGCTAGGCATATCCCAGTTTAGGTCACCTAACAGTACAAACTCTGAAGATAAATGGAGGGCAATTAATTCACATATAGTGTGCAGGGCACAGCTGGGGGCTGAGGGGGGTCTATAACAAGCGGCAACAGTGAGAGATTTATTTCTGGAAAGGTGGATTTTTAAAAGTAGTAGCTCGAACTTTTTGGGGCACAGACCTGGATAGCATGACAGAACTCTGCAGGCTAACTCCACCCCCTTTGGCAGTTCTATCTTGGTGGAAAATGTTGTAGTTGACGATGGAAATTTCAGAATTTTTGGTGGCCTTCCTAAGCCAGGATTCAGACATGGCTAGGACATCAGGGTTTGCGGAGTGTGCTAAAGCAGTGAATAAAACAAACTTGGGGATGAGGCTTCTGATGTGAACATGCATGAAACCAAGGTTTTTACGGTTACAGAAGTCAACAAATGATAGCGCCTGGGGGATAGGAGTGGAACTGGGGGCTACAGGGCCTGGGTTAACCTCTACATCACCTGAGGAACAGAGGAGGAGTTGGCTAAAGGCTATAAGAACTGGTCGTCTAGTGCGTTGGGGACAGGGAATAAAAGGAGCATATTTCTGGGCGTGGTAGAGTAGATTCAAGGCATAATGTTCAGACAAGGGTATGGTAGGATGTGAGTACAGTGGTGGAGGTAAACCTAGGCATTGACTGAGGATGAGAGGTTTCATCTCTGGAGGGACAAGTGTGTGGTGGAGGTGTGTCTACAGATTTGCCGTATAATGTCCTTGACTTAATTCCCTAATTAAGTCCACTACCTTTATGATCAAAGATACCACGAATAAGGTCCAGCAACCTGTCAGTTCCAAGTGGAAAAAGCATGTACTTTATTTTTCCCGATAGGAATAACACCTTTCTTCATGCACTGTAATTTACAATTTGATACGAGTAGGTAAATTAATCATCCGTTTGGATAAGGGAATTGAAAATCAAAGAAAACGTTGAATGACATTAACATTCATTGACACTAATTAAATTGTTCTGGAGCTGAGTGCAGACCAACCCATAACAGTTTGAACCCGACTCATGGCGCAATACTTGGCCATGTCATCACACAGATCAATGGTTAGCGCAGGCAATAGACGAGAGTATAGCCTATTATTGTATACTATTTTTCCTATTATAATTCTATGTCAAATCAAATGTTATTTTTCACATGTGCCGAATACAACTGGTGCAGACTTTACAGTGAAACGCTTGCTTACGAGCCTTTCCCAACAACGCAGAGTTTAAAAATAGTAACACAAGAGGAATATACACAAGAATGGAGCTATAAACAGGGAGTACCAGATCAATGTGCATAGGTATGATGTATTTGAGGTAGATATGTACAGTACATGAAGGCAAGGTAAAGTGACTAGGCATCAGAATAGATAATAATAACAGTAAAATAAAGAAATGAGTAGCAGCAGCAAATTATAAGTGTAAAAGTGCATGTGTGTAATGTGTATGTATGTGTGATATGTGTGTGTGTATGTGAATGTAAACTAACCGTCCAACATTACCATGGGTTGAAAAACTGAATGTGGACATTTTCAGAATGAATCAAACCACAGTTCTTTTTTTTCTGTGTGTAAAGGCTCTCCAAACGTGTTTTTTATGATTCATAAATACTTTCCTAACCCTAAATAATCTACAAAATCGGAATATTTTTAAATCTACCAATTGTTTCTGAAACTGAGACAAATATGCATACATTTAGATGGCTTTCTCTCATTGTTGCCTAATATTCTGAACCCGTTCTCTCTATATATTCTAGTGAGTCTATTGACAAAATTAAAAAAGCTAGCTAGCACTGCGATGCAGTGTCTTCGACCACTGCGCCACTCGGGTGGCCCAACTACTTTGTATTTAAATTTAAATTGGGTGGCATTGATTTCAGAGGACTAAAAGTTCACCCTGAAGCAGGGGCAATGTCAGAATCTGCAAGTTTAATGATTTACACAGCATGGGCACAGCCAATCTTTTTATGCAATGCAAACCAAATTGAGCCAATTAGGCCACGGTGGTAAGAACAGAAAAGACTTTAGACTTACAGGTGCGTGGAGAACAGACTTTGTCCCTCATTAGTATAACTACAGTGCATTCGGAAAGTATTCAGACCCATTTACTTTTTCCACATTTTGTTAGGTTACAGCCTTACTCTAAAATTGATTAAATAGTCCCCCCCCCATCAATCTACACACAATACCCCATAAAGACAAAGTGAAAACAGGTTTAGAAATGTTTGCAAATTTATAACAAATAAAAAACTGTAAAACCTTATTTACATAAGTATTCAGACACTTCACTAAGAGACTCAAAATTGAGCTCAGGTGCATCCTGTTTACATTGATCATCCTTGAGATGTTTCTACAACTTGATTGGAGTCTACCTGTGGTAAATTCAATTGATTGGGCATGATTTGGAAAGGCACGCTGTCTATTTAAGGTCCCAAACAGTTGACAGTGCATGTCAGAGCAAAAACCAAGCCATGAGGTCGAAAGAATTGTCCATAGAGCACTGAGACAGGATTGTGTCGAAGCACAGATCTGGGCAAGGGTACAAAAAACATTTATGCAGCATTGAAGGTCCCCAAGAACACAGTGGCCTTCATCATTCTTAAATGGAAGACGTTTGGAACCACCAAGACTCTTCCTAGAGCTGGCTGCCAGCCAAATTGAGCAATCGGGGGAGAAGGGCCTTGGTCAGGGAGATGACCAAGAATCAGATGGTCCCTCTGACAGAGCTCCAGAGTTCCTCTGTGGAGATGGGAGAAACTTCCAGAAAGAATCATCTCTGCAGCACTCCACCAATCAGGCCTTTATGGTAGAGTGGCCAGACACAAGCCACTCCTCAGTAAAATGCACACGACAGCCCACTTGGAGTTTGCCAAAAGGCACCTAAAGACTCTCAGACCATGAGAAACAAGAATCTCTGGTCTGATGAAACCAAGATTGAACTATTTAGCCTGAATGCCAAGCGTCACATCTGGAGGAAACCTGGCACCATCCCAAGGTGAAGCATGGTGGTGGCAGCATCATGGTGGGGATGCTTTTCAGCGTCTGGGAGACTAGTCAGGATCGAGGGAAAGATGAATGGAGCAAATTACAGAGAGATCCTTGATGAAAACCTGCTCCAGAGCACTCAGGACCTCAGACTGGCGCAAAGGTTCACCTTCCAACAGGAAGGCACACAGCCAAGACGACGCAGGAGTGGCTTCGGGACAAGTCTCTGAATGTACTTGAGTGGCCCAGCCAGAGCCCGTATTTGAAACCGATCTAACATCTCTGGAAAGACCTGCAAATAAGTGTGCAGCGACACTCCCCATGCAACCTGACTGACCTTGAGGATTTGCAAAGAATAATGGAAGAAACTCCCCAAATACAGGTGTGCCAAGCTTGTAGCGTCATACCCAAGAAAAGGCTGTAATCGCAGCCAAAGGTGCTTCAACAAAGTACTGAGTAAAGGGTTTGAATACTTATGAAAATGTGATTTCTGTTTTTTATATTTGCTAAATTTGCTGAAATGTCAAAAAACCTGTTTTTGCTTTGTCATTATTGGGTATTGTGTGTGATTGATTGGGGGGGTGTAATGTAAAACAATGTGGAAAAATTCAAAGGGTCTGAATACACTGTATATCATGACATTTCGAGGCTGATTACACTACAGAAAGTATTGAAAGCTCACTTTCCCTCCTGTTTCATGACCGTATACAAGAATTAGGGATAATGCAATCAACTACTAGCATAGACATCCACAGAGGATACAGACAGTTTATCAGTACATCATGTCAACCATTTCAGAATTAGAAGTCACAACTTCAACTTTCTAATAATAGCAGCAGGTTTTCAGAAACAATTGAGGGCTGTGTTGATGTTGGGTGAGAGATTTGTTTGTGTTAACAATGATCCTGTCAGAGACCAGCTCTGCCCCACTCACTCCCCCACAGCATTGTTTTCTGGGGTGGCTCCCGTGCAAGACACCATTTTTGTCTAATCAGAACCACAATTTCCCTAATCCTCAAAGAATCCTTCAACAAAATTAGCCAAATAAAACAATCCTTTAGCCACGCCTAACAGTCACCCGATCCTCTCACTTCCCATTATCCGCCTGCAGTGTTGCATTGCGATGATACCAACACCTCCTTCGGATGTCTGTATCAGTTCAGATCAGCAGTAGCCTGCCTACCTCATAGAACATATAGAAGGACAAGATCGTGAGGCCCAGATTGTAGACCAACAGGAGACCCCGGCAAGACACCGGCTGTCTGTGTCTCATGTACTTGGGCCCCAGCCATACGATCAGCAGGTACATGACTGTTAGTGCAAAGGTTGGAGGGTAGTTGTCCAGAAGCAGCCATCCCTGTACCCGCTCATCTGAAATACATGGACAGAACAACCTGATCTAACAGTGTACAGTAAGATGCTCCTTCTTTTCTGCACGTTATTCCCATATTTACTGTATTTCCTTTCCAGTGAGATAGAGAGCATAGAGAGGGGTAGTTACATTGCAGGGCAGGCATATTGGTTGAAGAGGGTAAAAGGACAATACAGTTTGAGTGAGAATTGGCTGTGACTACAAAGCATGTTTGTTTAACTCCAAGAAAGGTTGCACTAGAATCATGAAGGTGCAAAAAGACCTGGTGCATTCCACTACATGTATTAACACACAATAAAAACATTTCGTGAGGAGATATAGTGTCATAATTAATTGTATGTTAATAAAAAATACCGTAATGAAACAGTATTAACACTTACCTCTGGGACCCATCCATGAGTCTATGTACATGTTTAGTTTATAATTAAAAGTCTCCATTTCTGACCTAAATAGACAGATGAAAGAGGAGAGAGTACCAAGTCACACATTGCAGCTCATCACCAGAGCCATAGTTATACATTCTGAAAGACCTGAAATGTATGGTAAACTACCACTTTGGTATAAAAAAAAATACCATATTCAAGCAGCACTGCTGGAATGTGACTGAGTAAGTCAGCTTAACTGTGTTGACAAAATGTGTGTCTCTTAAATTACACACAGCAGCTTAAGGGAAATCAAAGCTTGGTTCATTGTACCAGAGGTACGATCATTTGGCACAACCAACTTTGGACTGAAAGAACACGCAAAGATGCCAGTCTGCTTTCTGCTTACGCAAGCTATAAGGTCCATTTCAGAAGGTTAAGGCTTAAGCGATAGTCCGACTATTTGCCCAATGCAATTGGCAGTCACTGTGACAAAAGTGTAATACATTGCCATTCATAAGAAGATTACGTCAAGTTCATAAAAAGCTATAGAATCTGGTTACTTCTTGACCACTCTTAGATATTTTTCATCATTCAGATATTTCCTTTATAATTATTAAGGTGCTGAAGTAGCTGTTCAAGCAGTCCCAAACGCATACAAATACAAACATCAACAATTACATTATTCTTGCAAGATAACTTATTGGTCAATAGAGGTTAATGACCTATCTTCATTGTAAGTGATACTTGTAGTTATTACTGACTTGTCTCCAAATGTTGTCATTTTATATAAACAGCACCTAAACATCTTGTTTAAAGTTCGCTAATAAAAACTAAGCAAAAAGTAAATAAAACAGAGAGCATCATAGCCTAATAGCGCATCAACTTATTATAGCAGGAAAGTTGGATAGCCTATGTCTGCTGCGCTGGACCAGGATGTAGTTTACCATAACCTCACTACTGTCTAAATGTAGTCGTGTAGCCAAAGCCTATATTACTATTACAATGTTGTCGTTAACAAAAAGTACAATTTTATGTCTAAATCAGCTGCCCAAATCCGGACACATATCGCAAACGTTCGCATCAGAGGCCACCGATTAATCATCAATTGTTTTACATAGCCTAGCTGACCTAGTTGGCGAGACATGAACTATGAAACCGCTTCTTAAATTATATGATCAAGTGTATCAATTATGTAAATATTGTTAGCATATCCACAACTCAATGAATACGAAGAACATCTTATTTCAAACCACATTCCAGCTCATAAAACGTACCCTAGAAGATGCGTAGCCTTGGCTGACGGGTCCCTAAGCACAAATGTGTAGCTTCGTCAGTCAGTGGAAACAGCGGGAGAAACACAGGGCGCGTCGAGCAGATCACTTTTGTCCGGTCAACGCCTTGCGAAGTGTGTTGCATTGTGGGAATAAAAAATGTTCCGATTTCCGACTGCAGATGACGACTGCATGAACTTGACAAAAACCATGTGATCAAAGGTCATGAAGTTATGACTTCAGTCGAATGCACATTTCTGCGCTTTGCTCTTCACCAACTTTATCATGCAGCCATCACCTGCATTGTGGGAGGCTCTATTGTCAACCAATCATTGGGGTGTTTGACCCACGCAAACGTGACCAAAGACTTGACTGAAACAGGAACTAACTTTGCCGCAATTCATGCATAGAGTGGATATGTACAATTGAATGTGACATTTGTGCTCAATTCAATTCCAAGGGATTTATTGGCATGGGAAACATGTTTACATTGCCAAAGCAAGTGGAATAGATAGATAATAAACAAAAGTGAAATAAACAATCTGAAATAAACAGTAAACATTACACTCACAAAAGTGTCAAAAGAATAGAGACATGTCAAATGTTATATTACTGGCAAATTATTGAAGTACGAAAGGGAAAACAAATAGACAGACTCTCAGTCTCTCTCACCAAATGAATAGTACATGTACTACACTCGCCGGCCAGTTTATTAGCTACACCACCAATTTCACAAAAAATGTATGGCTCCTACAGACAGTGAGTCACATGGCCATGGCTTGCTATATAAAGCGGGCAGACAAGCATCAAGGCATTCAGTTACTGTTCGATTGAACATTAAAATGGGCAAAACGAGTGACCTAAACAACTTTGTGCGTGGTATGATCGTTGGTGACAGGCGCACCGGGTCCAGTATCTCAGAAATGGCCGCCCTCCTGGGATTTTCACGACAGTGTCTTGGGTTTACCGAGAATGGTGCGACAAACAAAAAACATCCAGTCAGTGGCAATCCTGTAAGCGAAAAACAGCTCGTTGATGAGAAAGGTCGAAGAAGAATGGCAAGAATCGTGGAAGCTAACAGGCGGGCCATAAACAGACGATTAACGGCGCAGTACAACAGTGGTGTGCAGAACGGCATCTCAGAACGCACAACTCGTCGATCCTTGTCACGGATGGGCTGTTGCAGCAGACAACCACACCGTGTTCCACTCCTATCAGCTAAAAACAAGAAGAAGAAGCGGCTGCAGTGGGTACATGATCACCAACACTGGACAATTGAGGAGCGGAAAAACATTGCCTGGAACATGGCAGCGAGTTCAGTTAATTTGAGTGGCCTGCTCAGTCCCCAGACCTCAACCCATGTTTGGGATGAGATGGAACACGTTGTTTGCTGCATGAACGTACCGCTGTCCAATCTGCAAAAACTGCGTGATGCCATCACGTCAGCATGGACCAACATCCCTGTGGAATGTTTACGACACATTGAAGAATGCCCAGAAGAATTCAGGCTGTTCTGGAGGCAAAGGGGGGTCCGACCCAGAACTAGATGGGTGTACCTAATAAACTGTCCGGTGAGTGTATATTTACAGTTTGTGAGTGTGTGATATGGAGGTTGGAGACGTGTTTATTTAGACATTACAAAGAAAACGTTTTATAAACAATGGCAACACTGCTATGCAATGTTCCTTCTAAAAAAATTTGGCACTGAGCAAATTTCAGGTCTGCTGAGTGCAAACTTGAACATTGAAAATTCCACGCAACTTCCAGCGCACGTTTACTGTGAACAGTTAGTTTCAGACTGTGGTCTAGTAGGCTACTGTGTCTATTTGATCATAATGTAGGCCTACCAGAGTGGCCTACCATCAAAAACTATGGAGAAAATGATTCCCATAGCATTTTAACATCGACATAGCTGTTCTATAATTCAGCCTACAGTAGCAGCCAATGTGTGGTGTTCAATTTAGGTCTACATTCCATGAGCCTTTTGAAAAAAAACATGCAGGGCTTGACATTAACCTGTTTATCCACTTCTCCTCCAGACAAGGAGGTGACTGAAAATGTTGTTGTGTTGTTTGATACAAGAAAAACTTTACAAAATAAAATGTATTATTATTCCCATAGCATTATCAGACAAATTATGCTACCTTCTGCCTATTGGCTACTTAATTTATTCAAGCCCGTCTCAAAATACAACCCTGCCACTTTAAGACAAAACATCTATTTACCCCACTCTTTCAAAGATGTCTAGAAATGTACATGTTTTGTGCTCTTGTAGGAAGCCATTTCTGCCCCATTGCTCACTACAAATGATCTATAACTGGACTAATAACTCACTATCAAAGGATATGAACAAATGTGCCCACATGGCTACATGCAGCTCTCACTTTCATCTCAAAACAAGCCATCTACTCACTACCGCTCATGCGCTAAAGCAGGA
Organism: Salmo salar; assembly: GCF_965601325.2. NCBI lineage: Eukaryota > Metazoa > Chordata > Actinopteri > Salmoniformes > Salmonidae > Salmo > Salmo salar. Next base: position 80,588,551 of record NC_138291.1, on the reverse strand, counting down.
CAGTTCAAAGTGAATGGCACAGATCGATCTATGGCAATGGCCTATTTGCATATAAGCCTACTACAGCTCTGATTGGTTATGCCGCACCGGTCTGTGTGTAGAGTATGGTTGAGTCGTGTGTGTCAATCCAATAGAATCCTACTCCGATGCATTCTGCCTACATCTCTTGCATAGTTAGTTTTACATAGCTCATTTTGTGTAGGCATGTTGCATTAAAAGTGGCTAATATTGCGTTGATTCGATCACAATTCGCACCGTAAAGGGAAACGTTGATAGTGTTAACTAAGGGAGAAAACTAGAAAGTTGAGTGAACTTCAAGCTATGCTTCTCTGCACGGGCTGATATGTATTCTGCACGAGGCCAGCGGGAACAGCGCCAGTTTAGAGGGAACATTGCTTCCATGTTGCACTGCTGTTGGAAAACCAACTTTCGACTGTGATAGATGCACCTGCAATGATTTCACTCCTTGATTTTCGTCTGCAATCTGTTGCTTTCGCCTTACTCAAAGGAGCCCATTACCTATGTGCAATGCAAGGAAGTGAAGACTTCCCTCACAAACGGAAACTCTCGGCCAAACCCCTCCCTCCCTTCCGCGAATTTCACCCGTGTTTATAATGGCCAAAAATCCATTTTTTGTTTTCATGAATTTTACAATATAGCCAATTTTGACTTTGTGGCTGTTGAATCTAATGGAAACCATGTATCATCTGCACATGGGTTTGAAAATCACCGCACCAGTTTAAACACCGCCTAATCCTGATTCTTCCAAATAATTAATGACGAAAATCACACATAATTCTACATTACCAACGACAGATTCTCACCGTTTCATCTGTCGACGAGAATCTGACCACGAGAGATTATCCAGAAAGTGATTTGACCATCTGCTGATGTTGGCGTGCCACAGAGAGACGTGTCCAATATAAATGCCCAAATGCACATTTACACATGCCAAAGACCTATTCTCTTTTAGACAATTTGTTTATTTAATAATTGTGCACTATTTTACGTGTAACTTTATTTGCCAATAACGTTTGCACGACATTTTTTTATGCAGAATCCAGGGAAATGTCCCATGCAAGGACAATGTTACTCTTGGGGGTTTTATAAAATCCTGGATTTATAAAAAGTAACAAGAAAAGGAAACGAATAGCCTCGGCCCCGATGCATTGGCCGATCATGTGCCGAGTGTCACCCCATTCACATCTCGTCAGTGGAAACCAATCAAATCACTGCATCTCTCACATGGCTTTGCAGAGCTGAGCTCGGTAGCAGCTGGTATGGCAATCGGGTCTTGCCATAGAGAACGATAGAGGCCTTTTCGCGATTGAGTGCTTCCACCATTTTAATGTAGTCAACTGGGTGGGACTTCCAACTTCATTAGCTGACCCCGTTGGAGTCATGACCCCGTTGGAGTCATGTCCAACCGGTCATCAGGAGGGATCAGCCAATCATGAATAAGAAAATGGACTACTTTATGGAGATAGCTTCAATAGCTCGGCAGGTAGCCTAGTGGTTAGAGCATTGGGCTAGTGACCAAAAGGTTACCCGATCACATCCCTGAGCTGACAAGGTAAAAATATGTTGTTCTTCCCCTGAACAAGGCAGTTAACCCACTGTTCCCCAGCAGGCTGCCATTGTAAATAAGAATTTGTTCTTAACTGACTTGCCTAGTTAAAAAAATGTTTTATGTTGTCACAGCTGCTTAGTGCTCACCAGTTTGTAGTCCTAAAACCCAGAAATTAGTCACTCGTGGTTTGTTCAGCTGTTCCTATATTGAAAGAATAGGGTTTTGGAATAAATGCCAAAAAATAAGGTCTGAGTTTAACACAGGCTTAGGAGATCATATACGTTTTGTTCTATGAGATAATATCAGTCAGATAAAATGACCTTGATGAATTATAAAGCCTTTATGTGCTTTTTGATTATGTAAATGCTTAATAAAAAATAAAAATAAAGTGATGTTAGCTGATGAAGATTATCTCATATAACAAAACATATCAGATCTCCTAAACCTGTGTTTACCAGACCTTATTTGGTGTGTTTATGCAAAAAAAAAAAAATACAGAGAACTCAGGAGTTAGTGCCAACAAAAATATGCCATTACCATTGCTCTCTATATCTACACAAATACAAAGATGAGTCCTCTATCTATCTCTATGGGTCTGGCTCCAGCAGAGATCTGTACAGCCTGATCTATCTTGTATCACCCGTTCAATGGTGAGAGATTCTTGCACAAGCACCCATTGACAATTTAGTGATGGGCATTCCGGCTCTTTTCAGTGAGCCGGCTCGTTCGGCTCAGCTCATCAAAAAGAGCCGTCTCTTGACTCCCAAACAGCTCGTTAAAATTATTATATATATACTGCTCAAAAAAATAAAGGGAACACTTAAACAACACATCCTAGATCTGAATGAAATAAATAATCTTATTAAATACATTTTTCTTTACATAGTTGAATGTGCTGACAACAAAATCATACAAAAATAATCAATGGAAATCCAATTTATCAACCCATGGAGGTCTGGATTTGGAGTCACACTCAAAATTAAAGTGGAAAACCACACTACAGGCTGATCCAACTTTGATGTAATGTCCTTAAAACAAGTCAAAATGAGGCTCAGTAGTGTGTGTGGTCTCCACGTGCCTGTATGACCTCCCTACAACGCCTGGGCATGCTCCTGATGAGGTGGCGGATGGTCTCCTGACGGATCTCCTCCCAGACCTGGACTAAAGCATCCGCCAACTCCTGGACAGTCTGTGGTGCAACGTGGCGTTGGTGGATGGAGCGAGACATGATGTCCCAGATGTGCTCAATTGGATTCAGGTCTGGGGAACGGGCGGGCCAGTCCATAGCATCAATGCCTTCCTCTTGCAGGAACTGCTGACACACTCCAGCCACATGAGGTCTAGCATTGTCTTGCATTAGGAGGAACCCAGGGCCAACCGCACCAGCATATGGTCCCACAAGGGGTCTGAGGATCTCATCTCGGTACCTAATGGCAGTCAGGCTACCTCTGGCGAGCACATGGAGGGCTGTGCGGCCCCCCAAAGAAATGCCACCCCACACCATGACTGACCCACCGCCAAACCGGTCATGCTGGAGGATGTTGCAGGCAGCAGAACGTTCTCCACGGCGTCTCCAGACTCTGTCACGTCTGTCACGTGCTCAGTGTGAACCTGATTTCATCTGTGAAGAGCACAGGGCGCCAGTGGCGAATTTGCCAATCTTGGTGTTCTCTGGCAAATGCCAAATGTCCTGCACGGTGTTGGGCTGTAAGCACAACCCCCACCTGTGGACGTCGGGCCCTCATACCACCCTCATGGAGTCTGTTTCTGACCGTTTGAGCAGACACATGCACATTTGTGGCCTGCTGGAGGTCATTTTGCAGGGCTCTGGCAGTGCTTCTCCTGCTCCTCCTTGCACAAAGGCGGAGGTAGCGGTCCTGCTGCTGGGTTGTTGCCCTCCTACGGCCTCCTCCCCGTCTCCTGATGTACTGGCCTGTCTCCTGGTAGCGCCTCCATGCTCTGGACACTACGCTGACAGACACAGCAAATCTTCTTGCCACAGCTCGCATTGATGTGCCATCCTGGATGAGCTGCACTACCTGAGCCACTTGTGTGGGTTGTAGACTCCGTCTCATGCTACCACTAGAGTGAAAGCACCGCCAGCATTCAAAAGTGACCAAAACATCAGCCAGGAAGCATAGGAACTGAGAAGTGGTCTGTGGTCCCCACCTGCAGAACCACTCCTTTATTGGGGGTGTCTTGCTAATTGCCTATAATTTCCACCTGTTGTCTATTCCATTTGCACAACAGCATGTGAAATTTATTGTCAATCAGTGTTGCTTCCTAAGTGGACAGTTTGATTTCACAGAAGTGTGATTGATTTGGAGTTACATTGTGTTGTTTAAGTGTTCCCTTTATTTTTTTGAGCAGTGTATTTTTTTCAAGTCAAACAGTTTGCGATAGTTTCACTATGATTGGTGTTAAAACAATTCTAGTTAAATTACTAAATGAAATCATACTCTACCTTAACCACAATGTATTTAAAAAGGCATTGGTTTGTTATGAAAAATAATGCTATTAAACATGTGCATTTATTGTATAACTTTTTAATGTATATAAACAAAGTGCATATAAATGTAATCATTCAAAATGAATACAATCTGAACACCATAAAATAATATTGCACCATATCAAAGAAAAAGAAATAACAATTTGCAAAACTGCAGCATCCCACAAATTGAAATAAATGTAAAAAAGAAGGATGCTATTACACATGTGCATTTAAAGTATAACCTTTTTAATGTATATAAACAAAGTGCATATAAATGTAACAATTCAAAACGTATTCAATCTGAACAACATAATAAAATAATATTGCACCTAATCAAAGAAAAATAAATTACAATGTGCAAAACTGCAGAATCCCACTTAAAACATTAAACTGGTCCCTCTTTTCTCTCTCTTCTTTATTGCCATATTATAACCAGCAACACACAGCAATGCTGACCATATTTTGCTTTTAGAAGAGTTTTGCATTCAGAAATGCAAGCTGTCTCAGTTGAGGGGCTGATGCGGTTTCTTCTCTCAGTAATTTTTTGTTCCATTTTTGAGAAGACCCTCTCAGAGGGAATGGATGTGGCCACTATGCAGAGTCTCCCTGTCATGACTTTAGTAAGCCGTGGGTAGACAGAGGCCTTGTTCTTCCGCTAGCTCAGAAGATCTGCAGATCTTTGGAGAAGGGGCTCCTCCAAATAGGATCGGACCTCCATTATGGCATCTGCTGAGTGATTCCTTCGTGCTGCATCCCCAGTTGCTCTCTCGTCAAACAGCATCCAAACAGCAGACATTTGTGGCACTGCTGCTGGTGCTTCTGCTCCATCTGATCCCTCGTCTTCCTGTTGCCCTGGTGCCTGAGCCAGCTGACTGTTGGGGCTGTCCCTCCCTGCTGCTGAGGTTATTCTTTGAAGAGCCTCATCAATCGCCCTGGCATCACTGAAGGCTAACTTCTTAAACCTGGGGTCAAGTGCAGCGGTTTCTGATAGCACGTGATTATATTCCATTCTGTGGAACTTTCTGTCCATTGATGAACATAGGGTCTCCATCAGCTCTGTCATATGTCCTGTGGTTACATTTGCTTGTCTCTGGCGGCTGGCTGTGAATTGCTGCAGACCCTTACACAGGAGTATCATTTTTGAGACTGTCACATAGCTGAAAAGAGAGAACAGTAACTTATTAGTTCAGGTTCATGTTTTGTCTCCTGATACTATATTCTCATCTACTGCTCATATACATATATAATACTGGATTAAATAATGATGTAGTAATAACTGCTTACTGTACCTCTCTCCACTGATCACTGAGTTCCGGAACTCCAATTTGAGCAGCAGCAGCTGAAAAATGAGCTCCTACAAATATTGAAATTTACATGGTTTTTAGAGTGAAGTACATCGGAAAAAGGCAAAAGAAAACTGCAATACTGAATAGGAGAAAAAACAAGCAACAAACAAAGAAGATAGGCTTTTGAAAATAACTATTTTTCATAAAATTGTAGTTATCTTAGCAAGCTGAATTGTTTACCAGTTACTAAGCAGTTGCTAGGGACTCTTTTGGAAGAAGCTAGCTAGCTAACGAAGAACAACAAAGAATATCTAGTTAACAGAAGAAAAGAAAGAGAAAATCAGGACAGAAGAAAAAGGATATCAAAGTGAAACAGTTCTCTAAAGACACAGGAGACAATAATACAAGAAACAACACTTCTGTAGCTTGTCAACTATGTGTCTGTCTATCCCTGTTCTCTCCTCTCTGCACAGGCCATACAAACGCTTCACACCGCGTGGCCGTTGCCACTCTAACCTGGTGGTCCCAGCGCGCACGACCCACGTGGAGTTCCAGGTCTCCGGCAGCCTCTGGAACTGCCGGTCTGCAGCCAACAAGGCTGAGTTCATCTCAGCCTATGCTACCCTCCAGTCCCTAGACTTCCTGGCGCTGACGGAAACATGGATTACCACAGATAACACTGCTACTCCTACTGCTCTCTCTTCGTCTGCCCACGTGTTCTCGCATACCCCTAGAGCATCGAGCCAGCGGGGTGGTGGCACTGGAATCCTCATCTCTCCCAAGTGGACATTCTCGCTTTCTCCCCTGACCCATCTGTCTATCTCCTCATTTGAATTCCATGCTGTCACAGTTACCAGCCCTTTCAAGCTTAACATCCTTATCATTTATCGCCCTCCAGGTTCCCTTGGAGAGTTCATCAATGAGCTTGACGCCTTGATAAGTTCCTTTCCTGAGGATGGCTCACCTCTCACAGTTCTGGGTGACTTTAACCTCCCCACGTCTACCTTTGACTCATTCCTCTCTGCCTCCTTCTTTCCACTCCTCTCCTCTTTTGACCTCACCCTCTCACCTTCCCCCCCTACTCACAAGGCAGGCAATACGCTTGACCTCATCTTTACTAGATGCTGTTCTTCCACTAATCTCATTGCAACTCCCCTCCAAATCTCCGACCACTACCTTGTATCCTTTTCCCTCTTGCTCTCATCCAACACTTCTCACTCTGCCCCTACTCGGATGGTATTGCGCCGTCCCAACCTTCGCTCTCTCTCTCCCGCTACTCTCTCCTCTTCCATCCTATCATCTCTTCCCTCTGCTCAAACCTTCTCCAACCTATCTCCTGATTCTGCCTCCTCAACCCTCCTCTCCTCCCTTTCTGCATCCTTTGATTTTCTCTGTCCCCTATCCTCCAGGCCGGCTCGGTCCTCCCCTCCTGCTCCGTGGCTCGACGACTCACTACGAGCTCACAGAACAAGGCTCCGGGCAGCCGAGCGGAAATGGAGGAAAACTCGCCTCCCTGCGGACCTGGAATCCTTTCACTCACTCCTCTCTACATTCTCCTCTTCTGTCTCTGCTGCTAAAGCCACTTTCTACCACTCTAAATTCCAAGCATCTGCCTCTAACCCTAGGAAGCTCTTTGCTACCTTCTCCTCCCTCCTGAATCCTCCTCCCCCCCCCCCCCCCCCCTCCTCCCTCTCTGCGGATGACTTCGTCAACCATTTTGAAAAGAAGGTTGACGATATCCGATCCTCGTTTGCTAAGTCAAACGACACCGCTGGTCCTGCTCACACTGCCCTACCCTGTGCTTTGACCTCTTTCTCCCCTCTCTCTCCAGATGAAATCTCGCGTCTTGTGACGGCCGGCCGCCCAACAACCTGCCCACTTGACCCTATCCCCTCCTCTCTTCTCCAGACCATTTCCGGAGACCTTCTCCCCTTCCTCACCTCGCTCATCAACTCATCCTTGACCGCTGGCTACGTCCCTTCCGTCTTCAAGAGAGCGAGAGTTGCACCCCTTCTGAAAAAACCTACACTCGATCCCTCCGATGTCAACAACTACAGACCAGTATCCCTTCTTTCTTTTCTCTCCAAAACTCTTGAACGTGCCGTCCTTGGCCAGCTCTCCTGCTATCTCTCTCAGAATGACCTTCTTGATCCTAATCAGTCAGGTTTCAAGACTGGGCATTCAACTGAGACTGCTCTTCTCTGTGTCACGGAGGCTCTCCGCACTGCTAAAGCTAACTCTCTCTCCTCTGCTCTCATCCTTCTAGACCTATCTGCTGCCTTTGATACTGTGAACCATCAGATCCTCCTCTCCACCCTCTCCGAGTTGGGCATCTCCGGCGCGGCCCACGCTTGGATTGCATCCTACCTGACAGGTCGCTCCTACCAGGTGGCGTGGCGAGAATCTGTCTCCGCACCATGCGCTCTCACCACTGGTGTCCCCCAGGGCTCTGTTCTAGGCCCTCTCCTATTCTCGCTATACACCAAGTCACTTGGCTCTGTCATATCCTCACATGGTCTCTCCTATCATTGCTATGCAGACAACACACAATTAATCTTCTCCTTTCCCCCTTCTGATAACCAGGCGGCGAATCGCATCTCTGCATGTCTGTCAGACATATCAGTGTGGATGACGGATCACCAGCTCAAGCTGAACCTCGGCAAGACGGAGCTGCTCTTCCTCCCGGGGAAGGACTGCCCCTTCCATGATCTCGCCATCACGGTTGACAACTCCCTTGTGTCCTCCTCCCAGAGTGCTAAGAACCTTGGCGTGATCCTGGACAACACCCTGTCGTTCTCCACTAACATCAAGGCGGTGACCCGATCCTGTAGGTTCATGCTCTACAACATTCGCAGAGTACGACCCTGCCTCACACAGGAAGCGGCGCAGGTCCTAATCCAGGCACTTGTCATCTCCCGTCTGGATTACTGCAACTCGCTGTTGGCTGGGCTCCCTGCCTGTGCCATTAAACCCCTACAACTCATCCAGAACGCCGCAGCCCGTCTGGTGTTCAACCTTCCCAAGTTCTCTCACGTCACCCCGCTCCTCCGCTCTCTCCACTGGCTTCCAGTTGAAGCTCGCATCCGCTACAAGACCATGGTGATTGCCTACGGAGCTGTGAAGGGAACGGCACCTCCATACCTTCAGGCTCTGATCAGGCCCTACACCCAAACAAGGGCACTGCGTTCATCCACCACTGGCCTG